>NW_026988504.1:24132198-24780797 GCF_030222135.1 Aotus nancymaae
TCTTCAGCACTTAGCACAATGCCTGGAACTTAACTAGCTACTCAATAAATATTTGTTGAGCAACTGAATGATGAAACTGAGTCCAAGGGACAGGAAGTGACCTGCCCAAGATCACAAATCTAGTAACAACATTCTGAGAGATGGGTTATGATAACGTTCTAGTTACATTGCATTGCTTGAAAACACACAGTAAGAGGCCAGAACAGAGCTGGATCTTGGAATAAAACTTTGGTGACAGGTTATTGACAGAATTAAAATTCATGGCTGGGCACAGTGGCTCACACCTGTAATTCTAGCACTTTGAGAGGCCAAGGCAGAAGGATTGCTTGAACCCAGGAGTTTCAGACCAGCTTGGGTAACATAGCAAGACCCTGTCTCTGCAAAACATGAGAAAATTAGGCGTTGTGCTGTGCACCTATAGTCCCAGTTACTTGGGAAGCTAAGGTGGGAGAATTGCTTGAGTTGGGGAGGTTGAGGCTGCAGTGAGCCATGATCCTGCTGCTGCCTTCTAACTTGGATGACAGAACGAGACCTTGTCTCGAAAAAAAAAAAAGGAGAAATTCACGTGACAGGTCACAGCATCAAGAGTTGACTCTGTCCTCGGGGTGCAGTGGCTCATGCCTGTAATCCCAGCACTTTGCGAGGCATAGGCAGGTGGATCACCTGAGGTCAAGAGTTTGTGACCAGCCTGGCCAACATGGTGAAACCTCATCTCCACTAAAAATACAAAATAAGCCGGGCATGGTGGTACATGCCTGTAATCCCACCTACTAGGTAGGCTGAGGCGATAAAATCGCTTGAATCCCAGGATGCAGAGGTTGCAGTGAGTAGAGATGGCACCACTGCACTCCAGCCTGGGTGACAGAGCAAGACTCCATCTCAAAAAAAAAAAAAAAAAAGAGTTGACTCTTTCGTGTGTCTTCAGAAGTTTATTTTTTTAATTCCTTAGTTCTGTTTTTCTTGCGAATACTGTACCTTAGGAATGGTAGGTCCATGTTTGTGGAGAGGAGAAGTCATCTTGGTTGTTTTTCCCATGGCTGGAAAAGGCTAGAAAGCAAGAAGTCCCCATTTTATGGAAGGGCAGGGAGATCTTTCTGTACCCCGGGGATCCCTAGGCCCTCAACTGTGTTCATGATGAATCTTTGTGAGATGTATAGAATCATTTTTGGCATAGGTTGGGGAAGGCTGGTGGTAACCCCAGCATACGTGTGCATACGATGAGCATTTAGGCTTGTGCCAAAATCAAGGCTGTTTTTGTTTGATGAGGCAGAGAGGGTTGGAGTAGGACGTCAGCATGAGCAAATACCAGCTCAATGGTGTCTGCGGCCTCTCAGAAGGTTAAAGTGACCCAGGAAATGTAATCTGGCCAGTGGTCGGGTGGCAATTGTCACTGAGGTCAGCAGAGTCTTCCCTGAAGACCTTCCAGAAAATCTCTGCTCCAGGAGGCCTCAAGATAAGGACTCTGGCTCTTTTAGTGACAGCTGGAGAGAGAGAGAAAGATAGTCTGTGAGAGAGAGAGAAAGAGAGAAAAAGAGAGAGAGTCTGTGAGAGAGAGAAAGAGAGAAAGACAAGAAGGGTGAAGGAGGAAATACAGAAAAGGCATGGCTTAGCAGACCTAGGGGAAGTTTTTGTTTGTTTGTTTGAGACAGAGTCATGCTCTGTCGCCCAGGCTGGAGTGCAGTGGCTTGATCTCGATTTACTGCAACCTCCCCGTCCTGGGTTCAAGAGATCCTCTCGCCTCAGCCTCCCAAGTTGCTGGGATTACAAGCGCACACTACCATGTCCAGCTAATTTTTTTTTTTTTTTTTGAGACGGAGTCTTGCTCTGTTGCCCAGGCTAGAGTGCAGTGGCACCATCTTGGCTTACTGCAAGTGATTCTCCTGCCTCAGCCTCCCGAGTAGCTGGGATTACAAGCTCTTGCCAGCATGCCCGGGTAGTTTTTAGTAGAGACAGGGTTTCACCATGTTGGCCAGACGGCCCTCGAATGCCTGACCTCAAGTAAACCACCAGTTTTGGCCTCCCAAAGTGCTTGGATTACAGGTATGAGCCACCACACCCATTGGGAAGTCTTTTTTATCTGCTGTTCCAAGGTGTCCAAGTGAGCCCTAGTGTCACCTAGATGGCCATAGGGAAATGTGTGTAAGGTCTGCCCTAGACTTGTAAGTGGGAGTGTCTGGGTGTGAGTAAGGGGAGGGGCCTGTGTCAGTCTCAGAGAGGAGCTCTGCCTTGATTGGTCATGATGAGCCTGCTGCCTGAGCTAGGTAGACAGGTGATAATAGCACCTGTCTGGACTCAGGGATTAGACTGGTCACCTTTTGTTCCCAAACCCTCTGCATGCTTTTATGCATACAGAGAACAAGCAGGGCAAATTAAATTTGTGCTTTTGTTCTTCTGACTGCTTGTCTGTTAAGAAGTATCTTCATTTCTTTTTTTCTTTTTCTTTTCTTTTTTCTTTCTTTCTTTTTTTTTTTTTTTTTTGAGACAGGGTCTTGCTCTGTTGTCCAGGCTGGAGTGCAGTGGCATGATCATGGCTCACTGCAACCTCTGGCTCCTGGGTTCAAGTGATCCTCCCACCTTAGCCTCTTGAGTTGCCGAAACTGCAGATATGTGCCGCCTAGTTAGTTTTTGTATTTTTAGTAGAGACGGGGTTTTACCATGTTGGTCGGGATGGTCTCAAATTCCTGAGCTCAAGCAATCCACCTGCATTGGCCTCCCAAAGAGTGAGATTACAAGCATGAGACACCATGCCCCACTGAAGGGCCTTCCCTCCCCTCCCCTCCCTTCCCCTCCTCTCTCTCTCTCTCCTTCCTTCCTTCTCTCTCTCTTTCCTTCCTTCCTTCCTTTCTTCCTTCCTTCCTTCCTTTCTTCCTTCCTTCCTTCCTTCTTTCTTTCAACAGAGTCTTGCTCTGTTGCCCAACTGGAGTGCAGTGGCACCATCTCAGCTCACTGCAACCTCCACTGCCCAGGTTCAAGTGACTCTCCTGCCTCAGCCTCCCAAGTAGCTGGGATTACAGCCGTGTGCCACCACACCCAGCTGATTTTTTGTATTTCAGTAGAGACGGGGTTTCACCATGTTGACCAGGATGGTCTCCATCTCCTTACCTCATGATCCACCTGCCTTGGCCTCCCAAAGTGCTGGGATTACAAGTGTGAGCCACCACGCCTGGCCCATTTCTTTCTTTCTTTTCTTTTTTTTTTGAGAGGGCAAATTATAGACATGAGCCACCATGGCCAGCAGAAGTGTCTTCATTTCTTACCATCAGGAATTATGAGCATTAAGTTGGGATCCCAAGGATGGGCTTTATGAGTGGAGAACATCTTGAAATTGTTTGCAAATCTACATTTTGAAATTGTTGTATTTCTTTCTGGGAAATGTCCATGGCAGATTCTCAAACAGATCTGTGAATGAACAAAAGTTAAGAACTTTAGGTGTAGGGCAAAATAGAAGGAACATGTGCATTTATAGCGGCTTTGTGGTTCACATAGCAGGAACATCAATGAATGGAGTCTGGTGGTATAGTCATGCTCATTTTGGTGGCCTAGGGCCTATGGATTAACAGCCGATACATCACCTGATAACAGTAGTTACCTGAGGCATGCACACGTATATCTCTGTGGGCTAGAGATAGTAGTCTGGAATCTGCTGAGTGAGCTGGTGGCAACTGTAATGCAGTCAGAGAAATCAACATTATGTAGGGCAGGCACAGCGGCCGACACCTGTAATCCCAGCACTTTGGTAGGGAAAGTGGGCGGATTGCTTGAGTGTCAGAGTTCAAGACCTACCTGGGCAGCATGACGAAACCCTGTCTCTACAAAAAATAAAAAATTAGCTGGAGCAGTGGCTCATGTCTGTAATCCCAGCACTTTGGGAGGTCAAGGCGGGTGGATTGCTTGAGACCAGGAATTCGAGACCAGCCTGACCAACATGGTGAAACCCCGTCACTACTAAGAATACAAAATTAGCCAGGCGTGGTGGCAGGTGCCTATAATCCCAGCTACTCAGGAGGCTGAGGCAGGAGAATTGCTTGAACCCAGAAGCGGAGGTTACAGTGAGCCACAATCACGCCACTGCATTCTAGCCTGGATGACACAACGAGACTCTGTCTCAAATAAATAAATAAATAAATACAATACAATACAATACAATAAAACAAATAAATAAAATAAAAAATTAGCCAGGCATGCTGACATGTGCCTGTAGTCTCAGCTACTCAGGAGGCCGAGGTGGGAGGTTGGCTTAACCCTGGGCAACAGAGTGAGACCCTGTCTTAAAAAAAAAGAATACTATGCACATAAATACAATGCATCCAAAGGAACATAGCCAGTAGGAATAGAGCAGTCACTATTGGAAGGTCACTAAACACAATTTGATGTCAGAGTGGACAGAATATTAGATTATTCTCAGGCTAGATTCAATTTATGCCTCACAAGAGGGCCAAATCACAAGAATTTCCAAGGAAGCACATTAGACTTCAGTTTAAGTTTGTCTCCTGGCTCGGGCGTAGGCGACCCTCTTGAGCTATATTGCCCATGGTTGTGTCTTAGAAGTGGAAGTAGTAACCTGGCCTCCTTTAGCTCCTTGACCTAAACTTCATTCTATTCATCTCAACTTCATCCTTTCCAGGCACCCTGGGAACTTATTTATACCATACCCATGGCCAGTGCTATCTGTGATTATTCATTTCCATCCTGGGGGCCCAGGCTGATGCGGTATTCCTTTTTTGTTTGTTTTTGTTTTTTGGGTTTTTTTTTTTTTTTTTGAGACTGAGTCTTGCTTTGTCTCCTGGCTGAAGTGCAGTGTCGCGATCTCGGCTCACTGCAACCTCCGCCTCCCAGATTCAGGTGATTCTCCTGCCTCGGCCTCCCAAGTAGCTGGAATTACAGGCACATATCACCACACCCAGCTGATTTTTGTACTTTTAGTAGAGATGGGGTTTTGCCACGTTGGCCAGGCTGGTCTTGAACTCCTGACCTCAAGTGATCCAGTCTCCCAAAGTGCTGGGACTACAGGCATGAGCCACCACGCCCAGCCAGGTATTCCTTATAGAGACATTTTCAGAACTTGAAATCCATGTGGGCACCAGAGAAAATTTCAGAGAGCAAATTTCTCTAGGTTCAGAAATCCTAAAGAAGGATGGGACATGGAATGGGAATTCTCAGGGAGGACTGTGTGTCAGGGGAACCAAGACGGACAACCTTCAGGTCTTTGGGTGAGATTTAGGACTGTTTGGTCCAGCGTTTGCCTCATCGGCCCAGTATTAGGTTGAGGATCAGTAAGGACCTCTCTCAGCTCCTCACCACCTCCTTCTAGCCATCTCTTGACTGTGGCCGTGCTCCTGTGTCATTGCAAAGTTGTCTTAGAGGAACACATCCAGTTGGCAACTTTTATTCTGTGGGTGACCTTCCAGCTGTGCTGGTTCTGACCGCACCCTTTTCCCGACTGACTTTGCAGGTCAGGCCTTGGAACTGCCGTACCTTCCGCTGATAATCTGTTTCATGCAGCTGTCTGCAGATCCAGTTCATGACTCATGACTATTATTTGATCTGGCAGGATGTAAAATACTTGTAGTCACCAGTTTGTTTCCATTCAGGTGCTAATGGCATCTTGTATAATGTGTCTATTGGGAAAATTTCCAAAGGATCAAATATCAGAAATTCAGCTACATCAAGCCCTTTGGTTTCTGATACTGTAAGCTATTTGGTGTAAGGATCTTGGGATAGGCCAGGCCTGGTGGCTCACACCTGTAATCCTGGCACTTTTGGAGGCTGAGACCAGCAGATCACTTGAACTCAGGAGTTCGAGACCAGCCTGGGCAACATGGCTAAACCCTGTCTCTACAAAAAAATTACAAAAAAAAATTAGCTGGGTGTGGTGGTGCACGCCTATAATCCCAGCTCCATGGGAGGTTGAGGCAGGAGGATTGCTGGAGCCAAGAAGGTCAAGGCTACAGTGAGCCATGATTGAACCACTGCACTCCAGCCTGGGTGTCAAGACCCTGTGTCAAAATAATAATAATTATCATCATCTTGGGATATCTTATGCATAAAGGGAATTTTAATAAGTTAATTTCTGGTTGCAGAGATTACATCTTTTTTTTTTTTGAAACAGAGTCTCGGTCTGTAGCCCAGGCTGGAATGCAATAGTGCCATTTTGGTTCACTGCAACCTCTGCTTCCCAGGTCTTGGTTCAAGCAATTCTCCTGCCTCAGCCTCCCGAGTAGCTGGGATTACAGGCATGCACCACCATGCCCAGCTAATTTTTGTATGTTTAGTAGAGATGGGGTTTCACCATGTTAGCCAGGCTGGTCTTGAACTCCTGACCTCATGATCTGCCTGTCTTGGCCTCCCAAAGTGCTGGGATTACAGTCATGAGCCTACATGCCCGGCCAGCAGAAATTACATCTTCTCCCCCATTTTCCAACTCCTTTCTGAAAACCATCTAGGATTAAAGTTTCCATATTCCTGATCCAATATGGTCAACACATTAATTTGTCCGGGGGTGCACTTTTATTTGATTACGTGGCAAGTCTTTTAATGTATTCTTGTTAATGAAAAGAGTAGTAAAAATTATGGCCTTGACATCATTTTTTCATTTGTTCAACAAACATTCGTTGAACAGCTACAATGTGCAGGGCCTGTGGTAGGTCTCAGGGAAATAGAGATAAAGACACTGTCCCAGCCCATAGGACACTGTCCCACCTCAGCCCCCCAAGTAACTGGGTACAGGCGCGTGCCACCACACCCAGCTAATTTTTGTATTTTTTGTAGAGATAGGGTTTCACCATGTTGCCCAGGCTGTTCTCAAACTCCGGGGCTGAAGCAATCCCACTGCCTTGGCCTCCCAAAGTGCTGGGATTGCAGGCGTAAGCCACCGTGCTCAGCCAGACAACTTACATTTTGAAACATTTTATTTTGAATTAAAAAAAACCAAACCAAAGCATGTGATTATATGCAAAACTTGTTTTTATGTTCAGCAGTCCATCCCTAGCATTTCGAGTATTTATTAATTACTTTAAGAGTTTCATTGAGGCCAGATGGGGTGGCAGGCACCTGTAGTCCCTAGCTACTTGGAAGGCTGAGGCAGGAGGATTACTTGAGTCCAGGAATTTTTTTTTTTTTTTTTTGAGATGGAGTCTCACTCTTGTCATTCATCCTGGAGTGCGATGTAGACATCTCCGCTCACTGCAACCTCAGCCTCCTGGGTTCAAGTGATTCTCCTGCCTCAGCCTCCCAAAGAGCTGAGATTACAGGCACCCACCAGCATGCCCAGCTCATTTTTATATTTTTAGTAGAGACAGGGTTTCACCATGTTGCCCATGTTGGTCCCAAACTCCTGACGTCAGGTGATCCACCCACCTCGGCCTCCCAAAGTGCTGGGTTTACAGGCTGAGCTCAAGAATTTGAGGCTGCAGTGAGCTATGATCATGCCACTGCACTCCAGCCTAGGCGATAGTGTGAGACCTTGTCTCCTAAAAACCAAACAAAAAAACAAGACTTTTGTTGAAATACTTTTTATCAATTTATATTGCATATTAATGTATGCAATTGTATATTATAAAAATATATTTTATAATACTTGTACATTGATTAATATATTATAGAAGTTCATTTAGAATGTTAACTTTTCTTGTTGGTCATGGTATGGAAAATAGCGAGATTGTTTCTTTGCTTGCTGTTCTTTTGTAGTTCTAAACTTGGATCAAATATATCCACTTTTTTTTTTTTTTTTTTTTGAGATAGGATCTCCCTCTGTTGCCCAGGCTGGAGTGCAGTGACACAATCAGTTTATTGCAGCCTTGAACTTCTGGGTTCAAGTAATCCTCTTCACTTCAGCCTCCAGAGTAGCTAGGAATAAGGCACTTGCACCAGGCCTGGCTTATTTTTTTCATAATTTTTTTTTGTGTGTGGAGACAGGGTCTCGCTATGTTGCCTAAGCTGGTCTCAAACTCCTGGCCTCTAGTGATCCTCTAACTTGGTCTCCAAAAGTGCTGGGATTGCAGGCATGAGTACCTGACTTCCACTTGTGTTTGAAATAACCCTAAACCCTCACATCTCCCATAGTTTTCAGAAAGAGAGTAAAAGTCTGCAAAATAAGAATGTGTTGGTCTCCACCACCAAGCAGTTAGATTTCTCCTTCTGTTCTGTTATTGTCATCTCTGCTTTTCATATCTACTTTATTGTCATTTACCATCCGTGGGCGCTTTACCTCTAGCTTCTTTTCCTGTTTACTCTTCTACTTATTTACACTTAAAATGTACTTCTTTCTGATTATAAAAGTAATACATAGTCATTATAGACTATTTGGAAAATATAGAAAACAAAAAGAAAGGCCAGGTGCAGTGGCTCATGCCTGTAATCCCAGTACTTTGTGAGGCCAAAGCAGGTGGATCACTTGAAGCCAGGAGTTAGAGATCAGCCTGGGCAATATATTGAGACCCCATTTCTAAAAAAATAAAAAATAAAAAGCCAGGTGTGGTGGCGCCACCTGTAGTCCCAGGTAACTTGGTACTCTGAGGTGGGAGGCTTGTTTGAACACAGGAGTTCAAGGTTAACATGAACTATGATTGTACCACTGTACTCCAGCCTGAGTGACAGAGCAAGACTCTATCTCTAAACAGCAACAACAAAACCCCCCGAAACCACTGAATGCTTTTTTTTCACTTAAAAAAGTGCCAATTTGACCGGGTGCAGTGGCTCACGCCTGTAATCCCAGCACTTTGGGAGGCCAGGGCAGGCAGATCACCTTAGGTCAGAGTTCGAAACCAGCCTGGCTAACATGGTGAAACCCTGTTTCTACTGAAAATACAAATAAATTAACTGGGCATAGTGGCACGCATCTGTAATCCCAACTATTTGGGAAGCTGAGGAGGGAGAATCACTTGAACACAGGAGGAGGAGGTTGCAGTGAGCAGAGATTGCGCCATTGTACTCCAGCTTGGGCAACAGGCGTGAAACTGTCTCAAAAAAAAAACAAAAAACACAAAAGTGCCAATTTACTAAATGGTGGTGATTTAAATTTTAAGCCAGTCTCAGACAAAGTATCCTAAAACACAGATTTTTATTTTTATTTTTGAAACAAGCTCTTGGTCTGTTACTCAGGCTGGAGTGCAGTGGTGTGATCTCAGCTCACTGCAACCTCTGCTCCTGGGTTCAAGTATCCTCTCGCCTCACTGCAACCTCTGCCTCCTGGGCTCAAGTATCCTCCCGACTCAGCCCCCCAAATAGCTGGGACCACAGGTGCACACCATCATGCCCGTTTTGTATATTTTCTAGAAACGGGGTTTTGCTATGTTGCCCAGGCTGTTCTCAAACTCCTGGGCTCAAGCAATCCCACTGCTTTAGCCTCCCAAAGTGCTGGGACTATAGGTGTAAGCTGCTGCGCCCAGCCCTAAAACACAGATTTCATCATGTCCCTTCTCACTTAAGAACCTACAGCTGAGGCCAGGTCCAGAGGCTTATGCCTATAATGCCAGCACTTTGGGAAGCTGGGGCAGAAGGATCTCTTGAGGCCAAGAGTTCAACACAAGCTTGGGCAACATAGGGAGACCTTGTCTCTACAACTTAAAAAATTAGCCAAGCATGGTGGCGCTCACCAGTGATCCCAGCTATTTGGGAGGCAGAGGCAGGAGGATCACTTTAGCCCAGGCTGAACTGAGCCATGATTGTGCTACAATACTCCAGCCTGGGAAACAGAGGGACACCCTGTCTCAAAAATAAAACCCAAAGGGCCAGGCACGGTGGCTCATGCCTATAATCCCAGCACTTTGGGTGGCTGAGGCAGGTGGATCACCTGAGATCAGGAGACCAGCCTGACCAATATGGTAAAACCCCATCTCTACTAAAAATACAAAAATAAGCTGGGTGTGGTGGTGTGCACCTGTAGTCCCAGCTACTCGGGAGGCTGAGACAGGAGAATTGCTTGAACCCAGGAGGCAGAGGTTGCAGCAAGCCAAGATCGTGCCACTCCACTCCAGCCTGGGCAACAGAGTGAGACTCTGTCTCAAATAAATAAATAAACCCCCAAAACCAACAACTGCAATTCAGGTTG
Source organism: Aotus nancymaae (assembly GCF_030222135.1). Lineage (NCBI taxonomy): Eukaryota > Metazoa > Chordata > Mammalia > Primates > Aotidae > Aotus > Aotus nancymaae. The sequence continues at coordinate 24,142,247 of NW_026988504.1, forward strand.
CATCACCTCTGAGTACTTCTTAGTGGGTGTGGAGGAAAGAGTATATTGATTTGGAGCCAGAGGACCTGAGGTCTAGTGTGTCTTTTATGTACCAGCTGTGTGATGTTGGACAAATCACGTAACCTTCCTGAACCATTTCCCTATGATGATATGACAAAATACCATCCTTAAAAGTCCCAGATAATGAATGCATGTGCAAGTGCACCGTGCAGGGTAAAACGCTATCCAAATGGTAACAATGCTATGTCGCCCCTCTAGTAAAAGTGGGAACCCCTTGAGGTAGGGTCCATTTTGAAGCTTAGTGCTGAGCAACTCAATCTTCGTTTTTAAATAAATGCTTGCTTAATTCATGAACAAATATCTGCTAGGCCTTAATTCAGCCCTGATTATTTATATGTACTGCTGTGCAATTTTCTAATCACTCTCCATAGTGGTCTTTCATTTAGGGTGACTAATTGTCCTGGTTTTCCTAGGACTAAGGGAATGTGGGGATTTCTAGGGGGGACGGGTTGTTGTCTTTTTTTTTTTTTGTCCCCGTCATGGCATTTTTTTTTTTTTTTTTGAGACGGAGTTTTGCTCTTGTTACCCAGGCTGGAGTGCAATGGCACGATCTCTGCTCACTGCAACCTCCGCCTCCTGGGTTCAAGCAATTTTCCTGCCTCAGCCTCCCGAGTAGCTGGGACTACAGGCGTGCGCCACCATGCCCAGCTAATTTTTTGTATTTTTAGTAGAGATGAGGTTTCTCCATGTTGACCAGGATGGTCTCGATCTCTTGACCTCGTGATCCACCTGCCTTGGCCTCCCAAAGTGCTGGGATTATAGGCGTGAGCCACCACGCCTGGTGGCATGTTTTTTTTTGTTTTTGTTTTTGTAGGGGAGCAGGATCTCACTCTTTTGCCCAGGTTGGAGAACAGTAGTGTGATCGCAGCTCACTGTAGTCTTGACCTTCTGGGCTCAAGTGATCCTCCCACCTCAGCTTTAGAAGTAGCAGGGACCACCAGTATGTACCATCATGCCTGGCTAATTTTAAAACTTTTTTTTTTTTTTTGAGATGGAATCTCACTCTGTCGCCCAGGCTGTAGTGCAGTGGCACAATCTCGGCTCACTGCAACCTCTGTCTCCTGCATTCAAGCAATCCTCCTGCCTCAGCCTTCCAGGTAGCTAGGATTACAGGCGTGCCACCACACCTGGCTAATTTTTGTATTTTTCGTAGAGACAGGGTTTTTCTGTGTTGGTCAGGCTGGTCTCTAATTCCTGACCTCAAATGATTCACTCGCCTCGACCTCCAAAGTGCTGGGATTACAGGCGTGAACTACTGCACCTGTCCAAATTTAATTAAATCTTATAAGTAATATATTAGTAATTCAGAATGTCAATTTCAAATATTTCTGTTACTTTCCTAGGGCAGCCCCTTCCCTGCTTAAGATACATGAGCATGAATGGAAAGGGAGCAAGTGCTGGAGGTGGCCGTTACTTGGGGGTGAGTTGTATGTTGGATTTCAATGGACTCTCCACTGAGGAGCCCATTTTCTAGGGAAATCTAGAATGTTTGCAACTGGTGGAGACCAGGATAAAGCTTAATGAACTTACCCACCAACTCTTTGTCCAGTGTTTCTGCTCACCATGTGCTCCCCACCCACTGCATGTGCTCACCACCTCTTCACATCTCACTTTCCAAAGTTACAGCCTCTGAGTTTCAGATTCGTTTACACAGCTCTATTTTTACCTATGTGCTTCCTGATATAGATCTCCATGTTTGTTTGAGGGTCACGCATGTTTGAGGGTCCCTGTGGTCACATCACACTGAAGCCTGGGGACATTACATTAGCTTTAAATGGCTAATTTTCTCTTATTTAGTTTCTGTTCCAGGCGTGAGCACTGGCCCGACTCCGGGCTTTCTCTCCAACGCTTCTGCAGCAGTCTCTGTCTCTCAGTGGGGATAGTCTCTTCTGTGGCTTACAGTCTCTCACAACACAGGGACTTTTCACTACCAGCACCACCTGCTGTCCTGATTCCCAGAGCCCTCCCTCCCTTCCCACCTGGCCTCCGAGCTGCCCTCTAGTTGACACACTTAGGGGTTTGCAGGCTGGCCAAGAACAGGGAGGGGCTGCCCTGGTTTGGGGTGATGGGTGATCTGGAAATAGCCTTGGGGGAGGGATCTGGTTCTGAAGTTAGCACGGAAGGCTTTGTCTTTGCTTATAATGCCTGACACTCAGCAATCAGGAAAAGGAAGTGTCTTTGCAGGTCCATTTCCCCACCAGGGTATGTATTCACCCCTCTGGGTTGGTGGCTGTGGTACAAACTAGATATAACTTTTACTGCGGACTACCTGGTGTTTTCTCCTGCCTGGGGGCTTTACTACTTAACTGGATCCTCCAAAGGAGGGCCTGGGTGTTGATTATGACCTGGAGGTGGGCCTGCTGGCCACACACATACAGCAGCCTCGCTAGATGTGCCAGCTTGTGATCCCCCACTCAGCACCAGCAACTCATGCAGGTGCCTGGAAAAACTAAAGCAAGGTTGGTCATCAAGGGCAGGGAAGGAAAGGTGGAAGACGGAGGCAAGGAACCTAGTGGTGCAGAAGTAGGAGAGGAGCTGAGAAGGGACCAGGTGCATACTGGTTTTCACTGAAGTCATCTTCCTTTCTTCTGGAAGAAAAGGCAGCTGGATCACACCAACCAGGCTGGCTGTCACTGAGTCAGCCTGCTGAAGACACTGATAACTGATAGTGACAGGCTGCTTGTCTTGGCTGTGATGATAACAGGCTTGTGGCCTCTCTGCCACCCCTCAGTCAGCCTAGGGCCTGGCTTCTGATGGCCTGTTCTCTGCCCATCAGTCCTGAAAGGGTCCCCTCTGTTCATAGGGGTCTGGCCTGTATATTGCTCTCTCTGTTCACATGTAGAACTTTATGAAAGATAAACAGGTTCATACTTACCTGGCAGGGGAGATAACTATGAAAGATAAACAGATTCACAGAAGTAAAAGTATATTCCCAGGCCAACAATAGTGAGCAAGTACAGTTGTCCCTTGGTACCCACAGGGCATTAGTTCCAGGACACTCAAAGATGCCAAAATCTGCAGATGCTTAATTAAATAAAATGGTGTGGAAAAGATAAAATATGGCCATGGCTCATTCCTGAAATCCCAGCACTTTGGGAGGCTGAGGTGGGCGGATCACTTGAAGCCAAGAGTTCAAGACCAGCCTGACCAATATAGAGAAACTCCATTTCTACAAAAAATACAAAAATTAGTTGGGCATGGCAGCACATGCATGTATCACAGCTACTAGGGAGGCTAAGGCACAAAAATTGCTTGAACCCAGGAGGCAGAATTTGCAGTGAGCCAACATAGCACCATTGCACTCCAGCCTGGGCAAAAGAGTGAGACTGTCTCAAAATATATATATATATATATAAAAACTGGTGTACAGTTTATACAAAACCTATGCACATCCTCCTGTATAGTACTTTAAATCACCTCTAGATTACCTGAAATACCTAATACAAGGTAAATGCTGTTAATCGTTATACTGTATTATTTAAATTTAGTTATATTTTAAAAATTAATATCTACCACTTCATAGGGTTGTGAAGATTCAACTAAATAATGTCCTTATCACAGCATATGTGTGCATATTAGCTGTCACTACGATACATCTGGCTGTATAAGAGCCTAATAGGGCCCTGACAATCCTCCATGCTCTAGGGAGAACCTGCTTTGCCCTTTTTATCCTGAAGATTTAGGTGGTGTGCACCTGTGGTCCCAGCTACCTAGGAGGCTGAGACAGGATTGCCTGAGCCAGGGAGGTTGAGGCTGCAGTGAGCCATGATTATGCCACTGCACTCCAGCCTGGGTGACAGAGACCCTGTCTCAAAATAATAATAATAACCCTGAAGACTTAGGCCCCTATGTATTTACTACCTCCCTGCAATCTTCCACCAGAAGTAGAAGGCACTGGCCATTTAAATTACTGGCGACCACTGGAGAAGAGAATTATGGTGCCTTAGCTATGGAACCACTTATGGCCCTGCTTAGTCTAGGCTTTAGATTTGGTCTGTTGACTTGATGCTACTAAACTCTAACTGCCTGAAACCAGTGGCTCTCCTGGACTGCTTGCTAGAAGCTTAAAGGCATTTGGTTGGACTCCATTGCTTGTTCACTGCCTAGTGGCAGGGTGGTGGCCTCAGACCTGAGGTTGTGATGAACCAGACACTCTGATGTGGAAACGTGAACCTGGTGGAATATTCACGTTTTTCAGTGAGGGTGGGAGGGAACAGGGACCCAGAAAGGGTCAGATGGATAACAAGGTATTATCTGTGGGCCTTTTTACCCTGGAAAGGAATTTCAGGTGGGTTAAACCCCACCAGCGTTCTCCAAAACTAGGCAGAAGAAAAATCAAGGGGAAGCTGTTTGTTCAGAAATGAAAATGCTGGAAGTGGGCGAGGACCCTGTCAGAGTGATGGAAAAACAACAGGCATCCCCATCGTCTCCAGAACCCACAGGCTTCAAAGGGACCAGTGACTTGATTTATATCCAGTGCTTTATTAAAGATAAATAGTCTTATAAGAGGAGAAGTAAATGTGTTCGCAGGCCAACAGAGAATGCATGTGTATGAGAAAGAGATGCATGAGGTCCCTGATCTGTGCTCTGAGGAGGTGGTCAGTCAGGCAGGGCCTGGGCCAACCAGTAAGGCAGATGAGGGTCCCTGTCCTGGGGGACTCACTGCTCCTGGGTGCCCCAGGAGATGTAGTCTGGCCGTGTGGCTGCGTGGTACTCATCAATGAGCTGCTGCACAATCTCCCTGGATGTGTCCATCTCATCAAAGTTTTCCTTGAACATGTCCTCCTTGCGGAACTGCTCCAGGAAGGCCTCCCGCTTCCGCAGCTTGTCATATTGGCGACAGGTTCTCTCAAAGAGCTTGGGGTGTGCAGAAAACAGGGATTACAAAGAACTTTGAAGAATAATATGGCCCAGAAAGCTGGGGAACCAAGGCTGGGCTATGCCCACAGCAAAAAAGCTAAAAGCAGGAGCAGCAGATGTCGAGAGGTGAGGTATAATCAGGAGACTGATTCAGGGAAAAAAGGTGCAAACTGTCAGACTCACCGAGGAGATGCTGGTGTGGTTGGCCATCATGAGCCCGCTGACCCGGTGGGCCGAGGGCAGGTAGGGAGACTTCCTCGACAGGGCCACCTGGATGCTGGCGGGGCCCCATGGGATGAAGTTGGCCAACTTCCGTTCCCGGATCCTCTGCAGGCTCTTGTGGACCTGGGGTGGGTACAGGAGCAGTGGAGGTGGCCTCTCCTCTATCCCTGTGGGTCCAGGGTGCAGGATGAAGGGGCCTCCCCTACCTGGGTGGGGTCCACCTCTCCCTGGATGATGTTGAGGATGGCGATGTAGCAGTGGTTGGTCTGGCGGTCTCGGCCTGTGGACACCATCACATTCTTGGGCTGCAGGAGCCGCCTCATGACATCCAGGACTGTGGTCTTCCTCACGCTGGCCACCTGATGGACAGTGAAATGGGGACCCAGCCAGGCTCAGGACACAGTCCCCCTTTGGCTTCTCTTTGGCAGAAGCCAAAAGCAGAGGGAGGGTGAAGAGCAAGTTACAAGAAAGTGGCCTGCTCTGTGCTAGTCCCTGAGCGCAGTGCCTCGGGGCACGCAAAGGGCAGCTCCTGGGGCAGAGGGGAGGAGAGAAAGGCTAGGGCAGAGCCTGCTGAGCCCAGGGCCGGCCTGGCCTGGGACACTGAGGCTGCTCTTACTGACTGGTCCGTAGTGAGCGGGGTATAGCCGGTCATGAGGAAGTGGAGCCGCGGAGTGGGGATGAGTGAGGCGATGAGGCCGATGAGGTCATTGTTCATGTAGCCGGGGTAGCGCAGGGTGGTGGTGCTGGCCGACATGATGGTGGACACCTGGGGACAGGGGTGCCATGTCATGGGCCTCGGCCTGAGTGGGACCTCCCTTCCCCAGATGACCCTCCAGCAAGGAGGGCTTCCAGTCCAAAGGAGTCCAGCAGTGGGGGCCCACCAGCTGGTTGATCTGGGAGAAGGACGGGTTCTGGATGTGCAGGCGGTCTGTGGCAATCCGGTTCAGGGCTGTGTTGTCCAGCACCACCTGTGGGGACAGAAGGTAGCAGATTGATCAGGATAGGAAAAACAGGAACTCTGTCTGACCCTAGGCTCTGAAGCTTAATTTCCTTTGAGCCTCATGGCCAGAGAGACCCACTGGAAAGCTATTTGCACTGACCTAGGGGCAAAGGAGGGCTCAAGATGTTTTTTTAATTTTTCTTTTCTTCTTAATTGTTTAAACAGTTTTTTTTTTTTTGAGACAGGGTCTTGCTTTGTCACCCAGGCTGGAGTGCAGTCAGTGGCACGATCTCAGCTCACTGCAACCTCTGCTTCTGAGGCTTAAGTGATCCTTCTGCCTCAGCCCCACCAAGTAGCTGGGACTACAGGCACTACTACCAAGCCCGACTAATTTTTGTATTTTTAGTAGATAGGGATTTCACCATGTTGCCCAGACTGGTCTCAAACTCCAAGACTCAAGCGATCCAACCACCTTGGACTCCCAAAGTGCTGGGATTACAGGTATGAGCCACTGCGCCTGGCTAAAACGAATTTTTTTAAATACATAAAAATGATTTTATAGACCTAAAGGGGTGTGGGGTGTTGAGAGTTGAGAGAGGCAGAATCCAGGACTCACCACACAGTCTGCATTCTGCGTCAACCTCTTGAGTGTGAGGAGTGAATTGTAAGGCTGGACCACCACGTCGCTCATCTCGTCCTGGTTGGGAAACACTGAGTATGTCTGCACCAGCTTCTTAGGATACCTGGTGGGGTTGGGGAAAGGATCAGGGCAACAGACTGAAGGTGTGGTGAACATGGTACTCCCCAACAACTGTCCAGAAGCAGCTAAATCTTGATGTCGAAACTGGGGTGGGGTCAGATCAGTAGAGAAGGGAGACTTGACTTTTGGAAGTCTGTAACTCTACAGGGGGAAGGGCAGAGACATCTTAGAATCTGGGCTTTCAACTCCACACTCCCCGGACTTTGATCCAGGGCTCAGATTCTAGGCTCCAGTTCCCACTACTGGGAGTGTGATGGGGATCTCAGTCACTGTAACTTCCTTTTCCTCTCTATAGGAGGGAATAGAAGAACTCTTTCCTGCCCCAGCAAACAGGGAGTTATACCTGCTGGGTCCCCTAGTCATTTAGGAAGCCAAGTTGGTGACCCTTCCTAATCCCCAAACACAAACTTACCTGTCATTCAGCCGTTCTAAGAGGTAGGAGCCCAGGCCAGAGCCTGTTCCCCCAGCAATGGAGTGACACAGCACAAAGCCCTGCATGGGGAAGGGGCAGTCAGTGTCTAGGAATCTAGTGGCAGGATTTCAAACTAGACCCATCTCATAATTTTTCAGGACTCCCATTTTCCCAAGCCCTTCCTTTCCCTCCAGTACCCTCACTTATACAGCTTAGGTGACTGCCTTGTTTCCAGCAAGGCCTGGTAGCTTCTGTCCAGTGCAAATGGTACATGAGTGGGTATTGTTCCTAATAGGTCGCTTCTAGAGGGTGTTGCCAAGCCTTGCCTATGTCAGTTCTACCAGCATTCCTGGGACACTTACCTCTAGACTGTCACTACCATCTGCTTCCCGGTCTATGATGTCAAAAATGTCCTCGTGGATCTTCTCTCCCTGTACAGACATAGGGAGGGTCAGAGTGGGACAGAACCATGGAAGGACTCTGACCTCAGGAAAGCAACCGTCGACTTACCTTATAGCACCAGAAGTCCTTTTATGGAGCATAGCTGCCTGCTTTTTATCTACACTGAGAGGCAGTACGGTGCAGTGGTTACAAGAAAGCACTCTACAACCCGGATTACCTGTGTTCATACATTTGCTCTATTTTTTTTTTTTTTTTTGGAAATGGAGTCTCACTGTGTCACCCAGGTTGGAGTGCAATAGTGCGATCTTGGCTCATAGCAACCTCTGCCTCCTGGGTTCAAGCAATTCTCCTGCCTCAGCCTCCTGAGTAGCTGGCATTACAGGCACTTGTCACCATGCCCAGCTAATTTTTGTATTTTTAGTTGAGATGGGGTTTCATCATGTTGGCCTGGCTGGTCTTCAACTCCTGACCTCAGGTGATCCACGGTCTCAGCCTCCCAAAGTGCTGGGATTACAGGCATGAGCCACCACATCTGGCCTATTGGCTCTACTTCTGTGTAGCTCTGGGCAGCCTATTTAATTGCTCTATGCCTCAGTTTCCTCATCTGTACAATGAAGGTAATAATACAGATCCATATACCTTTATCTAACAGTGTTGAGGCAGTTATGTTTTGGAATTCAAAATATTTCAGATTTTAGAAAGGTATTATGGTATATATAATATAGGTTAAATAAAATTCCAGTGGGATTCAAAAGTACATTAATGAAACATATTAGTATTTCTGTAATAAAAATCATCAGTAGGCTGGGTGCGGTGGCTCACGGCTATAATCCCAGCACTTTGGGAGGCCAAGGCAGGTGGATCATGAGGTCAAGAGATCGAGACCATCCTGGTCAACATGGTGAAACCCCGTCTCTACTAAAAATACAAAAAATTAGCTGGGCATGGTGGCGCGTGCCTGTAGTCCCAGCTACTCAGGAGGCTGAGGCAGGAGAATTGCCTGAACCCAGGAGGCGGAGGTTGCGGTGAGTCGAGATCACACCATTGCACTCCAGCCTGGGTAACAAGAGCGAAACTCCGTCTCAAAAAAAAACAAAAAACAAAAAACATCAGTAATGACAATAAGTTGGATAGAAACTATAAAACAGCCTGTCTTCATTGAGATTAGTTTTTGCTGCTAAACTAGTTAGGAAATGTCCTTTGGTTTCACGGCTTTTTGGATCCTGGAAAGGCAGATAAGGGACTGTGGACCTGTAGTACTTACTTCTAGGGTTGTTGGAAGATTCTAAAAAATTAATATATGTAAAGCATTTAGAATGGCCTGGCATACTGCATTAGCTAGTGTAGATGCTTGACAATATTACATAGTCCACTTCCTGCAGCCAGGTCTCTCCCTCCAGCATTCATACATCCCTGATCTGGTTTCCTTTCTCTTGGAGACATCATAGGGACTGTCCCTACACAGGGAGTTGTGGGCCCTGCCAGGCAATAGGAAACAACCTGGGAGAATCCACTGGCCCAGTTGTTGCCAGCTCCTCCTCCATGCTCCGACAGGTAGATGTTCTCTGGGTTGTAGAGCTTGGCATAGGGGGAGTTGAGGATGGAGTGGATCACCCGGGGCTCCAGGTCCAGCAGCACGGCCCGGGGGATGTAGTGCTCGTCATCTGCCTGTCAGGGAGAGTCCAGGAGGAAGCCCAATCAGCCAGGGCGGCCCAAGTCCTAAGTCCTCCCAACTCTGGCTCCCTCCGGCCCTCCCTCCTCAAGCCAGCCGCCTGGCCCCTTTGCCCAGCGGGGCTCCCAGTACCAGGCCACTCCCTTCCCTTCCAGCCCTTTGGGCCACTGCCACCCCTGGCCAAGTTGCTGGGGGCACCTGGTAGAAAAAGACGTCCTTGCGGTCAGTGCCCTCGGTGGCAAACTCCTCCACGATGCCCTCGGGGCTGATACCATGCTCGGCGCACAGCTGTTTCCAGAACTCGAACCCAACTGGGGGGAAGGGGTGCGTAGGGGAGAAAGAAGATATCTAGGTTCGGGCAGGTTCCAATCAAGAGCTGGGGGACTGGGCGCCTGCGTCCTGGGATAAGAAGTCAAGCCGCAGGACTCTCCCGTGTCTGAGGAAAGGACTGTACGCCAGCGACTGGGCAGGGGAGGGCCCCTCGGGGTTAAGAAGGCAAGGGGACATTGGGTCAGGGATGTCTCGCCTTTCAGAGAACTACAATTCTGGCAAGGACAGATGGAGTCCAGGATCCCACAGCGAGATCCCATTAACGCTAAGGAACCGGGCTAGCTGAAGGGCCGGAGTTTCGCTCACTCTGATTGCCGCACTGGCCCAACTGTAGGGTGATGATTTCCCTCGGCATCGCTCCTCAGGCACGGGCGTTGCAGCCGCTCCCGCCGCACGCCAGCCCGCTCGCCGCAAGACGCAGGCGCCAAACAACCAGCTCCACCCACAGATTTCCTCCGCTCCAATGAGAACCGAGTTCTGGCAGTGAATGGCACGTCCTTAAGCATTGGCCTTCATTCATCCATATTGCGCGTGCGCAGCTTCGTATCGGGCTAGGCGCCTTCGCGCGGGCGTTGTACTTTGACGCAGCGTCCTCCCTCCTCTCTGGGTGGACGCGTGCTTGGGCCTGCGCGGAAGCGCTTTGTGGTGCGAAGCGACCTCCCCAGTCCAATCGCGCATCTGCGCAGTTGCTGTTATTGTGACTGTCGGGCAACGGCCCCGGATGTTGTGGCTGCCGGGGGGAGATGGCGGAGGCTGAGGGGGTGGCTACTACCCCAGGCCCGGCTTCGGGGTCGACTTTCAGGGGCCGCAGAGATGTGTCAGGCTCCTGGGAGCGGGACCAGCAGGTTGAGGCGGCGCAGCGGGTCCTGGTGGAGGTGCTGGGGCCTTACGAGCCTCTGCTGAGTCGAGTGCAGGCAGCCCTGGTGTGGGAGCGGCCAGCCAGGAGCGCCCTGTGGTGCCTGGGGCTGAACGCGGCTTTCTGGTGAGAGAACTGGACCCTCGAAAACCCTCAGAGTCCCGAATTCGTCGGTTCCACTAGGGCTCTACTTCACGCCTGCCCTGTTTTCTTCGCTCCACTGGCTCCTTCCTGTATCTGCCTAATTTTGCCTCACCTCCTTACACTCCATCCCGCCTGCAGGCTTAGGCACCCCAGTTCTTCCCAGGGCTGTCCACCCATCTTCTCTGCTTTACCTACGCCCGCACCCCCGCCCCGCACTTCTGGCGGGAGCTTCTGGTAACCTCTTGAGCCTCTCAGGACTGAACGAGGGCGCCTCTTTGGAGCCCAGGAAAGCTGCGACCCTTTAAAGCCATCACTTCCTTTCCCTTGTCTGCTCAAGTGCAAGTTGTAGATTGTTTCCAGAGGTTTTACTATTGTTGGGAGTAGAGGCGTGAGGTCTTGCAAAGGTATCCATAGGTGTGATTTTAAAACAATTTTGAGCGGTTCGCATGAATTAGCATGTTATATATCAAGGAAGGAAGTTTATGAAGTCTGAGAGTCGGTGTGAGCCCCTAAAGCTGAAACTTGAAAGAAAATTACAAGCTTTTAAAGAACAGTTAGGAAATGATGATGGAGATTTCTCCCGTTTCAAAGCCACCTGTGATTGTAATTCCTCCCTGTTCCAAGGAATTAGAGAGGCATGGTTTATAGGCAAGGAAATTGAGGATGTCTGTCTAATAGTGTGTGAGTTTTCCTGCGCTGGAAAAGTGGCACTATAAATATGCTTTATATGTATGTGTCATGCTCTGTGAATATGGAACTGCTGCTTCTTTCAGTTGTTCATCACCTAAAGTGGACCTAGGACTTCATAGGATCTACCAATCATAATTTTGGATTTATTCAAAACGGGGGAGGTTCCAAGGGAACTGAATTATAGCGGGCCTTCTGCAGCTGAATGGATTAGGACTATTCTGGATAAGCCTGAAACAACAAAATATGTGTGTTTTTTTAAATGTGTTTGGTTAAAAATAGGTTTCCCCTTAAAATTAGTGGTTTTAAAATAAAAATGTTTATTATACTTTGAAAGATTTTCAGTAAGCTGAAGCAGAGCAAATAATTCCAAGTTCATTGACCCGAAGTCAGTGTTCAGCTATTAAGCTAATCCTCTCCTAGTTTGAAAGAGACCCAGTTAAAGGTGTCACAGTAGTCTCTGGCATTTGTGGCTTCCAGAGTCTTTAGCAAACTTTATGGTAAACTTTTGCTACTATATTCGTCATTTATTTTTGGTAGTGCTTTTTCCTCTTTTTTTTTTTTTTTTTGAGACAAGATCTTGCTCTGTCACTCAGGCTGGAGTATAGTGGTATGATCTCAGCTCATTACAACCTCCACTTCCTGGGCTCAAACAATCCTCCCACCTCAGCCTCCACAGTAGTTGGGACTACAGGTGCACACTTCCATGCATGGCTAATTTTAAAAATTTTTTGTAGAGACAGGGTCTCACTATATTGCCCAGGCTGGTCTCAAACTCCTAGGCTCTGGTGATCCTCCTGCCTTGGCCTCCCAAAGTCCTGGGATTATAGGCAATATAGCCACCATGTCCAGCCAAATGCTTCTTCCTTGACCTCTAGGTACTGATTCCCATTGCTCTCTGTCAGAAATCCTTCACTCTAGCACCTCACCGAAGAGTGTTTATCCAGTCAAAACGTTTTCCACAGTGGTTTTGGTACCCCTAGCAAGAAGGCTGGTCCTCATTAAAGCAATTTGTATCAAAGTATGACCACCTGATGAAAAAAAAAAAACACTTTATCAGGGTATAAATGGATTTTATTTTATTTTTTTGAGACAGGGTTTTGCTCTTGTTGCCCAGGCTGGAGTGCAATGGTGGGATCTTGGCTCACTGCAACCTCCACCTCTCGGGTTCAAGCAATTCTCCTGCCCCAGCCTTCTGAGTAGCTGAGATTACAGGTGTGTGCCACCACGCCCAGCTAATTTTGTATTTTTAGTAGAGACGGGGTTTCTCCATGTTGGTCAGGCTGGTCTCGAACTCCCGACCTCAGATGATTTGCCCACCTCAGCCTCCCAAAGTGCTGGGATTACAGGTGTGAGCCACTGTGCCCGGCCTATTTTTTGTTTTTTAATTGTTATTTATTTATTTTTGAGACAGGGTCTCACTGTCATCCGGGCTGGAGTGCAGTGGCGTGATCTCAGCTCATAGCAACCTCCACTTCCCAGGCTTAAGCGATCCTCTCACCTCAGCCTCCTGAGTAGCTGGGACTACAGGCGAAAGCCACCAATGCCTGGCTAATTTTTGCATTTTTTGTAGAGACAGGGTTTAACCAGGTTGCCCAGGCCATCTCGAACTCCTGAGCTCATCACACTTTAAGAAGGTGTGGGAGAGAGACAACAAAATGAAGATGTGACTTTTTTTTTTTAAGATACAATCTTGCTCTGTTGCCCAGGCTGGAGTGCAATGGCATGATCTTGGCTCACTGCAACTTCTGCCTACCAGATTCGAGCCATTCTCCCACCTCAGCCTCCTGAGTAGCTGGGATTACAGGCACCCGCCATCATGCATGGCTAATTTTTGTATTTTTAGTAGAAACAGGATTTCACCTTGTTGGCCAGGCTGGTCTTGAACTTCTGACCTCAGGTGATCTACCTGCCTCGGCCTCCCAGCGTGTTGGGATTACAGGTGTAAGCCACTGCACTGTACCGGGCCTTAAATGGATTTTAAACCAAAGATTTATTAATGCAAATGAATTGGTAGCATGTATGTTTTTCTTTTTGAGGAGGAGACCTTTCATCTGCTGCTTGTCTGAGAGAGGTTTCTGAAGCAGAATGTGAGGTTGAGGTCTGCACATAAGGAGCTGCTGTGACTGGGACATACCTTTAGATGTTACAGATAGCTTTAATTTGCTGGCCCCTACCAGTGTATACTTAAGCTTGTTAATATGCTATGTTTAGAGGCTTACTCAGAACCCCTTTTGTACTCTGGATCTCTTTTTTTTTTTTTTGAGATGGAGTTTCACTCGTTACCCAGGCTGGAGTGCAATGGCACGATCTCGGCTCACTGCAACCTCCGCCTCCTGGGTTCAGGCAATTCTCCTGCCTCAGCCTCCTGAGTAGCTGGGATTACAGGCACGTGCCACCATGCCCAGCTAATTTTTTGTATTAGTAGAGATGGGGTTTCACCATGTTGACCAGGATGGTCTCGATCTCTTGACCTTGTGATCCACCCGCCTCGGCCTCCCAAAGTGCTGAGATCACAGGCTTGAGCCACTGTGCCTGGCCCCTCTGTATCTCTTAAAGCATTGCTATGATTGGTCTTTATCTCCGACATTTCCTAGTAACTTGCCTGCTGTGTATCCAGAACACAGTTACTCTTGTTACAGTTTCATCACACTTTAAGAAGGTACGGGAGAGAGACAACAAAATGAGGATGTGACTTTTTTTGTTTGTTTGTTTTTTGAGACAGAGTCTCGCTCTGTCACCCAGGCCGGAGTGCAATGGCACGATCTTGGCTCACTGCAACTTCTGCCACCCGGGTTCAAGCGATTCTCCCACCTCAGCCTCCCGAGTAGCTGGGATTACAGGCACCCATCATCATGCCCGGCTAATTTTTGTAGTTTTAGTAGAAACAGAGTTTCACCGTGTTGACCAGGTTGGTCTTGATCTCCTGACCTCAGGTGATCCACCTGTCTCAGCCTCCCAGAGTGCTGCGATTGCAGGCGTGAGCCACTGCTCCCAGCCAAGGATGTGACTCTTGAGACTGAAATAACAGTTGGGTATGCCATTTCTGGAGAGGACTTCTGCCTATGAAAGGTACAGATGGTGTTAAGTCTCCAGAAACTTGGATAGTTTGGCATTGGCCTTCACAGAATTGTTTGGGGAAATGAGCTTCCTTGGTCGGTAATTAGAGATTTAAAATGAAATTTGGACTTCACATTCTATAGTGTCATACTGAGTGTGAGTGTTAACATTTTGTTTAGGAATGTCGAAGAGTGACTGTTCAGTTCTCAATCATTGTAAATATTTAGGAAAGGGAGGAGGATCATTAGCTCAAGTCAGAAAAATCAAATCTGAAATATTTAGTTACTCTTTTATTATTTGTATTGAACGATGGCACAAAAATGGCATATCATTAACTGAGATTTTTATGCATTTTGAGGTATTAGAAGATTGGATAGGAGTATAAAAAAAAACCATCAGAATTCAGGTAGGTAGCTCTTAATTTTCAATGTTTTGTATCATCGGTCATATTTTGCTGTACCTCTGAATATGCCCTCTTACATATTAAAAAAAAATGGAGATAGATGTAGATATCTTGTCACTATAGTATTTCAAGGTTTTTAGACTTTTTTTTTTTTTTTCAGGTGTCAGAGAATTTATGGTGGCCATATCAGACATCTTCCAGCCTAGATTACTTCTGGTCACTAATCTGTTATCTCTAGGACAATAATAGAAATGTCAGGCCATTCCTTCTAATCGCTTGTGTTTTCATTAGCTTCAATCTTGTCTGTAAATGAGTGATTTGGGGGAAGAATATGAGAGTCAGCAAGCATGTATCCTGACAGGATCAGAAAAGAACAGGTTTGGGTAACTTTTTGGTTTGACTCTCCTACTCTGAGATCAGAGGAGGGTAAATGAACCCTGGAAATGTGTGAACTCCAAGCTCCCTCTCCCACCTGAGATGAAGAGCATGTAGTTCAAAGAGGGATATATAACTGCTGAGCCCTTTTCCAGTTTTTTTTTTTTTGCAGGGCAAAGGTGATGGTGTGTGTGGTGGGGTCAGATCTCACTCTGTTGCCCAGGCTGGAGTGCAGTGGCACAATCATAGCTCACTGCAGCCTCTACCTCCTGGGCTCCAGCAGTGTACCTGCCTCAGTCATCCTGGTAGCTGGGACTAGAGACACGTGCCACTGGGCCCAGCCTATTTTAAAAAAATGGTTTTTTTTTGAGATGGAGTCTCACTCTGTTACCCAGGCTAGAGTGCAGTGGTTTGATCTCGGCTCACTGCCACCTCTGCCGCTCTGGTTCAAGTGATTCCCTTGCCTCAGCCTCCCGAATAGCTGGAATTACAAGCTCCTGACACTGTGCCTGGCTAATTTTTGTATTTTTAGTAGAGACAGGTTTCACCATCTTGGCCAGGCTGGTCTTGAACTCCTGACCTCGTGTTCCACCCGCTTTGGCCTCCCAAAGTGCTGGGATTACAGGCGTGAGCCATCTCACCCGGTCAAAAAAATTTTTCTAGAGGCAGAGTCTCACTGTGGTGCCCAGGCTGGTCTCAGACTCCTCAGTTCTAACAGTCCTCCCAACTTGGCATCCTAAAGTGCTAGGATTACAGGCATGACCCACTGCACCTTGACTGCTTTCTGGTTTTAACAATCTGTGAGTCTGGGCACGGTGGCTCATACCTGCAATCCCAGCACTTTGGGAGGCCGAGGCAGGCGGATCACGAGGTCAGCAGTTCAAGACCAGCCTGACCAACATGGTGAAACTCTATCTCTACTAAAAATACAAAAATGAGCTGGGCATGCCTGTAATTCCAGCTACTTGGGAGGCTGAGGCAGGAGAATCGCTTGAACCTGGGAGACGGAGGTTGTGATGAGCTGAGATCATGCCACTGCACTCCATCCTAGGCGACAAAACTAATCTCCATCTCAAAACAAAAGAAAAAAAGAAAAAACCATCTGTGAATCTAGGTACTCTTTGAATTAGTAATATTGTTTTAGAGCAATTCACTAGCTGAGTCCCTGTAGAGATCTCTGTTGGGATCTGTTTTTACAGTCGCTGGTCTCAGTCAACCATGCTGTATTTCTAGGAGGTTATTATAGAATTTATTATTTCACAAATGAAATGTAAAAATTGTCTCCTTCCCCCCCAAAAAAAAATTTTTTTAAATGACCTAAGAAGTGATTAAAGGTATGTAGCAATTCTGATTTAGAAAGTTAGGATTTGAGTAAATAATATAGGAACAAGAAATGGAAGAGGGGACCCATTTAAGTAGAGATATTTGTTCTGTTAAAAAAAAAAAATCTGCACATCAAATTTCAAATGAAATCTGTTGAGCAAATGTTCCTGATGATAGTCTTTGCAGGGTTCTTATCTTTGTTAGCCAAGAAGACACTCAAGGATGCCTTGATTTAGTTCCCCTTTGCCTTTAGTTTTTATCTGCCCTAATTGTAAGGTTGAGTACTTTCTCTTCACTGTCAGCAGCTAGCTGGTTTCATTTCTGGTTTTGTTTGGTTTGGTTTGGTTTGGTTTGGCAAGCAACAACTATCACTACATGATATAGGTTGCGTTAATTTTTCCTTTGAATTTACTGGTAACTTGGGCTCATTAACCAGGCAGTCATAAGTGCTGTACAGTTACAGGCTTTCTGTCCCTGTAGAATGGGTTGCTTTGTTTTCAAGTGCCCTTGAGACAAGCTTACTTTGTAATAACAAAGGAACCTAGAAATTGTGTCTTTGATTGAAAAGAGACGTGCTCATTATTTTATGATTATAGCAAACTTTAATTTACTGGTACTAATAGTGAGTCTGCATGGTATAGTTAACTACAAAACATTATGTTTGGTTCTGGAATTTCTCACGATGTTTCTGGACACCAGTTGCTATTCTAGGGATAGTTTATTTAGACTGATAATTTAATTGGATTTTAGCCCCTGACAAAGTAGAGGGACAGTTCACAAGAGGAAAAAAAAAAATCAATGGATATATAAAATTTCACTCTCACAAATAATAAAAGAATTTAAATATATGTAAATGGCAATGATTTACTAATTTCTATCTTAAGGTTTTGTGGGTTTTTTTTTTTTTTGAGACAGGGTCTCACTGTCACCCAGGTTTGAGAGCAGTGGCATGATCATGGCTCACTGCAACCTCCTGGGCTCAAGCCATCTTCCCACTTCAGCCTCTCAGGTAGCAGGGACTACAGGTGTGTCAGCACACCTGGCTAATTTTTTTTGTATTTTTCGTAGAGACAGGGTTTCACCATGTTGCCCAGGCTGGTCTTGAACTCCTGTCCTCCAGCAATCCACCCACCTTGGCCTCCCAAAGTGCTCGGATTACAGGCGTGAGCCGCCACGCCTGGCCTTAAGTATTTTTAATGGTTATATTTAATTCTGGGAAAATATGGAAAAATGGTCATACGGCTGGTAGTAGCATAAATTGCACAGCCTTTCTAGCAAGTAGTTTGGTAACATATTTTAAGCCACTTAAGAAGTTAATATCTTTTCCAGGACTGTGGGAAATGGAGAATGAATGCTAATGGGTATGGGTTTCTTTTGGAGTGATGAAAATGTTCTAAAATTAGATAATAGTGTTAGTTGTACAGCTCTGTGACTATACTAAAAACCATTGAATTGGACAATTTTTTCTTTTTCATCTTTGCTGCTGGCAGATGAATTAGATGATTTAAAAGTGAATTTTATGGTATATAAACCATTATCTCAATAAAGCAATTTTTTTTTTTTTTTTTTTTTTTTGGAGGCAGAGTCTTGCTCTGTGACCCATGCTAGAGTGCAGTGGCACCATCTCAGCTCACTGCAACCTCTGCCTTCCAAGTTCGAGCAATTCTCCTGCCTTAGCCTCCTGAGTAGCTGGGACTACAGGTGTGTACCACTGTGCCCAACTAATTTTTGTATATTTAATAGAGAGAGAGTTTCACAAGTTGGCCAGGGTGGTCTTGAACTCTTGACCTCAAGTGATCCACCCACCTCAGCCTCCCAAAGTGCAGATGTGAGCCATCTTGCCCAACCAATAAAACTATTTGTTTAAAAAAAAAAAAAAGTTAATACCGACACTCCGTCTCAAAAAAAGAAGTTGGAAACTTTTTAGTTTGTTTGTTTATTTATTTATTTATTTTGAGATGGAGTCTTGCTGGCCGGGCACGGTAGCTCACGCCTGTAATCCTAGCACTTTGGGAGGCCGAGGTGCTAGGTCAGGAGTTCAAGACCAGCCTGGCCATCATGGTGAAACCCCATCTTTAAAAAAAAAAAAAAAAAAAAAAAGAGATGGAGTCTTGCTCTGTTGCCCAGGTTGGAGTGGAGTGGCATGATCTCTACTCACTGCTACCTCCACCTCCTGGATTCCAGCAATTCTCCTGCCTCAGCCTCCCAAGTAGTTGAGATTACAGGCACCCACCACCACGCCTAGCTAATTTTTGTATTTTTTGCAGATGGGGTTTCACCATGTTGGCCAGGCTGGTCTTGAACTCCTGACTTGAAGTAATCTGCTTGTTCAGCCTCCCAAAGTGCTGGAGTTACAGGCATGAGCCACCGTGCCCGGCCCATTCATTGTTTTTTGTTTTTTTGAGATGAGGTTTCACTCTGTCACCCAGGCTGGATTGCAGTTGATCATGGCTCACTGTACCCTGGAACTCCTGGGCTCAAGTGATGATCCCACCTCATGGTTGGGACCATAGGAGTGTACCACCACATCAGGCTAATTGTCTGTGTATTATGTGAAAAAAGTTTTAAAACCATAGTGTTTTTACATGTGAATTTTTAAATGAAGAGAATAGCCTCTCTTCACATTTTTTAGAGTACATATGTGGATAATGGATCATTCTTAAAATGTTTTATTATGAAAAGCTTAAAACATGTGTAAGTAGACAGAATAATATTATGTACCACCATGTACATAATATTATTTTTTTAAATTCATGGCCAATTTTATGTCTTTCATGCCCCAGTTCTTTTCTACCTCTTCCTTATTATTTTGAGACAAATTCTTGATGTGTCATATCATTTAATCTAGTCAGCATATTTTTCTGAAAAATAAGACTTTAAGAAACATCTACTGCCACGTGCGGTGGCTCAAGCCTGTAATCCCAGCACTTTGGGAGGCCGAGGTGGGTGGATCATGAGGTCAGGAGTTCGAAACCAGCCTGGCCAAAATGGTGAAATCCTATCTACTGAAAATACAAAAATTGGTTGGGTGTGATGGCGGGTGCCTGTAATCCCAGCTACTCGGAAGGCTGAGGCAGGAGAATTCCCTGAACTCAGGAGTTGAAGGTTGCAGTGAGCCGAGATCGCGCCATTGCATTCCAGTCTGGGTGATAGAGCAAGACTCTGACTCAAAAAAAAAAGAGGCGTCTACCATCATTATCACATGCCAAAAATTAATGATTCTAGTCAGTGTTCACATTTCCGGTTTTCTTATAAATGTCATAAATACCTTTTTTTTCTTTTTGAGACAGGGTCTTGCTCTGTCTTCCAAGCTGTAGTGCAGTGGCACAATCAGAACTCACTGCAGCCTCAGTCTTCTGGCTCTACCAATCCTCCCACCTCAGATTCCCAAGTAGCTAGGACTACAAGCCTGCACCACCACACCTGGCTAATGTTTTTATTTTTAGTAGAGATGAAGTCTTGCTGTGTTGCCCAGGCTGGTCTCAAACTCTTGGCCTCAAGTGATCCTCCTGCCTCAGCCTCCCTAAGTGTTGGGATTACAGGCTTTAGCTACCATACCTAGCCTGTTGTGTTGTGTTGTGTTTTTTTTTTTTTTTAAACTTTTTTTCCCCACACACCAATTTGTTAGTGTGTAGGTGGGTTTTTTGTTTTGCTTTTTTGTTTTTTTAAGATAGAGTCTTGCTCTGTCACCCAGGCTTGAGTACATTGGCACGATAACGGCTCACTGCAACCTTAATTTCTCAGATTTAAGGTATCTTCCCACCTCAGCCTCCCAAGTAGCTAGGACGACAGGCACCTACCACCACGTCCAACTAATTTCTGTATTTTTTGTGGAGACGGGGTTTCACCATGTTGCCCGGGCTGGTCTCCAGCTACTGGGCTGAAATGATCGCTGCCTTAGCCTCCCCAGGAGTTGGGATTACAGGTGTGAGTCACTACTCCCTGCTCCTTTTTTATTTAAGACAGTTTGGGCTGGGATCTATGTGATGTCTATGTATTCTGACTGATTGCTCTATTGTGTTGAAAATACCCTTTTGTCTTACAGACTACGTTTTGCTGACTACTTCCTTATCACTTAGCAGGTGCCCCTGTGCTCTATATTGCCTGTAAACTGGTAGGAGGCTTAATCAGATTCAGGTTTACAAACTGGTTTTTTTTTGGCAAGGCTGTTTTATTTTTTATTTTCTTCTCCAATTATTATTTATCTTTTCATGCTGTTCTTGTGGCAAAAAAAATAAAAGAACAAATAATAATTATTAATTATCTAAACTTTCACTAGTAAACTTGCCTTTGAAATAAGAAAAAATAGACCAGGTGAGGCAGGAGGATCATTAGAGGCCAGGAGTTTGAGACCAGCCTGGGCAACATAGTGAGGCCCTGTTTCTATTCAAATAAATATAAAAATTTAATTTAAAAATAAAAATAAGAAAAAATAAATATGATAGTTGGGTGCAGTGGCTCATGCCAGTAATCCCAGCACTTTGAGAGGCTGAGGTAGCAGGATTGCTTGAGCCCAGGAGTTTGAGACCAGCCTGGGCAACATATCAAGACCCTGTCTCTAAAAAAATTTTTTAAATAATTAGCTAGGTGTTGTGGTGCATGTCTATAGTCGCAGCTACTGAGGAGGCTGAGGCAAGAGGACTGGTTGAGCCCAGGAGGTTCAGGCTGCAGTGAACTGTGTTCCTGCCACTGCACCCCAGCCTGGGCAACAGAGCAAGGCCCTGTCTAAAAAAAAATCATTAAGAAAAAATAAACTGTGAGCCTACAGTAGGTAGAAAGAATAATAGGCTATCATAGTCTTCAAACTGAATAATTCACATGTGAATATCTAGAGTTCACTGTATTTGCAGTTGTTTTTGCTAAGTTGGAAAGTTCTTATGCTGATTATCGTTGCTGAAAAATGTTTTAGGCTCAGCAAAATGGCTCACACCTATAATCCCAACACTGGGAGGCTGAGGTGGGAGGGTCACTTGAGCCCAGGAGTTTGAGGTCAGCCTGAACAATATAGTGAGACCTTGTCTCTATTTTAAAAAGAAAAAAAAGAAAATTAACTGGACATGGTGATGCAAACCTGTAGTCCCAGCTGTTCGGGAGGCTTGCTTGAGCCTGGGAGGTTGAGGCTGCAGTGAGCCGTGGTCGTGCCACTGCACTCCAGCTTGGGTGACAAAGTTGAGACCCTGTCCTCCCCCTCAAAAAAAGAAAAATGTTTTAGATTTTTTTCTTATCAGACTTCTACACTGTTATATCTGCTTGTGAATTTTTTGGCCTGCATGAATAGACATTGCAGGACTAAACGAATGCATAGGAATCCTCCCTTATTTTTCTTCCATTCCTTACCTATACCATCTCAAAAGTACTTTATCTTCAGTTACATCTTGTCCATCCACATAGTTGCAAAGTTTGTTGTACTGCTTGATGTCTAGGTTACCTCTCTAAAATGACAAGTATGAAATGACCTTATTACATACAAAACACATCAGTCTGAGATTGATACTCCTTTTATTTAGGAATTTTGTGTTGAGGGCTGAAAGGAAAGCAGAAACACCCATATCGTTTTATATTTGATAAACACCTAAGAGAACATTAATATTAATTACTTGGTTACCTCAGAGGGACCAACTCTAGTTCTTTGGGGTGATCTGTCTATTAAGTTTTTCTGTTTGGAAGAATCTATTTTTTCTTTTTCTTTTTTTTTTGAGATGGAATCTGGGTCTGTCATCCAGGCTGGAGTGCAGTGGCACAATCTTGGCTCACTGCAACCTCTGCCTCCTGGGTTCAAGCAATTCTCCTGTCTCAGCCTCCCGAGTAGCTGGGATTACGGGTGCCCACCACCACACCCAGCTAATTTTTTAATTTTTTTAATAGAGGTTTCACCATGTTGACCAGGCTGGTCTTGAACTCCTGACCTCAAGTGATCCACCTGCCTCGGCCTCCCAAAGTGCTGGGATTACAGGGGTGAGCCATCACACCCAGCCAGAAGAACCTAGTTTTTCAATAATTTATTTTATTTTATTTTATTTTTGAGATAGAGTCTCACTCTGTCACCCAGGCTGGAGTGCAGTGACACGGATCTCCACTCACCGCAACCTCCACCTCCCAGGTTCAAGCAGTACTCCTGCCTTAGCCTTCTGAGTAGCTGAGGTTACAGGTGTGCATCACCATGCTTGGCTAATTTTTGTATTTTTAGTGGAGACAAATTCCATCATATTGGCCAGGATAGTCTCGAACTCCTGACCTCAAGTGATCAGCTTGCCTTGGCCTCCCAAAGTGCTGGGATTATAGGCGTGAGCCACCGCACCTGGCCAAGAAATGTTCTTTTATACGACACAGAAAAACTCTTCTTCCTCTGAAGTTCTTACTGTGGCTTGTACAAAAAAAGATAAATCTGGGCCTAAAATTGATTTACGGACAAGGATTAATCTTGTTATGGAAGATACTCACAGTTTTAGCCTGGACAATGTAGTGACCCAGAAGATATACCCTTTATGAAGCTATTGGCTTATCTTCATCTGCAGGATGAAATCCCATTACCCCCTGTTACAAAAGGCCCTTCATGATCTGCCTCCTGCCTCTCTCCCAACACTGATTCCCTCCCTTTGTTTTTTATATTTCAGTTTTATCAAACTACTTGCAGTTCCTTAAGTATCTTACTAGGTTGGTGTTCTCCCTATCTGAGAATGTCTTCTCTCTCTTACCCATACCTTTTGGTCCCATTTCCTTACCATTTATCTTTCAAATCACAGCTTAGATATCCTCTTGTTTGTTATTATTACCTGTTGTGTTACATCATGAACACAAACACACATGATTACACTTGAGAGTAAGGTTCGTGTCTTATTTTTTTCTGTAATTGGGCTTCTTACCCCAAGGCCTTAGCATGTAACAGGCACTCAAAGGTATGTTGAATTAAGTTGAAGCATAGCTTATGAGAATGGAAGGTAAGGGCTATAACAGGCTACTAAAATAGTCCAGGTCTTAGAGAAAAGTATTCTTTTTTTGTTTTATTTAATGTTTACCAGTTTATTACAAGGGATATTACCAAGAAACTGTTTCTATTGCCATCATCTGTGGAAAGCCAACCTTCTTAAGAGAGCTTAATACCCTTTCCCTTCCCTAGTTTCTATTTGTGTTAGTGATCATGCTCTGGGAAGGGGAAATTGCCCACAGTCTGGCATGCCTCCCTAGAGAGCCTTTTCATGTACTCTGGAGAAAACAGCGATGCCACGAGCTGCTGCTGGGGAGGGAAAGCAGCACCAGGGAGGAAGGAACCCTAGAGCCCTTCTCCTTGGCCTTGTTAAATTTGCCTGTTTGTTGGGATGATGCACTGGCTTTGGAGAGAATATCAATGGCCTGAGGCAACCCTAGAGGCTTATTATGTTAAGCTGCTTTTATTCTTTAATCTTATGTATAGTCACAGTATCCTTTAAGTGGTGGGGTGGAAAAATTGAAATAGGGTTGCCGGCTGGGTGAGGTGGCTATGCCTGTAGTCCCAGCACTTTGAGAGGCTGAGGCAGGAGGATCACATGAGGTCAGGAGTTTGAGACCAGCCTGGCCAACATGGCGAAACCCTGTCTCTACTGAAAATACAAAAATTAGCCGGTGTGGTGGTGGGTACCTGTAATCGCATCTACTCAGCAGGCTGAGGCAGGGAGAATCAGTCATTTGAACCTGGGAGGCAGAGGTTGCAGTGAGCCGAGATGGCGCCATTGCACTCCAGCCTGGGCAACAGAGCAAGACTCTGTCTTAAAAAAAAAAAAAGAGAGAGATGGGGTTGTCATCCGAGATGGTGCCATTGCACTCCAGTCTGGGCAACAGAGCAAGACTCTGTCTTAAAAAAAAAAAAAAGAGAGAGAGAGAGAGGGTTGTCATTGGTGACTGGATTTCTGAGTTCTTGTTCCCTTCCATCCGTCATTCTTTGTCTGATTTTATTTTATTTATTTATTTAATTTTGAGACAGTCTCACTCTGTTGCCAGGCGCCAGGCTGGAGTACAGTGGCGCGACCTCGGCTCACTGCAACCTCCACTTCCTGGGTTCAGGCAATTCTCCTGCCTCAGCCTCCCAAGTAGCTGGGACTATAGGCGCATGCCACCACGCCCAGCTAATTTTTGTACTTTTTTTTTTTTTTTTTAAGATGGAGTTTCACTCTTGTTACCCAGGCTGGAGTGCAATGACGCGATCTCGGCTCACCGCAACCTCCACCTCCTGGGTTCAGGAAATTCTCCTGCCTCAGCCTCCTGAGTAGCTGGGATTACAGGCATGCGCCACCATGCCCAACTAATTTTTTGTATTTTTAGTAGAGACGGGGTTTCACCATGTTGACCAGGATGGTCTCGATCTCTTGACCTCGTGATCCACCCGCCTCAGCCTCCCAAAGTGCTGGAATTACAGGCGTGAGCCACCGCGCCTGGCCCTTTTTGTATTTTTTTTTAGCAGAGATGGGGTTTCACCATGTTGACCAGGATGGTCTCGATCTCTTGACCTCGTGATCCACCCGCCTCAGCCTCCCAAAGTGCCGGGATTACAGGCATGAGCCACCGTGCCCGGCCCTTTTTGTATTTTTTTTTTTAGCAGAGATGGGGTTTCACCATGTTGGCCAGGATGGTCTCAATCGCTTGACCTTGTGATCCGCCTGCCTCGGCCTCCCAAAGTGCTGGGATTACAGGTGTGAGCCACTGTGCCTGGCCTCTTTGTATGATTTTAAAAGATTATTTTTAAAAATTATGACCAGGTGCCATGGCTCACACCTATAATCCCAGAACTTTGGGAGGCTGACGCAGGCAGATCACGAGGTCGGGAGTTCAAGACCAGCCTGACCAACATGGTGAAACCCCGTCTTTACTAAAAATAAAAAAATTAGCTGAGTGTAGTGGTGGACACCTGTAATCCCAGCTACTCGGGAGGCTGAGGCAGGAGAATTGCTTGAATCTCCTGCAATTGCAACATCCGGGAGGCGGATGTTGCAGTGAGCCAGGAGCATGCCACTGCACTCCAGCCTGAGCAACAGAGCAAGACTCTGTCTCAAAAAAAAAAAAAATTATACAACTAACATGATTTCATGTTTATTGGAAAAAAAAGTACAGAGCTAGGCGCAGTGGCTCATACCTGTAATCCCAGCACTTTGGGAGGCCAAGGCAGGTGGATCACCTGAGGTTAGGAGTTCGAGACCAGCCTGGCCAACGTGGTGAAACCCCGTCTCTACTAAAAATTTTTAAAAAATTAGCCGGGCATGGTGGCACATGCCTATAATCCCAGCTACTTGGGAGGCTGAGGCAGGAGAATCGCTTGAACCCAAGAGGCAGGGGTTGCAATGAGCCGAGATTGTGCCAATGCACTTCAGCCTGCATCATAAAAGCAAGATAAGACTTCTTCTGAAAAAAAGGAAAAAAAAAAGAATGGCCGGGCACAGTGGCTCACACCTGTTATCCCAGCACTTTGGGAAGCCGAGGTAGGCAGATTACAAGGTTAGGAGTTCGAGCCCAGCCTGGCCAATGTGATGAAACCCCGTTTCTACTACAAATACAAAAATTAGCCGGGCATGGTGGCACACACCTATAGTCCCAGCTACTCGGGAGGCTGAGGTAGAAGAATGAACCCAGGAGGCAGAGGTTGCAGTGAGCCAAGATCATGCCACTGCAATCCAGCCTGGGCAACAGAGCAAAACTCACCTCTCTCTCTCAAAAAAAAAAAGTACAAAAATAACTAGAGACAAAACGTAAAGTTCCTCTGCCGATCCCTTGTGTATGCATGTATATTCATATGTACAGCCAGATAAAGTTTTTTTTTTTTTTTTTTTAAAACAAAGTCTTGGTCTGTCTCCCAGCTTGGAATGCAGTGGTGTGGCTCACTGCAACATCTGCCTCCTGGGTTCAAGGGATTCTCCTGCTTCAGCCTCCCAAGTAGCTGGGAGTACAGGCACGCGCCACCACACCAGGCTAATTTTTGTATATTTAGTAGAGAAGGATTTTCGTCATGTTGTCCAGGCTGTTCTTGAACTGCTGACCTCAGGTGATCTGCCCACCTTGGCCTCCCAAAGTGCTGGAATTACAGGGTTCAGCCACCACACCCAGCCTTTTTGGAATACTATGAAATGCTAACAATTTATATTCTGTTCTACTACATACATGATTTTCATATGGGCTCCAATGGTTTGTTGTTGTTTTTTTTTTTTTTTTGAGACAGGAATCTCACTCTGTTACCCAGGCTGATGTGCAGTGGTGCGATCTCCGCTCACTACAACCTCCCCCTCCCAGGCTAGTGATTCTAGTGCCTTAGCCCCCCCAAGTAGTTGGGACCACAAGTGCACCACCATACCCAGCTCATTTTTTGTATTTTTTTGTAGAGATGGTGTTTTGGCATGTCACCCAGGCTGGTCTTGAACTCCTGAGCTCAAGCAATCTGCCCACCTCAGCCTCCCAAAGTGCTGGGATTACAGGCATGAGCCACTGCACCTGGTCAGGACTCCACAGTTCATGTTCACATCGCATGTTAATTAGGGGGAAAAAGGAAAAAATGAAGACCCAGAGTATAGCATTTATGCTATCTGTACTAATCTGTGTTTCTGCATTTCCTCATTTAATATTAAACCAAAATGGATCTGAGAAAAAATCATAACTACCTTAATATCACACCTAAAAGAAAAAAATTCCTTAGTATCATTAAATATGATCTCAATGTCATATTTCCCAGATTGTTCAAAATTTTTTTATGGTTGATTCCTTCAAATCAGAACTAGCTTTTCCTTTATCTTATTGATGTGATGCCTTACATTTATTGATTTTTTTTGTATGATAAACTGCCCATGCAGTCTTAGGATAAATCTCATTTGGTCTTGGTGTATAATGCTGCTGAATTTAACTTGCTAGTATTTTATTGAAGATTTTTACGTCTATATTCATAAGGAATATTGGTCTACAGTTTTATTATGTCCTTGGCTTTGGTATCAGGATAATTCTGGCCTCACAAAATCAATCAAGTGTTTCCTTTTTTTCATTTTTTGGAAGTTTGAGAAACATTCGTGTTAATTCTGGAGAACTTGCTTTATTTATTTATTTATTTATTGAGACAGAGTCTCGCTCTGTTGCCCAGACTGGAGTGCAGTGGTGTGATCTTGGGTCACTGCAACCTCCGCCTCCTGAGTTCAAGCAATTCTCATTCTTAGCCTCCCAGGTAGTTGGGATTACAGGTGCGCACCACCATGCCCAGCTAATTTTTGTATTTTTAGTAGAGACTGAGTTTCACCATGTTGGCCAGGCTGGTCTCGAACTCCTTACCTCAGGTAATCTACCTGTCTGGGCTTCCCAAAGTGCTGGGATTACAGGCTTGAGCGACCACACCAGGCCAGAACTTGCTTTTAGATATAGCTTTCATGCCAACTTTCTGTGTGACCTTAATCAAATACTTTTTCAAGCTCTGTTCCTTTATCTGTAAAAAAGGTATGTGATTGAATTAAATGCTCTTGATTGCATCTCTATCAGTTTGTTTGTTGCCCTACACTAGGGTCTGATTTGACAGAAAGATGTTTGCTTTCATCATAACAACTTGTTATCAAGGATAAATTTCTCCCTGAAATTAATAGAGGTACAGACTGGAAAGCTGAAGGAGCTTTAAGAGATTATGTAATTTAGTCCTCTGCTTTACAGCAGCAAATTATTCTCTTTGCCCCATAGGTAGGGTAGTTAAGGTCCAGAAGGTTTACATGATTTACCCAAGGTGTATAACTAGTTAAGTGTCAGAACAAAAAAAGCTAGACCTCAGGTCTGTTTATCACAGAGCCCGTAGTATACATTTGGTCTTTACTGAAATTAGCTTAACTAGATAAATGATCTTTCTTCTGTTTTTCTTCCTCTGTAGGTTCTTTGCCCTGACATCTCTTCGTCTTGTGTTTTTACTTGCATTTGGCTTGATGATCATTGTGTGTATTGATCAGTGGAAGAACAAAATCTGGCCTGAAATAAAAGGTGAGTTTGGTAGCATTTAGAACAATCTGAACTGAAGATGGCCTTTCCTATAATTTGTACCTTTAGTATTAGGGGTTTATGAGGAGGTATATGAAGCTGGGTTCTGCCTTTCCCATTGTTACTAAGCACAGAAAGTCTGTATCCACCGCCTGAGATACTTTTCCCAAAACAGCCTGAGGAATAAGTAGTTCTCAAATTAAAAATAGTAATTATCATTATTGGACACTGCATCTTTATTGAGCCAGTACCAATTTACGTCTCAGGAATTTATTTTAAATTGCTCATTTGCAAAACACTAGACTAGGCAATTGTGACTTACACAATTGTACCATGACATGTGATATCTTTTTAAAAAGCTAATACATACATAAACAAATGAAAAATTAAGTGACAGTTATAGACCAGTACCACAGATGTCACAGTGCAGTGTATGATTGGTATATTTGTCGTATATTTTGTCTCTACCTCGAGAGTGGAACAAAGCAAAAGATTTGAACAGGTTGAGAAAAAAAGTCTATTTCTAGAGAGGCCAATGGTTTAATTAGTCTGAGGAACCAGAAGTTGCAAAGCATTTCCAGACATCAGAGAATTGATCATTTGGCCTGGATGAGGGCTCATTAAAGGGAGGGCTAGGAAATAAAACTGAAAGTATGTTGGGATTAGGTTTTTTGTTTCTGTTTCTTTCTTTTCTTTTTTTTTTGAGACAGAGTCATGCTCTGTCACCCAGGCTGGAGTGCAGTGATGCAATCATAGCTCACTACAGCCTCAACCTACCAGGCTCAAGCAATTCTCCCACCTTAGCCACCTGAGCGAGCAGCTGGGACTATAGGCAGTTGCCACCATACCTGGCTAATTTTTGTATTATTTGTATAGACAGAGTTTTGCCATGTTGTCCAGGCTGGACTCAAGTGATCCATTTACCTCAGCTGCACAAAGTGCTGGATTGCAGATGTGAGCCATCGCACTCGGCTGATTTTTTTTATTTTTATTTTTTAACAGACTAGGTCTCACTGTGTTGTCCAGGCTTTGGAGTGCAGTGGCGTGATCATACCTCACTGTAGCCTCAAACACCTGGGCTCAGGTGATCCTCCCACCTCAGTCTCCCAGTTAGCTGGGACTATAGGTGCACACCCCCACACCCAGCTAATGAAAACAAATTTTTGTTTTGTTTTGTTTTGAGACAGAGTCTCACTCTGTTGCCCAGGATGGAGTGCAGTGGCGCGATCTTGGCTTGCTGCAACCTCTGCCTCCCAGGTTCAAATGATTCTCCCACCTCAATCTCCTGAGTAGCTAGGACTACAGGCGTGCGCCACTATGCCCGGCTAACTTTTTTGATATTTTTAGTAGAAATAGGGTTTCGCCATGTTGGCTAGGCTGGCCTCGAACCCCTGACCTCAAGTGATCTGCCTGCCTTGGCCTCCCAAAGTGCTGGGATTATAGGCATAAGCCACTGTGCCCGGCCCATAGTAACAATTAATTTAGTAGCATTTTTGGGACTGCATGGAAGGAGAAAAAGTGGCAGAGGAAGACCTGTTAGGAGACTGTGCTAGTGTCTTTGTGAGAAGTAGAGAGGCCTCAGTGAGTACAAATGATGGATGGCTTGGAGAGCTGTGAAGAAGCAAGATACAGCAAGACATAAACAGTTGGGGCCAGGTGCGGTGGATCATGTCTGTGATCTGAGCACTTTGGGAGGCCCAGGCAGGAGGATTGCTTGAGCCCAGGAGTTGAGACCAGCCTGGGCAACATGGCAAAACCCTGTCTCTACCAAAAGAAAAAAAAAAATTAGCCAGACATGGTAGTGCGTGCCCGTGAACCTCAGCTACTTGGGAGGCTGAGGTGGGAAGATCCCTTGAGCCCTGGAGGTTTAGGCTGCAGTAAGCCATGATCGCACCACTATACTCCAGCCTAGACAACAGGGCGAGACCCTGTCTCAAAAAATAATAATTATTATATATGTAGAAAAAAAGCCAAAATGGATGGGGGTTAAAGCTAAGAGAGTGGCAAATGGCATTACAGTTAGCAGATAATAGGCAAAGGCAGATAGGAGAGCTGATTTGAAGGGGTGAGAGTGAGGAAAACTGATGTAGGTTTTAGACATGTTAATTTTGAAGTGTTGGCAAGATATTCAAACCAGACTATACACGTTTTAAATACATGCCAATCATATTTTATAGAGACTTCAAGGAATCGTGTAGTTCATCTGCCTATCTTATGGTTGGTGAATATCAAAAGACTTATTCATTCAGGTAGATCATGGGTCTCCCTATCTTTTTTTTTGGTTACAGACAGGGTCTCACTATGTTTCCCAGGCTGGACTTGAACTCCTGGGCTTAAGTGATCCTCCTGCCTCAGCCCCTCAAGGAGGTAGAACTGTAAGTGAGCATCACTACACCCAGCTCTGGGTCTCTTTTTAAAGAGAACAAGCAGGTGGGGTGTGATGGCTCACACCTGTAATCCCAGCACTTCGGGAGGCCAAGATGGGTGGATCACCTGAGGTCAGGAGTTTGAAACCAGCCTGGCCAACATGGTGAAAACCCCCGTCTCCCCCAAAAACACAAAAATTAGCCGGCATGGTGGTGGGTGCCTATGATCCCAGCTACTCAGGAGGCTGAGGCAGGAGAATCGCTTGAACCCTGGAGGCAGAAGTTGCATGTGAGCCAAGATCATGCCACTGCACTCCAGCCTGGGCGGCAGAGCGAGGCTCTGTCTCAGATAGATAGATACTGTGTTTCAAATATGTATGTAGGTAGGTAGGTAGGTAAGTAGATAGATAGATAGATAGATACTCCGCCTCAAATACGTAGGAAGGAAAATAGATAGATAGATAGATAGATAGATAGATAGATAGATAGATAGAAAGAATAAAGAGAATAGGCAGCTTTTGACTAGGTGCAGTGGCTCACGCCTATAATCCATAATCCCAGCACTTTGGGAAATGGAGGAGTTCGAGACCAGCCTGGCCAACATGGTGAAACCCCATCTCTACTAAAAATACAGAAATTAGCCAGGTGTGGTGGCACATGCCTGTAGTCCCAGCTACTCAGGAGGCTGAGGCAGGAGAATCACTTGAACTTGGGAGGCGGAAGTTGCAGTGAGGCAAGATCACGCCACTGCACTCTAGCCTGGGCTACAGAGCAAGACGCTGTCTCAAAAAAAAGAAAAAAAAAAGGCAGATTTCTAGGGTTGAAGTTGTTACAATGTACCTTATATAGATAGCCTGGCACAGATTGATGTATATGGGCATCCCAGACACACTCAAGGGGTGGGATGGACCATTTTTCTTACACACCTTGGCCTTCAGCTGAGGTCATTAAAAGGGGGCTCAAATAATCCATTTGGACCTTCCTTCCTTCCTCTCAAAAAATGAGTAGGCGTGATTATTCCCTTGTCTGCAGCTCCCTAACTCTGGCAGTATAACACGGTGTCTCCTTTTTTATTGGCTATTACTGTTTTCTTTTCCCCAACCTATTAAAACTTGAGCTGTCAGACCAACAGCCTAACATTTTCATGTGTAGTTTTCCCTACCAACTAATGCTGGTGTTTGTTTTAATATTGTAGTGCCAAGACCCGACGCATTAGACAATGAGAGGTATGGAACACTAATTAAATCCCTTTTTGTTGCTCTGATTCATTCTCTTGTAATATTCTGGTTACATGTTGTTAACCCCATGTTCTGGACACACGGTGTAAGCTGAGAACCTAGTCTGTTCCAAATGATCATTTTAACACATCCTAAAGTTCAGGCAGCAATATATTGAAATGGCCTGTGTCTCTGATCTTTACAAGAGAAGTTTCTGAAAAAGAAGCATGTCAGTGCCCCATAACCTGACATGCCAGGGAATCAGCTGCCTCATTCAGCCCCAGTGAGAAAACTTAAAGGCAGCTAACTTCATTTGTCTCCTGGCTTTTATACCAGGTCATTTAGTGTTTTCTGTGACCTCTGGCTATTTAAAGTTCCTGGTCAGAAAACACATTGGTTCCTGGCATCAGCAAGCCAAAGATTCCTCTTGTGTCTTACAGCTCCTGCTTTCATTCCTCAGTTCATGCACTCCATATGTTCGATCCAAGGAATTTTCTCTGCTATGGTTTATTTTGGTTTTGCTTTATTTATTTTCTCTCTGAGGGGCACATCCACCATTTCCTCCCCCTTAGCAGCAGTGGTGTCAGTCAGACTGTGCTTACTTTTACCCTTGGATTGCAATCACAGGGAATTGCAGTGGTCTGAGTGCAAGAAGAAAATGTTTCTAAGCACAAAGGGCCTTGGAGCTGGGGGCAGGTTTACACATGTGGATTGGGCTGCTTGCTCATAGGGTGGAGTTGTCAGAACAAGTTTGTCCTCCTCAAACCTAAATTCAGGTTTCAACCTGGTGAGCCAAGAAGAAAGTCATGCTTCACCTCCATAGCACCTGGGCCTAGTCACTCTCCAAACCCCATTTAAACCCGGAAGCACTGGCTACCTGCACAGCAAGATGGGGGGACCCTCAACACCCTCCTTTCACAGCTCCCCCTTCTCTCTCCCATAGCTGGGGCTTTGTGCACCCTCGGTTGCTCAGCGTGCCCGAGCTCTGCCACCATGTAGCTGAAGTCTGGGTTAGTGGGACCATTTTCATAAGGAATGTTTTGCTTTTCAAAAAGCAAAACCCAGGCAAGGTAAGACTCTTCTCTTTTTCACTTTCATCTCTGGCCTCTCAGTTCAGTTCATGCTAAACTGAAACAGCTCCTTTACTACTTCTTTTCATTCAGGAAAGTAAAGACTATGATGTTTATAGAGACAGAAGGAAGTTGTAGGAAGGGCCTTCTGACTAGCCATTAGGACTAAGACAAGAGCTTGGCAACTGCTCATTTGATGTGCTTGCCACTTAGATGAGGCCATTTTCTTACCCCAAGATGGGAAAGAAAGCTTTCTTGTGTGCATTCTGTGCCATATTAAATATGTGGTAGGTTGTTGTGTTTTTGGGTTTTGTGTGTGTGTTTCTGTTGAGTTAAAAAACCCACCGCCAACACTTGCTTTCAGAGAGAATTTTTGGCTAAGTCCTATTCAAACCAATTTCTTAGCATGCAAGGTGCAGCCCTACGGGGCTAGCCATATAAAAGGAGTTTGAATAGAAGGGGACATGCTCCTTTTCTTCCCAAACAATCACCATTGGATGCAACAATGGCTATACATCCATGCTTGACATACAAAGAGTCTTTTGATCATATCTCTACTCTAACCGTCCATACCCACCCCAGTCCCCTGCCATGTAGCAGAAACTTAACACTCTTTCTTGATTCCTCAGTTCTGCTTGCTGAGCTGTGGTATACTGACCTTTCTGGCTGTCTTGGGCCGCTACATCCCTGGGCTTCTGCTGTCCTACTTGATGCGTAAGTATGGCATATACCTCCCTCTACGAACTGTACCCTGCTTGTAGCTTTCCAACTATGGCTAACTCTAGGTCTGGGAAGAGGACTTTTATATTTCATTTCTCCAGGATATGACCTTTTCATATTTTCATGACCTGTTCAGTGTCAGAAAATATCCTTCTTACCTTTAGCAGTCTCTCCACAGACAAAGTTCATTTCTTACCAAGTCAGAAATTGATGAGAGTCCACTAACATATATTGTATTATTACCAACTATAAAGGACTGCCTGTCCCTGTTGAAGGAGAGAATTTTTAGAGTCAGGGTCCTGTCAGCAGAACATAACTCTTAGGGGGTTCTCTACTAGGTTCTATTTATGCCAGAGTACTTTTTTCCCACTTGGAGCATAGTTTTGTAAATAGTTACTTCTTGTTGGCATGTACTCAGCTTGCTTGGGGTGGTAAGAACTGAGTACTTACAGCTGTGGCCTTTGTATGTCAAAATTTCCTGTGATGTGTTGTGTAGTTTTTAGGCATGGTTACCATTTATGTCTCAGTGACACCTATTGCCAGGTTCTGCCCTTGGCCTGTCAGCAGCATACTGTGCTGTGCACAGCCCTGCAGTAGGCTCTGTAGGTGGCTACAGAAGTCCCCGCCCTCGAAAACTCTCTCATGTGTAGGGGAGACTGGTGAAGATGACCAGCAGACTTGGGTAGATCTATTCCACACTTTGTGTCCAAGCCCTAAGTACCAATAGCATCAAGACAGTTGGGAATGGTTTTTGCAGTCCCATCTCCATTTTGTCACTGTTTCCCATTCCTCCTCACAGTTGTCACTGTTATGATGTGGCCCCTTACCATGTATCACCGACTGTGGGATCGAGCATATGTGCGGCTGAAGCCAGCTCTGCAGCGGCTGGACTTCAGCGTCCGTGGCTACATGATGTCCAAGCATAGAGAGAGACAATGTAAGTGTCATGGTGTCATTCCTTCCACTTAGGCAATTTGGGGACAAGGAGAAGCCCATAGGTCTGACATACTGGGTGGGTCCTCAGAAGTGGAAGTTGGGGGTAGTTGGTGGGGGTGAGGATTGTTTGGTAGGTAAAAGTGATATTTTGTTCTAGGGAAACTTGTGCAGGCTTGCCAGTTTTTATCATTTAGAATCCTAGACTCCTGTTTTAAACAAATCTGATAAAAACTCTTTCAAGTTGAATAAAAGCTAAACAGTGAAGATAAAATTCCTAGTATTTGCACTTTTTTTTTTTTTTTTTTGAGACAGGGTCTCATTCTGTTGCCCAGGCTGGAGTGCAGTAGCACGATCATGGCTCACTGCAGCCTCGACCTCCCAGGCTCAAGTGATCCTTCTACTTCAGCCCCGCCAAACCCTTCAGTAGCTGGGATTTTAGGCACATGTCACCACATCTGGCTGATTTTAAAATTTTTTGTAGAGATGGGGTCTCACTATGTGGCCCAGGCTGATCTTGAACTCGTGAGCTCAAGTGATCCTCCTGCCTTGGTGTCCCAAAGTTTTGGGATTACAGGTATGAGCCACTGTGCTCAGCCCATAGCAGATCCTTTCAACTCCTAAGCCTGGGACTTTTCACTACTGAAAACTGCCTCCCAAAGGTGATTAAAAGCTACTGCCTCAGAGGTTGTAAGTGTACTAGCCTAAGCTCCATCCAACACATTAATGATGGTAGTACAGACTTTTGCCTCTCTCGTGTGGTCTAGTCAGGTTTTGTGTTTTATGGAGGCCTGGCCTTCAAAGAGCCCTGCACTTGGTCAGCAAGGCCCAAGTCCCCTGGTGCAGCCAGTTGAATAATATCAGTCCTCAAAAGTCTGATGTTATCAATGTGTGCATCTCCTTTTGTCCTCTCTGATTGTGTCCAGTTAACACCTTGACATCAGGTCTGCCTTTAGCCATCCTGAGAGTTGTTGACAAAGTCTGGTATTTGATCATCTGACTAAAATAGAAATGTGTAGGGCCAGGCTGGGTGTGGTGGCTCATGCCTATAATCCCAGCACTTTGGGAGGCTGAGGTGGGCAGATCACCTGAGGTCAGGAGTTCAAGACCAGCCTGACCAATATGATGAAACCCCATCTCTACAAAAAATACAAAAATTAGCTGGGCACAGTGGCATGTGCCTGTAATCTCAGCTACTTGGGAAGCTGAGACAGAAGAAGAACCCAGGAGGTGAAGGTTGCAGTGAGCCGAGATCGTGCCATTGCACTCCAGCCTAAGTAACAAGGGCAAAACTCCATCT
The DNA here is from genome assembly GCF_030222135.1 of Aotus nancymaae. Classification (NCBI taxonomy): domain Eukaryota; kingdom Metazoa; phylum Chordata; class Mammalia; order Primates; family Aotidae; genus Aotus; species Aotus nancymaae. Next base: position 24,178,314 of record NW_026988504.1, read on the forward strand.
CAAAAAAAAAAAAAAAAAGAAATGTGTAGGGTGTGGTGGAGAGAAGGATGTTGGAAGCTGAGATATTTTCTCCTGTGTTATCAACTCACCTTGTCATTTAGGCTCAGCAGCTCAGCCTTCTGGCATTATTATGTAGGCTTAGAACCAAATTCAGAGAGGCTCTTTGTTTTTTGTTCTGATTTTATGCCTTTAAAGTCCAAAGGGTTTTTTACGCTGGTGGGAAGGTAACAAGGCTTTATTCTCTTCCCACACAGTACGCCGCAGAGCTCTACACCCAGAACGAGCCATGGACAACCACAGTGACAGTGAAGAGGAGCTTGCTGCCTTCTGTCCTCAGGTGTCTTGAGTGTGGGAGCTGCTTCACTGTCCAGTTTTCTTTAGCTCCCTTTTAACCATCTGACAGCTCACATTTAGGCCATAACGAGGTTTGAAACCCTAGACTCCCCTTGTTTCCAAGACCAGTAACAAGGAGAAAAGTAGACTTTGTTTCTAGATCTGAAGTTTTTTTTTATCATATCATTCCTCTAGTCAACCTAGATCTCAATTAGAGCCTGATGCCCAGCACACGCTCTTCCATGTTTCTTTTTACCCTACCATTATGGAGGAACTTCTGGAGCTGGTATGATCATCTTTTAAACAGCCCAGTTCACCCTTAGGTCTGTGCAGTGTGTGTATCCTCCTAACCACTTTGAAAAGCTATCTCTGGATCAGTTATTTGCCTAAAAGTAAGTGGGTAATAGACTTCCCCAAGACTGCTTTTTTCCCCTGTGCTTAAGAAGTTATGAATGAATGTTTTCTTTGGGAGAGCAGCCTAAAAGGGGTGCCAAAAGGGGTGAAGATTTTGACTGAAGTTGCCGTCTATCCCTGGTTACCTTGATGGCCTTTGGATAACCTTTAATGCTAGCCGATTAGTAAAGCTGTACCTGGGGACTACACCTGGTTCCTGATGGCATTATCTCAGGTTTGTTGGTCTTTTCTTTTCCTAAGCTGGATGATTCTACTGTTGCCAGGGAATTGGCCATCACAGACTCTGAGCACTCAGATGCTGAAGTCTCCTGTACAGACAATGGCACATTCAATCTTTCAAGGGGCCAAACACCTCTAACAGAAGGCTCTGAAGGTGAGGGGAGCCTTTGACCTCAGTTGATAATGGCTCTGACTGTTGCCTCTCAGCTTCCCTGAACAGAGGGGATATTGGGGCCCCCTCCTCTCCTGTTTACTGTGCTGTGGATCAGGTGGCAGAGCAGCCTGAGGGCTGTGGCGACAGCCAGGATGGCACTGCTGCCTTTCTCGAAGGCTTTAGTTCCTTAGTAGCCTCAGGCTCTAGCCTCACAGGGGACATAGAGGAAGAGAGGGGGAATTGTGTGGCCAGTAGAGATCATAGCCATCTATAAGTGGAGGGGAAAGTTAAACTAGTCTCATGGGTTTATTTCACCCTGAGAAAGCCAGGGTGGGAAAAATCTGGTCATGTGGGGCTGGGGCACAGGAGGGCCATGTAGGTGCCATGACTCAGACACCTCTGTATTCTACCAGAACTAGATGGTCACAGTGATCCAGAGGAATCCTTTGCCAGAGATCTTCCAGACTTCCCTTCCATTAATGTGGATCCTGCTGGCCTGGATGACGAGGACGACACTAGCATTGGCATGCCCAGCATGATGTACCGTTCCCTGCCAGGGGCTGAGGAGCCCCAGGCCCCATCTGCCAGCCGGGATGAAGCTGCACTGCCGGAGCTCCTGCTTGGTGCTCTGCCTGTAGGATCCAACCTCACCAGCAACCTTGCCAGCCTGGTCTCCCAGGGTATGATTCAGCTGGCCTTGTCGGGGGCCTCCCAACCAGGCCCTTCTGGCGCACCTGCCCAGAGAGCGAGAGGCTTCCTCCGGTCCCCTAGTTCAGACCTGGACACTGATGCAGAGGGGGATGACTTTGAACTTCTGGACCAGTCGGAGCTGAACCAGCTGGACCCTGCCAGTTCAAGGAGCCACTGAGGCAGACACTCTCTTTGGGAGTCACTGTGGTTGAAGTTTTTTTTCTCCCCATCTCACTTAAGGTGATGGGGCAAGGGAAGAAGTCAACCTCCCCTCCCCTGAATTATATTTGTATGCTGGGTGGCCTGGCTGATGCTCAGAAGCCTGCTTAGAGAGGACACTCACTCCCCTCCCACCAGCTGGATGCCCATTTCTGAGCTCAGTCACTGAAATGAGAGTATGCTCCCCCAAGGGAGGCGTCTCTCCATCAGGATGGTACTTTGGGGAACAAAGTAGTCAGGGATATTGGTTTCCCCTTTGAGGAGGTGCTGCTCTTTGCTTTTAGGTATGAGTGCTCAGGGGCCCTCACTGAAGAGCCCATGCCTTCCTTCCTCCCTTCATCACCTCCCTAGAGCCCCCAAAGTCAGGTAGCAGCTGGAGTAGTTACATTGTCATCTTACTCTTTTTTTTTTTTTTTTGAGACAGTTTCACTCTGTCAGCCAGGCTGGAGTGCAGTCGCGTGATCTTGATTCACTGCAACCTCTGCCTCCCAGGTTCGAGAGGTTCTCCTGCCTCAGCCTACTGAGTAGTAGGATTAGAGGTGCCCGCCACTATGCCCAGCTAATTTTTTTTTTTATATTTTTAGTAGAAATGGGGTTTCACTGTGTTGGCCAAGCTCATCTCAAACTCCTGACCTCAAGTGATCCGCCTGCCTTGGCCTCCCAAAGTGCTGAGATTAGTCATATTCTTTTGTTAAATCGGGATTTGATTTTTTCTTTTTGAGACAGTCTCGCTCTGTTGCCCAGGCTGGAGTACGGTGGGGCAATCTTGGTTCACTGCAACCTCTGCCTCCTGGCTCAAGCAATTCTCCTGCCTCAGCCTCCTGAGTAGCTGAGATTACAGGCATGTGCCACCATGTGTGACTAATTTTTTTGTATTTTTAGTAGAGACGGTATTTCACCATGTTGGCCAGGCTGGTCTCGAACTCCTGACCTCAAATGATCCACCCGCCTCAGCCTCCCAAAGTGTTGGGATTACAGGCATGAGCCACTGTACCCAGTGTAATTTTTTTTTTTTTTTTTTGAGATGGAATCTTGCTCTGTTGCCAGGCAGGAGTGCAGTGGCACATTCTCACCTCACTGCAACCTCCGTCTCCCGGGTTCAAGCAATTCCCCTGCGTCAGCCTCCTCAGTAGCTGGGACTACAGGCGTGTGCCACCACACCTGGCTAACTTTTTGTATTTTAGTAGAGATGGGGTTTCACCATGGCCAGGATGGTCTCTATCTCCTGACCTCGTGATCCACCCGCCTCAGCCTCCCAAAGTGCTGGGATTACAGGCGTGAGCCACTGTGCCCAGGCTTTTTTTTTTTTTTAAAAAAGCAAATTTATCCTTTGGTTTTGCAGAGCAGGCCTGCTCCCTCTCCTCTAGCTCATCCTCATTTCTTGAGGCCTGAACCCCAGTGCTCCAAAATATTGCTTGTGAAATTTAAGAAATGTGAGTATGATGAGGGGATGGGCCTCTTCTACATTACCTTGGCCCCGGGGGGATCAGCTGGCTGGGAAGATTAGTAAGCACCTCTGTATTTTGAGGTCTCAGTCTTCTGGAGCTGTGGTTTCTGCCAACCCCTGGGTCCACTTGGCCATCAGCCTAAGCAGTGAGCAAAGCAATACCATACTCATTTTTATGTTCCTGTTCCTTCTCCTGCTCCTCCTTTGGAGAAGCAGTAATTCATGGGGGATGATAAAGTAGCACTTTACAAATGGCTCCATGGCATTCATCCCAGGAGCCACAAGCTCCTCTTGCACCATCTGTTCTTATTCCCTGTTCAGCTCCTTTACAGCTTTTATTTTCAACTATTTCTCCACTTGGTGGGGACTCCTTTAAGGATGAGCCAATAGTAATAATGTGGCTGTAATCAGTAGAGACCCCTCTGAGGGGTATCTGTTCTGCAGCTCCTAGTAAAATCATGTGAGACAAAAACCTAAACATGGTAATTGGTTCTAAACCTGTGCCAGTCTATAGCCTCTGCCTCCCCAATCAGAGCTCAAGCCAAACTCTTCTGTCCTCTTTCCTTCTGCATTAACCCTTTGCTGATCCTCAGGGGCCACTCCCCCAACACCCCTGTACTTGGGTGAGGGATGTTGGACAGAGCCTGTTTTCATGTACTGCAGGTGGGGGTGTGCTGACATGTTTGCTCTTGGTTGATGGAGAAGGTGCAGAGGCCAGGGAGTGAAAATGGTTAACAGTGAGAGGGGTAAGAGTTAGGTGTCTCATAGTCAATCATAGTGGGGTGGTCATGGGTAACGGCATCTCCCCACTTTAGGGTTCTCAAACAGACTTTGGAGGCCTCTCTTCTCAAGTTCAGATGTCTTACAGGTGAGCTCTGATGTGGAAAGACAGAGGTGTGAGGAAGGAGGGGGATTTTGTGTGTTTGCATGAGTGTGTGCTTCAGGCCCTGGGAGTTGGCAAGAGGGAGGGAAGGAAGGAGAGCAAAATCTTCGGAAGGTGTTTCCTGTACCTGGGGGATCCTGCTCTGAATCTCCATAGTCCTCCACTGTGAACTGAGGAGGGGAGGGGTGTGTTGGGGAATAAATCTTGTATGAGAACAATCTTGAAGATTCTGATGTTGAATGGTGTCCCATCCTTGATAGGTCTTCTCTTGTAAATCTGAGTTCTGGTTAATTTGAAGTGATAGCCTTAACAGAGGAAACCCAGGTATGAGGGACCCACCAGCCCACCCCTATTTTTCCTTTGTGATGGCCAGAATATCACCATAGTATGCGGCTACTTTCCTTCCTGTGAGAGCCCCACCCTCAGCATAACTGGCACTCTTGGCTAGTATTTAGCCTGTATTTCCTTCATTCCTATTTTTTTTTAAGCACTGTGGCTTGTACATTCCTAATTCTTAATATTGTCTCCTAAACATGCAGACAAGCACACGTCTTAAAGGCTAAGGAGATTGTAGGTAGCAGAAGCCTTTAAAAAGTAGCACCTTGCTCCTCCACTGGATGGTTTGAGCTGCAGGGACAGCTGCTCTTTGGTCTTCAGCTGACCTCAGAAACTAGAAATACTTATTTCAGGCTCTGTCCCATTGGCCACTGTGGTCAGGGGTGGAAAGCACCTGTCAGGTGTTGCCTTGAGATTGACTGGGCTAACAGACTTTTCCACAAGCTTTGTGGTTGAAAAGTAGCCCCCTCCTAACCCTACCTTCCTTGGCGTCCGAATTACAGCAGATGTCGAGTGCCCCCTGGGTGCGAAGCTCGGTATTAAGCAAATAAGGGTGGTTGCTCTCCTAGGCGCTATCACCCCAACCCCACTTTTTTTGGTTCGAGACAGGGTCTTGCTCTGTCACCCAGGATGGGGTGCAGTGGCACGCTCATGGTGACTCACTGCAGCCTCGATCTCTAGTGATCCTCCCACCTCAGCCTCGAGTAGCTGGGACCACAGGAGCGCACCACCACGCCTAATTTTTTGTCCTTTATTTGCAGAGATGGGGTTTCATGTTTCCTGGGCTGATCTCGAATTCCCGGGCTCAAGCGATCCACCCGCCTCGGCCCCTCAAAGTGAAGGGATTACAGGCGTGACATGCCACCGCGCCTGACCAAGGCGTTTAATTAGCTTTCTGTTAAGTTTTCACAACCACTTTCCTACCACTACCTACTGTTCCTGTTTTACAAATGACAAAACCAACCGACGAAAGGGCACTGGACCATGGGATTAGGGCACGTCCCTGTGGGATAACGTTGAGATGGTCGCTTGCCCAGAGTGGCAGCTGATGCCTGAAGCGTCATCCAATCCCAACGCTCGACCTAACTCAAGGTCGCCAGTGCTCAGCTGCGGCTGGAAATGGGTCTCGAAACTTGAAGGCCTTCTCTGCTACAGCCTTCGTTCCCGGGTACATAAAGGGGATGTTTCTGAGCCGTAGTACGCCGGGGCCTTCGCAGAGGCCCATGGCGTGAGCTCCGGCCCAGACGCGCAAGTTCCGCCCTGAGATGAACTATGGCGTTCGGTAGGGGTCGCCTTGTTCTCCTGAAGGCTTCCTCTTCAGCCAATCACTGCTCGAGGCCCGCCCCCATCGCCGGAAGGAGCAGTCGCCCCGAGCAACTACAACATCCGGCTTTCTGAGTTGGGTGGCGGGAAAGGCGATGAGTAAAGGCCGGGCAGAAGCTGCGGCGGGAGGTAACGGCAGCGTGGGCGCAGGGAAGACCCGGGAGGGCAGTGGGTGAGGAGGTCGGTTGAGTGGCCCCCTCCCCTGCCCCTCTCTCCGTAGCCGCCGGGATCCTCCTGAGGTACCTGCAGGAGCAGAACCGGCCCTACAGCGCCCAGGATGTGTTCGGGAACCTGCAGCGGGAACACGGACTGGGCAAGGCGGTGAGGACCCTCTCCCGGGATTCCCTCTCCGTCGGACTCCCTGGAATCAGGCTGGGGTCGTGCCCTCTGGAGCCTTGGGCGCTTTCCCCTTCACTGGCTGAATTTCCCCAGACTCGGGCCAAGACTCCGGCCCAGACTCCTGATTGCCCCTCCCCTCTCCTCTGCCAGGTGGTGGTGAAGACGCTGGAGCAGCTGGCGCAACAAGGCAAGATCAAAGAGAAGATGTACGGCAAGCAGAAGATCTATTTTGCGGATCAGGTGAGGAGAACTTGCGCCGATTATCACCCATAAGAGCCCGACGAGTTAATCTACTTCTAGTGTCAGCTCTTTTGGTGAGAGGCCCCCCTGTGGAAAACTCACCTGTCTTACTAAAACTCACTAAAAGGGCCTCGGATATCCTTAAATCAAGGTGTGTACTCATTAGGATCCAAACTCCACGAGGTTTCCAGATTTACGATATGATAAATGACAGAAGATCGTGTATTGCTACTACCAAGATCCATTTCCGCCCCAAGCTTATTATCATCTAGATTAACACCCTCTGCCAAATTGCCAAATGAGGTTCCTCCTGCCTCCATTCGCTTCTCTAAACACACACATCAAATTTATGTTCTCCAGCCCAGACCTCCAGCTGGAATTTGTCAGGCATTAATATCAGTCAAAATTGCCACAGTAGAATGCCTCCTCTTCCCAGCACCCGAGACTGGCTTCTTTCTAACATTCTTCTCTCCTAATGGAATCACTCTTCACCCAAACCAGAAACTTGGGAGCAATTCTTTACTTCTTTTACTCACGTCTAGTCAGCCATCAAGTCCGGCTGATTTTTCAGTGTGTGTGGTTTTGTTTTTTGTTTTTTTGAGATAGAGTCTCGCTCTGTCGCCAGGCTGGAGTACAGTGGCACAGTCTGGGCTCACTGCAACCTCCTCCTCCCAGTTTCAAGTGATTCTCCTGCCTCAGCTGCCCGAGTAGCTGGAATACAGATAGATGAGAGACGATCCTGTATTGTTGCTACTAAGATCCATTTCCGCACCCCAAAGCTTATTCCTTATCTAGATTAGCAACACCCTCTGCCACATTGCCAATGATGTTCCTCCACCACTATGCCCAGCTAATTTTTGTATTTTTAGTAGGGACGGGGTTTCACCATGTTGGTCAGGCTGGTCTTGAACACCTGACCTTGTGATCCACCTGCCTTGGCCTCGCCAGGATTACAGGTGTGACTTTTTATAGAGGTGGGTCTTGCTATGTTGCACAGGTTGGTCTTGGAACTCCTGGGCTCAGATGATCCTCCCAAAATGCTGAGATGACAGGTGTGAGCCACAGAGCCTGGCTAATTTTTCCATTCTTGAATCTACTCTCTTTTCCATCTGTCATGGCTGCTCCAGTTCACACCCTCTTCATCTATTGCAATATCCTCCTAACAGATCTTGTCTCTTCAAACATAACTTCAACACTGCAGTCAGAATGATATGTCTAAATAGATCTGGTCATGCACCTTCCCTATTTAAAACTCTTCAACAGCTCTCCAGTGCTGCATAGAACATGTAAAAGGCATGGGAAGGTGCCCTAGCCAGCCTCTGGCCTCACCAGTCATTTTTCTATCCATCAACACTAGGTAATTCTGATGTGTTTTACTGCTCTGTCCTGTGGATGTTGTCTTCCCTGTACCTGCTTCTCTGCCTGACCAACTCTTACTTTCCTTTAGGATTTTACTTAGGCATCACCTTCTCCAGAAATCTTCCTTGAATGCTCTGAGTGAACTGTTTCTTTTTCAGGCCCTTGCCTCTTTTGAGGCATGCTGCATTACAATTATTTTTACTTGTCTCCTTTATTCAACTGAAGTTCCTCTAGGGCAAACACCATTTCTCAATTCATTTTTATCTGAGCAACACCTCCACATTTTCTAACATCCAGTAGATCTAAACACTTGTTAAACTGAACCAAACCACTTTCAAGGCTAACTTTCCTAAAAGACTTCATTGTGTTACTTATCTAAAGAAACTTCTCTAAAGGAGGATTTGGCAAACTTTTTCTGTAGATGGCCAGACAGTATTTTTAGGATTTGTGAGCCATATGGTCCTTTATCATGGCTGGCTATACAACTGCCACTGTAGAGCAGAAGCAGCTGTAGACTACATAAATGAATGGGTGGAGATGTTTCAATAAAATTTTGTTTTCAAAAACATGCATCTGGCTGGGCGCGGTGGCTCACGCCTGTAATCCCAGCACTTTGGGAGGCTGAGATGGGTGGATCACGAGGTCAGGAGTTCAATCAAGACGAGCCTGGCCAACACGGTGAAACCCCATCTCTTAAAAAAAAAATGCATCTGGCAGGATTTGGCTTGCTGGCTGTAGTTAGCTGGCCTCTGCTCTGTAGGTTCACCTTGTCCAGGTGTAGAGTCCAGACTGCACTAGCTGGCATACTTTTTCAACCTGCTTCCCATCACTAACTGATGATACCCTCCCAACCCCCCCCCCACCCCATACTGATCCCCAATGCAGTTCTCTTTTCTAGCAGTGGCCCCTCATAAGAGGAGCTCCTCAGACTTACTGGAATCCCTTATCTAAATGGATCCCAAGGCCCAGCACAGTGGCTGACACACAGAGTATAATCCCAGCACTTTGGGAGGCTGAGGTAGATGGATGGATTGAGCCCAGGAGTTTGAGACCAGCCTGGGCAACATGGTGAAACCCCGTCTCTACTAAAAATACAAAATTTAGCTGTGCTTGGTGGCGCATGCCTGTAATCCCAGCTGCTCAGGAGGGTGAGGCATGAGAATCACTCGAAGCCGGGAGGTGGAGGTTGCAGTGAGCAGAGATCGCAGCACTGCACTTTGGCCGGGGTGAGAGCGGGAGAAAAAAAAGAGGGAAGGGAGGGAGGGAGATGGAAGGAAGGAAGGAGGGAAGGAAATTCAGGAAGGAGAAAAGAAAAATCCATCCATCATGTCTCTTCACCTATCCAGTTTCTGCCTATTGTGGAAACCTATAATCTAGGTTTCCCCACCTTGAGAACAATGTTACTTAACTCCTTCAGCCCAGGTAGTGGTTTTCTCACTAAATGGGAAGACTTCTGTCCTATTCAGTAGCCTGTCAACCTGGTAGCTGCTTAAGGACAGGCATTCAATTTCAACCTTTCTTTTCTACCTTTCTAGTGGGATCGCTCCTCAACTAAAAATGATTTCTCAGAATCACCCTCCCCCTATTTCTGCAGACCCTCTGGAGAGCCTAGGGCGTGGCTGGTTCTCAAGTGTATCTAAATGCTGCCTTCCCAGGTGTGTGTGCCCATCTCTGTGGCTTAGAACAGTTTGCTTGTATTTTCCCTCTTGTCTGGCAGGACCAGTTTGACATGGTGAGTGATGCAGACCTTCAAGGCCTAGATGCCAAAATCGTGGCCCTCACTGCTAAGGTGCAGAGCTTGCAGCAGAACTGCCGCTACATGGAGGCTGGTAGGACTGGGTAGCCCCTCAAAAGTGCCCATAGGCTCAGGTTCATTCTAGAGGTCAGCAATTACTAAATGAATGGGTCACTGACTGCAGCATCTTGTTGCAGCTAAGACCCTTTGCTGGGCTCCCTTAGGTGTTAAAAGAAATGTAGGATAATAGCTTCTGTGTACCAATGAATGGACAGGATACACATTTGCTGTCCCTGCCATGCTTATCAGTACACTGTCCTCACATTTCCCTTTCTTCCTGCTTTAACTGACTACACTTAAGTGTTCAGCCTCACACCCATGCTACTACTAATAGATGGAGGAGGAAAGAAAATTAGAAGACTAAACTGATAATCCCATAAGGCTTAGTTCCCTGAGCATTTCCATAATGTGAGACTATTCTGGATAGATCCAGAGCAAGGTGGAAGCCTGTCTCCCACCTCAGGGAGCACCCACTGGGAAAGACAAACTTCTTCCTCAGGGGTAGCAAGTGACCCCAGGGGGATGTGGTTTCAGAGCTCAAGGAATTATCTAGTGCCTTGACCACACCGGAGATGCAGAAAGAAATCCAGGAGTTAAAGAAGGAATGCGCTGGCTACAGAGAGAGACTGAAGAACATTAAAGCAGATACTAATCATGTGACTCCAAAAGAGAAAGAGCAGGTGAGCTGGAAGGCTGCAGGGCCACTGTGCAGGTCCAGAGTGAGCATGAGGGCTGCTGTGGTTCTGAGTTAGAGGAACTTGCTTTCTCCTTCTAGGTATACAGAGAGAGGCAGAAGTACTGTAAGGAGTGGAGGAAGAGGAAGAGGATGGTAAGTGTATGGGAGCTCTGAGACAGGCCCTAGAAGTGCTTTTGAAAATGGCAGGTACTGGCCGGGCGCGGTGGCTCACGCCTATAATCCCAGCACTTTGGGAGGCCGAGGCGGGTGGATCACGAGGTCAAGAGATCGAGACCATCCTGGTCAACATGGTGAAACCCCGTCTCTACTAAAACTACAAAAAATTAGCTGGGCATGGTGGCGCGTGCCTGTAATCCCAGCTACTCAGGAGGCTGAGGCAGAAGAATTGCCTGAACCCAGGAGGCGGAGGTTGCGGTGAGCCGAGACCGTGCCATTGCACTCCAGCCTGGGTAACAAGAGCGAAACTCCAACTCAAAAAAAAAAAAGAAAGAAAATGGCAGGTACCAGATCAACTGCTAAACAATATCATAAACTGTCTGACAGCCAGTGTCCAATGCTGCCCATCTTAAAAGGCATGGTTTTCTCGTCAGGCTACAGAGCTGTCTGATGCAATCCTTGAAGGATACCCCAAGAGCAAGAAGCAGTTCTTTGTAAGTGGTACTCTCTCCCTTCTTTCCTTCCCTGGGGTCTTCTCCTGGTGACAGCTCACTGACTTGTCTCCCTGTCCCACAGGAGGAAGTTGGGATAGAGACAGATGAAGACTGCAACGTCACACTCCCAGACCCCTGAGGGACCCGTGGTGGGGACTGCAGGATGTCGAAGAGTGAGATGTCCTGGACTGGCTGCCTTGTTTCGGTTGGCTTTTGTTTTTGTTGTTCCTGCTGCTTTTCACCTTTGAGCAAAGCAGTCAGGAGATGGGCATAAACCAGAGCAGTGGGTGGAGGATGAGGGCTGATGGCTGGGGGTGGACCCAGCCCATTTCATTGTTTACATTGCAGTAGCTTGAGCTTAACACTTACACATGGAACAATGCTGAAAGAAAGCATTTGGCAATATTTATTGTAATTTAATTTGATATAAAAATATTTAATTTCCTCTGGGTAGTCAAACCTGCCAGATATCAAACCTGAGGAAGGCAGAAGTGAACCTGGAGGACTAGGGTAGAGCGAGGTTGCTATAAACCAGAATTTGGAGGGCCCAAGGCCTCACTTCACTCAGGACTCTGGTGGACTTGTGTACCCCAGGAGACCTTTCACGTAACTTCTGTACCCTTTAACTCCACCCCTAAGTCCTGGGAGAAATGCAGGCAACACTGAGACATGGGAGGGGCATAGATATGCTTGACAGAAAGGCTGGGTGGTGGTTTTGAGCCCCAGTTAATATTTCAAAATTGTAACTATATAGCAAAACTGCATTGGTTTTAGAAAAATAAATTTCAAATATTTTTATATGTGTTACACCTGCCTCTGTCATGCAGCACCACAGCCTGTGGGAACCAGAAGGGCCTCCCTTACCACCCAGGGCAGAGGAGGAAGGTGATAGAATATGGAGCCTAGGGGAGGAACCTGGTGGCCCTGCCCTGAGATGGCCAGAAAGCCCTTAGCCTTACCTGGGAGTGACCAGGCAGCCCCAGTGTAGGCACAAGGTGGCCTTTCACCCCCACAGCTGTGGGATATTTCTTCTTCCTCTTTTTCTCCCATCCAGCTACTGCCAAAATGCCCAAACTTGAGCCAAATGTTGCCCAAGAGACCAAAACAGAGGCAAACAGTTTCCAAATCTATGTAGATCATGGGCAGAAATCTGAGGCTTGAAAAAAGGGCTGAGAGGGCAGGAGCTCTTTGGGGTGTCCAGAGCAGATGCCCACCAAGGACTTCCATGGGCAGGAGTGGGGGATGGGGGGGAAGGCTAGGTAGGTTTGAGTTTTATCGTCAATATAATAAATTAATTAGAAACTTTCACAAAACAAACACCCCAGCTCCGCTGAAGATAAAAAGGGGATGGGAAAACCAAACACCAAGTAGAAACCAGCTGACCAGTGTGAGGTGTTGTAGTCCAATCTCATGGGCCCAGCAGTTCAGTGGCCAAGTAGAGATTCATAGGCCTCTTGGCTGTTCTGCAGGTTTCCAAGAACTGGTCAGTAAAGCTGGTTTTTCAATTGGTGCAGGACGCCAATCACGATCTCCCGCAGGGTCTGGTGAAGGCAGCAGAGGAAGAAATATACAATGCTCATGTCAGGGCACAGAGTAGTTTTAAGGATGCCTGCCTAGATCAGCCATGTACTTTAGAATAAAGTGTGTTAAAAATAGCCCCCCCGGGGGCTGGGCGCAGTGGCTCATGCCTGTAATCCCAGCACTTTGGGAGGCCAAGGCAGGTGAATTACCTGAGGTCGGGCGTTCGAGACCAGCCTGACCAACATGGAAAAACCCTGTCTCTACTAAAAATACAAAATTAGCCAGGCATGATGACACATGACCACAATTCCAGCTACCTGGGAGGCTGAGGCAGGAGATTCGCTTGAAGACAGGAGGTGGAGATTGCAGAGAGCCGAGATCTCACCCCTGCACACCAGCCCTGGCAACAGAGTGAGATTGTCTCAAAAAAAAAAAAAGCATGTCCCCCCCCAGGGGCCAGGTGCAGTGGCTTAAGCCTGTAATCCCAGCACTTTAGGAGGCCAAGGCTGGCAGATCACCTGAGGTTTAAGACAGCCTGGCCAAGACGGTAAAACCCCGTCTCTGCTAAAAATACAAAATTAGCTAGGTGTGGTGGCGCATACTTGTAGTCCCAGCTACTCAGGAGGCTGAGGTACAAGAATCGCCTGAAACTAGGAGGCAGAGGTTGCAGTAAGCTGAGATGACACCACTGCATTCCAGCCTAGGTGACAGAGTGACTGTCTAAAAACAAAACAAAACAGAATTCCCCCAAGAAGTACTGATGTCTGCAGTTTACTTTGAGGTGCTCCTGAAATAGGATGGAGAGATGGAAATACAGACTGGACATGGTGGCTTACACCTGTAATCCCAACACTTTGAGAGGCCAAGGTGGGTGGATCTCCTGAGGTCTTGAGTTTGAGACCAGCCTGGCCAGCATGGTGGCCACCCTGTCTCTACTAAAAACATAAAAATTAGTCACGTGGTGGCAGGCACCTGTAATTCTAGCTACTTGGGAAGCTGAGGCGGGAGAATTGCTTGAACCCGGGAGGTGGAGGTTGCAGTGAGCCAAGATCGCACCATTGCACTCCAGCCTGGGCAACAGAGCAAAACTGTCTCAAAAAAAAAAAAAAAAAAACGATGGAAATACAGTAAAATGTTTTCAGTAAAATTTAGGTAGGGGGTATACAAGTGGTTACTGTAAAGTCCTCTCAACATCACAATAAATTTAACATGTTTCACCATAAAAAATGTTGGGAAAGGAACAAGAAAGAATCTCAGACACAAGTTTAAAGTCTCAGAAAAAGCAACCAGACTTCAATTAGAAAACTTAGTGCAATCCCATTAGCATATTTCCCCATTTTAAATAAATAATAAAAAGCTCTTGGGCAATGACTTTAGTGGGCCTGGAGGTAGGGTCCCAGAATTTGCATGTTTCCAATTCTGCAGCTGTCTGGGGCTTCCATACAGGGCAGCCACAACATAGGCTAGACAAAAGCCAATAGCTGGACTTGCCAAATGAAACCATAACATGAAGATGTAGGTTAGCAAAGAAAAGGGAAAATACAAGTCCTGAACGCTGTAGAAATACTCTGGAGAAATCTAGGAGCAGCTGCTTTTCTCAACACTGATGGCTTGGGCCACCTTGCCTGACAGTAGAGAAAACCGCAGGTCCATTGCCCCATACCTGAGGCTTACAGTGCTCCTCAATCCAGCTGAAGACACAGGCCGACAGCTCCTGGAAGCTGGTCACTGAGATGGAGGCATTGAAGGACTGGAACAGGGAGTCCATGATGCCTTGAAACACGTTGAACTTGACCTGGTCAGAGACCTGGTCCTCCCCTTCATGGGGGTTGTCCTGGTGTGCCTTCACAATCTGCTCATAGTTCCTGAAAGCATGCAGGCCAGGGCTGGGGTGCTGCAGTGGCTCCGCCCACCCAAGAATGATGGGGCTATCCTGTGTACTCCCAGGAGTGGCATCCCCAGAGATGAACTGGGTGGGGTTCAATAGCAGGGAGATAACTGTTTCCAGGCCAGGAATGGTGACCCTCTCTCCAACCTTCCCTTCATTAATCCAACAGGCACTTCCTGAGTGTCTGCCATGCATAAGGACAGTTGGGAATACAGTCCTTCTACTTGCTAGCTCAGGAACTAAGGGTAGCATCTGTACTGTAGTAACCGATGTAGCCTTTGAACAAGGGAAGATGTGCAATGAAGTTGCCTCAGAAGCTCTGGTTCCTCCCATTCAGTGCCCCTCTTACACTTTCATGATCTTTAGGGCCGTGACATCCTTGCGTAATGTGGACACCTCCTCCTCCTGCTTTTTCTTCTCCTTGTGCAAAAACTGAATGTAGTCAATGGCTAAGGTAGGGGCAGGAAAAGAGGGTAGACACAGAAGTAATCTCAACCAGGAAGACAAGGCTGACTTTGTTCCCCTTCCCCCAGACCCCAACTCTCCCATGGCAACCACCACACCAGGGCCAGGCCATGGGTGGGTAGGAGGCACTGGCCTCTTCACAGCCCCTCTTGGCTCCAACCCCTCCAGGGCTTTCCCTTGCCATACTCTTTTGCAGAACGATGGCTTTGCTGAGCTTTTGGGAGCCAATGGAGAAGTCCTGCTGCTGGCAAGTGGGGACGATGGTCTGAAGGTCATCATAGCCTCTCTGTGGGGACAGCAGGGGAAATGGATTCCTTAACCCTGAGAGATTAAGGCAAACTGGCACAAAGTTCTTCCATGACACCAAGTTCTATGCTCACAAACTCAACCGGAGTCTCTGTGCCTGGGACTAAATTAGCTGCCCCCAAGGGTGCCTGGGACTGTCTGAGGGGGTCAGGGCACAGGGAAGCTGAACTGTGCAGGGCCCTCCTACACTGGCTGAGGCGTAGGCCTCCCCTGGTCACCTTGATGGCGTCCCTCCTCTTCTGCTCAGCCTGAGTGTGTGCGCGCCGCCGCCGGTCTTTGTAGGACTCCTTGTAGGCCTCCTGGTGGTAATCACTGTCCTCGTCATCTATGCTCAGAGGTGGGGGTAGGGAGAGGTCATCTTGGGGCCCAGTGGGCACCAGCTAGCCCACCTTTCCCCAGCTGGGAAGAACCTGGTGCCAGAGATGGCAGATGGAGAGAAGAACCGAATATTCTAGATGAGGTGAAAGATGGTGAGATCCTGTGTCTGATCCTTTGGCTCCACCACCCCCATGTGGATGGCTGGCGCTTCCCTGTCTAGGAAAGGTACTGCAATTATGGCATATCTGAGCCCCCCCAGGTGAGGGGGATATTGCTGCCTACCTGTGTTGGGGACAGAAGAGGCGCTGGTGGAACCAATGCTATTAGCTCTGGACACTACACTCCCCTTGCGGGTGCTTTCTACAAAAAGCCCTGAAAAAGAGAGGCCCAATCACTAAGGGGTGGGGTGGGCAACATTGCCAGAACCTCAGACACCTGTGGGACACAATGGCTTTCTTAAATGCTGACCTCTTCCCTTCAACCCAAAGCCAACCATACTGGGCCCCCCACTTTCTGCCAGACCACGCTGCAATGCTCTGTTCCCTGGTGTCTACACTGCCCCTGGCTCACAAACGGGCATCTATCTGGACGTGATGAGGCTGTGAATGATCAGCTACCACCAGTTCCACCACTTCCCTGTTCCACAGCAGAGGGAACTAGATGTCACCCTTAGTTGTTTTCTGTCCCTGTCCTTCAGCTCCTGCTGTCTCAAGCCAGGAACTCTGCTCAGGGACAGTGGACTGTGCTCAGGCGTGGCTGACAATGTCACAAGAATCGAGAAAGCCGGGGCGGGAGTGACCCTCTAGAGCTTAAGATGGGGTAGCTACTCACCGGGGTCCAGGCTGTTGTCGCTGTAGGCATATTCCACCTGCGGCACAGAGCACGGGAGAAGCCCGTCAGACCTCCGCCCCCGGGGGAAGGTGCCCTTTCCTTGCAGGCACGCAAAGCGCGCCCTCCATCCGGGGAAGGCGCCTCTGTCACCCCGCGCGCGCGCGCGCGCGCACACACACACACACACGGCCCGGGGTGCCCGGGCAGCTTAATGATTCCCCCGAGACAGGCACGGGCTAGGCCGTGCAAGCGCCGCCCCTCTGTACGATCCCTTCCGCCCCGACTTCACCCCAGCACCCCGTTCTCCCGACTCGCGCGCACACGCCTCGTTTGTCTCCCCACCTTGGCACACGCAGGGTGAGAGTTGACTTCTCTGCAGCCCCGGGGCAGGGAGAGCATAGGGGACTTGGGGACAGGAGGGAAGGCCCTCGTCTTCCGGCCCCCCTACGTGCACGAGCCCGAACCACCCTACCCTCGCCGGGGTGCGCGCCCAAGGGGCTTGCCTTGACCCAGGGGTCCTCCGGAGAGGCGCCCGACTCCGTCATCTTGGACCCACCAGACCGGAAATGAGCCAGCTGGCCGGCCCCCGGCGGCGAGGAAGCGGGAGGTGCGCCCACGTGACCCGCGCTCACCAATCCGCGATCGAGAGGCGGGGCAGGGCAAGAGCACCGCGCATGCGTGGTCCAAATACCTTACTCCCCGGCTCCAGCCGTCAAAGCCGAGCGCTTGGACTGGAGCCGGCCGCCTTCGGGACTGCTCCCCGACGTGCCTGCCCTTCCTGGGTTAGGCACTGGACTGGCGGCGACACGAGGCGCGTTCTGTAAGATGGAGTCCCCCCATTTGGCTTGTCTGCACACCACCGTAGATTGCACCAGATCCAGCTGCGCACTGTCAGGCCCCACGTTACCTGCGGGCGACCTCCCCGCGCCCCGGACCTGCAGTGCTGGCCCATGTGTCAGGAGTCGGGCAGAGAGCCCCCCCCGCCCCCAGCCACATCGTCCGACCCCACTGGCTGCAATCTCTGTGAGGGCAGAGGCCCCGCCTGGCGCGTCGAATGCTTGTCTTCCAACACCCAGCCCAGTGTCTGGCAGGACCCGTGTGGAATGAACCCCTGCAAAGAGCCCGCTAACTAGGTTATGCGGCCTCTCAGATTAAAAACAAAAAAACAGCAGTACCTAGAAGTCTACAACTTACTCAAAAGCACACACCTGGTCAGTGGGAGGGCCAAGGCTCGCCTCTGGCTCACTTCAAAGGCCATCCTCTTAACCACCGCACTCCTAGGCCTGCGCCCTGCATTTGTGGCTTAGGGATCCCAAAGATACTTACAGGCAATGGAGCAGGAAGCAGATACCATACAGGCAACACCTGGGAACATACACTTTATTTCTGTTACAGGTTCCAGTACTTGCCCCAACCCTAGTCAGCTGTGGGTATCACAGACACCCATAGTTAAGAGTGGGGAGGGGCCTGCTTCCCCCACAAACCACATCCTCAGTGTTGGCCAGATACCAGCGTGCTGGGTAGGCCTCCTGTGTCCACCAGGCTTGACCATGTCCCGCACAGCGTAGCTTTGACCTCTGGGCCTGAACCAGGGTGAGCATCAAGGCCCCCATTTCTCCTCACTGCCCAGTTGCTTGTCAGCTCCAGGGGCCAGTCTGGCCCCACTGAGAACCCCTTTTCAGTTGAGGGCTTGATGAGTCTTGGGAAGGCGCTTCTGCAGAAGGGCCCAGGCTTTCTCCACCTTCAGACAGGCCAGGATGTTGGAAGGAAGAGAGGGTGGGGTCAGGCAGCACCCACTAGAGACTCCTTCCCCATAGCCCAGCCTTGCCCTGGGCACCAACCTGGCGCTGGGTGATATGCGGCTCCCACAAGGTGCTGAGCACCACGTGGCTCTGTTCCACAAGCTGCTGCCCGTTCATCTGGCTCTGCAGCCGGCTTTGAGCCGCGGCATCACTCAGGCCATCCCTCTCCACAATGCGTCTTACAGCCTGGGTATAGACGAGGCATTTGTCAGGAAGAATTCCAGCTCAGCAGGATAGAGTCTGCAGTAGGGATGGCGTGGGGGATGCAGCCAAGATACCTCAGTCTCAGGGATGACAACAGTCCACACCTCATGGACCAGGTTCTGCCAGCCGGCTTCAAGCAGCACAGCAGCATCAATCACGCACACATGCTTTCCTGTGGGGAGACCCCAGTCACCGCCAACAGTGCTGATGCTCTCCCAGCCGGAGCGCCCACAAAACATAGTCCCAGGGAGAGCAGACGGTCCCACCTGGGGCAGGGAAGCTGCCGGGGGGGGAAGAATCAGCTTAACTGTCCCCTTGGCTGTTCCCATCCTCCCTCCCACTCACCCTCAGTCACAGCCCGATCCATCTCCTCTCGGGCCAGCTTTGCGATAATTGGCCACATAATGTCCGTGAGGATCTTCAGCTGCTTCTGGGGAGGAGAACAGAGGTTGTGGGCAGAGGTTAGCTTCTCTAGAAGGAGCCAGCCCAAGCAACGTGGTGTTGGGAACAGGTGAGTGGAATCGGCATTGTGGGCCAAACCACAGAGGTCCACAGGACTCTGACTCCTGGGTTTAGTCGCGGCTTAGGAGCCCTTAGGCAGCTGTCATTTACCTTGTTCCCAAACACCCGGCTGCCTAGGACCTTCCTGTTGATGATGCCATCTTTATGGAGAATATCTGTACAAAGGAGCGAGAGGGCTGAACACAGAGGCCTGGCCAGCTCCTCACTCCAGGCCATGTCCAGCTTCCCCCAGTTATTACCTGTTCCAAAGGCCTCCACCACGGGCTGGTAGGCAGGGCCACCTGGGGCATAGGCCTGATGACCCAGGTGGTCACTGTTGATGATAAACGCCCCCAGGCCTTTCAGCTGCTGAGCTATTGAGCTTTTCCCAGAGCCACTGATGCCAGTCAGTCCAATCACATAGAGACTCGGGGGGAGCTCTGGCCTCTCCTGGGGTAGGTTAAAGTGAACCCACAGTTACTGGGGCCCTCAGCCTCATGCCTGGGGCTGAGCCCCTAAGCTTCTACCCTCCAGCATTTCCAGCACATCCAAGCAGGAGGGATGGAGGGCAGGCGGGAAGGAGGGAGAGGAGCTTACATATGGAGGCCGAAGCAGGTTTCCCAGCATTCGCTGACGGAAGCTGGAGGAGCTGACTTTGTCCTCTTCATTCTCCATATGTCTTAGGTCCTTCAGCAGCTGGATCTGGTACAAGGCAAGCTCCTCCAGGTCCTGGGGTAAAGAGGAAAGGGCGAAAAGAGGGAAGGAGGAAGTGAGAGAAAGACCCTGACACCCAACCTGCCCCCTTATCCTCCCCTTCCTACCCAGGCTCCTCCTCCAACCTAGCGGGCAAGCTGAGAACCAGTTCCTCCTTGCTTCTTCCCACCATCCTGAGCCCCCACTTCTCTCCTCTAGCCCCAACAGCCCCCCAAAATGTCCTTCCCTGTCCCCCATCCACTCCTTCTGCCAGTCTCCCTCAGGGGTTACATTCTCCAGGCGGAAGCGGTTGACGGCCATCCCCCCACGATATGTCTCCTCGCTGACCACCAGGAACTCCAGGGAGGGGTCAGAGCCAGCGGGCCCATAGGGGTCCAGCAGGGGGATGACATCGAAAGTCAAGGAGGGCTTGACATCCACCAGGAACTCACTCAGATGTTCCACGCGTTCTGTGTAAGGTTGGAGCAGCTCAGGGAGCAACTTGCCTGGGGAAGGAGCCCAGAAGAACAGTGAATCTTTTTACTGGGGAGGAAGAGTATGGGCCAGTTTGGGGAAAGTGTCCCTAAGTATAGCATCTCCAGAGGGGGGTGGCAGAAAGGGTTCAGCTGGGAAGGCCTGTGGTGATGGTGAGGGGCGCATGAAGGAGAAGAAAACAGGCAAGCCCAATAGCCAATCCAAGAGCTGGCATGTGTCCAGAGAAGGAGCAGCGCCAGTGGGCATCAGAGGCAGATGGAGAATTCCAAGACCCATGCCATGCTTGAGTTCTCTCCTCCTGTCTGTGGCACTGCTACCTGCAGCTCACTCAATTCATTCCCAGTGTCTCATTAGGGTGCCTCACCTGGAGAACTCGCTAAGTGCAGATCCCTTTGCTTCACATTTGGGGAATTCTGATTGAGTGGTGATTGGACCACATGCTGAGAAAGCCATTCATTTGACAAAATGTCCTTAGCACCAACTGAGTGTCAAGCACTGTGACACCTGGGAAGGGTGGGAAGTAATGGATGGTCCTACCCTTCCGCGATCTTGGCATAAGGGTGGGGGGCGGGGAGATTTGGGGAGCCTCCACTGCCCTAATCCAGGGTCCCTCTCACTCACTCTTCAACAGATCTTTGTCTGCTACTCCCACCACAAGCTGCTCCTGGGCCAGGATGCACGCGACACTGAGCAACACCTTGTGGGCATTGTGCAGGCGGTCAAAGGTGCCACCCACAGCGCCACGGTAGTAGCCACGCACCGGCTGCTTTGGAGACCTGGCCACGGGGGAAGCTGGCCTGATCGTGGAGGGTAAGGGGACATCCAGGGGCTCCACGGGCACTTCTCCTGTCCCATAATCGGGGTATAGCAGCACCGAGGCCAGTCGCGGACAACAGCTGTAACAGCTGGTGGCATAACGCACTAGCTGCTGCTTGACCGGGTTGTACTGGCTTCCATCCAGGGTCTGGAAGTCTGTCAACACGACTTCTGGCGGGTGGGCGAGATTCTGGACTGAGGTGGGCAGGGGAGGGAGAAAGGTGCTCTTGGTCCGGATATTGGTCAGTAGGATTCTGACGTCCAGGTGCCTGTGGACGTCGGCGCCAGCATAGAGATGCGTGATGAAATCGAGAACCTCAAACGTGGCCTGCACGGGGGTGGACTGGGGCTGAGCCGGGCCCTCCAGGCTCATGCCCGGCTGCAGGTGTACATAGAGTGTGTCATTCACCAGCCGGGCCGCCGAGGTCAGGATGGGGGCCAGACGAGGGGCCAGGGTGGCCAGCGGCGTCGTCAGCACCAGGAGGCCAGACCGGAATACGGCCATTCTGCCCAGGCCTGCGGACAGTCAGGGAGACGAGGCGACGGTGATTGAGGGGGCCTGCGGCTGAGGCAGAGGTCTGCAAGGGGCCTTGGACCCTAGAGAAGGGGACCTGGAGCAGGGACGGGGTTTCAATGCTGATCGAGAGGAGCCGGGGGAGGGGACGGGGCCTGGCAGACGGTGCCTCTGGGCTGTGCTCTAAACCTTGGTGTCCTCATTTCTCAGACAGGGCGGTGACTTCGCTGAACTGAGTCGAAATCCTGGGAGGGGGGAACTGGACTGGAAGCCTTGTCACAGGGCTGGGGATCCAAAAATCCTGGACCCTCTTGCTAAGCTGCACCAGGGTACTCATGGAATCGAAGGGGGGAGTCTAAAGGCAGACGCTCAAGCTCACATCGGCCCCCTACTCACTGAAACCTCCGGGCTTTGGTTCCGCTTGCACCACCGCGGAGGATGCCCTGGCTGCAACCCGGAAGCACTAGCTCGGAAACCGCAACTCGGAACTACGGAAACTGAGGAAGGTCAAATGTCTCGACTTCGCTTCAGCGCGGGAATCTCGCGAGATTTCTCGTGGCATGGGATGCGTCCTGGTGATGGGGTGGGGCTGATCTCAAAGGCTATGGGAATGGGTGAAGCCTTGGTCCCAATCGGACCCCGGCCGGGACCGGGCGGAGAAGAGCAAGGCGAGCTTCAAAGCCCATTTCACAGATTCCCTTCTGCCCTACAGAGGAGAGATTAGCTTCAGCCAGGTTACCCGCAAGGCATCGGCAAAGCCAGAACACCTGGGTTTCCTTCATTCCAGGGACGGAGGTGGGAATCACAAGGTTGCGCTGTATTAGCCCTCCTAGTATCCTCTCAGTCCGAGTATCCTCACGTGGGAGGCTACAGACAGATCTGTCCACGTTCCCATTTCACAGATGGAAAAACTGAGGCCCTGTCGGTACCAGGGTCTCCTGGCTGCTGTAGGAGACTCCCGCACCACCCAGATCCGCTGATGTGCTTATTTGCGGGGTCTCTGTGGACAAGAGAAAAAGGCAAGGGCTGGCCGGGCGAGGTGGATCACGCCTGTAATCCCAGCACTTTGGGAGGCCGAGGCGGGCGGATCACCTGAGGTTTAGAGTTCGAGACCAGCCTGACCAACACAGAGAAACCCTCTCTCTACTGAAAATACAAAATTAGCCAGGCGTGGTGGCACATGCCTGTAATCCCAGCTACTTGGGAGGCTGAGGCAGGAGAATTGCGTGAACCTGGGAGGTGGAGGTTGCGATGAGCTGAGATTGCGCCATTGCACTCCAGCCTGGGCAGCAAGAGCAAAACTCCGTCTCAAAAAAAGAAAGGAGAGAGAGAGAGAAAGAACAGAGATGGATACCTAGTGTGGGAGATTACCACTAAGCTAATGAGTGCTGGAAAGGCTGAGTGTGGAGGGTAAGCCAGGTTGCTACCAGAATATATCTCAGGTAAGTTGTCCATGGAGATCAAAAGAGAGAGAAACCAATCTCCAAGATTTCAGTAATGTACTGTGGTTTATTTTCCGGAACAAAAAAAAAAAGGTCACTTTTACAAATAATTTTGTGTTTATCTTTTGAATTCTTGAAGAGGGTCTCCAAAAGCAAATAAGCCCCCGAGCCCACAAAACCTGGGGTTATAATGGAGAAGAGGATATGCTATTTTAGATAAGGTGGTTCAGGAAAACAGCAAAGACCTGGAGGAAGAGATAAAGTCAAGGAGGGAAGAGTTGTAGAGCCACAAAGGTGTTAAGGGAACCAGGCTTCTCACAGGAGACATAAGCTAGATTTAAAGATAGGGTCCGATTTGAAGAAGCAAACAGCAAAGGCTGCCAAGGAATGTCCCAAGACATCTGGACACAGAGTCTGACATGCCACACAGTCACTTTTATTAGGTGAATGTGTATTGTGGTGCCTCCCATGTGCGGGTATGGGGTCTAGGCACAGGGAGAGACCAGTGAACAAAAGTGTTCCTGACCTCCTGGGATATAGATTCCTGTGTGTCTTGGGCTTGCACACAGGAATCATGTGACTGTAAATAAATCTATAATACATGGCCCAACAAGGCGGCTCACGCCTGTAATCCCAGCACTTTGGGAGGCCAAGGCAAGCAGATCACTTGAGGTCAGGAGTTCAATACCATCCTGGCCAACATGGCAAAACCCTGTCTCTACTAAAAATACAAAAAATTAGCTGGGCATGGTGGTGGTACCTGTGAATCCAGCTACTCAGGAGGCTGAGGCAGGAGAATTGCTTGAACCCAGGAGGTTGCAGTGAGCTGAGATCATGCCACTGCCCTAAAAAAAAAAAATAAATAATAAAGGCTGATCTGCTTATGGAGTAGCCGTTCGTTTCTTTACTTCTCTAATAAACTTGCTTTCACTTTCAAAATAAAAAATATATAAAAATAAAAATAAGGCCGGGCGCAGTGGCTCACGCCTGTAATCCTAGCACTTTGGGAGGCCGAGGCGGGTGGATCACGAGGTCAGGAGATCGAGACCATCCTGGCTAACATGGTGAAACCCTGTCTCTACTAAAAATACAAAACAAAAAAATTAGCTGGCATGGTGGCGTGCACCTGTAGTCCCACCTATTGGGGAGCCTGAGGCAGGAGAATCATTTGAACCTGGGAGGCGGAGGTTGCAGTGAGCCGAAATCATGCCATTGCACTCCAGCCTGGGCGACAGAGGGAGACTCTGTCCCAAAAAAGAAAAAAGTAAAAATTAAAAATCCAAATCTATAGTACATCTACTGGTGATAAAGGATATGAAGAAAAGTAAAGCAGACTAAGGGAGCTATAGTGGAGAGGAGGAGATACTATTTTAGATAAGGTGGTTCAGGAAACACCAACTCCTGAAGGAAGAGAGAGAATCAGACAGAGATCAGGGAATGTGACCCAGAGGGGCAGGTGCAGACGCTCCGAGGCAGGAGGGCTGAACTCGGTGATGGAGATGAGATTAGACAGGGGTCAGGGGCCAGATCAAAGGTCTTGGAGACCTTTGGGGAGAACCTTGGTTCTATGGTTTGACTGTCCCTGCCAAAACTCATGTTGAAATAAAAAGAAATTTCATTTCGCATCTGAGTCACGGCACCAAAAACTAAAAAAATTTAAAAAATAAATGTAATTCTACTGTCTTAAGAGTTGGGGCTTTTTTTTCCTTTGCGACTGGGTTTCACTCTGTCACCAGGCTGGAGTGCAGTGGGTTGATCTTGGCTCACGGCAGCCTCAACTGCCTGGACTCAAGCAGTCTTCTTCCTTGGCCTCCTGAGCAGCTGAAACTACAGGTATGTGCCACCACGCCTGGCTAAGGAGTCTCTGTCATCCAGGCTGGAGTGCAGTGGCGTAATCTCGGCTCACTACAACCTCCACCTCCCGGGATCAAGCAATTCTCCTGCCTTAGCCTCCCACGTAGCTAGGATTACAGGCATTTGCCACCACGCCTGGCTAATTTTGTATTTTTAGTAGAGATGGGGTTTCACCATGTTGGCCCGACTGTTTTTGTTTTTGTTTTTCATACAGACAGAGTCTTGCTGTGTTGCCCAGGCTGGTTTTGAACTCCTAAGCTTAAACAGTCCTCCCACCTCAGCCTCCTGAAGTGTTGGGATTACAGGCCTGAGCCACTGTGCTGGGCAGAATAGGCCCTTTAAGAGGTAATTAGGTCACCCAGGCGCAGTGATTCATGCCTGTAATCTCAGCACATGGGAGGCCGAGGAGAGTGGATCACCTGAGGGGTTTGAGACCAGCCTGGCCAACATGGTGAAACCCCATCTCTACTAAAAATACAAAATTAGCCAGGTGTGGTGACGGGCAATGGTAATTCCAGCTAATCGGGAGGTTGAGGTAAGAGGATCGCTTGAACCGGAGAGGCAGAGGTTGCAGTGAGCCTAGATCGTGCCACTGCACTCCAGCCTGGGTGGCAAGACTGAAACTCCATCTCAAAAAAAAAAAAAAGAGAGAGAAAGGTAATTAGGTCATGAGGGCTCTGCCCTCCTGAATAGATTAATACTGTTATCATTGGCCTGGCTCCCGATGAAAGGCCCAATTTCCTGTCCCTCTTGTTTGCTTCCACCTTCTGCCCTTCCATCCTGGGACAACCTCAGCAGATGCTGCATCAGGTTCTTGCACTTTCCAGCCACTAAAACTGTGAAACTGTGAGCAAAATAAACTTTGGTTCTTTGCAAATTATCCAGTCTGTGGTTTTCTGATTTAGCCAGCACAAAACAGACAAAGACACTTGGATTTTACTGAAATTGGAAGCTACAGAAAGTGTACTGAGCAAACACAGGAATAGACTTTTTTCTTTTTTTTTTTCTTTTTTTTTTTTTTTTTTTTGAGACAGAGTCTCCCTCTTTTTGCCCAGGCTGGAGTGCACTGGTGCAATCTCAGCTCTGCTCACTGCAACCTCTGCCTGCCGGGTTCAAGTGATTCTCCTGCCTCAGCCTCCCAAGTAGCTGGGATTACAGGAACACACTACCATGTCCAGCTAATTTTTGTATTTTCAGTGGAGACGGTGTTTCATCACGTTGGCCAGGCTGCTCTCGAACTCCTGACCTCAAGTGATTCACCCACCTCGGGCTCCCAAAGTGCTGGGATTACAGGCATAGCCACCACGCCCGGCTTTTTTCTTTTTTGAGACAGGGTCTCCCTCTATGACCCAGGTGGGAGTCCAGTGGTGTGCTCACAGCTTACTGTAGCCTCAACCTCCTGGGCTCAAGCAGTCTTCCCACATCAGCCTCCCAAGTGGCCAAGACTACAGTTGTGTGCCACCACACCCAGCTAATTTTTTGATGTTTTTTTGTAGAGACAGGTCTCACTTTGTTGCTCAGGCTCCCTTTTTTCTTTTTCTTTTTCTTTTTTTTTTGAGACATAGTCTCACTCCATCACCAGGTGCCAGGCTGGAGTACAGTGGCGCGACCTCGGCTCATTGCAACCTCTGCCTCCTGGGTTCAAGCAATTCTCCTGCCTCAGCCTCCCGAGTAGCTGGGACTACAGGCACGCGCCACCACGCCCAGCTAATTTTTTTGTATTTTTAGTAGAGACGGGGTTTCACTATGTTGACCAGGATGGTCTCGATCTCTTGACCTCGTGATCCACCTGCCTCAGCCTCCCAAAGTGCTGGGACTACAGGCGTGAGCCACCGCGCCCGGCCCCTCTTTTTTTTTTTTTTTTTTTTTGAGACTCTGCATTGCCCAGGCTGGAGTGCCGTGTCCCGATCTTGGCTCACTGCAGCCTCCACCTCCCTGGTTCAAGTGATTCTCCTGCCTCAGCCTCCAGAGTAGCTGGGATTACTACCATGCCCAGCTAATTTTTGTATTTTTAGTAGAGACAGGATGTCACCATATTGGCCAGGCTGGACTCGAACTCCTGACCTCAAGCGATAACACCTGCCTCAGCCTCCCAAAGTGCTACGATTATAGGCATGAGCCAACACACCCAACCCTGTCATTTTTAAAAGATCATTTTAACGGCATTGTGGTTTTTTCTTCTTCTTCTTCTTCTGCTGGGCAAGAGTGGAATCAGGAAACCTAGTTAGGAGGCTATGCAGTAATTCAAAGGAAAGATGACAGTGTGTGATGCAAAAGAGGGTGATTTCTGAATATGCTTTGATGATAAAGCTAGAGCTGTCAGTATTTGCTGATGAAATGGTTGAAAGAGGAGAGAGACTGGAGTCAAGGGCTACTCCAGGGTTTTTAAAATGAGTATTGGGAAAAATGGAGTTGTCACTAAAGTAGGGAAGACTGGGGGAGGAGCCGGCAGGAGCACTGGAAATCTGGAACTGGGGTTTGGACACATGAAGTCATTGCATCAAGTGGAGATGTATCCAGTAGGCAGTTGGAGATACAGACCTGGAGCTCGTGGGAGCCAGTGGGTTGAAGGCATGGAAGGGTTTCTTTGCTTGGGGGGTCATCAGCACGTAAGTGGTATTGGAAGTCATGGGACTGCACAGAATTATTAACAGTGTGAATATTCACAAGTTCGGAAAAAAAAAGTATGAATGTACAGAAGAGAAGGGTCACTCTGTCTCTTATTATCCCACCCACCAGGGGTGACCTTGTGAGCCACACCACACAGGTACACGCATGCACAGACACGTACACACACTGTCACAGAGGGGCAAAGGGGGTTGGCGAGAGCCACACAGAGCAGATCCTATTGCTTTAGAAACCCATGCCGCCTGCGCCCCCTCCCTGTGGCCTTCCTGGGTGCTGTAGGGACAGCAGATCCCTGTGGGTCAGCAGGGAAAGGAGACTAGCAGGAGTTGCTGGCTGCGAGGCCTCTTCTTCTGAGAGCAGGCGCAGGCAGAGAAGAACCTCATCCGGAGGCAGAGGCGGGGGCAGGTCACGGTGGAGTGCCTGCCTCCTTCCCCCACTGCCCCACACAAAGCTCCAAGAACTCCAGCAGGCTCCTGTCTGTTTCCACTTCCCAGGCTTTCTGTGGTCATGTCCCTGCCCACTACAAAGGCCATTCCCCTTACCCTTCCCTCCCTCTCAGACCCAGCCAAATCCCTCCCCGGGTACCTACTGCCCCCTCCTGGGACACTCCTGCCCCCTTCCTCTGCCTGCATCCTCACCTAGCCTCTTATCTGTTCACTCTTCCTCCCCTGCACCAGAGCTCCACAGAAGCTAAGAGAGTAGCTCTACAGCTCTACTGGCCCCTATCAATGACTCCTGCCACCCTGGGACCTTCCCCTGGGCTCAGGAAGGACAGGCCACTGTAGCAAACCAGCTAGGCCTGTAGCCCCAGCTGGACCTCCTGGTGAGGCAGCTTCCCAGAGAGTGGGGATCTCTCAGTCCTCTGGGGCAGAGCAGGGTGAGTGGGGCTGTCTCCCTTTGATTCATTTAGCCCTCTTTCTTCTTTACACATTTGTGAAATGTGACAGTAGTCATACTGCTATTCGTTCTAACAGTCCTTGCTGGCTATTAAGACCTCTATGCTAGCACTTTCAGGCATTATCTCAACCCTTACTAAAACCCATTAGAGAGGTATTTTTATACCCATTTTACAGATAAGAAAGACTAGAGGGCTGGACGTGGTGGCTCAGGCCTGTAATCCTGTAATCCCAGCACTTTGGGAGGCTGAGAAGGGTGGATCACTTGAGGTCGGGGGTTCGAGACCAGCCTGATCAACATGGAGAAACCCTCATCTCTACTAAAAATTCAAAATCAAGGCCAGGTGCGGTGGCTTACACCTGTAATTTCAGCACTTTGGGAAACTGAGGTAGCCAGATCACAAGGTCAGGGGTTCAAGATCAGCCTGACCAATAGGGTGAAACTCTGTCTCTATTAAAAATAAAAAATTAGCCGGGTGTGGTGGCATGCCTGTAGTCCCAGCTACCCGAGAAGCTGAGGCAGAAGAATCGCTTGAACCCGAGAGGCAGAGGTTGCAGTGAGCTGAGACTGCACCACTGCACTCCAGCCTGGACGACAGAAGCCAGGCGTGGTGGCTAACGCCTGTAATCCCAGCACTTGGGAGGCCGAGGAGGGCAGATCATGAGGTCAGGAGTTAGAGACCAGCCTGGCCAATATGGTGAAACCCCATCTCTACTAAAAATACAAAAATTAGCTGGGCATGGTGGTGCATGCCTGTGATCCCAGCTATTCGGGAGGCTGAGGCAGGAGAATCGCTTGAATCCTGGAGGTGGAGGTTGCAGTGAGCTGAGGTTCACTCCAGCCTGGGTAACAAGAGTGAAACTCCATATCAAAGAATAAAAAAATAAAGACTCAGGGAAAGCAAGGAACGTGCCTGAGGTCTCCTGGCTAATGTGGTCCAGGTCACAACCTGACTCTACCCAACCCAAGTCCCACCTAACTCCTCCTGCAGATGCCCTTTGGGTATCCAGAGACTATGTCTGGACTTAGCTGTAGACTTGAGGGGTGACCCTGGGCTGGCTTCTTTCTGGACCTCGGTTTCTGAGTTGGTCGGTCCATTGGTTGATTGGATTGATTGACAGGGTCTCACTCTGTCACCAAGGCTGGAATGCAGTGGCCAGATTATGCTCACTGCAGCTTCCAACTCCTGAGCTCAAGGAATGATGCCACTGTGGTCATTTTAAAATGTTTTATTTTTGTAGAGATGGCCGGTGGGGGGGGGGGGTCTCACTATATTGCCCAGGCTGATCTCAAACTCCTGGGCTCAAGGAATCCTCCTGCATCCGCCTCCCAAAGTGCTGTGATTACAGGCGACAGCCATCGCATATAGTCGCGCAGGTATACCGGGCTAAGGCGATCGGTCTTAATTCGCCATCCACAGCCGCCACCGCCGCCCCATCCCCAGGGACCACACAGACCCAGGGGACAAAGGAGGGCGCGAGACAGCGGCTGAGGGAGCCTCTACTGCGGGGCGGCCAGAGGATCACCGAGCTCAGGGTACCCCACCCCACTGGCCCCGGCCCCGGCCCCGGCCTCCGCCTCTGCGGGCTCTCTGGGGAACACATTGCGGTGCATGGCGGCGACGTAACTGGAGCCGCTGGGGTCGTCCAGGCGCATCTGCTGCAGGGGCAGGAAGCGCTCGGTGGTGAAGTAGCGCAGGGCCGGCTTCGGGGCGCGCAGAGCGGTGAGGAAGACCTGCGGCGGCGGGAAGGGAGCTCTGGCCCCGGCTGCGCACGGGAGGACGCACCGTCCCCGCTCCCGGAGTCCGGCCCGGCGCTCACCTCCACCACCTCCTCCGGGTGCTGCGCGGCCTCGCGGAAGATCTCTTTGTTGTGCTGGAGGTATTGGTGGAAGAGGAGGCGGGTCCGGGTGTCCGTACGGTCCAGCATCCCGCCGGGGCCGCCCAACACCTTCTGCATGAAGGGGGTGTGCACCGGGCCGCACTCGATCAGGCTCACGCTGTCGGCCCGAGAGCGGCAAGTGGGCGGGGGCGGACACGAGCCGGGCGCCAGCCCCAGCCCCAGCCTCAGCCCCGGCTCCCACCCCGACCCTGGCTCGGCCGCGACCGAGAGCACCACCGCTGCGCCGCGAAGCAAGGCACAAAGAGGGCTGGGAATAACCAGAGCATTTGAAAAGTGGGTTCCTGCCCGAGCAGCCCTCCCACATCCATCTGAGCCTGCGAGGGAGCCCTGGTGTCAGGTTTTGACCCTGGCGGGGTCCCTGGCCGCTGTGTGACCTCGGGTCGGTCACCTAACCTCTCTGGGCCCAAGCTTCCACATGACAATATCGACACTTCAGCAGCCAGGTCAGCAGATGGCACAATGCATGCCATGCGCCCAGTCCAAGTGCCTGGCACACAGCAAATGTGAACCGGGCAGGGAGGGTCGGGGAGATCGCCCCAGAGTGGCTCCCGCAAGACAGGGTGCTTGGGGTCTCTAGGTCAGAGTTCAGAGGGTTCGCGGGGTGAGGGGAAGCGGGTGTTTACTCACTGGACCCCAAAGGGCGGCAGCAGAACCGCCAGACTCTCGCATAAGCCTTCCAGCGCAAACTTGCTGGCGCAGTAAACGTCATTGAAGGGCAGACCTTGGTGGTGGGGGGAGACGAGGTTCTCGAGGCTCAGCGACCAGGGGGCCATCCTCGGGCAGACGGTGTCCCTCCAAGCTGACTGCCCCTCCCCGCGGAGCCTGTCTTCAAGGCTCAGCTCCGCACGCGAAGAATCTGGAGCTGTGGCCCTGTCCCTGCCACTCACCCATCAGTCCTCCCATGCTCCCGGTCACCAACACGCGCCCCGAACCGCGCCGCTTCATCTCTGGCAGGAAGGCCTGCAGCATCCGCACAGTCCCTGCCACGTTCACATCCAGCACAGAGCCCACGGCGTCCTCCCCCAGCGCCTCCAGCGGCCCCAGCAGGCCCTGGCCCGCGTTACACACTGCGGGGACAGAGGCCGGAGCAGCCTCAGCATCACCCTCGGCCCGGCCTGTGCCCTCGTGCTCCCTGGAACTCGGGACTTGGTGGTTTGAACACAGGGTAAAGGTTCCTAGGAGCCCAAGTGTTTCTTGAGGCTCACCCAGTATGTCCACGCGGCCCTCGGTCACGCATGCCTGGGCATCAGCCACAGATTTTGAGTCCCTTACGTCCAGCTGCAATGTCTCCAGGGAGTCCAGAGGGCACCCCTGGGCCCTGGCTGCCTCCCATAGCTGGCCCTGTGTTTTCAGGTCCCTCATGGTGGCGTACACTGGAGGTTAGGGGAGAGGAGGAAGATCTGACTTCTCTTCTGATCTCCAAGGGCTCCTCCCTTCTCTCCATCCCTGTCCCTACCTATCTATACCTTTGAAGCTCTGAGATGGGTCCGACGCCAGTCGTACGGCCAAGTGCAGGCCGATGCCCGAGGAACAGCCAGTGATGAGCACCACGGTGCGGGCCATGGTGAGACTGTGGGAAGAGGCTGGGGCTCTGGGCTGGATATCACCTGCTCCGCCCCACCCCGCCCGCGGGCCCCCACCTCTTGTTATGTCTCCCACGCAATCTCAAGGATAAGCCCTCCTGCGGGTCCCTGGCCTGCTCTCCCCACCCTGTTCTGAGTCAAAACAGACAGGAGCCCACTGCTTGGAACACCAAACTGTCCTGGTTGCTGCTCAGAGGGAGGGAAGGCTTTACAAGCAGGTGTGGGTTCCCATGTGGGCACGGACTGGCACCCTGGGCAGATTCCCCTGGGCATGCCTCTAGGCCACAGGAGCAATGACAGTGACCGGAGTTTGCTGCAGAGGCTGTGAAAGGAAGGGCGCTGGGAGGTTGGAGTTGATTGTATGTATGTTGGTTTCGTCCAGTTCCTAGCTCATAACTCACATGACCACGGTTACAATCTTTCACTGTAATGTTGGGGCGCCTCAGGACTCAGAAAACAACCTCTCCTCTTCTGACCTTCTCGTGTCATTTTTCACCTGCCCAAGGCAGGACTCTAATCTGATGTGGGTTGTAGGATCCTCATTCCAAAGTGGGTCCTTGCCCCATACCATGGAGAAAGGAATGCTGCACAAAGGCCGGAAGAATCAGGACCGGCCTTGCTGGGCTTAGATCAGACCCTTTTTGTCCAAACACATTTTCACGGTTGTCCATGCTTCAATGATGAAGCCAACGAAGTTCTCCACAAAGGCCCAAAGGACAGGGTTCGGGGAGCTTCTGGGAGCTGAAGGCGTGGAGGCTGACGGGAAGGTGGAGAACTCATCTGTGTGCCTGGAGGGTGACGTAACCCCAGCTCTACGGAGATGGAAGCTCCAGCTCTGGACCCTTCCAGACCCCCTGTCTGCATCTCTTCATACGGCTGTTTATTTCTATCCTTTAAAATATCCTTCAGGGATGGGCACGGTGGCTCATGCTATGATGCCAGCAATTTTGGAGGCTGAGGCAAGGGGATTGCTCGAGCCCAGGAGTTTAAGACCAACCAGGGCAACAGAGTGAGACCCGTCTCTGCAAAAACTACAAAAAAATTGGGCCGGGCGCGGTGACTCACGCCTGTAATCCCAGCACTTTGGGAGGCCGAGGCGGGCAGATCACGGGGTCAAGAGATCAAGACCATCCTGGCCAACATAGTGAAACCCCGTCTCTACAAAAAAGTAAAAAAAGAAAAAGAAAAAAACAAAAAAATTTACCTGGGCATAGTGGGGTGTGCCTGGAGTCCCAGCTACTTGGGAGGGTGGGGTATTGAGGCAAGAGAATAGCTTGAGCCGGGGTGGTGGCGGGGGTTGGGGGCAATCGAGGCTTCAGTGAGCCGAGATTGTGTCACTGCACTCCAGGCTGGATAACAGAGCCAGACCCTGCCACTGCACTCACTCTAGTTGACAGAGCAAAACCCTGTCTCAAAAAAAAAAAAAAAAAGAATAAAGAAGAAACATTTTCCTCCATAATAAACCAGTAAACATAATAAGAGTTTCCCTGTGTTTTGTGGGCCGCTGTAGCAAATTAGTTGAATCCAAAGAGGGGAAGAGGGTCACAGAAACTCCAACTTGAAGCCAGTCAGTCAGTAGTTCCAGGCATCAGGACTTGTGACTGGTGGGAAGGAGGGGGTGGTCTCATGGGTCTGCACCCTAACTGTGTGGGATCTGATGCTGTTTCTGGTAGATTACATTGGAACTGATATGGAAGACACCCACCTGATGTCCACTGCTTGGTGTGTGGGGAAAATCCTCCAAATATTTGATCACAGAAGTCTTCTGTGTTGGTGACTGTTGTGGCATGACAGCAAAGGAAAAACCAGGTTTGAAAAGTTTTCCTGCAACAGGAGAGCATTCTCCGTTCAAAGGTCAGGGTTAGTATTAAAAACAGGGATGTGGCCGGCCACAGTGGCTCACACCTATAATCCCAGCACTTTGGGAGGCCATGCCAGGTGAATCACTTGAGGTCAGGAGTTCAAGACCAGTCTGCCCAACATGGTGAAACCCCATCTCTATTAAAAATACAAAAATTAGCCTGGCATGGTGGCACACACCTATGATCCCAGCTATGTGGTAGGCTGAGGCAGCAGAATTGCTTGAACCTGGGAAACAGGGGTTGCAGTAAGCCACGATCACACCCCTGAACTCTAACCTAGATGACAGAGCAAGACTACATTTCAGGAAAAAAAAAAAATTAGCCAGGCATCGTGGCACGCCCGTAGTCTCAGCTGTTTGGGAGGCTGAGGAAGGAGTCTCGCTTGAACCCGGGAGGTGGAGGTTGCAGTGAGCCGAGATTGCCACATACACCCTAGCCTGGTGACAGAGCAAGACTCCATCTCAAAACAAAAACAAAAACAATAAACCAACGGAGCTTCTGCTTCGGGTCTAAGGTAGGGCCTGAGAATTTGCTGTCTCACAGCTCGGGGTGCTGCTGCTGCTGCTACTGGTTTTGGGTCACACTTGGAGCAGCGCCGCTCAAGAAAGCCGGTAGGAGTAGAAATCTGGAATTGGGTTTTCCAGAAGTTCATTGCATCAAGTGGTGATGTATCCAGTAGGCAGTTGGAGATACAGACCTGGAGTTCGTGGGAGCCAGTGGGTTGAAGGCATGGAAGGGTTTCTTTGCTTGGGGGTTATCGGCACGTAAGTGGTATTGGAAGTCATGGGACTGCACAGAATTATTAACAGTGTGAATATTCACAAGTTTGAAAAAAAAGTATGAATGTACAGAAGAGAAGGGTCACTCTGTCTCTTATTATCCCACCCACCAGGGGTGACCTTGTGAGCCACACCACACAGGTATACGCATGCACAGACACGTACACACACTGTCACAGAGGGGCAAAGGGGCGAGAGCCACACAGAGCAGATCCTATTGCTTCAGAAACCCATGCCGCCTGCGCCCCCTCCCTGTGGCCTTCCTGGGTGCTGTAGGGACAGCAGATCCCTGTGGGTCAGCAGGGAAAGGAGACTAGCAGGAGTTGCTGGCTGCGAGGCCTCTTCTTCTGAGAGCAGGCACAGGCAGAGAAGAACCTCATCCGGAGGCGGAGGCGGGGGCAGGTCACGGTGGAGTGCCTGCCTCCTTCCCCCACTGCCCCACACAAAGCTCCAAGAACTCCAGCAGGCTCCTGTCTGTTTCCACTTCCCAGGCTTTCTGTGGTCATGTCCCTGCCCACTACAAAGGCCATTCCCCTCACCTTTCCCTCCCTCTCAGACCCAGCTGAATCCCTCCCTGGGTACCTACTGCCCCCTCCTGGGACACTCCTGCCCCCTTCCTCTGCCTGCATCCTCACCTAGCCTCTTATCTGTTCACTCTTCCTCCCCTGCACCAGAGCTCCACAGAAGCTAAGAGAGTAGCTCTACAGCTCTACTGGCCCCTATCAATGACTCCTGCCACCCTGGGACCTTCCCCTGGGCTCAGGAAGGACAGGCCACTGTAGCAAACCAGCCAGGCCTGTAGCCCCAGCTGGACCTCCTGGTGAGGCAGCTTCCCAGAGAGTGGGGATCTCTCAGTCCTCTGGGGCAGAGCAGGGTGAGTGGGGCTGTCTCCCTTTGATTCATTTAGCCCTCTTTCTTCTTTACACATTTGTGAAATGTGACAGTAGTCATACTGCTATTCGTTCTAACAGTCCTTGCTGGCTATTAAGACCTCTATGCTAGCACTTTCAGGCATTATCTCAACCCTTACTAAAACCCATTAGAGAGGTATTTTTATACCCATTTTACAGATAAGAAAGACTCAGAGGACTGGACATGGTGGCTCAGGCCTGTAATCCCAGCACTTTGGGAGGCTGAGGAGGGTGGATCACTTGAGGTTGGGGGTTCGAGACCAGCCTGATCAACATGGAGAAACCCCATCTCTACTGAAAATACAAAATTAGCCAGGCATGGTGGCACATGCCTGTAATCCCAGCTACTCAGGAGCTGAGGCAGGAGAATTGCTTAAACCTGGGAGGCAGAGGTTGTAATGAGCCTTGATCACACCATTGCACTTCAGCCTGGGCAACAAGAGTGAAACTCTGACTCAAAAAAAAAAAAAAGAGAAAGCAAGGAACGTGCCTGAGGTCTTCTGGCTAATGGAGTCCAGGTCACAACCTGACTCTACCCAACCCAAGTCCCACCTAACTCCTCCTGCAGATGCCCCTTGGGTATCCAGAGACTATGTCTGGACTTTGCTGTGGACTTGAGGGGTGACCCTGGGCTGGCTTCTATCTGGACCTCAGTTTCTGAGTTGGTCCATTGGTTGATTGGTTGATTTGATTGATGGATTGACAGGTCTCACTCTGTCACCAAGGCTGGAGTGCAATGGCCCAATCATGCTCACTGCAGCCTCCAACTCCTGAGCTCAAGGAATGATGCCACTGTGGTCATTTTTGTAGAAATAGGGATCTCACTATGTTGCTCAGGCTGGTCTCGAACTCCTGGGCTCAAGCGATCCTCCTGCATCTGCCTCCCAAACCTCTGTGATTACAGTCGACAGCCATCGCATATAGTCGCGCAGGTATACCGGGCTAAGGCGATCGGTCTTAGTTCGCCATCCACAGCTGCCGCCGCCACCCCATCCCCAGGGACCACACAGACCCAGGGGACAAAGGAGGGCGCGAGACAGCGGCTGAGGGAGCCTCTACTGCGGGGCGGCCAGAGGATCACCGAGCTCAGGGTCCCCCACCCCACTGGCCCCGGCCCCGGCCCCGGCCTCCGCCTCTGCGGGCTCTCTGGGGAACACATTGCGGTGCATGGCGGCGACGTAACTGGAGCCGCTGGGGTCGTCCAGGCGCATCTGCTGCAGGGGCAGGAAGCGCTCGGTGGTGAAGTAGCGCAGGGCCGGCTTCGGGGCGCGCAGAGCGGTGAGGAAGACCTGTGGCGGCGGGAAGGGAGCTCTGGCCCCGGCTGCGCACGGGAGGACGCACCGTCCCCGCTCCCGGAGTCCGGCCCGGCGCTCACCTCCACCACCTCCTCCGGGTGCTGCGCGGCCTCGCGGAAGATCTCTTTGTTGTGCTGGAGGTATTGGTGGAAGAGGAGGCGGGTCCGGGTGTCCGTACGGTCCAGCATCCCGCCGGGGCCGCCCAACACCTTCTGCATGAAGGGGGTGTGCACCGGGCCGCACTCGATCAGGCTCACGCTGTCGGCCCGAGAGCGGCAAGTGGGCGGGGGCGGACGCGAGCCGGGCGCCAGCCCCAGCCCCAGCCTCAGCCCCGGCTCCGACCCCGACCCTGGCTCGGCCGCGACCGAGAGCACCACCGCTGCGCCGCGAAGCAAGGCACAAAGAGCGCTGGGAATAACCAGAGCATTTGAAAAGCGGGTTCCTGCCCGAGCAGCCCTCCCACATCCATCTGAGCCTGCGAGGGAGCCCTGGTGTCAGGATTTGACCCTGGCGGGGTCCCTGGCCGCTGTGTGACCTCGGGTCGGTCACCTAACCTCTCTGGGCCCAAGCTTCCACATGACAATATCGACACTTCAGCAGCCAGGTCAGCAGATGGCACAACGCATGCCATGCGCCCAGCCCAAGTGCCTGGCACACAGCAAATGTGAACCGGGCAGGGAGGGTCGGGGAGATCGCCCTAGAGTGGCTCCGGCAAGACAGGGTGCTTGGGGTCTCTAGGTCAGAGTTCAGAGGGTTCGCGGGGTGAGGGGAAGCGGGTGTTTACTCACTGGACCCCAAAGGGCGGCAGCAGAACCGCCAGACTCTCGCATAAGCCTTCCAGCGCAAACTTGCTGGCGCAATAAACGTCATTGAAGGGCAGACCTTGGTGGTTGGGGGAGACGAGGTTCCCGAGGCTCAGCGACCAGGGGGCCATCCCCGGGCAGACGGTGCCCCTCCAAGCTGACTGCCCCTCCCCGCGGAGCCTGTCTTCAAGGCTCAGCTCCGCACGCGAAGACTCTGGAGCTGCGGCCTGTCCCTGCCACTCACCCATCAGTCCTCCCATGCTCCCGGTCACCAACACGCGCCCCGAACCGCGCCGCTTCATCTCTGGCAGGAAGGCCTGCAGCATCCGCACAGTCCCTGCCACGTTCACATCCAGCACAGAGCCCACAGCATCCTCCCCCAGCGCCTCCAGCGGCCCCAGCAGGCCCTGGCCCGCGTTACACACTGCGGGGACAGAGGCCCGAGCAGCCTCAGCATCACCCTCAAACCGGCCTGTGCCCTCGTGCTCTCTGGTCCTCGGGACTTGGTGGTTTGAACACAGGGTAAAGGCTCCTAGGAGCCCAAGTGTTTCTCGAGGCTCACCCAGTATGTCCACGCGGCCCTCGGTCACGCATGCCTGGGCATCAGCCACAGATTTTGAGTCCCTTACGTCCAGCTGCAATGTCTCCAGGGAGTCCAGAGGGCACCCCTGGGCCCTGGCTGCCTCCCATAGCTGGCCCTGTGTTTTCAGGTCCCTCATGGTGGCGTACACTGGAGGTTAGGGGAGAGGAGGAAGATCTGACTTCTCTTCTGACCTCCAAGGGCTCCTCCCTTCTCTCCATCCCTGTCCCTACCTATCTATACCTTTGAAGCTCTGAGATGGGTCCGACGCCAGTCGTACAGCCAAGTGCAGGCCGATGCCCGAGGAACAGCCAGTGATGAGCACCACGGTGCGGGCCATGGTGAGACTGTGGGAAGAGGCTGGGGCTCTGGGCTGGATATCACCTGCTCCGCCCCACCCCGCCCGCGGGCCCCCACCTCTTGTTATGTCTCCCACGCAATCTCAAGGATAAGCCCTCCTGCGGGTCCCTGGCCTGCTCTCCCCACCCTGTTCTGAGTCAAAACAGACAGGAGCCCACTGCTTGGAACACCAAACTGTCCTGGTTGCTGCTCAGAGGGAGGGAAGGCTTTACAAGCAGGTGTGGGTTCCCATGTGGGCACGGACTGGCACCCTGGGCAGATTCCCCTGGGCATGCCTCTAGGCCACAGGAGCAATGACAGTGACCGGAGTTTGCTGCAGAGGCTGTGAAAGGAAAGGCGCTGGGAGGTTGGAGTTGATTGTATGTATGTTGGTTTCGTCCAGTTCCTAGCTCATAACTCACATGACCACGGTTACAATCTTTCACTGTAATGTTGGGGCACCCCAGGACTCAGAAAACAACCTCTCCTCTTCTGACCTTCTCGTGTCATTTTTCACCTGCCCAAGGCAGGACTCTAATCTGATGTGGGTTGTAGGATCCTCATTCCAAAGTGGGTCCTTGCCCCATACCATGGAGAAAGGAATGCTGCACAAAGGCCGGAAGAATCAGGACCGGCCTTGCTGGGCTTAGATCAGACCCTTTTTGTCCAAACACATTTTCACGGTTGTCCATGCTTCAATGATGAAGCCAACGAAGTTCTCCACAAAGGCCCAAAGGACAGGGTTCGGGGAGCTTCTGGGAGCTGAAGGTGTGGAGGCTGACGGGAAGGTGGAGAACTCATCTGTGTGCCCGGAGGGTGACATAACCCCAGCTCTACGGAGATGGAAGCTCCAGCTCTGGACCCTTCCAGACCCCCTGTCTGCATCTCTTCATACGGCTGTTTATTTCTATCCTTTAAAATATCCTTCAGGGATGGGCACGGTGGCTCATGCTATGATGCCAGCAATTTTGGAGGCTGAGGCAAGGGGATTGCTCGAGCCCAGGAGTTTAAGACCAACCAGGGCAACAGAGTGAGACCCGTCTCTGCAAAAACTACAAAAAAATTGGGCCGGGCGCGGTGACTCACGCCTGTAATCCCAGCACTTTGGGAGGCCGAGGCGGGCAGATCACGGGGTCAAGAGATCAAGACCATCCTGGCCAACATAGTGAAACCCCGTCTCTACAAAAAAGTAAAAAAAGAAAAAGAAAAAAACAAAAAAATTTACCTGGGCATAGTGGGGTGTGCCTGGAGTCCCAGCTACTTGGGAGGGTGGGGTATTGAGGCAAGAGAATAGCTTGAGCCGGGGTGGTGGCGGGGGTTGGGGGCAATCGAGGCTTCAGTGAGCCGAGATTGTGTCACTGCACTCCAGGCTGGATAACAGAGCCAGACCCTGCCACTGCACTCACTCTAGTTGACAGAGCAAAACCCTGTCTCAAAAAAAAAAAAAAAAAAGAAGAAAGAAGAAACATTTTCCTCCATAATAAACCAGTAAACATAATAAGAGTTTCCCTGTGTTTTGTGGGCCGCTGTAGCAAATTAGTTGAATCCAAAGAGGGGAAGAGGGTCACAGAAACTCCAACTTGAAGCCAGTCAGTCAGTAGTTCCAGGCATCAGGACTTGTGACTGGTGGGAAGGAGGGGGTGGTCTCATGGGTCTGCACCCTAACTGTGTGGGATCTGATGCTGTTTCTGGTAGATTACATTGGAACTGATATGGAAGACACCCACCTGATGTCCACTGCTTGGTGTGTGGGGAAAATCCTCCAAATATTTGATCACAGAAGTCTTCTGTGTTGGTGACTGTTGTGGCATGACAGCAAAGGAAAAACCAGGTTTGAAAAGTTTTCCTGCAACAGGAGAGCATTCTCCGTTCAAAGGTCAGGGTTAGTATTAAAAACAGGGATGTGGCCGGCCACAGTGGCTCACACCTATAATCCCAGCACTTTGGGAGGCCACGCCAGGTGAATCACTTGAGGTCAGGAGTTCAAGACCAGCCTGCCCAACATGGTGAAACCCCATCTCTATTAAAAATACAAAAATTAGCCTGGCATGGTGGCACACACCTATGATCCCAGCTATGTGGTAGGCTGAGGCAGCAGAATTGCTTGAACCTGGGAAACAGGGGTTGCAGTAAGCCACGATCACACCCCTGAACTCTAACCTAGATGACAGAGCAAGACTACATTTCAGGAAAAAAAAAAAATTAGCCAGGCATCGTGGCACGCCCGTAGTCTCAGCTGTTTGGGAGGCTGAGGAAGGAGTCTCGCTTGAACCCGGGAGGTGGAGGTTGCAGTGAGCCGAGATTGCCACATACACCCTAGCCTGGTGACAGAGCAAGACTCCATCTCAAAACAAAAACAAAAACAATAAACCAACGGAGCTTCTGCTTCGGGTCTAAGGTAGGGCCTGAGAATTTGCTGTCTCACAGCTCGGGGTGCTGCTGCTGCTGCTACTGGTTTTGGGTCACACTTGGAGCAGCGCCGCTCAAGAAAGCCGGTAGGAGTAGAAATCTGGAATTGGGTTTTCCAGAAGTTCATTGCATCAAGTGGTGA
This sequence comes from Aotus nancymaae, assembly GCF_030222135.1. Taxonomy (NCBI): domain Eukaryota; kingdom Metazoa; phylum Chordata; class Mammalia; order Primates; family Aotidae; genus Aotus; species Aotus nancymaae. Next base: position 24,219,191 of record NW_026988504.1, read on the forward strand.
TGTATCCAGTAGGCAGTTGGAGATACAGACCTGGAGTTCGTGGGAGCCAGTGGGTTGAAGGCATGGAAGGGTTTCTTTGCTTGGGGGTTATCGGCACGTAAGTGGTATTGGAAGTCATGGGACTGCACAGAATTATTAACAGTGTGAATATTCACAAGTTTGAAAAAAAAGTATGAATGTACAGAAGAGAAGGGTCACTCTGTCTCTTATTATCCCACCCACCAGGGGTGACCTTGTGAGCCACACCACACAGGTACACGCATGCACAGACACGTACACACACTGTCACAGAGGGGCAAAGGGGCGAGAGCCACACAGAGCAGATCCTATTGCTTCAGAAACCCATGCCGCCTGCGCCCCCTCCCTGTGGCCTTCCTGGGTGCTGTAGGGACAGCAGATCCCTGTGGGTCAGCAGGGAAAGGAGACTAGCAGGAGTTGCTGGCTGCGAGGCCTCTTCTTCTGAGAGCAGGCACAGGCAGAGAAGAACCTCATCCGGAGGCGGAGGCGGGGGCAGGTCACGGTGGAGTGCCTGCCTCCTTCCCCCACTGCCCCACACAAAGCTCCAAGAACTCCAGCAGGCTCCTGTCTGTTTCCACTTCCCAGGCTTTCTGTGGTCATGTCCCTGCCCACTACAAAGGCCATTCCCCTCACCTTTCCCTCCCTCTCAGACCCAGCTGAATCCCTCCCTGGGTACCTACTGCCCCCTCCTGGGACACTCCTGCCCCCTTCCTCTGCCTGCATCCTCACCTAGCCTCTTATCTGTTCACTCTTCCTCCCCTGCACCAGAGCTCCACAGAAGCTAAGAGAGTAGCTCTACAGCTCTACTGGCCCCTATCAATGACTCCTGCCACCCTGGGACCTTCCCCTGGGCTCAGGAAGGACAGGCCACTGTAGCAAACCAGCCAGGCCTGTAGCCCCAGCTGGACCTCCTGGTGAGGCAGCTTCCCAGAGAGTGGGGATCTCTCAGTCCTCTGGGGCAGAGCAGGGTGAGTGGGGCTGTCTCCCTTTGATTCATTTAGCCCTCTTTCTTCTTTACACATTTGTGAAATGTGACAGTAGTCATACTGCTATTCGTTCTAACAGTCCTTGCTGGCTATTAAGACCTCTATGCTAGCACTTTCAGGCATTATCTCAACCCTTACTAAAACCCATTAGAGAGGTATTTTTATACCCATTTTACAGATAAGAAAGACTCAGAGGACTGGACATGGTGGCTCAGGCCTGTAATCCCAGCACTTTGGGAGGCTGAGGAGGGTGGATCACTTGAGGTTGGGGGTTCGAGACCAGCCTGATCAACATGGAGAAACCCCATCTCTACTGAAAATACAAAATTAGCCAGGCATGGTGGCACATGCCTGTAATCCCAGCTACTCAGGAGCTGAGGCAGGAGAATTGCTTAAACCTGGGAGGCAGAGGTTGTAATGAGCCTTGATCACACCATTGCACTTCAGCCTGGGCAACAAGAGTGAAACTCTGACTCAAAAAAAAAAAAAAGAGAAAGCAAGGAACGTGCCTGAGGTCTTCTGGCTAATGGAGTCCAGGTCACAACCTGACTCTACCCAACCCAAGTCCCACCTAACTCCTCCTGCAGATGCCCCTTGGGTATCCAGAGACTATGTCTGGACTTTGCTGTGGACTTGAGGGGTGACCCTGGGCTGGCTTCTTTTTTTTTTTTTTTTTTTTTTTTTTTTTTTTGAGACGGAGTTTCGCTCTTGATACCCAGGCTGGAGCGCAATGGCGCGATCTCGGCTCACCGCAATCTCCGCCTCCTGGGTTCAGGCAATTCTCCTGCCTCAGCCTCCTGAGTAGCTGGGATTACAGGCACACGCCACCGTGCCCAGCTAATTTTTTGTATTAGTAGAGACGGGGTTTCACCATGTTGACCAGGATGGTCTCGATCTCTTGACCTCGTGATCCACCCGCCTCGGCCTCCCAAAGTGCTGGGATTACAGGCTTGAGCCACCGCGCCCGGCCTGACCCTGGGCTGGCTTCTATCTGGACCTCAGTTTCTGAGTTGGTCCATTGGTTGATTGGTTGATTTGATTGATGGATTGACAGGTCTCACTCTGTCACCAAGGCTGGAGTGCAATGGCCCAATCATGCTCACTGCAGCCTCCAACTCCTGAGCTCAAGGAATGATGCCACTGTGGTCATTTTTGTAGAAATAGGGATCTCACTATGTTGCTCAGGCTGGTCTCGAACTCCTGGGCTCAAGCGATCCTCCTGCATCTGCCTCCCAAACCTCTGTGATTACAGTCGACAGCCATCGCATATAGTCGCGCAGGTATACCGGGCTAAGGCGATCGGTCTTAGTTCGCCATCCACAGCTGCCGCCGCCACCCCATCCCCAGGGACCACACAGACCCAGGGGACAAAGGAGGGCGCGAGACAGCGGCTGAGGGAGCCTCTACTGCGGGGCGGCCAGAGGATCACCGAGCTCAGGGTCCCCCACCCCACTGGCCCCGGCCCCGGCCCCGGCCTCCGCCTCTGCGGGCTCTCTGGGGAACACATTGCGGTGCATGGCGGCGACGTAACTGGAGCCGCTGGGGTCGTCCAGGCGCATCTGCTGCAGGGGCAGGAAGCGCTCGGTGGTGAAGTAGCGCAGGGCCAGCTTCGGGGCGCGCAGAGCGGTGAGGAAGACCTGCGGCGGCGGGAAGGGAGCTCTGGCCCCGGCTGCGCACGGGAGGACGCACCGTCCCCGCTCCCGGAGTCCGGCCCGGCGCTCACCTCCACCACCTCCTCCGGGTGCTGCGCGGCCTCGCGGAAGATCTCTTTGTTGTGCTGGAGGTATTGGTGGAAGAGGAGGCGGGTCCGGGTGTCCGTACGGTCCAGCATCCCGCCGGGGCCGCCCAACACCTTCTGCATGAAGGGGGTGTGCACCGGGCCGCACTCGATCAGGCTCACGCTGTCGGCCCGAGAGCGGCAAGTGGGCGGGGGCGGACGCGAGCCGGGCGCCAGCCCCAGCCCCAGCCTCAGCCCCGGCTCCGACCCCGACCCTGGCTCGGCCGCGACCGAGAGCACCACCGCTGCGCCGCGAAGCAAGGCACAAAGAGGGCTGGGAATAACCAGAGCATTTGAAAAGCGGGTTCCTGCCCGAGCAGCCCTCCCACATCCATCTGAGCCTGCGAGGGAGCCCTGGTGTCAGGATTTGACCCTGGCGGGGTCCCTGGCCGCTGTGTGACCTCGGGTCGGTCACCTAACCTCTCTGGGCCCAAGCTTCCACATGACAATATCGACACTTCAGCAGCCAGGTCAGCAGATGGCACAACGCATGCCATGCGCCCAGCCCAAGTGCCTGGCACACAGCAAATGTGAACCGGGCAGGGAGGGTCGGGGAGATCGCCCTAGAGTGGCTCCGGCAAGACAGGGTGCTTGGGGTCTCTAGGTCAGAGTTCAGAGGGTTCGCGGGGTGAGGGGAAGCGGGTGTTTACTCACTGGACCCCAAAGGGCGGCAGCAGAACCGCCAGACTCTCGCATAAGCCTTCCAGCGCAAACTTGCTGGCGCAGTAAACGTCATTGAAGGGCAGACCTTGGTGGTTGGGGGAGACGAGGTTCCCGAGGCTCAGCGACCAGGGGGCCATCCCCGGGCAGACGGTGCCCCTCCAAGCTGACTGCCCCTCCCCGCGGAGCCTGTCTTCAAGGCTCAGCTCCGCACGCGAAGACTCTGGAGCTGCGGCCTGTCCCTGCCACTCACCCATCAGTCCTCCCATGCTCCCGGTCACCAACACGCGCCCCGAACCGCGCCGCTTCATCTCTGGCAGGAAGGCCTGCAGCATCCGCACAGTCCCTGCCACGTTCACATCCAGCACAGAGCCCACGGCGTCCTCCCCCAGCGCCTCCAGCGGCCCCAGCAGGCCCTGGCCCGCGTTACACACTGCGGGGACAGAGGCCCGAGCAGCCTCAGCATCACCCTCAAACCGGCCTGTGCCCTCGTGCTCTCTGGTCCTCGGGACTTGGTGGTTTGAACACAGGGTAAAGGCTCCTAGGAGCCCAAGTGTTTCTCGAGGCTCACCCAGTATGTCCACGCGGCCCTCGGTCACGCATCCCTGGGCATCGGCCACGGATTTTGAGTCCCTTACGTCCAGCTGCAGTGTCTCCAGGGAGTCCAGAGGGCACCCCTGGGCCCTGGCTGCCTCCCATAGCTGGCCCTGTGTTTTCAGGTCCCTCATGGTGGCGTACACTGGAGGTTAGGGGAGAGGAGGAAGATCTGACTTCTCTTCTTGCCTCCAAAGGCTCCTCCCTTTTTTGTTTTGTTTTGTTTTTTTGAGACAGGGTTTCACTCCTTTTGCCCAGGCTGGAGTGCAGTGGCACGATCTCGGCTCACTGCAACCTCCGCCTCCCGGGTTCAAGCGATTCTCCTGCCTCAGCCTCCCAAGTAGTTGGGACTATAGGTGTGCACCACCATGCCCAGCTAATTTTTGTATTTTTAGTAGAGATGCGTTTCACCATGTTGGCCATGATGGTCTCGATCTCTTGACCTCATGATCTGCCCACTTTGGCCTCCGAAAGTACTGGGGTTACAGGCGTGAACCACCACACCCAGCCAGCTCCTCCCTTACCTCCATCCCTGTCCCTACCTATCTATACCTATGAAGTTATGTGATGGGTCCAACGCCAGGCTGGAGTGCAGTGGCGCGATCTCACCAAGTGCAGGCTGATGCCCAAGGAACAGCTGGTGATGAGCACCACGGTGCGGACCATGTTGAGACTATGGGGAGAGGCTGGGGCTCTGGGCTGGGAAGGAGGGGTGGTCTCATGGGTCTGCTCCACCTCACCCCACCCGCGGGCCCCCACCTCTTGTTGTGTCTCCCACGCAATCTCAAGGATAAGCCCTCCTGCGGGTCCCTGGCCTGCTCTCCCCACCCTGTTCTGAGTCAAAACAGACAGGAGCCCACTGCTTGGAACACCAAACTGTCCTGGTTGCTGCTCAGAGGGAGGGAAGGCTTTACAAGCAGGTGTGGGTTCCCATGTGGGCACGGACTGGCACCCTGGGCGGATTCCCCTGGGCATGCCTCTAGGCCACAGGAGCAATGACAGTGACCGGAGTTTGCTGCAGAGGCTGTGAAAGGAAAGGCGTTGGGAGGTTGGAGTTGATTGTATGTATGTTGGTTTCGTCCAGTTCCTAGCTCATAACTCACATGACCACGGTTACAATCTTTCACTGTAATGTTGGGGCACCCCAGGACTCAGAAAACAACCTCTCCTCTTCTGACCTTCTCGTGTCATTTTTCACCTGCCCAAGGCAGGACTCTAATCTGATGTGGGTTGTAGGATCCTCATTCCAAAGTGGGTCCTTGCCCCATACCATGGAGAAAGGAATGCTGCACAAAGGCCGGAAGAATCAGGACCGGCCTTGCTGGGCTTAGATCAGACCCTTTTTGTCCAAACACATTTTCACGGTTGTCCATGCTTCAATGATGAAGCCAACGAAGTTCTCCACAAAGGCCCAAAGGACAGGGTTCGGGGAGCTTCTGGGAGCTGAAGGTGTGGAGGCTGACGGGAAGGTGGAGAACTCATCTGTGTGCCCGGAGGGTGACGTAACCCCAGCTCTACGGAGATGGAAGCTCCAGCTCTGGACCCTTCCAGGCCACACTGTCTGCATCTCTTCATATGGCTATATCCTTTTTTTTTTTTTTTGAGATGGAGTCTCACTCTGTCACCCAGGCTGGAGTGCAGTGATGCAATCTCAGCCTCCTGGGTTCAAGCGATTCTCCTGCCTCAGCCTCCTGAGTAGCTGGGACTACAGGCGCACACCACCACACCCGGATAATTTTTGTATTTTTAGAAGCATTGGGTTTCCATGTTGGCCAGGATGGTCTTGATCTCTTGACCTCATGATCCACCCGACTCAGCCTCCCAAAGTGCTGGGATTATAGGCATGAACCACCACACCCAGCCCATATGGCTGTTTATTTCTATCCTTTAAAATATCCTTCAAGGCTGGGTGGCTCATGCCTGTAATCCCAGCACTTTCGGAGGCTGAGGCAAGGGGACTGCTGGAGCCCAGGAGTTCAAGACCAGCCAGGGCAACAGAGTGAACCCCCATCTCTGCAAAAAAATACAAAAAATTAGCTGGGCATGATGGTGTATGCCTGGAGTCCCAGCTACTTGGGGGGTGGGGTGCTGAGGCCAGGGGGTGGGGGTGGGAATCCAGGCTGTAGTGAGTGGAGAGCGTGCCACTGTACTCACTCTGGTTGACAGAGCATAACCCTGTCTCAAAAAAAAATTTTTTTTTAAATAAAGAAACAAAAATTCCTCCCTAATAAACCAGTACAAATAATAAGGGTTTCCCTGTGTTTTGTGGGCCACTGTAGCAAATTAGTTAAATCTAAAGAGGGGAAGGGGGCCAGGGAAACTCCAACTTGAAGCCAGTCCATCAGAAGTTCCAGGGACCAGGACTTGTGATTGATGGGGAAGGAGGGGGTGGTCTCATGGGTCTGCGCCCTAACTCTGTGGAATCTGACGTTGTCTTTGGTAAATTACATTGGAACTGAATTGGAGGACACCCAGCTGAGGTCCACTGCTCGGTGCATGGGGACAATTCTCCAAATATTTCATCACATAAGTCTTCTGTGTTGGTGACCGTTGTTGTGGCATGACAGCAAAGGAAAAACACAGTTTGAAAAAAGGTTTTCCTGCTGGGTATGGTGGCTCACACCTGTAATCCCAGCACTTTGGGAGGCCGAGGCAGGTGGATCACTTGAGGTCAGGAGTTCAAGACCATCCTGGCCAACATGGTGAAACCCCATCTCTATTAAAAATACAAAAATTAGCTGGGCATGGTGGCAGGCACCTATAATCCCAGCTATGTGGAAGGTTGAGGCAGAAGAATTGCTTGAACCCAGGAGGCAGAGGTTGCAGTAAGCTGAGATTGCTCCACTGAACTCTAGCCTGGATGACAGAGCAAGACTCGTCTCAGGGAAGAAAAAAAAACATTAGCCAGGCGTGGCGATGCATACCTATAGTCCCAGCTACCCAGGAGGCTGAGGCACAGGAATCACTTGAACCCAGGAGGCGGACATTGCTGTGCCAAGATGGTGCCATTGTACTCCAGCCTGGGCAACAGAGCAAGACTATTTAAAAAAAAAAAAAAAGGTGGGGTGGCATGAGGCAAGCGATGGGAGAACAGGTCCACCCCCGGGGCCACGCTATAGCCCTGAGTCCTCCCAAGCGTGGCAGCAGTGACCTCATTCTGACAGACCCAGTGACTCATCAGTTTAAGTGGATAGAAAACAGTACTTTAATCCCACACTTTGGTTGGTGGTGAAGGGCAGCTCACTTCCCCCCAATTCCCCCAAGGCCAGACCCCACCAGCAGGCCGTGGGGCCTCCTCCCAGGCCTGGGATACCCTGTGATGCTTGTCCAACTCCGGGCCCTCGAAACCTGCCCCGGCCGGAGTTAGTGGAAAGCAAGGCCCAGGGGTGTTGAATCTATCCCCAAGAGCCGGCCACCCAGCGGGGGTAATATTTGAGGAAGATCTTCTTGGCCAGGTCCACAGTATCTCCTCGCGGCTGGCTGGGATACCTCTGCTTGCTGAGGACAAAGTCCTGCTCCAGTTGGAAGACATTTTTGTCAAACTGGTGCTGTTGGAAAGGGATGCCCTGGGCCACACTGGCAGCCAGCGCCTCCAGGAAGAGCCGCCAGCGAGGGGTGTAGTAGTTGGCCACCAGCCCCGCCAGCTGCTTGTTGGCGTAGTCCAGGATGTTGCCTTCTGGCCCCCATAGGGTCAGCTGGTAGCGGCTGTTCTGCTCATAGAAATCAGCCTCGGCCTCACTGACCGCCACTGCTCTGGCCTGTTCCAGCCAGCTGCCCAGCAAGAAGCGGCTGTCACTAGCCAGTACCTCGTCCAGCGCCGGCAGCAGCTCGTAGGCCAGGATGCCTCCAGCCCTCAACAGGGAACTCAGCTCCTTGCTCAGGTAGGCACTCCTCGCCTCCTCGTAGTACAAGCTGACCAGCTCCTGCACCGCCTGCCGAGTGACATCCAGCAGGTCATAGCGGAAGATGGGGCTGGCAGCCAGGGTGGCGGCAGCTGAGAGCAGCAGCTGCCAAGCCTCAAACACATCAGATCGGTTGTACCAGATGGTTGTATTCATCTGTAGGGACGGCCGCCTGACCAGCGGGCTGTGATTGTGGCCCCTGCAGGCCTCCCCGGAGCAATTGTACACACTCCTGAGCAAGAGCCTCCACGCTGCCCCTGCGTCCGGGTGGGACACCCCATACCGCTGGGCAGCAAAGCTGGTCACCCAGGCCGCCAAATCTGGCACTGGGTCCTTTCGCCAGCTCAGCTCAGCCATGAGGGAATAGACCACTTCGTTCTGGCTGATGCCCTCGGGGGCCATGCCGGTGCCTACCATGGTGGAGTTGGGGAAGAGGCGGGCAGCTTCTGGGCCTTGGTTCACGGCCTCCAGGGCTCCAAACAGACCATGGTTGCCCCCGAAGTTGTGCAGCATGCACCAGATGAAGGGCTGGCCCTGGAAGGAGGCGGTGCGGGTGTATACAGGCTGGCTCTCAGCAAACAGGTCCAGAACCAGTAGGCGGCCACGGGGCACAGCCCCCAGCACAGCCCCGACCTGGGCAGGCCCCCAGAACTGGGGCTGGTGCTGGAAGAGCCAGCCTTGGAGCAGCCACACAGCATCAGTATCCACTGTGGTCAGGAGGTGGGGGGACACAGAAGAGGAGTGATGAGAGGAGAGGGGGTAGCGAATGTTCACCCCACTCTACGGACGACTCTGTCTATCCTGGGGCATGCCTTCCCATGAGCCCCACCAGCAGGACGCTCCATCCCACATATGCTGCCCCATCCCCATCTCTCCCCGCTGGAAACACCAGGACAAGGTTCAGCAAGCTTCAGGGAACGTTACCCAGAGAGCTCCTTCATTCCTTCATTCATTTAGAGACAGAGCCTTGCTCTGTAGCCTAGGTTGGAGTGCAACGGGGTGATCTCAGCTCACTGCAACCTCTACCTCCCAGGTCTGAGTTAAACAATTCTCCTGCCTCAGCTCCAAGTAGCTGGGATTACAGGTGCTCGTGACCATGCCCAGGTAATTGTATTTTTAGTAGAGACAGTTTCACCATGTTGGCCAAACTGGCCTTGAACTCCTGACCTCGTGATCTGCCCACCTCAGCCTCCCAAAGTGCTTGGATTACAGGCGTGAGCCACTGTGCCTAACCTATTTTTTAATTTTTTTGAGATGGAGTTTCGCTCTTGTTGCCCAGGCTGGAGTGCAATGGCGTGATCTCTGCTCACCGCAAACTCCACCTCCCAGGTTCAGGGGATTCTCCTGCCTCAGCCTCCAGAGTAGCTGGGATTACAGGCATGCGCCACCACGCCTGGCTAATTTTGTATTTTTAGCAGAGACAGGGTTACTCCACGTTGGTCAGGCTCGTCTTGAACTCCTGACATCAGGTGGTCTACCCACCTCGGCCACCCAAAATGCTGAGATTACAGGCATGAGCCACCGCGTCCGGCCCAGGGCTCCTTAAAACATGGAGCCTTCTGGCTGGGCACAGTGGCTCACATCTGTAATCCCAGCACTTTGGGAAGCCAAGATGGGCAGATCATCTGAGGTCAGGAGTTCGAGACCACCCTGGCCAACATGGTGAAACCCCATCTCTACTAAAAATACAAAAATTAGCCAGGCATGTTGGCATGTGCCTGTAATCCCAGCTACTTGGGAGGCTGAGGCAGGAGAATCGCTTGAACCCGGGAGGCAAAGGTTGTGGTGAGCCGAGATGGCGCCATTGCACTCCAGCCTGGGCAACAGAGCGAGACTCTGTCTCAAATCAAAACAAAACAAAAACGGAGCTTCTGCTTTAGGTCTGGTGTAGGGCCGGAGAATTTGCAGTCTCACAGCTCGGGGTGCTGCTGCTGCCGCTGCCAGTTTTGAGTCACACCTGGAGCAGCGCTGCTCAAGAAAGGCTGAGCTGATCTGTTCCCTTCCTGGCCAACACAGAGGCCTCCCCACTAAGTCATTCCTGACTTGGGCGCCCTCTGCTCCTCCTTGTAAGTGGCAGAAGCAGCCCTGGCCTCACGGTTTTGTAGCAGGATGGGCACTTACTGCCTTGAGGCATATCCGCTCGCCTCCAGCCGGTAGTGCCGACCTGAGCAACCACATGAAGACCAAACAAAACCCGTGTTCCTAGCTAGCCCTTAGCGGCCTTCACTCTGGGCCGGGCATTAGTCTACCTATGAGGTAGTCCCATTTTACAGGGGAAGCAACTGAGACACTGGGAGGGAGGTCAGGAGTCATAAGCCACATGGCCAGGAAACAAGAGTGCCAGGTGTGACCCAGGTTGTCGGGCTCCAGAGCTCATCTCTCAACCGCAGTGGGATTCACTGAGACGACGCGTATGTACAAGCGCTTGGTAAACTGTAAAGCGCTGTGTGTTACGGCGAGGCATTATTCCAGTCCCTCTGCCCACTCCTACTGACATCTGCTACCCCCTTCTTTACGAGGGTCTGGGGGGCTCTCCCTCCTCCCCCAGGCACTGTACCTGCAATCATGGCCTCATAGACGGCAGCAGTGGCTGCGGCAAGGTAGGAGGGCTCCGAGGAGGGCGGCTGCATCTCGTTGAAAGTGTCGGCCCCGTAGATGTGATCTGTGCCAAACTCTTTAGTCAGCTCTCGCAGGAAGAGGCTCCCGAGGATGGGGAATATGGGGTCTTCTGGGGCCAGAAGAAAGGAGCAGGAGTAGGAGCAGTTGAAGTGTCCCCAGCTGCCCATCTGGGTGACATTGACCCGAGGGAACACCCTAGTGGGGAGCAAAAGCTCAGACATTTCAGGGAAGCGCCATTGTACTCATCTTGGCCCATGGCCCCTCACCAGCCTCACCAACTTATCCACAGCTCCCAGGGCACACCTGGTTTCTCTCATCTCTATGGCTTTGTACAGGCTGTGCTCTCTGCATAGTCCTTTCCTCTCCTTCCCTGGCCACCTTCTCTGGAAAACTTACACCATCTCTCCCCTTCCTGTGGCCTGAATCAGGCAACACTCCTCTTTTGTTTCTTTCTTTTTCTCCCTCCCTCCCTCCTTCCCTTCTTCTTTTCTTTTCTTCCCTTCCTCCTTTCCTTTGTTTCTCTCTCTCCCTCCCTCCTTCCCTCCTTTTTCTTTCTTTTTTTAAATTATAGTCTAAGTCCTCAGATACATGTGCAGGTTTGTTGCGTAGGTATACGTGTGCCATGGTGATCTGCTGCACCCATCAGCCCGTCATCTGACTTTTAAGCCCCGTATGCATTTGGTATTTGTCCTAATGTTCTCCCTCCCCTCAGCCCCCAACCCATGACAGGCCCTGGTGTGTGATGTTCCCCTCCCTGTGTCCATGTGTTCTCATTGTTCAATTCCCACTTATGAGAACATGCAGTGTTTAATTTTCTTTATTAGGAGTCTTGCTTTGTCACCCAGGCTGGAGTCAGTGGCACGATCTCAGCTCACTGCAACCTCTGCCCCCTGGCTTCAAGCAATTCTCCTGCCTCAGCCTCCCAACTAGCTGGGATTACAGGCACCTGCCACCAAGCCCAGCTAATTTTTGTATTTTTAGTAGAGATAGGGTTTCGCCATGTTGGCCAGGCTGGTCTCGAACTCCTGACCTCAAATGATCCACCGCCTCAGCTTCCCAAAGTGCTAGGATTACAGATGTGAGCCACCGTGCCCAGCCAAGCAACACTCCTTTTTCAAGACTGGGCTCTGCCCTGAGCCCTTCCTGCCCCTCTCTCCTGGCTGAGGAGATGGGAACCCACATATATTCCTGTCTCTGACACCGCATTGTACCCCTCAGCCAACATCTCTGTCCTATTGGGGGTAATGCCTTAGGCACGTTTCTTGCCGCCTCCCAGGGCCCAGCAAAGAGCCAGGTGTGGCAGCCCCAGACAGCTGGAGAAAGTTCACTGAATGAATGAGTGAGTTTCCTGCCACCTGATGATGGCAGCGAATAGGCAGGCAGGGAGGTCAGTGGCAGGCATGACGTCCTGTGAGTGTGGAAGCCAGACATAGGTAGGTGCAAAGGAGGTCATGGGGGACACCAGCAAGGCTTCCTGAAGGAGGGGAGGTCTCAGATGGGCCTTGAAGACTTTTGCCAACCACATGAGAGAGGATGGCTGGGTAGCACAGAGGAGCAGGAGGGACAGGGAATACGGAGCCCCCGCTGCTGCCACTCATAAGGGCTGTTTTTTTTTTTTTTTAACGGAGCCTCTATTGCCCAGGCTGGAGTGTAGTGGCGTGATCTTGGCTCACTGCAATCTCTGCCTCCTGGTTTCAAGCAATTCTCCTGCCTCAGCCTCCCGAGTAGCTGGGATTACAGGCATGTACCACCACACCCAGCTAATTTTGGTATTTTTAGTAGGGACGGGTTTTCACCATGTTGGCCAGGCTGGTCTTGAACTCCTGACCTTGTGATCTACCCGCCTCGGCCTACCAAAGTGCTGGGATTACAGGTGTGAGCCACTGTGCCCTGCAGGGCTGCCATTTGCTAGCACTCTGTGCAAAGTCAACAGATAGATCAAGAGATAATTATAATCCCCACAGCAATGTAAGGGAGAGATCCCATTTTACAAGTAAGGAATCTGAGACACAGAGCAGTCATGTCATCTGCCCGAAGTCACACAGCTAGTTAGCAGCAGAGCCATAAATCAAACCCAGGCTTACATCCAGAGCTTAAGTTTGTTTGTTTCTTGTTTTTTTTGAGTTGGAGTTTCATTCTTGTTGCCCAGGCTGAAGTGCATTGGCGCGTTCTCGACTCACTGCAACATCTGCCTCCCGGGTTCAAGCAATTCTTTTGCCTCAGCCTCCCGAGTAGCTGGGATTAGTGCACGCCACCACACCCCACTAACTTTTATATTTTTAGTAGAGACAGGGTTTCACCATGTTTGCCAGGCTGGGTCTCAAACTCCTGACCTCAGGTGATCCGCCCATCTCAGTCTCCTAAAGTGCTGGGATTACAGGTGTGAGCCACCATGCCCGGCCCAGAGCTTAAGTTTTTAAGTCCTGTTCTTAAGTCATGTTCTAGAGGGGAATAAAATTTCCTCTCTAAGTGGAGGGGGTGGGGGGAACCTCACCTGGTGATAGCCTTGGGAACATGCCCCGAGAACGCAGGTAGCACTGGGATCATGCCGAAGGAGCGCATCCGGTCCAGGATCCGGTGCTGGAGGAACGGAAGGGAGGGTGGTGAGCATGGCCACTGCTGTCCTAAGGGGAAGCCCTCATCACCCAGGACACACAGAGTCCCCCTGGATCAGTGAAGAGCCCCAGGGCTGGCCAAATACCACCCTCCCTGGGCCTGGGACCATCTATCACCGATTCCACCCCTTCCCTTTTCTGTCCTTTCACCTGCAGGTAAAGCTGCTTGATGTGCCAGGCGCGGGGCAAGGGGCCATCCCAGGTGTGCAGATTGCCCATACGCCCCCAGGCCAGGAAGGCAGGACCAGTAAAGAACTCATCGATCTCTGCCTGGGTCAGGCCCAAAGCCAGGTACACCTGAGGAGGAAAGGGTTCCCCACACATAGAAATATATTCATCTGCATCCATTGATTCATTCATTCAACAACCATTCACTCATTGCATCTCTGTGCTGGGCGCTAGGGCTACTGAGATAAAACTGACCCCTGCCAGCAAGGAGCCCACAGCCCAGGGGAAAGAGACCTGTGAGTAGGTGAGTTCACTGTGTCACCTTTGTCGCACAGGTGAGGAGATGGGGCACAAAGGGGCTTTCCCCCAAGAGGAAGTCCTTAGAAGGCTTCATGAAGCCAGGGTGCCAGATGGAAGGGTAAGACAGCTGTGTGAAGAGCTTAAGCAGCGCCTGGAGCAGCTGGTGTAAAACAGAGGCTTCCAGGGAGGCAGATCTAGTGCTGCCCCTGAGTTGGATCCAAGGGACCAGGTGATTAGTCACATAGGGGAGATGAGGGGAAGGAGCCCCACTCCTCAAACTGGAAGCCTCAGTTTTTAGGAGGCTGGAGCCATGGTGCAAGCTGTAAGCACTTCTGGAGACATACACTGTGCCCGTGCTGAGGGGCACGTGAAGGCACCTAGGGAGGCTCCTGCCAGGGCAGGAGGGTGGGGAGGGGACAGTGGGCACGCACCCGCTGCCAGATGGCCTCCTGGCCACTCCAGGCCAGTGCCAGGTTGATCCCATTCAGCGCCATCCAGTCTATCTCTTGCTCCCAGCGGGCCCAGTCCCACCACACGAAGGAGTAGCTTTGTGTGCACACATTCTGGTAATAGCGGTACCTGCGGGCAGTGTCATGAGCTGGGGCGCATCCCACTCTGGAGGGTCCACGGTCCTGGGACAACTCTCCCATCCCCCACTTGGAGGAGAGGAGAGGGGCTCCAAAAATGGTCCTTCTGCTTCAGGCTGGGGCCCACCCCAGGTGGAGCTGGGACCAGGTACCTGGGCTGGGCTTCTGAGGCACTCCCCCACTGTACTCCCCCAGGGCCCTCGAGCCTGGCAGGTATTTGGGTGGCATATTCCACTTTCATGCCACACTGCCAGAGCCCCTCCTCTGCACGGTGTTTTCCTGGAACGGGGGTCCCAGCCCCCACAGTCTAACAGGTGGGCAGGGGGAGGACAGCTGTGTGAACAGATCACTCCATACTGTGGCAGGAGCTGAACACAGGCCTGTGGGTGGGGTGGGGGTGGGGGGACACGTCCTTCCTCAGTCCGCAGGTTCAAAGAGGTGGGGGAGGAAGGGAAGAAAATTCACACATCACCAATTGTGCACCACAAATTCTACGCCCATCTTCGTGCAAATCCTCACAATAACACTGCACGGTAGGCGTCTTCTTTCCTTTTTGCAGGTGGGCCCGCCGAGGCTCTGAGAAGCAGAGTGGCTGGCTCAAGGTCACACAGCTGCTGGGGGCGGCGATGCTGGGCCTTCCTGCCAGCGCTCCCCGCTCAGCCTCCCGGTTGGGGTGGCAGCGGCTGAGGGAGGGGGTGGGCGCCTCGGGCGGACGCGGGGGAGCTGAGGGGCGGTACCTGTTGGGCGTGGCCTCGGTCAACTCCCCAGGCACGGCGGGCAGTGGCCGCGGCAGGCGCAGCTGAGAGCCGGACCAGGCCACGTGGCAGCCACAGAAGTCGCGCAGGTAGCGGTGCAGCCCCGCGGCGGCCGCTACGCCGGTGGAGCCGCGCACCTGCACCCGCGCCGCGCCGCCGCCGCTCAGGCTGTAGGTGTCCAAGCCCGGCTCGGCCGCCAGGGCGCGCTCCACCGACACCGAGAAGTTTGCCGCGGGGCCGGGCCCCAGCAGCCGGGCCACGAGCGCCCGCACGGCGGCCGCCTCCCCGGCCTCGTCCCCTGCTGCGCCCCCGGCCCCAGCCAGGAGCAGGACCCCTACCGCCACGGCGAACGCTTCCATGGCCTCAGCCCGGCGGGGGCTCGTGACTGCCAGGGGGCGGGGCGGCCCCCGTCCAATCAGCTGCGGGCCTCCGGCCACGTGGACCCGAAGGCCAAGCCCGGCCTCGGGGCTGGGAGTCGCGGCTTCCGGGTCCCAGGCAGCGCCTTTGGGGGTGTCTAGTGACCGCACGCGGTGGGGAGCGCGTGACCCCGGCAACCTGAAGCGTCCAGAGCCGAAAGGGACCCGCTAGCCCTCACAGAACGCCATCAGGTAAAACGCGCTTTCACACGCAAATAACTTCCATCCAACAATCTAATAAATACACTTTGGAGTTTATTTTGTATCAGGTACTGCCATAGCTACTGCCCTACTGATGAACGAACGAGATAGACGGTCCCTACCGTCCCTGTCAGGGGATGACCTAGAAACCAAAGGATCTCCCTCATAGTTGTGATGCTGCCAAGAAGTGCAAGGGTAAGGCTTCCAAAGGAAGTGACTTTTTTTAATTTTAATTTTAATTTTTTTTTATTTTATAAGGACGGGGTTACACCATGTTGGTCAGGCTGGTCTTGAACTCCCGACCTCAGGTGATCACCCGCCTTGGCCTCCAAAGTGCTTGGATTACAGGCGTGAGCCACCACGCCCGGCCAGGAAGTGACTTTTAATCTGAAACTCAAGGATGAATAGGAATTGGCTAGAAGAGGGAGAGGAAGAGCCTTCCAGACAGAGGAGATGCATCTATGAAGGTCCTGGGAAGGCAGAGAGCTTGCAGATTTGAGGAACTAACGGGCTAGGAAGTTGGAGGAGGGAATGGGGCCACGTGAGCCCAGGCTGGCCGTGGAGCAGGGCTGGTGGGCACGTTAAGGGCTGTCCATTGGCAGCAGCAGCAACATGACAGGAGCTGTCATTTTGTCAGAAGTTTCCAACCAGAGTGAGTCCATCTTGAACAGGGGCTGGGTAAAGTGAGGCTGAGACCTGCTGGGTTGCATTCCCAGGAGGTTAGGCCTTCTTTGTCACAGGATGAGACAGGAGGTCAGCTCAAGGTACAAGGTCACAAGACCCCGCTGATAGAATGCATCGGCCGGGCGCGGGGGCTCACGCCCGTAATGCCAACACTTTGGAAGGCCAAGGCAGGCGGATCACCTGAGGTCAGGAGTTCAAGACCAGC
This sequence comes from Aotus nancymaae, assembly GCF_030222135.1. Taxonomy (NCBI): domain Eukaryota; kingdom Metazoa; phylum Chordata; class Mammalia; order Primates; family Aotidae; genus Aotus; species Aotus nancymaae. The sequence goes on from NW_026988504.1 coordinate 24,235,678, forward strand.
CTGACCAACATGGAGAAACCCCGTCTCAGCTAAAAATACAAAATTAGCCAGGCATGGTGGCACATGCCTGTAGTCCCAGCTACTCGGGACGCTGAGGCTGGAGAATCGCTTGAGCCCCGGAGGCAGAGGTTGCGGTGAGCCGAGATTGCGCCACTGCACGTCAGCCTGGGCAACAAAAGCAAAACTCAGTCTTAAAAAACAAAACAAAACAAAACAAAACAAAATGCAGCAAAGAAACCAGTCAAAACCTGCTAAACCCAAGAGAGTCAGGAAGGTGACCTCTGGTCGTCCTCACTCACTGCTCGTTATACGCTAATTATGATGCATTAAACATGCTAAGGACACTCCCAGCGGTGCCAGGCAGCTTACAAATGCCATGGCAATATCCAGAAGTTACCCTATATGGTCCAAAAGTGGAGGGACCCTCAGTTGGGGGAAGAATCCCTGCCCCTTTTCTGGAAAACTGATGGATGACCCACCCCTTGTTTATCATATACTCAAGGAATAACCATAAAAATAGCCAACCAGCAGTCCATACCACTGCTCTGCTTATGGAGTTAGCATTCTTTTGTTTCTTTACTTCTCTAATAAACTTGCTTTCACTTTATGGACTCACCCCGAATTCTTTCTTGCTTGAGATCCAACAACACTCTTGCCGGGTGACGTGTCAGAGCTCTGGCACTGAGAAGTGGTCGACTCAAGGGTTGGTAAAAAGAATTTACCAACTGGTTGGGTGTGGTGGCTCACGCCTGTAATCCCAGCACTTTGGGAGGCTGAGGTGTGTGGATCACCTCACCTGATGTCAGGAGTTTGAGACCAGCCTGGCTAACATGGTGAAACCCTGTCTCTACTAAAAATACAAAAATTAACTGGGCCTGGTGGGATGCCCCTGTAATTCCAGCCACTCGGGAAGCTGAGGCAGGAGAATTGCTTGGACCCAGGAGACAGAGGTAATGAGCCATTGCACTCCAGCCTGGGCAACAAGAGCGAAACTCAGTCTCAAAAAAAAAGGAGCATGTATGGACCTTAAGGCGGAGGCTTAGGGTTGTAAAATGAGTTTCAGCATGGCATAAGTGTATAGAAATTTTATATTGTGAGGGCAGAGCCCTCAGGAATGGGATTGGTGCCTTTATAAGGGAGGCCAAAGAGAAGCCCCTACCCACTTCTACCTTGTGAAACCACAGTGAGAAGGCACAGCTTATTAAGCAGGAAGTGAGCCCTCCCTAGACACTGACTCTATAAGCACCTTGATCTTGGACTTCCCAGCCTCCAGAACTGTGAGAAATAAGTGTTTCTTGTATTTAAAAAAAAAAATGTATAGAAATTTTAATTACTTATAAATGTTAAAAGAGGCCTGGAATCAGATGCTGACTTTAAATACTAGGAAAGTTTGATTTTTTTTCTTTTGAGAGTCTCCCTCTATCACCCAGGCTGGAGTACAGTGGCCTGATAGCTCACTGCAACCTCTGCCTCCAGGTTCAAGCAATTCTTCTGTCTCAGCCTCTTGAATAGCTGGGATTACAGGCCTGCAGCATTACATCTGGCTAAGTTTTGTAGGGACGGGGTTTCATCCTGTTGGCCAGGCTGGTCCTCAAGTGATCCACCTGCCTTGGCCTCCCAAAGTGCTGGGATTACAGGTGTGAGCCACCACGCCAGGCCTTGATTATTTCTAAATTCCCCAGACAAGGAGTTTTGCCTCCCAATGGCCTGATGGTCAACAGGTGTGGTCTTCGCGCCTTAGATTGCTCCTTATCTAAATTGCTCAGATAAGAACTTTTTGTCTGGGGAGGGTGTGATTTTTGCTCTCCTCACCTTTCTTTGGGTCTGGACTAGGACCCCTTTCCAGTAACAATTTTACAGATTAGGAAACAGAGCCAGAGGAAGGAAGTGACTTGGGCAAGATTAGTAACTAGTTAGTAAGGAGAGCAGCTCTGTGCTAGATCCAGGAACTCTGGATTACAGAGCAGGGTTCTTGTTGCTCTTCCCCAGACAATGCAACTTATCGGGTTGCCTATCTGATCAGGGAGTGCTTGAGTAAGGCTGCTTGGGAGCTGGGAGAGTCTTTAGAAGGACTGCACTAGGTTTGTTAGATGTGATGGCTAACACCTGTAATCACAGCACTTAGGGAGGCGGAGGCAGGTGGAGCGCTTGAGTCCAGGCATTCAAGACCACGCAAAAACCCTGTCTGGCCAGGCGTGGTGGCTCATGCCTGTAATCCAAGCACTTTGGAGGTCAAGGCGGGAGGATCACCTGAGATCGGGAGTTCAAGACCAGCCTGACCAACACAGTGAAACCCCATCTTAAAAAAAAAAAATTAATTAAAAAAAAAATCCCTGTCTCTGCAAAAATTATTTGGGTGCAGTGGTCTGTGTTTGCGGTCCCAGTTAGTTATTCAGGAGGTGGAGGCAGGAGGATGGCTTGAGCCCAGGGGTTTGAGGCTGCAGTGAGGCATGATCACACCACCCCACTCCAGGCCAGGCAACAGAGTGAGACCCTGACTCAAAAAAAAAAAAAATCTAGCCCATTGCAGTGGCCCCCGATCATAAAAAGTTGAGGCAGGCAGATCACTTGAGTCTAAGAGTCCAAGACCAGCCTGGGAACATGGCAAAACCCCTTCTCTACAAATAATACAAAGATTAGCCCGGCATGGTGGCATGCACCTGTGGTCCCAGCTACTTGGGAGGTTGAGCGGGGAGGATTGCTTGAGCCTGGGAGGTCAAGGCTGCAGTGAGCCCAGATGGCACCACAACACTCCAGGCCAGGCAACAGCAAGAGAACACATTATCATGTTCGTTTGTTTTATTTTAAGGCTCTGTAAACAGTGGTTGTGGGAGAGAGGGGAAGATTCAGGGACACTGAGTGAAATACTTTTTTTTTTTTGAGATGGAGTCTCTCTCTGTCACCTGGCTAATTTTTTGTATTTTTAGTAGAGACAGGGTTTCATTATGTTGGCCAGGCTGGTCTCAAAACTCTTGACCTCATGGTTCACCCGCCTCAGCCTCCCAAAGTGCTGGGATTACAGGCGTGAGCCACCACACCCCGCCTGATCCTTTACCATGTGACACAACTCATTACTTTTCCTGTAGTGTGTGTGAAGCAAGCTGGCCGGGCTTTCTGCGTGCTCTCCAGCTCATCTCATCTTTTGCTCCTGGCTAGCTTATTCCTCTGCTCATGCACTCCAGAATACCCTAGGATTCCTTCGTCTCTGCCCTTCTAATGCAGTTGCCTGCCTATTACACAGCCCAGCTCAGATCCCAGCCCACCTTGCCAAAGGAGGAATGAGTCCTTCCCTATCTGGCCACCAGGGAGCAGCCCATACCTAGGACATGGCTTGGGTAGGCTGAGTAGTGGAGGAGGCAGGCCACTTGGATCTGAACTCCCGCCAGCTGGATTTGAGCTCCAATGCCCCTTCCACCCAAGGTTCCTGGGGCAGAAAGAAGCGCAGTCCCATCCAGTGAAGGCGGTGATAGACTTGTTCTCTCTCTCTACAAAGGTTGGGACTCACCAGGCCAAGGATGCCCAGGCCACCCTCTCCCACAGTTCTAGGACCTCAAGATGAGGGGCATTTCCTGGACAGGGGCACAGACTCAATAGACAGATATCTGGGGTCCTGGGGTTCCACAAGAAGGGGATCAGGGTAAAGGGCACATCCCTTAAAAGCAGGAGCAAATGGCCAGGTGCGGTGGCTCACACCTGTAATCCCAGCACTTTGGGAGGCTGAGGCGGATGGATCACCTGAGGTCAGGAGTTCAAGACCAGCCTGGCCAACATGGCAAAACTCCATCTCTACTAAAAATACAAAAAATTAGCCAGGAGTGGTGGTGGGCGCCTGTAATCCCAGCAACTTGGAAGGCTGAAGCAGGAAAATTGTTTGAACCCAGGAGGCGGAGGTTGCAGTGAGCTGAGATCATGCCATTGTACTCCAGACTGGGCAACAAGAGCAAAACTCCATCTCAAAAAAAAAAAAAAAAAAAAAAAGGACCAAATGGATGCAGCCATCCTTTTCCCCATCTGCTACCACAGGGCTCTGGGACTTCCTGCACACTCCACAGCTCAGCCAGGTCAGCCCAACTTTAGTTGGAAGCAGCCCAAGGCCACTAGATTCTGAAAACTTAGTCTAGCGAAGGACTCACTGGCCCTGCTTCCTCCCAGTTTGTCAGACAGACACGGGAGAAATTTCTTCCCGAGGAAGCCCTATGCCACTCCCATTTTATTGAGATTATATACCATAAAATTTACCAATGTAAGGCTGGGGCCTGGTGGCTCACACCTATAATCCCAGCACTTTGGGAAGCTGAGGCAGGTGGATCACCTGAGGTCAGAAGTTCGAAACCAGTCTGGCCAACATAGGGAAACCCTGTCTCTACTAAAAATACAAAAATTAGCTGGATGTGGTGGCATGTGCCTGTAATCCCAGGTACTTGGGAGGCTGAGGCAGGAAAATCGCTTGAACCCAGGAGGCAGAGGTTGCAGTGAGCCATGATTGCACCATTGCACTCCAGCCTGGGCAACAAGAGTGAAACTCTGTCTCAGGAAAAAATAAAATAAAATTAGCCCAGTGTGGTGGTGTGCATGCCTGTAATCCCAGCTACTTGGGAGGCTGAAGTAGGAGAATCTTTTGAACCAGGGAGGCAGAGGTTGCAGTGAGCCAAGATGGCACCACTGCACTCCAGCCTGGGTGACAGAGCAAGATTCCATCTCAAAAAGCAGTTTACCAACATAAAGTGTACAATTCAATGGGTTTTAGTATAGTCACATAATTGTGTAGCCATCACCAGACTAACTTTACATTTTCATCAAAGAAACCCCATACCCCTTAGGAGTCACTCCACTGTAACTCTCTCCCCCAGTCCCATCCAGCATCCAGCCCCTGGCATCCATGAAATCTTTGTCTCTATGGGTTTGTCTATTCTGGAGAGTCCACGTAAATGGAATCATAAAGTAGGTGGTCTTCTGTGGCTGGTTTTGAGGTCCATTCATGTTGTAGCATGTATCAGTACCTCATTCCTGTTTATTGTAGAATAATATCCACCATGCCTAGCCCACCTTTTATTTATCCATTTATCAGCTGGTAAACATTAGTCTGTTTCCATTTTGAGGCTCTTATGAATAATGCTGCCATGAACATTTGTGTACAAGTTTTTGTGTGCATTCTTTCATTTTTCTTGGATAGATAAGAAAGTGTAGCCAGGCGCAGTGGCACGTGCCTGTAGTCCCAGCTACTTGGGAGGCTGAGGTGGGGGATCTCTAGAGCCCAGGAGTTCTGGGCTGTGGTGTGCTATGCCGATCAGGTGTCCGCATTAAGTTCGGCATCAATATGGTGACCTCCCGGGAGTGGGGGACCACCAGGTTGCCTAAGGAGGGGTGAACCAGTCCAGGTCAGAAACGGAGGAGGTCAAAACTCCCGTGCTGATCAGTAGTGGGATCGCGCCTGTGAACAGCCACTGCACTCCAGCCTGGGTAACATAGTGAGACCCCGTCTCTTTAAAAAAAAAAGTGTAATTGCTGGATCTTAGGTTAATTCTGTTTAGTATTTGTTTTTGAGACGGAGGCTCACTCTGTCGCCCAGGCTGGAGTGCAGTGGTGCGATCTCAGCTCACTGCAACCTCCACCTCCCGGGTTCAAGCAATTCTCCTACCTCAGCCTCCTGAGTAGCTGGGATTACAGGCACCTGCCACTGTGCCCAGCTAATTTTTGTATTTTTAGTAGAGACAGGGTTTCACCATTTTGGCCAGGCTGGTCTTGAACTCCTGATCTCATGATCCACCCGGCTCAGCCTCCCAAAGTGCTAGGATTACAGGAGTGAGCCACTGCACCTGGCCAATTCTGTTTAATATTTTGAGGAACTGCCAGACTGCTTTCCAAAGCAGCTGCACCATTTTACATTCCCACTAGCAGTGAATTGGGGTTCCAATTTCTCCTTGTGAACACTTGTAATTTTCTTATTCCTGCCTTTTTAGTGGGTGTGATATATCTCATTCTGGTTTTTATTTGCATTTCTGTAATGACTAATGGTGTCGAGCATCTTTTCATTGCTTTATCGGCCATTCATATAGCTTACTTGGAGAAATGCTTATTCAAACCCTTTGCCCATTTAAAAAAACAGTTGCTTGGCCGGGTGCGGTGGCTCAAGCCTGTAATCCCAGCACTTTGGGAGGCCGAGGCGGGTGGATCACGAGGTCAAGAGATCGAGACCATCCTGGTCAACATGGTGAAACCCCGTCTCTACTAATACAAAAAAAAAAATTAGCTGGGCACGGTGGCGCGTGCCTGTAATCCCAGCTACTCAGGAGGCTGAGGCAGGAGAATTGCCTGAACCCAGGAGGCGGAGGTTGCGGTGAGCCGAGATCGCACCATTGCACTCCAGCCTGGGTATCAAGAGCGAAACTCCGTCTCAAAAAAAAAAAAAAAAACAGTTGCTTTTATTATTGGGTGTAAGAGTTACTTATATATTCTAGAGACAAGTCCCTTATTAATATATGATCTACAAGTATTTTCTTTTTTGAGACAGAGTCTTACTCTGTCGCCAGGTGCCAGGCTGGAGTGCAGTGGCACAATCTTGGCTCACTGCAACCTCCGCCTCGTGGGTTGAAGCAATTATCCTGTCTCAGCCTCCCAAGTAGCTGGGACTACAGGCACACGCCACCATGCCCAGCTAATTTTTGTATTTTTAGTAGAGACGGGGTTTCACCATGTTGGCCAGGATGGTCTCGATCTCTTGACCTCGTGATCCGCCTGCCTCGGCCTCCCAAAGTGCTGGGATTATAGGCTTGAGCCACCGCGCCCGACCTTACAAGTATTTTCTTCTACGTGAGGGTTGTCTTTTCAGTTTCTTGATTCTGACCACTGAAGCACAAAATTCTTTTTTTTTTTTTTTTTGGGACGGAGTTTCGCTCTTGTTACCCAGGCTGGAGTGCAGTCACATGACCTCAGCTCACTGCAACCTCTGCCTCCCAAGTTCAAGTGATTCTCCTGCCTCAGCCTCTGGAGTAGCTGGGACTACAGGCGCCCGCCACCACACCTGGCTAATTTTTTTTAGTAGAGATGGGGTTTCACCATGTTCGCCAGGCTGATCTCGAACTCCTGACGTCAGGTAATCCACCTGCCTCAGCCTCCCACAGTGCTGGGATTACAGGTGTGAGGCACCGTGCCCGGCGAAGCACAAAAGCTTTGAATTTTGCTGAAACCTAAGTTATCAATGTATTTTTTATTTCTTATCGCTTGTGCTTTGGGTGTCACATCTAGAAATCATTCACTAACTCAAGACTAGGAAGATGTACTCCTATGGTTTCCCCTGAGTTTTATAGTTTTTGCTTACATTTTAGGTCCGGAATCTACTTTGAGTTAATTTTTGCATATGGTGGGGATAGTGGCCCAAATTCGTTCCTCTACATGTGGAAACCCCGTTGTACCAGTGTCATTTGTTGAAAAAGAGAGCTCTTTCCTCATTGAATCATCTTGATCCCTTTGTCAAAAATCAAGTGACCATAAATGTTAGGATTTATTCCTGGACTCTCAGTTAGAATCCACTGATGCTAAATATCTATTCTTATGAGGCCTTCCCTTCCCACCGAGCAGAAACTCAGAGCTCATTGACCAGAGTTTCTGCTCGAGACCTTATCTTTGAGGAGCTGGGTAGGGTGGGCACCTCAGCGCCGCCTCCAGGGACAGGTAGCACTGTCAGGGAGGAGGGAGGGCTTTAGGCTAGGCTGGAACATGGAATGAACAAGGGGCAGTGGTAGTCAGCCTGCCCAGGTCAGGGCCCCTGCCCTGAGGCCCCTGGAGGCAGGAGTGAAGAGGGAGGGCACGGAGTATGCAGTGTCTCACTAGGCAGTGCGGGGGGGAGGGGCCTCCTGCCCAGCCTGCTGCCCTGGATGGTCTGCCAGCTCTTCACCTGCTGCCTGCCAATTCCAGCACCTCACTCCCCAGCTGCCCAGAGGAACCCGTGTGGAGATTCCACTTACACTAAGGCCAAGGGTGTCAAGGCTCAAAATAGCCAGGCCACTGGGCCCTGGAGGGCACACTTGGAGAAGAGGGAGAGGCGTGGGGAGATACCCAGTGCCCCCTGCCCCCATGCTGTCTGGATGTGCAATGAGTGAAGGGGAGATGAAGATGGGCCGCCCAGTCCCTCCTCCCACAGGTAGTGTTTGCAGAACTGCCTCAGCTCCTGCAAGTAGGAAACTTGGGACAAGGTGAGAATTTCCCAAACTAACTGCAAGCCAGGCCCATTGCAGCTGTGGCCTTTGACAGAAGGAAAAGCCACAATGCTGGAGGGAGGCGAAGGTTGGGGGTCCAGATGGACTCAAGATGGCTGAGCCTGGAGCACAGGGGCTGTGGGCACAGTGACAGGCAGCCTCTCTGGGGGAGTCAAACACATTTTATTCAGCACAGGAATATCTCAATAGGAGGGCTTTGGGCAGAGTTCCCTGAACTCTGCTTCAAACCCCACTTGAAACAGAGTAAAGATCATCATGAAAACCCGGGATAATAAGAGGGCAGGGGGCTGCACAAGGTCGGGCCAGGTCATGGTCGGCCAGTATTCAGTGAAGCTGCGGCAGCCAAGCCCGGGAGAGAGGCCAGGACTCCGGGCAGCTCACTCAGAAAAGCCAGGGTGGGAGGAGGGCACTGGCTGGGCCCACTCAGGGAATTCTTTCTACCACTGAAAGCGGTGGGGATTAACTTAGCCAGGGCAGCCAGGGCTGCCATGCCAGCACATGATTAGAAGGTTTGGGGTGATGAGGAGGAGGCCCCTCAGCTGGGCTCTGCAGCCCTCACAGCCACATGCACGGCAGCCCTGCCAATGGCTTCCAATCAGCTAACCATCAGTGACACTAACCTACTCTGCCCAGGACACCCCTCCTGAGACCTGGGGCCAGTGTGGAGGTGAGGAGGGACACTGGGGGGTAGAGGCAGGCAGACTGCAGGCAGAACTGAGAGGACCCCAGTCCCATACTCAAGACATGATGATTGGGGGTGGGGAAGGTCTCAGGGTCTCCACTGGGAAGAGCATCAGCCTGCACCCTCTGCCCAAGGCTGTCCCTGCAAGGCCTGGGAAGAAGCCAGCCCGGGGGAGGGAAGCCCTGTGCACTGCAAAGCAGACAAAGCCTCTGCTCCAGGCACTCCCGGCTGTGCTATATACTGCAGGGCATGAACGAGGAGAGAGGAGAGGGTGGGAGTGCAGGGTGGGGTCAGGAAGGCGGTGTGGATATCCTATGACCCCTGGGGGTGACAGGGAGAAGCCACTCATGATGGCCCAGTTGGGTCCAGCTGAATGCCTGATAAACAAGCACTAGAGCAGGGTGGGCAAAGGACATAAATATCATCTTCCTGGACCCACCCCTGCTAACCCAAGAGTGGTATGTGTTACCAGTGTCCCCTTCTAGGGGAGAACCTGTATTGCTCCCCGCACTACTCCTGCTAGAAACTACTGTGGCAGGTGCAGGGAACTCAAAGTCTAGATGTGAATGGCATGGGTGCTGCTTCCATCCACACTCAGGGAAGATGAAAGGGCTTTGGGATTGCGTGGGAATGCACAGACGCTCACCACCAGGAGGCAGGAGGGGCTCTCTGACTGGGTGGAAGCTAAGAGGGCAAGGCTGGTGCTCAGTGGGTATGAGTGACAGCCAGCAAACCACTGCACTACACACAAATCTGGGGGTGGTGGGAGACCCAGGGAGGACTCTTCTATCTAAATGACTCACAGATGGGGTGACACGAATGTCCTGGTGCCTGCGGATCACAACCAACGGGCAGAGGAGCACAGCTCATCATTGTGGGGGGAGGCCGGGTGGACAGTGTGGAGCACATGGCCCTCACAGGGGCTCACTCTTCAAACTTCCCTTCCCGAATATGCTCGAAGGAGAAGGGTAGGAACTTGAAACCGGTCCCACTGTAGAATTTATTCTGGAACTCAACCCTGGAGAAAGAGAAGAAGAAAGTTGTCATTCAATAGGAACCTTGTGAAACTTTCTGGGACTTCACAGTTGGGCCAGAAAGATGCCCTGTGCCCACCTTACCCCAAGCCTCCTTTCCCTGGGGGAGCTGGATAAAGCCCAGAGTACAGAGCTCCCCCTTTTAAGCCTGGGACTCGCCTCAGCAAGAGTTTGACGTACAGAGGAAGGGATTTGCCCTCAGTTTCCAATCTCACTCTGTCCTCCTGAGCAGTGTGTTTATACACAACTCTCTGTAGAGAGGCACGTGTGAAAGTTCAGTTAGCTTGAGCCTAACATTGTTAATGAAGAAGTGGCCCCAACGCCCCCTCCTGGCGGGGGCTCACACAGCCCACCTCTAAGGGAAGCCCCTCCAGGGGCCCTGGGCAAGCACTTCTGTTTGCTTGTTATTTTTCCCGGGGGGAGCTAGAAGGGCGAGTTTGGAGTGAGCGTTCAAGGCTTTCCGTTTAAGGAAGGAAATTCCCAGGAAAGAGGGGGAGTTAGGAGGGGAAGTCTTCTCAAAGCAATGGCAAAAATATTCTCCAACCACAAAAACATCTGAGAAAGAATTATCTCAGGGACTAAAGAGAAAAAGGCTGAACTCCCTTCCCAGCAGGTCAATGTCCATGCCCGATAGTCTCTGTGGGGCTCTTTTGCACTCAGAGGGTGGGAGGAAGACTGTCACAGAAGCAGAGCGAGGCTGCCTTGCTGTGTTTCCTCCTGCAAACTCACCCTGGACGGCTGCCCAGCAACCAAACCACACCAAATAAGGGCAGAAAAATGCATGATTCAGAGGATAAAAAGGCCAAGGAGAGCTGCCCTGAGGAATAGTTTCCACATGGTGCTGTGTGACCCTGGAAGCACTGGGCCCCTGTAGGCACAGGCAGGAGTGGGGGCTGGGGCAGGCTCCCCAAGGTGACGGGTCACATGCAGGGTGAGGGCTTCCAGGAGCTTTAAAGCTTCAGGAACCTTCTAGTTCCCTCACTCAGCCATTAGCCTTCAGCCTTCAAATGGGGCTTCCTCTCTCCACACCAAAAAAGCTGGAATTAGAGAACAGGGGCTGGGAGGTGGCTGGGGCCCAAAGGTTGCAGGGCTGCTTGCCAGTGGCACTGGAAGTGCCTCAGAGGCCCCTTCACTGGGGTGCAGGCTGAGGACTGAGTGGCAGAGCTGCCAGCTATACGCCCTTGGAGAAGAGCACAACAGAATTTTCTGAGTAGGAGTAAGAGCAGGCGGCTTTCTCCCCACCCTCAACCCCACATTCCACAGGGGTGGGTCAAGGTCCTCCAGGGAAAACAGGACTCAGGAGCGGGAGGCCACAGAGCTTCCAACTGACGTTAGCCCAGGGTTCTTGCAGGGGCAATTCCAAACCAGGACCCGGATCCACCCACATCCTAACACCCCACCAAAAGTATTGCTCCAAGTTCCAGCTACTGAGACCACTTGTGAGGGAACGCAGTGGGTTCCTGCTTCTCACCCACTTCTGTTAGGTTTGAATTCTTCATGTTGAGTAGACTGTGTTCCCATATGGCAACGGTTATTTCAGAACAGCTGAAAAGAGATTTACATGTCCCCTTTTCATTCAACAATACATAGCCAGAGAGTGGACCAGTCACCTGAGGGTCCCAGGCCATGATCTAAGAGTGAATGTCAGCTTTGGGAGGGTAGGCTGACCCCCAAATCAGTGAGGTGTCCAGAATGCTGACCCCCTGTCTGGCTAATCACAAAACCTTGCTTATCTCCAAACTGGGCAAATGGAGCAGCAGCTTTGTTTTCAGATGCCTGTGGGGGCACTGCCCTTTCCTTGGCACCCCTCCAGTCACCTTATCTACCCATGGGGCCCAGCGACAAGGAAGGATATATGCCTAGGAGGGGCACATCATACTGTGTGAGCAGACAGGTGGCCCCCCGACATACTGCCCAATACTGCCCCTCCCACCAGCTGCTGCTTTAGAGACAGGGTGGCCAGAACTGGGACATCTTGGGTCTGTCTTGGTGTCAGCCTGACTTCACCTCCTTCCCTGGCCACCCTCACCCCAACCACCCAGCACATAGCTGGAAAGCAATTTCCCTGCCCGTATCCCCACCCTCTCCCCCTGAACCGGGGAAATGTGTACTTCCTGAGAAAGTACAAACATGAAGTTCCCCGGGGCAAGGAGGGCCCCACCTGCCATCCTAAATTCTTCCTTCTTGATGGGCCTCTCCACTGCTCTGCTCAGGGAGCCTCCAAGGTCTCGCCACGCCCAAAGCCACTGAAATGCACCTCTACAATTCAACAGCTGTGAGGAGGGCCTCAGGAAGCCAGATGGGTGTCTCTATTATCCCTTCCAGCTCAAGCACTTGGCAAAGGCCACCTGGTGACTCAGAGGGATTAACTGGGGCCAAAAGACATCATTTCTGCCACGTAACAGGAACCCTTGTTTCCTCGAGTGGGTGAAGGAGGAAGGAATCCTGGGGCCACTTCCCTTTCCTGGTGGGGGTTGTGACTGAGGACAGGCAGTCTGGAAAGACAATTCTGGGCTGAGCTGTTCTCTAGCCTGTTCTGCCACTCTCTGTGCAGTTCAGGGCCCAGAACACACATCCATGTGATGGCCCGAGTATCAGGGCAATGACGGCAGCTTGGAACTACATTTCAAGACTTCTGAGTTCTCCTGGGCAGCCATTCCCTCAGCTCCTCCGTGCTGTCATGCCGTGGCAACACTGCATTCCTAACAAGAAGGTGGTCCCTGATTCTGTCCCTTTAATCACCCATCTGTGTGTGTACAGGTGGGTGTACATCTATGTGTATGTGGAATCCACTAGGTAAGAAGAGACCAGGTTCCTTGGAAGGTAGGCCCTGGGGCAACAGTTCTGCATAAAAATCAGTTTGATGTTTACAGTGATAACTACAATCAAATCCCTGTCTCATGCCTTCTCTGAGGAAGAAAAGATGTCTAATTATGGTAGGTAGGAAGCCAAGCTTACATTTTTAGGAGGGAGTAAGAGAGCAAAAACTCAGGAGACACAATAAGCAGATTAATACATTAACCGCTCATTGTTTCCAAACATCACCCCCGCTTCCTATGACACTGCATGAATCTCAAACTAGTGGTTTATGTTATTAAATCAAATGTTTTTCGTATTGTCCTCACTGAAGAGACACAGAACTTGTATAATGGGGCAGCCCTTAAGTCAGGAAACAGCAGGGATAAAGTGGGAGGTATGAAGATGCCTAGGCTGGATGCCAGGAAGAATGGTAGCACCATCCCTGCAGCCGGGTAAGCAGGCCTAGAGGCTCCACCCCTGTTAAGAGTGCCACAGGGAAGATCCAGGCATCCTGGACACACTGCCACATTTTGCCAGGAGGGGGCGCACAGGCACCAATTTAATTCACTCCTGTTTTAGTGGTGGGGGAGGCATCCCACTCGCGTCACAGGGACAGCCCTCGAAAGAGAGGATTCTGGAATTTGCACAAAGGAGGTCTGCACTGTTTCTTCCTCTCCTGCCCAATACACCTATTGCCAAAAAAAAAAAAATTACTACAAATACGACATGTCTGTTCCTTGCAAACAGCAACTGAGGGCATTCTAATGGTATCCTCTGCCTCCTTTTGGGGTGTCCTCTGCCTCCTTTTGGGGTCTCCTCTCACTCTAGACAGGCTAAAAGCAGTTTCTCTATGGAGGACCTCAGGCAGATGCCCTCTCTCTAGGGCATCCCCTCCCCTTTTTTTTTTTTTGGAGACGGAGTCTCGCTCTTTCAGGCTGGAGTACAGTGGTGCAATCTCAGCTCACTGCAACCTCCATCTCCGGGGCTAAATCAGTTCTCCTGCTTCAGCCTCCTGAGTAGCTGAGATTATAGGCGCACACCACCACACCTAGCTAACATTTGCATTTTTAGTGGAGATGGGGTTTCACCAAGTTGGCCAGGCTGGTCTTGAACTCCTGACCTCAGGTGATCCACCTGCCTCAGCCTCCCAAAATGCTGGGATTACAGGTGTGAGCCACCATACCTGGCAAGGGCATCCCACTTTTAAGTAGAGCAGCCATGACCCATCCTGGAGCACCTGCTTTTGCTGCGGCAGCACTTGGTGTATTACTTCCTATGTGCTCAAGGTCACCTTGTCAGTGAGCGCTCTGCCAAGGTCCCCTGCCTGGCATGACAGAGCTGGAATTCCAACCCAGGTCACCCGATTCAGAGTCCTGCTCTCCTGCCACTCATCACTTCCTCAGGCCTGTTCAGGAGGACTTGGGAAGACATGGGGAGGCCACAGGTGAGCCCGAGGAGGAAGCAACCCTCTGGCAACAAATCGAGGCTCCAGCCCAGGCGACCCTGCTCTGCAACAGTGCCTTGCTCCCACCCTGCCCAGGGAGTAGGTGACCGGCTACCCCCAGGGGCTGGAATCAAGGTGAGGTGTTCACTGTTCCCTCAAACCCAGGGCTCAAGGGACAGGAGTGAAAAGAAAAAGGAGGAGGCCAAAGGGCAAGAAAAAGTGAGTCCCCGCAGGCTACTTCCTCAGAGGTTCCTGTGCACCGAGGAGGGTGGAGGAAGGGTGCTTGGCGGGGTAAGCTGATAAGCTGAGAACACGGGGGCCAGCCAGACAAGCTGGGTGGGGAGGAGGGAGGCCAGGAGGGAGAGAGCCAGGCCAGGGGAAGCCACATCTATTGATGCAGCAGGGCTTTTGAAGAGGAGTACATCCCAGCCATGTCTTGCTCTTCCAGGCCTTGCTCTCCGCCCATCATTCAGAAAAAACCACAGCTGAATCTTTGAGGAGGCTCAGGGGTCACCCAGCCATGAGAAAAATCAAAGATTAAGGGGAGTGGGGAAGGAGTTTCTCAGGTTCAGATGCTGGATTTTCTTCAGGTTTGGAGAATGAAGGGAGACATTCATAGTCCTCTTCTGGCCTTGAGACCATGAACACCACAGAGCATCCCAAGGGGCCTCTAAGGCAGCGCCGTGAGTTAGACCCCTATGCTCGTAAAACAGGAGGCGTGTGTGAGTGCTTCTCTGGGGAGAGGACCCAGAACTACCAGACAGGGGTTTGAGACCTCAAAAAAGAGAATCACAACATGAAGGAGGAAATGGTGACCCAAAGAAGTGGAGTCTGAGGTAGAACAGCCACAGAAAATATAGGCTACCCCAGTTTTTAGTACAAGCATATCCCATGCACATTTGAGAAATACTCATACTAAAAAAAGTATTTGGGCCGGGCGCGGTGGCTCACGCCTGTAATCCCAACACTTTGGGAGGCCGAAGCAGGTAGATCACGAGGTCAAGAGATCGAGACCATCCTGGTGAACACGGTGAAACCCCGTTTCTACTAAAAATACAAAAAATTAGCTGGGCATGGTGGCACGTGCCTGTGATCCCAGCTGCTCAGGAGGCTGAGGCAGGAGAATTGCCTGAACCCAGGAGGCGGAGGTTGTGGTGAGCCGAGATCGCGCCATTGCACTCCAGCCTGGGTAACAAGAGTGAAACTCCGTCTCAAAAAAAAAAAAAAATTATTTGTTGTTTATGTGAAATACACACTGTATTTTTTTTTTTTGAGACAAAAGTGTTGCTCTGTTGCCCAGGCTGGAGTGCAGTGACGCGACCTCGGCTCACTGCAACTTCCACCTCCGGGGTTCAAGTGATTCTCCTGCCTCAGTTTCCCAAGTAGCTGGGATTACAGGCAGGTGCCATCACACCCGGCTAATTTTTGTATTTTTAGTAGAGACAGGGTTTCACCATGTTGACCAGCTGGTCTTGAATTCCTGACCTCAGATGATTCACCTGCCTCAGCCTCCCAAAGTGCTAGGATTACAGGTGTGAGCCACCAAACCCAGCCACACTATATTTTTATGTGCTAAATCTGGCAACCCTGGTTTGAGGTGGTCATGGCCTCAACCACACCCCCGCTCTCCCAGTCCTAGAGGCTGAACTCATGCTCTCTCCACACACAGCCATTAAGAGTCACAGCTTCATTAAAGAAAACGAACAGAACCACCCCAAACCTGTCCTTCTGAAGAAGCTGCGTGCATGTACCAACCTCCATCCTATGGAGCCAGGAATCCCCCTGGCCCACAATGGAGCTGCCAGGGGTCCAACTCAATGACGCCTGGCACAATGACAGAACATGGAGGACAAAGCTGGGGTGCAGGGTGCTCTAGTCTTTCCTGCACTTAACATCCATTTCAGAGCTGCTTCCACTGTTCTAAAGACAGGAGAGTTATGCGCCAGAGAGAAAACCAGAAACTCTAAGACCGCAGCAGCCCTTCTTTTTTTTTTTTTTTTTTTTGAGACGGAGTTTCGCTCTTGTTACCCAGGCTGGAGTGCAATGGCACGATCTCGGCTCACCGCAACCTCCGCCTCCTGGGTTCAGGCAATTCTCCTGCCTCAGCCTCCTGAGCAGCTGGGATCACAGGCACGCGCCACCATGCCCAGCTAATTTTTTGTATTTTTAGTAGAGACGGGGTTTCACCGCGTTGACCAGGATGGTCTCGATCTCTTGACCTCGTGATCCACCCGCCTCGGCCTCCCAAAATGTTGGGATTACAGGAGTGAGCCACCGCGCCCGGCCCCCAGCAGCCCTTCTAAGCCAAAATCAGGAGCAGTGGGGACAGCTAAAGGCAGGGAGTGGGACCTCGCACCACTCACCAGTGACCTCTCCCTAGAGTCTAGGAAAGGCTGAGCTGTGCTTTTCTGTGGCCATTTTCTGACACTCAGTGGCAAAGCTGGTGCTGGGGTGTCCTGGGGTGAAGCTAGTACAGGCCAGCTCATGTTCCTGCACAGAGCTGCACAGCTGTGTGGGAGGAAAGTTGCCCTCTCACCGCAGCTAAGGACACATCAATCCCCATGCCCGCCCTGCCTCATTGCCCCTCACCAGTGTAAGCGCAGTGCGTGGAGAAAGGCCGAGAGGCCCTCCATGATCAGGAGGATGGCCACAGTCAGGGTGGCAAAGGCGGCGAAGATGAAGAACAGCGCCAAACCTCCCGCCAAGCTCTTCACGCTCAGGCCGATGTGGATCACCATGGTCCAAAGCACCTCAGACAGCTCTGGGGAATGGGAGACACAAAATCCAGTGCGGTTTGGCAAGAGGCGGCTGTGGGTCATGAATTTTGCTCTGCCATCCCCACCTCGAGGGTTCCCTGGATGCTGGCCTCCCACTGCCTTAGTGGGACCCCTGTGCAGAGCTAACCTGGCACAAGTGCCGAGCCTCCTATCTACTCATTCTCCTTGGGTTCAGGAACCTGAATAATTCCAGAACCTTCATGTAATTTCCATTCTACTTTAGCCCCCAAGCTGAGAGCGCACCCACAGAGGGGAAACTAGAGTTCTGGAGCCTGGAGAGGGGTACTCACGCGCGTGAGCGAGGCTGAGGGCCCAGAGCCGCAGGTAGGAGGCGGTGTTGGAGATGCAGCCCAGGCAGTACTCGATGGTGTGGATGGCCTGATGGACCATGGTGTCCCCAAAGTCAAACTGTCATGGGAGGAAACCAGAGAAGATATAAGGCTAGGAGGGGAACATGCAGGCATTCTGAGTTGTGGCTACTTGGCACCTTGAACCCAGGCCAGGGCAGGGGACTGCACTTCTCATGGTTGGCACCTCAACTTTGGAGGGGCCAGAAGCACCCAGTGAAGCTCAGGTGGTGATTTCGCCGATGCCTTCCCCAGAAATCCTGGCTGGCTTAGTCATCCCCTGGGACACCTCCATTCCCCTCAACACACTAC
This sequence comes from Aotus nancymaae, assembly GCF_030222135.1. Classification (NCBI taxonomy): domain Eukaryota; kingdom Metazoa; phylum Chordata; class Mammalia; order Primates; family Aotidae; genus Aotus; species Aotus nancymaae. The sequence continues at coordinate 24,253,289 of NW_026988504.1, forward strand.
ATTTTAAGAACTATATCTTAGTACGATTCTTTTCAACACATTTGTTTTTCTCCCTCTTGGGCTCTGTGCTCAAGAGGGGAGTGTGTGCTGAGCTGACAGCACTCCATTTGGGAAAGTGACTGCGTCTGGGACCCTAAGGACCTGCGGATGCCTGGCCTAGGTGATTCTCACCTTCTAGGCTATCGAGGAAAGTATCCCTGCTCAGAATAAGCAATGGAGGGCAGAAAGAGATTTTCCCCAGACTGCGCTTCAGGAGATGGGCGCTCAACCCATGCACTGGCTTGAGAAGACTAGGCCTCTACAGCCACTGTACTTACTCTTTTTTTTTTTTTTGAGACGGAGTTTCACCCTTGTTACCCAGGCTGGAGTGCAATGGCGCAATCTCGGCTCACCGCAACCTCCGCCTCCTGGGTTCAGGCAATTCTCCTGCCTCAGCCTCCTGAGCAGCTGGGATCACAGGCACGTGCCACCATGCCCAGCTAACTTTTTGTATTTTTAGTAGAAACGGGGTTTCACCGTGTTCACCAGGATGGTCTCGATCTCTTGACCTCGTGATCCGCCTGCCTCAGCCTCCCAAAGTGCTAGGATTACAGGCGTGAGCCACAGCGCCTGACCTTGTACTTACTCTTTCTACAGGCTTTTGGGAGCAAAATAATCTTTTTCTTTCGTGACTTCTAGAGATTACATGGTGAATTTTTTTCCCTTCATGATTTCACCACCATGCACAGGGAAATCCTGACAAAGTTTATGGATTTCCACATGGGTTAAGGGCAGACGGCACATTGCCAGTTTCTTGTTTTTGTTTTCCTCCAGCTCCCTTTCTCCCAGTTTTCAACACCAAGAATTATTTTCAGAATAAAGGAATGGGCTGGAACAAGCTCTAGGGAGTATACTTTTAGGACTACTCCAAGCACAGTCAGGGCTGAACGTGGGCTTCTGAATTTGGTATACTCTGGAAGCCCAGTACTTTCCCTGGGCCTCTCACACTGTCAAGCTGACCAAAGACCAGGAGGCACTCCCTTACGGGGCTCCCCACAGAGCCCAGACCAGAATCCTCTGAGTGTTCAGACACTCCTGCAGGCTCAGTGGCCTCCCCATCGGCCCGTGCCCTCAGGTCAGGGTCTATTTTTCACCACAGTTCCTTTCAAAACCCATGTGATTCCACTCCCACAGGACACCAGAAATGCCTTGGGAAATCATGAGAACATAGGGAAAGAAGAAAGCGTCTCGGCTGGTAAAGCCACAACAGCCCAGGCCACAAGGGTGCAGCCACCGGGGAGGGGGCTGGCTCTACCATGCCATCTCTGGGCAAACGTCTGCTTTTCCCTCACTTCTTCGGACACCTAGCCTATTTCTGGGCTTTTCTTCCGGAGCAGGCTCTTCAAGCTTCCTTACCCTGAAAACTAGGGTAATCCTGGTTCCCCAAGTTCCCTAAATCCCCACACTGTGGTTAAGAGCTCTTTCCTACCACTGCTGGCTGCCGCCCGAGAGCCCACATTGAGAGGAAGAAGTCCATGGCTCCCAGGAGTGCTGATCTCTAGTCCTATGTGCTAGAGGCAGTGACCGCGGGACTCCCTCAGGCCAACCCCTTTCAGTGTTTTCATTCCATCTGAAGTTTCTCCCGTCAAAAAAAGTACAGGACAGGAGAAAAGCCTCGCTTCCAGGCCTTACCCTTGCCTTCTCTCCTTCATTCCCAGCTTCCTGCAGGTGTTCTTAGGAGAGGCAAGGATTGGGTAAGAAATCCAGCCCAGCACTTATGAGTCTGCCACTCAGCATACACCCAGCATGAGTCAGCTATGACTGACCATGAATTGCTGCAGGGTCCCTGTCCACATCCTCTGCCTCAGTTTCCTCCCTTCCCAGCCAGTCCTCACCCTACTGCACCCTGGCTTCCACCTTCACTCCTCCACAAAATGGCTCTACTTAGCAAGGTCACCTTGACCTCCCGGTTGTTACATCTAACAGATGTTCCGTGTCCTTGTTCGTGCCCCTTCAGTGTCTGTCACTATGGCCTCTTTCATTTTTTAAAAAATTTTTAGATAGGGTCTTACTCTGTCACCCAGGCTGGAATGCAGTGGTGCTAACCTGGCTCACCGCAACCTCCACCTCCCGGATTTAAGTGATTCTCCTGCCTCAGCCTCCCAAGTAGTTGGGACAACAGGCACATGCCACTATGCCAGGCTAATATTTTTATTTTTAGTAGAGATGGGGTTTCTCTATGTTTAGCCAGGCTGGCCTTGAACTCCTGACCTCAGGTGATCCATCCACCTCGGCCTCCCAAAGTGCTGGGATTACAGACATGAGCTGCCACACCTGGCCACTTCCTCCTTCTTGAAACATCTGCTTCCCCTTGGTTTTCCTCCTACCTCTCTGGACAGTTCCTTTTAGTCTCCATCGAGTTTCTTCCTTTTTTTTTTTTTTCTTTTTTGAGACAGGGTCTCACTCTGTCACCCAGACTGCAGTGCAGTGGCACAATCTCAGCTCACCGCAATCTCTGCCTCCCAGGAGAATTAAGCGATTCTTCTCCCTCAGCCTCCCAAGTAGCTAGGATTACAGACATGTGCCACTACCGCCCGGCTAATTTTTGTATTTTTAGTAGAAACGGGTTTCACCATGTTGGCCAGGCTGGTCTCAAACTACTGGGCTCAAGCGATCCGCCCGCCTTGGCTTCCCAAAGTGCTGGGATTACAGGCATGAGCCACTGCACCCAGCCAAGGTTCTTCCTTAAACGCGGATGTTCTCTGGAGTTTCAGCCTCAGCCCTTGCACCTTTCTTGTGGGACTGCCATTCAGGGATTCAAAGGCCACCCCTAGAAGTGACTCCCAATCTCCATCTCTGCCTTGCCTATGTCCAGCAAGCTATACTCCTCCTGGAGAACCACAGGCTCTCCATGCTCAACAAAGTAACTGCTACCCTCTGGCAGTCAATCTCGAACCTTCTCTTACTCCTTACCTTTATTAAGGCACTGGGACCTATATCTTTTACTTTTTTACTATCTCATACTGGTTCCGTCCTTTCCAACTCAACCATACTTCACTTCAGGCTCCCATTTTGTCCTGAATCACATCAGATGAGGTGGAGTCCATGCCTCCTGACTGTGCCCCTCTCCAACCCAATATACCCTACAACATGGTCACTGGGAGTATTTCCTCAATGCACCGGGGCCGTGTCACCACCAGCTTCACTGCCCTCTCTCGGATGGCTCCTTGCTATCCAAATGAGGCAAAAACTACTACAGCTGGTTTCTGCCAACTTCCAGTCTCATCTGTCCCCAGTTCCCCACTCCTGCCTCTGCTCCGGCCAAGCTAAATACTTGCTAGTCCCCAACATGTGATAGGCCTGCAGGTCTTCTGCCTCTGTGAAGCTGCATATGCTGGTGGATCTGTACCCCTCCTCCTACAGGGCCTCCTGCTTGACCAGAGTAAGTTAACTTCCTTAGGGAATCCTTTCAGGGGCTCCTCTTCCACCATCACCCCAGTGTTGGTCAGCTGCCCTCCTTCTGTACTCCTATAGCATCTGGGACACACTTCTATCACAGCACTTGTCACTCAGACTGTCTCCGCAATTTGGGTGGTCCTTGAAGGCAAGAACTAATGTTTTTCTTCTCTGTTTCTGCAGCACTGTACATAGTGCTGGACACATAGAGGGTGAATGAGTGTATGGATGGGTGGCATGAGTCCACGTGCTGAGCAGACAGTGGGGAGAGGTGCCACTGACCCTTGCTGACTTGCTGAGTGGTCCTATTTCCCAGACAACCAGCTGGCCTTGCCCTGGTTTACAGCTGGACTGAGTCTCCGCTAGGGAGAGGTGCTAATGCTTCCACTGGGCTGGAGCAAGGGCCTGCATGGGACAAATACATTTCACATCCAAGCAAAATGGGGAAGTTCTACAAGTAGGCTGAACCTTTTTCTAGGAACCTGTTTTGTTTAAAATTGTTAGATAACTGTCACTGGTATCTAAATTTGGCTGTAGAGAACGTGATTGTGTATGTGCCTGATAAAGATACAATGTTTAGACTACTTGGGTGGCCAAGGGTAGCTGAATCCCTGAGTGAGCTGGGTGGCCAGAAACTGCAGAGGCTGAATTAGTCTATGTTGTTGGATGTCCAACCTCCTGGGACATGGCTACAAATGAGAACATTGGTATACAATAGTTGGTCAGATCATCCTGATAATGTGGGTGCTCGGCTAGGAAGACATTTCAAAAGCAGTGCTGTTGAAGGTAGTGAGCCTAGGAGACGGTTGGGCTCCTCACTAACATGGAGCACTCCCCACTCATCCCGCCAGGTAGCTCAGCCAGGGACTGCACAGATGAGCAGTCCAGGAACACAGACACTCCTTGATGCCAGCAAAGGAGCCTCTCCAGACTTCAGGAAGACCAGACCCTGCCTGTGTTTACACAGAACAGCAAAGTCTTTCCCATTCCCATCCCACTGCCCGGCTAGAGAGGGCCAGAGAGTCAGGAAGGGAAAGATGCAGTTCGTGGGTCTAGGCATTTTAGAGAGAAGTGTTGGGGGAAGATGCAAACAGTGCAGCAAGGCCTTTTAAAAACCCAGTTTAAAGAGTGTGTGTTGCTAAGTGAATTACGGCTGAGCCAGAGGGCCCTCTACTCGAGATGTGGCCTGAACCTTTAGCCATCTTGTTTTCCAGTCTCCGTTATTCTCTATGTGTGGTTGATGTAATAGGAACTCCTTTCACACAGATGGTTTATTTCCTTTGGGATGCATCTGGAAGGCAAAGCCTCCTTTTGAAAACCGTCTCCCTCTCACCTGGGTCACATGGAGGTAGAGCTGACCCAGAGAAGGGTCCAACGCTCCTAAGGTGAAGCAACATCAAGCTGAGGAGGGCAGCAGGAAGAGGCTGGCTGCATCTCAGACAGGGAGGAAGGGTAAGCTTTGCTCACAAGCACTCGGAGGAGCAGGGAGGAAACGGCTACTCACGGTGGTTGGGAGAGCAACCACAACATCACAGGAGAGGAAGGCAGAGGCCAATGGGCCTTAACCCCCAAGAGGAGTCACTTCAAGAATGCCACGGCAGACATTACTTGTAGCTCCTTTCAAAGCCATTCTCAGAGGTATTAGATCAGCAAAGTCAATGAAACAAAGACAGAGGTGACCGACATGAGATGCAATTAATGGAGATGAGCTTTTTAGAACACAGGTCCACGAACTGGTTAGAAATGGCTAGTGAGATGCAGGATGCACAGGAGTCACGTGTGTGGCCCCAGGGTGAAGGCAGGGTCAGCAGAGTGATCACAAGGATGGGAAGAGAGAAGCCCAGATAAACACGAAGACAATGCCAGCTTTCATCTTACCACTTCGTCCTCGGTAGGCTTGAAAACACAAATTTACACTTAGTGGGGAGCCACGCCACACACAAGGTCACAAGTTAGGAGCACAAGGCTACTGAATGCTTCTTGGGGAGGACTGTTCATGTTAAGTGGGCTAGCACGTTCGAGGCAGGCCTCTTCAGCATACACACAAAGTGAAATCAGCAGGAATTTAGAGCATTAAAATACGTTTTGTTGTTGTTGTTGTTGTTGTTTTTTGAGATGGAGTCTCACTCTGTAGCCCAGGCTGGAGTGCAATGGCACGATCTTGGCTCACTGCAACCTCTGCCTCCAGGGTCCAGGTTCAAGCAATTCTCCTACATCAGCCTCCCAAGTAGCTGAGATTACAGGCATGAGCCACCATGCCCAGCTAATTTTTCTATTTTTTAGTAGAGACGGGAGATGTTGGCCAGTCTGGTCTTGAACTCTCCTGACCTCGTGATCCGCCTGCCCTGGTCTCCCAAAGTGCTGGGATTACAGGCGTGAGCCACTGCGCCCAGCCAAGATACATATTTTTTAAAGGCATCCCTAACCCTTGTGATTTCTTTTTTAAAAAATCATATAGAGTGAAAGTGGTCAGACAGACTGAAAAGTCCAACTTGGGTCCTCAACTCCTATTCTACTTGCTTTAAAAAGAACATAATGAGTAGATGAGCTTTAATAGTTGAGTGCGGAGGCTTTGTGCTACAAGGGGTCAGGCAAGGAGAGTAGGCTTGGAGGCGGTATCTTAAGAAAAAGTCTAGCTTAGCCTAATTCTCTCTCTCCCTGTAAAAGGTAGGCAAATGACACCAAAAAGGCTCAAAGTATCTGCAGCAAGAACACATCAGTGGGCTAGGACTTCAAAAGTACCAGTGATTACAGCTGGTCAGTAGTGTACTGGAATGATCCTTGGAAGGGTCAACAGATGAAGAAGCTGTGCTTAGTGACCTGTGTTTCAGGTCGTAAGAGCTGGGATGCTGAGGCCTGCTCTGCCTCAGGTAAGAGAGCAGTCAGTAATGGAGACCTGCATACAGAGCACTGCAGGAAAAACCTGGAATTCAAGACAGGAGCAAAACTACTGCAGGCTCTGGGGGCAACAGCTGGAGCTTAGGGCAGGGCCCACTGTACAAAGCTGTGGTGCCCTAAGAGGTCCAGAGGAAGGCTGGGTATTAATTAGTATTTTTATTTTTCAAGGAGAAGACTAGAGTGAGGCTTCCTAGGTACACAAGACCAGGGCTGACCGAGGTGGAAGGAGAGGAAGCCCACACCACAGGATCTTACCTCGTCTGCGTCCTCTGAGTGGGTGGAGAGCTGGTCATGCTGAATAATCTCAGCATCCTCCTCTGTCGGTCCGTTGCCCACCCTGATCCCACCAAAGTTGAGAGTTCCCTACACAGATGAACAGAAAGAGCAGAATTTGCCTGGGCTTTCATATGACATTCTGTGAGGTGGGAAGGGCGATGGTTAGTAACACAAACCTTAGAAAAGCATATAGTCTAAGAACAAAAACAAAACCCACTGATTGAACAGCTAAGTAAAATCAAACAAGTGTTCCACCCCAACCACCACCTCCCCAGCCTCAGCCCAACCTACAATTACCACCTTACGCTGCTTCAGAGGAAATATGCAGTTCTGTCTGCCATGTCAAGAGGAACCAGCCTCACCTGGGTCAACGCTAATTGAGAATTCTGCTTTAACGAAAACCTTGCTACGAACAGATTCTCAGATCAAGTGCACCTCTATCTGTAAAGCCTGCAAGGGCCTAAGCTTTCTGGAACTAACAATTAGACTTTCTAAGAGGAAGGGGGGCCAAATGACATGGTGACTGTACCCTAGTCTGATAAGTTTTTAACAGGAGTCTAAGAATTCCAGCAACATCTTCCAGAAATGTACCATGTCTCTGCTCAGGAACAAAGACCTTCCAAGGTCACAGAAGAAAAAAACGCGTAATGTACATTCACTTGTGGCTAGAAAGTACTGAGTTTTAAAAAAGGAGGGGGGTCCTTTCCTTCAGTCCAGGGCTCTGGAATGTTAAAACAATGATTCCACAGGCCTGTGGGCAGATACTGATGAGGCATTTGCTTCTTCTGAGTTCACAGGTACAGTCTTTGGTAGAGTCTCCAAAAGTAGAATTTTAAAGTCAACTTGTTTTAAAAAATCTTGAGTTTTTCCAAACCCAAGGCAAAAAAGACTCTTTGGGAACAAAAACCAGGGAGAAATGGGTTAAGTCTCACAGATCCCAATTAGTGCTAACCTACCATGGCATGAAAAGGAATTTAAACAGCAGCCCCCAGAACCACTTCATACGGTTTCTATCCAGAGGGCCAAATAAGGCAAGAGCTCGCGGGCAGCTCTCCTACAACCTGGCCTTCAGGCAGCGGTACGAGTGGTGAGCAGGAGGCCTGCGCAGCTGCCCTGCGCTCCTCGTCCTTAGCTTCACCTTCTGGTGTGCACTTTTTGCCACAGCTCTTGTCACAGTTTAATGCCCAGCTCAGACCTGTGTTTGTACAAATCCTCCCTCCTCCTCTAGCAGTAGTTCTTACACGCTGGTCAGAGAACCAGGTACATTAGAATCACACCAAAAGCTGCATTTTAAATAGAAATCCTCAAATACTACTCCCAGAAATTATAAATTTAATAGATGGGATAGAACCAGCTGCATTAGAATCACACCAAAAGCTGCATTTTAAATAGAAATCCTCAAATACTACTCCCAGAAACTGGGGTGGGGCCCAATAAATCTGTATTTTAAAAATATTTTCCCAAGTACAAATTGTAACATCATCACGAAGGGTTTATCAAAATTTAAAATGCATGAACACTCTGAGACTCAGCAATCCCACTGCTGGAACATATAGGCTTGCAAAACTTTGGTAAGATATATAGACAAGGGGCTGGGCATGGCAGCTTATGCTTGTTATCCCAGCATTTTGGGAGGCTGAGTCAGGTGAATCACCTGAGGTCAAAAGTTCATGACCAGCCTGGCCAATATGGCAAAACCTGGTCTCTACTAAAAATACAAAAATTAGACCCGGGCGGGGTGGTTCACGCCTGTAATCCCAGCACTTTGGGAGGCCGAGGTGGGTGGATCACATGGTCAGGAGTTCAAGACCAGCCTGGCCAAATGGTGAAACCTTGACTCTACTAAAAATACAAAAATTAGCCGGGCGTGGTGGCAGGTGCCTGTAGTCCCAGCTACTAGGGAGACTGAGGAAGGAGAATCGCTTGAACCTGGGAAGCGGAGGTTGCAGTGAGCCGAGATCACACCACTACACTCCAGTCTGGGCAATAAGAGTGAAACTCTATCTCAAAAAAAAAAAAAAAAAAAAATTAGGTATGGTGGTGGGCGCCTGTAATCCCAGCTACTCTGGAGGCTGAGGCAGGAGAATCACTGAAACCCGGAGGCGGAGGTTGCAGTGAGCTGAGATTGGACCACTGTACTCCAGCTTGGGTGACAGAGACTCTGTCTCAAAAAAGAAAAAGGACGAGGATATTCCCGCACTGTTGTTTGTGACAGCAAAGAACTGGAAACAACCAACACATCCATCAAAGAGAGAATGACTCTGGCGTATCCACTGGAATAGCCTGTGGAATACTAGGCTACTATAAAAAAGAGTGATTATCGCTGTGAAACAATCTTCAAGATACACTAACTTTTAAAGAATGTAATAGAGAGGCAGAAGAGCGCCACAGTTTAAAACACAATTCATCATGTGTCTTTCTGTACAAGCATAGAGCACACACACACCTATCAATAGAAGATGGGCAGATATCTGTCAAGAGGGAAGCCCCCTACCTGTTAACAATGCCCCCTGGAGAGGATGTGGGGGCAGCAGGTTTTCTTCCTAGTTAGCACTATATGCATTCTCTAGCCAAATGCACCTATTGCTTTATTTATTTATTTATTTTTATGTCAGCAGGGGATTGTCAGGGCCATGAAATTATGGGCCACTTTTACTTCTTCTTCTACTTACTTGTTTTAATACCCTAAGAAACAAATTCAAAGTCTGCCAGGTGACTCTGATGTACAGACTCGTGAACTACTGGAGCCTGGACACCTCCAGGCCATGCACATATTCCACCTGGCAACCCTCCGAAGGTAGATGGAAAATGCAGCAAAGGGCACAGGAGGGAACTCCTGCATATCCTGGGCTGGGTTATGGGATACAGGAGGAAGGCTTCAAGGTTCAAGGCTCCCAAAGTAGAAGGCCATTTCTGAAGCTTTCTCCAACTAGCAGATAAACTGAGGGACAGATAGGTTAAATCTCCCAGCCACACACTAACAAGGATCCCTTCAGAACACAGGAATGAGAGTTACAGGAAGGGGGATGAGAGACACATGTCAGCAGAAAAAAGAAAATAAAAATTAAACTGTGATATTTCACTCACAGACAACCAAGAGGACAAAGAACAGAACAAAACCAGATCACTGGTCATATCCCCAGCCCTCTGGTGTCAAAAATCCAGAGTCTTTCTTGTAGAATGATCATCCTGATGCCTTCAGGCTGCTCTCCAGAAACAGATGTTTGGCTAAAGAATCAGTGGGATAAGAAGACCCTATGAATGTGCAGATTTCCAGACAGGGGGCTTTTAACTTGGAATTTATCACAGAAGAGGTTGCCAGACTTAAATGCATTAAGATCCTCTCAGAAGTACATCTTATGTAGGCTAAGACTAGCAGAAAGAAAAGTATGTGGAAAAGATGTCGACAATAGGTAGTATGAGTTCTAAAGATTTTTAAAATTTCTCATAGGGAAGTCCCTACTTAAAAATATATTGTAAGCAGCAAGAATAAAATTTTTTCTGACCCAAAATTTCATCCCTGTTAGACTAGTTCCAGAAGGATGACCATAAGAAGTTTTCCAAGTTTAAAATGGTCAGAAACACTTAATGAAGGAAATGGTAATCCATCTAAATCTTTCATTTTATTTAAAGGAGCATATGCTGCTAGCACATAGAAGTAATAAGTAATCACTAATGGTAAGACTTTTACAGATTCATTCATAACTTATGATATTTGTGCATTATAAGATTTTGGTTAAAAGATGTTTTTAAGGACAAATATTACAAGTGCTGTTACTGAATCTTGAATTAGTATCAGAAGAGGGAAGGATCATGACAGATCACTTTGATTATGACACCTGACGACAGTACACAGGACACATCAGAGAGTGGAGGTCTCACTAGGACAGCTGAGGACATGTGAGGTCTTCTGAGTCTCTCACAAAAAAGTAAACATGTATAAACTTTCACTTTTAAAAAAGAAGGTAAGTTACTACTAAAAAAGATCAAATGTCCAAGCATCACTCTAAAGTAGAACTCTAAAGTGCAGGAAAATCAATTCAAGAATCGCACGAGATATTCTCCTTCTATGCTGAAAAATCATCCAATACGTGGTCACAAAATACAGACATGAAAGTGGGTGAGTCCAAGAGCCGCCATCTTGGATTAAGATGACGAGACTCAGTGAGGGTACAACAGCCACTTTGTTCCCATGGACATGCCTGTACTTACATATTTGAATAGAAACTTAGTAGACCAATGCTAAAGATGATGCCAGAATCTATTCTTAAGAGGTGGAAATCTCTTCTGTCATCGTCTCAGTGAGCAACAAGGACATATTTCCCAAGAGCACACATGTCCCATGCTCTCAATATAGTTAAAAAGAATCCTGCTGTACTGTTTGCCACCTCTTTAAACGAAATGTGATGGTTTGTTGGTTTTAATTCACTCACTGTTGCAGCCGCTGCTGCCTCTAGTCCCTGTTGGCTCGGGGTTGGGCTGACTGGGGCCTCCACAGGTTGCCCTTCCTGATAGTGAATGGAAGAAAAGAGGAAGGGGAAAGAAAACAAAAGAGGGAGGGAGTGAAGGGGGAGACGAATGGAGGGTACATGGAAGGATGAAGATGGTCAGAAAAGGGAGAAGGAGGGTCTTGTAACTCAGCTGCTCTCCAACAGGAGTCATCATCTAACAGCCGTTTAAGAGTCATGCAACAAGATCATTTGGGTTTTCTCAGACAGTGTAAAGTGTTATTGGATAGCCAGAAGTTACGCATGATACTGAACATCTGGCAAATTTAACTGTGTGTGTGTGTATTCATATACACACAGACATTAAGTAAACACATGTATGTATGCTGCTTTAAAAAAAAAAAATCAACGAGCTTTAAATCAAACCTTTTTCCCTGATGTTTTGGTCAGTGAAAATATCGCAGTCTCATTTGAAAAGAAAATGTCTCAGTGTCAGTCCTGTGGGTTGCCCAGGCAAATCACATGAGTGAGTTCACCTGTCTGCAGCTCTTGCAGCCTTGCTTGGCTTTGGCTGATGCTACATCTAGACAGGCCTACATTTTGCTGATCACAGCGTGAGCAAAGCATGACCAGGAAAGGTAAAAATGTGTGACTTTTCTCTACCCCAGCAACTCAAAGCTGTATCCAGATATGTCCGAGCAGCAAATACGTTTCTCTGACTTGGCAGGCTGAGTGCTGGTGCTGGGACATAAGACCAATACGTTTTTTTGTTTGTTTTTGAGACAGAGTCTCGCTCTTGTCCCCCAGGTTGTAGTGCAGTGGGACAATCTCAGCTGACTGCAACCTCTGCCTCCCAGGTTCAAGTGATCCTTCCACTTCAGCCTCCCAAGTAGCTGGGACTACAGGTGCAAGCCAGCATAAATGGCTAATTTTTGTATTTTTAGTAAAGATGGGGTTTCACCATGTTGGCCAGGCTGGTCTCAAACTTCTGGCCTCAAGTGATCCACCCACCTCAGCCTCCTGAAGTGCTTAAGTGCTGGGATTACAGGCGTGAGCCACCGCACCCAGCCACAAATGCATTTTAAGAGTATACCAGATTTGTGGCTGGGCGCAGTGGCTCACACCTATAATCCCAGCACTTTGGGAGGCCAAGGTGGGCAGATCATGAGCTCAGGAGTTCAATACCAGCCTGGCCAACATGGTGAAACCCCATTTTTACCAAAAATACAAAAATTAGCTGGGTGTGGTGGTGGCAGCTACTTGGGAGGCTGAGGCAGCAGAATTGCTTGAACCCAGGAGGCAGAGGTTGCAGTGAGCCAAGATCGTGCCACTGTATCCCAGCCTGGGCAACAGAGGGAGACTCAGTCTCAAAACAAACAAAAACAAAACAGAGTATACAGATTTGTGCTCAATTAATTATATCCACTGGGGAATTGCCTTGATCTTGAAAAATAAAAAGTCTAGTAACTTTTAGCAGTAGAAATACACTTACCAAATGCTTCCTTCTCAAATACTGCCGGCGAAGGACCAGTGGTTTAAACAGCAGCATCCAGGGTACACACAGTAGGGCAACCACTACCAGGAAACACTGAATTCCTTTCTGCAGAGTAAGAAGAAGGAAAAGGTCCATCATATAAAAGTCTACTGATCACATACGCAGTTTCCAGTTTCCAAATCTGGCACAAATTTCCCCCAACAGTACTTTCTTACTGATCTATGAATAATGCTAGACAGTTTCTCAAAATAATTAGCACATTTTGTAACAAAGCCCTAGAATTGTTCCATAGAAGGGCAGTTATAAATTTTTTAGGGTCAGAGAAACATCTGTCTTCCTGATCAAGGACAATCATCTCAGACAGCCCCGCCTCTGTGCTGACATACCTGTCCAGAATATAACATTGAATAACCAGACTCTGGGTAGGAAAAGAGGAACATGTTTATGAAATGGATCAGAAGGCTTGGTGCATTCTCAGATGTATGAGCATCATAGGCCGTCCACTTGTAAAAAATAAGGATAACCAAATAGCCAAATAAAGAAGTCATGAAGATTATTTCAGGAATAAATCCAAAGTAGATATTCAGGGGTTTCTTGAAATAGCTAAAAAGGAGAGAGAAAAAAAATGTTAAGGGTAAATAAATAGGCCTAGGGCCACTCCTACACTGAATGGAGTATCCACTAGATTTTTCTACTTAGTACCCCCTCAATTCTCTCTTTATCACTTTAAGAAGCAGCAACCAGAAGCTGGAGGCAACAGAGACAATGCAGGATTAACTATTATGGTCAAATTTCTGAACCTTGGTTTGTTTTGTTGTTGCTTTTTTTTTTTTTTTTTTGAGACAGAGTCTCACTCTGCGACCCAGGCTGCAGTACAGTTGTGCAATCTTGGCTCATTGCAGCCTCCACCTCCCTGGGATTAGGTGATACTCTTATCTCAGCCTCCCGAGTAGCTGGGACTACAGACATGTGCCACCACGCCCAGCTCATATTTTTTGTAGAGACGGGGTTTTGCTATGTTGGCCAGGCTGGTCTTAAACTCTTGACCTCAGGTAATCTGCCTGCCTCGGCCTCCCAAAGTGCTAGGATGACAGGCGTGAGCCATTTCGCCAGGCCTCAAACTTCTGAACCTTAAACGGCTCCAATACCATCCCCACCATTCTCTCCATGAGAAAGAGAATGGAAAAATCTAGTACATTCTGAGACCACAGTTCATATCTTTTTTTTTCTTTTTGTAGAGATGGGGTCTCTTGTGTTACCCATGCTTGTCTTGAACTCCTGGGCTCAAGCGATCTTCCCACCTTGGCCTCCTGAAGTGCTGGGATTATAGGCATGAGCCACTGCACCTGGTCCACAGCTCATAATTTTATGTCAGTTGCACATCATAGAAGAAAAATAACTCACTTATTTTGATGAAAATTGCTCAAGTTTTTTTCAAGGATCTTTACTGGAACAGTAAATTGTTAAAGAACTAATATTAAGTCTCATTTAAGACCATGAAATTTTTCTTTTTGAGATGGGGTTTCACCCAGGCTGCAGTGCAGTGGTGTGATCTTGGCTCACTGCAACCTCTGTCTCCTGGGTTCAAGCAATTCTCCTCCCTCAGCCTCCTGAGTAGTTGGGATTACAGGTGCCTGCCACCACGCCTGGTTAATTTTTTATATTTTTAGTAGAGACGGAGTTTCACCATGTTCGCCCAGCTGGTCTCAAATTCGTGACCTCAAGTGATCCACCCACCTCAGCCTCCCAGAGTGATGGGGTTACAGGTATAAGTCACTGCACCAGGCCAGATCATGAAATTTCTTTTTTAATTAAAAAAATTTTTTTTTGAGATGGAGTCTTGCTCTGTTACCCAGGCTGGAGTGCCGTGGCGCCATCTCGGCTCACTGCAACCTTTGCCTTCCAGGTTCAAGTGATTCCCTTGCCTCAGCCTCCCGAGTAGCTGGGATTACAGGCGCGTGCCACCACACCCAGCTGATTTTTGTATTTTTAGTAGAGAGGGGGTTTCACCATGTTGGCCAGGCTGGTTTTGAACTCCTGAGCTCAGGTGATCCACCTGACTTGGCTTCCCAAAGTGCTGGGATTACAGGCGTGAGCCACCATGCCCAGCCAGACCATTAAATTTTTAGAAAAGCACTTCTGTAATGTAGAATGAGGTTCTATGTTATGAATCCCTCCCCAAAGATGTCATGATTTCTTTAGCATTCTCTAAACTACACACATTCTTATGACAGAAATGGAACAACTCACATGTGGTTGAATAGGCTCAGGCTGACTCCAAACAGCATATGGATGATACCAAGGATAACAGACATCTTCATCTTAAAAGAGTTCAAGAAGGTCAGTTTATTGGTAGCAATGTTCCAAATCTGTCATAATCCGAGAAAACGAAAAGGCATTATAAAGAATTCTCAAAGGGAAAAATATTCCTCTGTTTAAAAGAACAGTTTTTATTTATTCATCATTATTATTTATTATGGAAAATTCTAAACAGATACTTAAGCAGACAGGTAAAACAAACTCCTATGCACCTATTACTCTGCTTCAAGAATTTTTTTTTTTTAATCTTGCTTTTGAGGAGAATGCTTCAAAAATTACTATCACCTTTGGACTTGGGAAACAAGATTATTGCCACTCACTCATCTCCATGTTATTATGAAGCAAAGTCCAGATATCTTGTCATTTTACCTGTAAATATTTCAGCATAGATGTCAAAAAGGAAAAGACTTATTTGATTGATTGATTGATTAAGATGAAGTTTCGCTCTTTTTTTTTTTTTTTTTTTTTTTTTAAAGACAGGGTTTCACCAGGTTGGCCAGGCTGGTCCTTGAACTCCTGACCTCAGGTGATCGCCCACCTCGGCCTCCCAAAGTGCTGAGATTACATTACAGGCATGAGCCACCACACCCGGCTGAAGTTTTGCTCTTTTTGTCTAGGCCTGGAGTGCAGTGTTTGTGATCTTGCCTCACTGCAACCTCCGCCTCCCAAGTTTAAGCAATTCTCCTGCCTTGGCCTCCCAAGTAGCTGAGATTACAGGCACACACCACCATGCCCAGCTAATTTTTTATTTTTAGTAGAAACAGGGTTTCACCATGTTAGCCAGGCTGGTCTCAAACTCCTGACCTCAGGTCCAGCCTGAGGCCTGCCTTGGCCTCCCAAAGTGCTGGGATTACAGGTTTGAGCCAGTGCACCCAGCCAGTATAGACTTTTTTTGAGATGGAGTCTTACTCTGTTGCCCAGGCTTGAGTGCAGTGGCGTCATCTCAGCTCACTGCAACATCTGCCTCTGGGGCTCAAGCAATTCTCCTGCCTCAGCCTCCTGAGTAGCTGGGACTACAGGTGCATGTCACCACGCCCAGCTAATTTTTTGTATTTTTAGTAGTGACGGGGTTTCACAGTGTTAGCCAGGAAGGTCTCAATCTCCTGATGTGATCCACCCACCTTGGCCTCCCAAAGTGCTGGGATTACAGGTGTGAGCCACCATGCCCAGCCAGGACTTATTTTTAAAACATGACTTAAAAAAAAAAAAAAAAAAAAAAAAAAAAAGGCTGGGCACTGTGGCTCATGCCTGTAATCCTAGCACTTTGGGAGGCCAAGGTGGGTGAATCACCTGAGGTCAGGAGTTCAAGACCAGCCTGGCCATCATGGTGAAATCCCATCTTAAAAAAAAAAAAAAATGACCACAATATTGTCATCATACCTAAATGCATCAACAATGATTTTTTAATGTCATAAAACAGTCAATATTCAAATTTCTCTGATTATGTCCAAAACTTTTTTTAAAAAAACAATTAATTTATTCAAAGCAGGGTCTAGATAAGATCCGTACTTTTTTTTTTTTTTTTGAGACAGAGTCTCTTGCTCTGTTGCGATGGCTGGAGTGCAGTGGCACGATCTTGGCTCACTGCAACCTCCACCTCCCAGGTTCAAGCGACTCTCCTGCCCCAGCCTCCCGTGTAGCTGGGACTACAGGCATGCACCACCACACAGGGTTTTGCTATGTTGCCCAGGTTGGTCTGGAATTCCTGACCTCAAGTGATCTGCCCACCTTGGCCTCCCAAAGTGCTGGGATTACAGGTGTGAGCCACCGTACCCGGCCTATACATTATGACTGTAGATAGATCTCTTGAGTCTCTAAACTATAAGTTCTCCTTCCATCTTTCCTTTTTTATTCCTTACAAAATATCTTTTGAATAAATTGGGCTGTTTATCTTAAATATTTTCCCACAGTCTACGTTTTGCTAATTGTAGCCCTGTGGTACTGTCATTCCATCTATTTTTTTGAGATGGAATCTTGCTATATCCCCCAGGCTGGAGTGCAGTGGCACAATCTGGGCTCACTGCAATCTCTTCCTCCCGGGTTCAAGCAATTCTCCTGCCTCAGCCTCCTAAGTAGCTGTACTACAGGCACATGCTACCATGCCCAGCCAATTTATGTATTTTTTTTAATTTTTTTTATTTTTTTTATTTTTTTGAGACGGAATTTCGCTCATTACCCAGGCTGGAGTGCAATGGCGCGATCTCAGCTCACCGCAACCTCCGCCTCCTGGGTTCAGGCAATTCTCCTGCCTCAGCCTCCTGAGTAGCTGGGATTACAGGCACGCACCACTGTGCCCAGCTAATTTTTTGTATTTTTAGTAGAGACGGGGTTTCACCATGTTGACCAGGATGGTCTCGATCTCTTGACCTCGTGATCCACCCGCCTCGGCCTCCCAAAGTGCTGGGATTACAGGCTTGAGCCACCGCGCCCGGCCCCAATTTATGTATTTTTAATAGAGATAAGGTTTCACCATGTTGGCCAGGCTGGTCTTGAACTCCTGACCTCAAGCAATCTGCCTGTCTCTGCATCCCAAAGGGCTGAGATTACAGGTGTGAGCCACTTCACCAAGCCTGTATTATTTTTACTTTTTCTCAGCAACCAGATGCCCTGTATTAAATTCTTGCTGCCATTCCATTTTTACAGCACACAATAAAAAAGATTTGATCATACTTAATTTGCCTAAGTATTTGAAAAACAAAATTAATTCTGGGATAAGTTTTTATAAGTTTATAAATATAAGAATGCAAGTCTAAAATCCACAGAAAAAGGATATTTCTGCTGTGTTAAAATATCTGCTAACAACAACAACAACAAAAAACTAAGCAGAAATAAATTAAGAACTGGGAAGGAGTCTTGAAAATCAGTCTTCCCAGAGTCAATATTATTAACCACATCAGAAATAAGCAGTGCAGGGAAAAGTACGTGGCTCCTCAAGGCACTTGGGTCTCTTATGACTTAGAAGTCCTCTGAAGACATACATCAAGGTTTCCCAAAAATACGTCAACGAAAACCCACATAACTATTTTTGTTTGTTTGTCTGTTCGTTTGTTTTGAGATGGAGTCTTGCTCTGTCACCCAGGCTGGAGTGCAGTGGTGTGATCTCTGCTCACTGCAACCTCCACCTCCTGGGTTCAAGAGATTCTACTGCCTCGGTCTCCAGGGTAGCTGGGACTACAGGCATGCGCCACCACGCCCAGCTAATTTTTGTATTTTCAGTAGAGACACGGTTTCACTATGTTGGCCAGGCTGGTCTCGAACTCCTGACCTCAGATGATCCAAGCTCCTCAGCTTCCCAAAGCGCTAGAATTACAGGCATGAGCCACCGTGTCCAATGAAAGCCTACATAACTATTTATCTTCACTCTAATTATCTCGCTTCAGGGTTACCGTTAAAAAATTTGAGGTTAGCATATAGGAAGGAAGTCCTCTTACTGGATCAATGCCAAAAGGGTATGGTCCACCAAACACTCCAGGGAGGGCTGGGTTCAGCTGTAGAACAGGGTTCCCTCGAAGCGTCTCTTCCCTACCATGACAGGGAAAAAGTCACATTTATTTTCTAACAAGAGAAGGAAACAACAGGGGTCCAGAAATCGACCCCAAAATAAATTAGTATAGCTATCTTGTCTCTTCAATAAAATGGAAGGGGGAAAAATAAAGAGGAGAGACTAGCAGCTGAGATTGAGGGATCCAAAATGATAAAAAGAAAAACACACAAACACACAAATCAAGTAGGGAACTGGAGAATCTGCTTTTAGTTTCAAACCAACAAACAAAAAAATCATTCCTAGTCTTAGTTCCTTGACACTTGCAGAACAAATCACAAAGCACCTCACAGTGTGGAGCATGAATGAGGAGACACTGTCACCACTTCCTAAAGAAGTGTCAGTTTACCACTTATCTTAAAAATCAGGGCTGAACATGAAAGGCATAAGCTTTGAATTTTAGCTTCTTCTGCAACTTACGTCCAATTATAAGTAAACATCGGCCGTACACTCCAGGATGACCCAAAGATATTAAGAGACTTGGAAAAGCAATCATTGTAGATGAGGCCAGTGTACATGGAGAACACACCCATCAACAGAATAATGTATCGACCACTGAACACAGTGCTAAACATCTGGGAACCAGAAGAAAGAAGTAATGAGAATGTACTCGCTGCAGCTCACATTGTGACAACGTTATTCAGAATATGCCAGCCCCTTTCTCTGGCACTACTTTACCCCATCCTGGTTCAGAGAGCTTGAAGTAAAGGCCAAAATACAATGCTAATGAGATAGTCACTTTCACAGTATGTGGCCTCTTTATTTTTTTTATTTTTATTAGATTGGTGCAAAAGTTATTGTGGTTTTGGCCACTAAAAGTGATGGCCAAAACCTCAACAACTTTTGCACCAACCTAAATAATTTTTATTTTTTTCAGAGATAAGGTCTCACTATGTTGCCTAGGCTAGTCTCAAATTCCTGGGCTCAAGTGATTCTCCTGCCTCAGCCTCCAAGTTGCTGGGACTACAGGCACACACTACCACTTCTGGCTAGCACATGTCCTGTTTAGTGTTAAAATGAACATAACTTCTCTACTCCCTTTTGATAAATTCATGGATAAAAGACTTCCAGATCATAATTTTCTTTTTTTTTTTGAGACAGAGTCTTGCTCTGTCACCAGGCTGGAGTGCAGTGGTGCGATCTCGGCTCACTGCAACCTCCACCTCCTGGTTCAAACAATTCTCCTGCCTCAGCCTCCCAAGTAGCTGGGACTACAGACGTGCACCACCACGCCCAGCTAATTTTTCTATTTTAGTAGAGTCGGGGTTTCACCACGTTGGCCAGGATGGTCTTGATTTCTTGACCGCATGATCTGCCCGCCTCGGCCTCCCAAAGTGCTGGCATTACAGGCGTGAGCCAGCGCGCCAGGCCCAGATCATAATATTCACAATGAATGCTTGGGAAATTATAAAATTTCAGTTCAAGGCAGATGAACTTAAACATTACCTCATTCTCATTCTTCTGGGAAAGGATCCGGCTCTCCCTCAATACCATCCACACAGCAAAAAGGGTCATTAAAATGCCATGACCAAAGTCTCCAAACATCACAGCAAATAGAAAAGGGAAAGTGATAATCGTATATGGAGCTATAAAGAAACCAAAAAAAGAAAAATACCAAGTACATAAAACCATAGCAATTCCACAAATATCACATTCTTTTCCATACTCTTTTTTTTTTTTTTTTTTTTAACAGAGTCTTGCTCTGTCAGCTAGGATGGAGGGTACTGGCACAATCTTGGATTACTGCAACCTCTACCTCCCAGGTTCAAGTGATTTTCCTGCCTCAGCCTCCTGAGTAGCTGGGATTATAGATGCCCACCACCACACCCAGCTAATTTTTGTATTTTTAGTAGAAATGGGGTTTTACCATGTTGGTTAGGGTGGTGTCGAACTGCTGACCTCATGATCTACCCGCTTCGGCCTCCCAAAGTGCTGGGATTACAGGCATGAGCCACTGTACCTGGACTTCCGTACTCTTTTTTTTTTTTTGAGATGGAGTCTTGCTCTGTCACCAGGCTGGAGTGCAGTGGCTTAATCTCAGCTCACTATAACCTCCATCTCCTGGGTTCAAGTGATTCTCCTGCCTCAGCCTCCTGAGTAGCTGGGACTATAGGCGTGTGCCACCACACCCAGCTAATTTTTGTATTTTTTACATGGTGAGACAGGGTCTTGATCTCTTGACCTCGTGATCTGTCCACCTCAGCCTCCCAAAGTGTTGGGATTACAGGCGTGAGCCACTGCGCCCGGCCCCCATACTCTTAAGATCAATATAAGGTGACTTATTCCCCAGCTGCCAGACAGATAGGACTCTCAGAGAAAATCTTTCATGGCAGAATCAACACACCCTCACAAAGTGGCTAATGACATTTGTACTATTAATAACTTTTTTTTTTTTTGAGATGGGGGTTTCGCCATGTTGGCCAGGCTGGTTTCAAAGTCCTGACCTCAGGTGATCCGCCCCCCTTGGCCTCCCAAAGTGCTGGGATTACAGGTGTGAGCCAGCGCACCCAGCCAATAACTTTTTTTTAAAAGAGAGGTGGGGTTTTGCTCTGCCACCCAGGCTGGAGTGCAGTGGTGCCATCATAGCTCACTGCAGCCTGCAACCCCTGGACTCAAGTTGTCCTCCCACCTCAGCCTCCCAAATAGCTGCGACTACAGGTATGTGCCACCATGCTCAGTTACTTTTTTTTTAATTACTAATAACTTAAATAATGTTTTTTTAAGCTGGAATCTCATAATTTTGCCCAAGCTATTCCCGAACTCCTGGCCTTAAGCAATCCTCCCGCCTCAGCCTCCTGAGTATCAGAGATTACAGGCATGAGCCACTGTGCCTGGCAGCTCTGATAACATTTAAACAAATAAGAACAGAGGAAATGAAGGTGTAACCCTGGCAACACTGATTTGTTCTTTGATTCTCTTCTATCTCATGAGGGACTGTTCCCAGGACAGGCCAGCTGTCTTCTCTTTGGGCAGCAACCATGTCCCAGTGGTATAAAACTAAATATCAGATAACGTACAGACGGATAAAGTCCAGAGCAAAGCAGTTACTGTGTATGGCTCCAGCTGAAAATGAATCCTCACACTCTTGATTTAATAATTAGCTCTCCAAATATAGAAGAAATCTCTACTGTGCCTAAAATGGCCAATACTTGCTACATTTTCTCTGTCTAATCTTGGAACAGGGAAACAAAAAAAAAAAGCCCTTTAAAAATATCAGACATCTTAGAAGAAACATTTGGCTTAAAGCAGCCCCTGCAAATGATTTGCTAGTGAAGTCCAGTTTGTTTAATGGCTGTGAGAGCACATTCAAGGGTCCAGTCTGGGACAGGCGCAGTGGCTCACGTCTGTAATCCCAGCACTTTGGGAGGCCAAGGCAGGTGGACCACGAGGTCAGGAGATCGAGACCATCCTGGCCAACATGGTGAAACTTCGTCTCTACTAAAATACAAAAAAAATTAGCCAAGCATGATGGTGCAGGCCTGTAGTCCCAGCTACTTGGGAGGCTGAGGCAGGAGAATTGCTTGAACCTGGGAGGCAGAGGTTGCACCGAGCTGACATTGCGCCACTGCACTCCAGCCTGGCAACAGACCAAGACTCGTCTCAAAAAAAAAAAACTAAACTAAAGAATCCGGTCTGATTTTTTTTTTTTTTTTCTTTTTGAGACAGGGTCTTGTTCTGTCACCCAGGCTGGAGTACAGTGGCACAATTTCGGCTCACTGCAACCTTTTGCCTCCTGGATTCAAGCAATTCTCCTGCCTCAGCCTCTTGAGTAGCTGGGATTACAGGCACGCACCACCACGCCTGGCTAATTTTTTTGTATTTTTAGTAGAGACGGGGTTTCACCATGTTGGCCAGGCTGGTCTCGAACTTCTGACGTCAAGTGATCCTCCCTTCTTGTCCTCCCAAAGTGTTGGGAATACAGGCATGAACCACCGCTCCCGGCCAATGAATTCTTAAAGGAACCCTACCTGAGAGTAAACCTGCTCTTTACATTAAATGGGCACCTTTTTTTTCTTTTTTTTTTTTTTTTTTAGACAGTCTTACTCTGTTGCCTAGGCTGGAGTGAGTAGCACAATCTCGGTTCACTGCAACCTCCACCTCCTGGATTCAAGTGATTCTCATGCCTCAGTCTCCTGAGTAGCTGGGACTACAGGTGCACACCACCATGCCCAGCTAATTTTTGTATTTTTAGTAGAGATGGGGTTTCACCCTGTTGGCCAGGCTGGTCTCGAACTCCTGACCTCATGTGATCCACGTGCCTCAGCCTCCCAAAGTGCTGGGATTACAGGCATGAGCCACCACGCCCTGGCAGAATGGGCACTTCTTCACATGAAGTACACAAGAGCTGAGGTGTCAACATGTTTTATTTATTTTTTAATAGAGATAGGGTCTCACTATGTTGCCCAGACTGATCTTGAAATCCTGGGCTCAAGCAATCCTCCCATCTCAGCCTCTAAAAGTGCTTGGATTAACATCTTTAATTTTAAATCAGTTGTTCAACAGCATTTAAAGTGAGGCGTTAGAAGAAACAATGAACAAAAAGGCCGGGCATAGTGGCTTACACCTGTAATCCCAGCACGTGGGGAGGCCAAAGCAGGAGGCTTGCTTGAGCCAGGAATTCAAGACTAGCTTGGACAACATGACAATACCCCATCTCTAAAAAAAATTAAAAATTATCAGCCTGGGCAACATAGTGAAACCACATCTGTAAAAAAATTTTAAAAATTAGCCAGGCATGGTAACACACAGGCCTGTTGTCCCCAGCTACCCCAGAGGTTGAGGCAGGAGGATCACTTGAGCCCGAGAGGTTGAGGCTGCTGTGGGCCATGACTGCACCACTGCACTACAGCCTGGGCAACAGAATGAGACCCAGTCTCAAAAAAGAAATCATATAATAAAAAATAAAAAATTAGCCAGGTGTGGTGGTGTGTGCTTGTGGTCCTAGCTATTCAGGAGGCTGAAGTGGGAGGATCCCTTGAGGCCAGATGTTTGAGACTGCAGTGAACTACAATCGTGCCGCTGCACTCCAGCCTGGGCAACAGAGGGAGACTCTGTCTCAAAACAAACCAAGCCAACCAAACAAACAAAAACACTCTAGAGAAAAACAATAACAAGTTTTCTTTTACCTGGATTTATCTCTCGGTAAGTTCCAATTCCATAAGCATCTACTATGTTCTGAAAGCCATAGGTAAACTTGTTGGTTTTGTTATAGGTTGGGGGAGTCTGGTTTGTCTGCATCCTGTTCAAAATGGAAGGTACAGTGGAACCACTGTGTTCCTGAAAAACATTAGCACATATTATCAAAATTAGGTTATCCTCCTAATTGTGGTGGTGGTGGTTACACAGGTGTATATTTCTCAAAACTCATCAAATGGTACACATAAAATATATGTATTTTCTTTTGTGTAAATTATATCTCAATAAAGCCAATAAAAAATAAAACTAGATTATCTTTCCCAGCCTTTGGGAAAACTGGGACAAGGCATAACATTTACAATTGAAGATTTCTATTAGATCCTGTGAAATAGATCCTTAATATGAAAAACAATTTAACTTTAAATATGTCACCAGAGAAAACGTGGAACTGCCTACGTATCAGACTTTTTGTGAAACTTACTGTTTCTGTTTCACAGAGAAAGCAAAGAAGTATGTTCTCTGCCTCTCCTTCTTCACTACCTTAACTTCCTAATCCCTCGCAGTCTGGCTGAGCATGCTTATGCAAAATGACTGGTTCCTGACCAAAGGGCTTCTCTCCCCCGGGCACGCCCCCTACACATTGGAGATCTTTGGTGAGTCTTTCTTCCTTAGGAATTCTCCTGCTCACTAACCATTCCTTCTCTCTCTTTGCTGGTTGTATCTGTTCTGCCTAATAGCAGTGCAGGCCCCCAACCTTTCTTTCTCTCTTTGACCTCCCTCTTGGAGGTCTCATTCCCTTCCATTGTCATGACTCCCATTTCCTTAGCTTTGTCCCCTTGTCTGCTTGACATTGCCACATGGACCTCAACGTGACTGCAACTGAACTTACCATCTTTCCCAATCAATAAGCTTCTCTTGCTGAACATTTACTTCCAACAAAGGAACCCTAATTCTCCTGGCCACTCAGCTTTGATGGCTCAAAAAGATGTTTAAATCTCTCCTTGTATTTCTCCTGCACCTTGCTAGGAGCCATGTATCCCTACTGATTTTTCCTAAAGAACATCTCACAAATTCATCACTGTTTTTTTTTTTTTTCCATTGTCAAGTCCTACCTGGGAATCCTTATTATTTACTACTCTATGTCTACGATAGCCTCCTAACTGAACCCCTACCTACAGAATCTCTTCACTCCTCAATCCAACCTAGATACTATCAGCAAATTACTCTTTTAAAACTGCTTTGGGCCAGGTGCGGTGGCTCACACCTGTAATCCCTGCACTTTGGGAGGCTGAGGTGGATGGATCACCTGAGGTCAGAAGTTCGAGACCAGCCTGGCCAACACGATGAAACCCCATCTCTACTAAAAATATAAAATATTAGCTGGGCATGGTGGTGCGTGCCTGTAATCCCAGCTACTCGGGAGGCTGAGGTAGGAGAATCGCTTGAACCCTACTCAGGAGGCGGAGGTTGCAGTGAGCCAAGATTGCGCCACTGCACTCCAGCTGGGCAACAAGAGCAAAACTCTCTCTCAAAAAAAAAAAAAAAAACTGCTTTGATCATCTGGGCATGGTGACTCACTTTTTTTCATTTTTCTTTTTTTTTTGAGACAGGGTCTTGCCCAGGTTGGAGTGCAGTGGCACAATCTCAGCTCACTGCAACCTCTGCCTCCTGGGTCCCAACAATTCTCCTGCCTTAGCCTTCTGAGTAGCTGGGATTACAGGCACCCACCACCACACCTGTCTAATTTGCTGTATTTTTAGTGGAGATGGGGTTTTGCCATGTTGGCCAGGCAGGTCCAAACTCCTGACCTCAAGTGATGTACCCGCCTGAGCCTTCCAAAGTGCTGGATTACAGGCATGAGCCACCACGCCTTGCCCCAACACTTTGGAAGGCCGAGGCAGGCAGATCACTCGAGTCCAGGAATTTGAGATCAGCCTGGGCAAAATGGCAAAACCCTGTCTCTATAAAAAAGCTGGACATGATGGCAGACACCTGTAGTCCCAGCTACCAGGAGCCTGAAGTGGGAGGACTGCTTAAGCCCAGGAGTTGGAAGCTGCAGTGAGCTAAGATGACGCCACTGCACTCCAGCCTGGGTAACAGAGCAAGACCCTGTCTCAGAAACAAAATAAAAAATTTAAAAAACCACCTAAACTGCTTTGATCATGTTCCTTCACTGCTAAAGAACCTCCAATGTCTCTCAACTCCCTCTGGAATAAAATCTGAATCTTCTAAGTTATTATAAAATGAACCGTTCACAATTAGGTGCCAAACTACCTGATGCAGACAGGTACTTCTCCTCTTTCAGCTAACCCATTATAAATCCTGTTCTTGCCCAAACATGCATGGTCTAACTGTACTTCCTGCCTTTGTTTTCGTCTCTTCATTCCGCAGTCTTAACAACATCTTACCATTCTTCAAAGCCCTGATCAAATGCCACCTTCTTAAAGCTTTTTCCAACTCCACAGTGGGAACCCTCCTAATAAACTGTAAGATACTTGAGGGCATGTTTTGAACATCTCTGTACTCCTCCAGGCACTTACAGCAGTTCTGTGGTAGTTGTTCTAATTTTTTTTTTTTTTTTTTTTTGAGATGGAGTTTCGCTCTTCTTACCCAGGCTGGAGTGCAATGGCGCGATCTCGGCTCACTGCAACCTCCACCTCCTGGGTTCAGGCAATTCTCCTGCCTCAGCCTCCTGAGTAGCTGGGATTACAGGCACGCACCACCATGTCCAGCTAATTTTTTGTATTTTTAGTAGAGACGGGGTTTCACCATGTTGACCAGGATGGTCTCGATCTCTTGACCTCGTGATCCACCTGCCTAGGCCTCCCAAAGTGCTGGGATTACAGGTGTGAGCCACTGCACCCGGCTAGTTGTTCTAATTAACTACTAAAGAGAAGCAGTCATATACAAAGAGTACATCAGGAAACTGATGCTCTGGCCATAAGCGACCCAGAAGAATCATGGGCATATGACCAAATTATTTTAGCTCTCTGAACTGCAGTCTCCACATACCCAAAATAAAGATTTGCTATGCTGATATGATATATATATGATATGCTAGGCTATGTATGAAATGTACTGTCAAGTTAAAAGCCAAATATCTTAAAGAACCCTGATGTTGAAATGCCATAAAAATGAAACTGTTACTATTGATGGGAACCTCCCTTCCTGGCCACGAGTTGCGTTGCTAGCTTTGGGGACTCACCGTGCCCCTTCTGAGTGCAAACTGGATGGAGTCAAGGTCGGTGACAGGGCACCAGACCTCTGCAATCAAGCATTTCTGAGTCACATCTATGTTGCACAGGTTCAGGGTGTGGTAAATGGCCTTCATCTTCCGCACTTTGATGAACCAGACACGGATGTTCTTAGCAGCTGCCTGCAGGACCCTCTGGCGGTGATCCTCCGTTTGATTCAGAACCTGTGGGGAGAAAAGGAACAAGGGAGGATCCTTCTAACACCAGTTTTAGATCTTAGGATGTGAATGGCAAAGAGACGTAACTTTCTGAAAAGAGGTGCCAGGGAATTGTCTTTTTCTTCCTCTCACTAGAATGGTTTTTTTTCCCGAAATTACAAGAAATTAGAGTGCTAGTTACTAACATTCACTTTAATTTAGCTTCAAGCTGAAAATAAACCCGAGAAAAGAGTTTTTTAGCCTTTCTGTATACGTTCAATCTTACCACCAATCCAAGGCACAACAAACGTAGGTCACTGCCTTTAACTTGAGAGTAATGACTTTCTATGTGGGGACTATAACTTAGACTTGAAGAAATAGGCATCACAAGCCTAGGCACTGACAAAAACAAATCTACACTTAAGAACAGAAGCTGGCCGGGTGTGGTGGCTCACATCTGTAATCCTAGCCCTTTGGGAGGCTGAGGCGGGCGGATCACCTGAGATCAGGAGCTCGAGATTAACCTGGCCAACATGGTGAAACCCCGTCTCTACTAAAAATACAAAAATTAGTTGGGCGTGGTAGCATGCTCTTGTAATCCCAGCTACTTCGGAGGTTGAGGCAGGAGAATCGCTCGAACTCAGGAGGCGGAGGTTGCAGTGGGCTGAGATTGTGCTACTGCACTCCAACCCGGCAACAGAGGGAGATTCCGTCTCAAAAAAAAAAAAAATAGAACAGAAGCACTGAACACCACCACCTACCTACACTGGGAACATGGGCCAGGAAACGCCATGGGATCAGGAGTGCCTGTGATCTTTTTTTTTTTTTGAGATGGAGTTTCGCTCTTGTTACCCAGGCTGGAGTGTAATGGCGCAATCTCGGCTCACTGCAACCTCCGCCTCCTGGGTTCAAGCAATTCTCCTGCCTCAGCCTCCCAAGTAGCTGGGACTACAGGCGTGCGCCACCATGCCCAGCCAATTTTTGTATTTTTTAGTAGAGACAGGGTTTCACCTTGTTAACCAGGATGGTCTCGATCTCTTGACCTCGTGATCCACCCGCCTTGGCCTCCCAAAGTGCTGGGATTATAGGCGTGAGCCACCGCGCCCGGCCGTGCCTGTGATCTTTACAGGGGGTGTGGAATGTCACATACCACTGCCATCATGAAGGCAGCTAAGATGTTACCTTTATGTCAGGTTTCTCAGAGGAATCACATTGCCAAGAGTAGGGTGGGAGGAAGGTACAGGAACATTTTACATTCCATTGGCTTACTACGAAATATTTAAGTTATTTATTTATTTATTTATTATTTAGAGATGAAATCTCGCTCTGTTGCCTCTGCCTCCCGAGTTCAAGCAATGCTCCTGAGTAGTTGGGATTACAGGTGCGCACCACCATGCCCAGCTTATTTTTGTATTTTTAGTAGAGATGGGGTTTCACCATGTTGGTCAGGCTGGTCTCGAACTCCTGAACTCTGATCTGCCTGCCTCAGCCTCCCAAAGTGCTGGGATTACAGTCATGAGCCACCACACCTGGCCCATATTTTTAATAGCATAAGAGTGGTTAAGCCTGTTGATTCCAATTGGAAGAAATTAGGCAAGCAACCCAATGCAGAAGTCTCTATCATAGACAGTTCTTCAAGTTAGTTCAGAACAAAGTTCAGAACAAAGCAGTAACTACTCCCTGAAAAACTGTCTTGGGCAGAGGAAGGTGACTTCCATAAAGAGGTTTGTTTTGTTTTGTTTTTTAAAAAAGTCATGGCTGAGAAAATACCAAACACCTATTTGTTAAAAAGAAAAGAAAAGTCATGGCATGCTAGGGAAACACATCACTTGAAGATAGATATTTTCTTTCCTTCTGGTTGTTGACTATTTCACAATTACTATTACTCGCTCCTATAATCCCAGCACTTTGGTAGGCCAAGGCAGGAGGACTGCTTGAGACCAGGAGTTCCGGACCAGCTTGGGCAATGTAGTGAGACCCTATCTCTACAAAAACACACCAAAAAATAATTAGCTGGGCATGGCAGCATGCACCTGTAGTCCCAGCTACTTGGGAGGCTGAGACAGAAACACTGCTTGAGCCTAGAAGGTCAAGGCTGCAGTGAGCCAAGATGGTGCCACTGCACTCCAGCCTGGGTGACAGAGTGAGATCTGTCTTTAAAAAAAAAAAAAAAAACTGGCTGGGCGAGGTGGCTCATGCCTGTAATCCTAGCACTTTGGAAGGCTGAGGTGGGTGGATCACCTGAGGTCAGGAGTTCAAGACCAGCCTGACCAACATGGAGAAACCCCATCTCTACTAAAAATACAAAATTAGCTGGGTGTGGTGGCACATGCCTGTAATTCCAGCTACTCAGGAGGCTGAGGCAGAAAAATCACTTGAAACCAGGAGGCGGAGGTTGCAGGAGCCCATATTGTACCATTGCACTCTAGCCTGGGCAGCAAGAGAGAAACTCCATCTCAAAAAAAAAAAAATACTTCTTCTAGAAGGATGCTAAATAAAGTAGCAAGCAATGTTCTATTTGCTTTTCTCTTTCCTCATCCTACTCCTTGGTATTCAGTTCCTACAGCTAGATTTTTAAAAAATCAAATTCTGGTCAGTTATAATGACTACTGCACATGCTCTTTAAATCTACCCATAGGCCTGGAAGGAGATTAAGGCAGCCTTAGAACCCAGAATGTACTAGTATAGCCTATCACTCATTCACCAGCAGTTCTAAAACTCTCTCTCTCTCTCTGGTTAAACAGGTAAGTGTATCTCAAAGGACCTGGTAATAGGTCAGGTTGATGGGC
The DNA here is from genome assembly GCF_030222135.1 of Aotus nancymaae. Classification (NCBI taxonomy): domain Eukaryota; kingdom Metazoa; phylum Chordata; class Mammalia; order Primates; family Aotidae; genus Aotus; species Aotus nancymaae. The sequence goes on from NW_026988504.1 coordinate 24,283,017, forward strand.
CACATATGATGGGGGTCAGTGAGAGTTGAAATGGAAGTTACAGGATGGGCATGGTGGCTCATACCTGTAATCCCAGCCCTTTGTGAGGGCGAGGCAGGCCCATCTGAGGTCAGGAGTTTGAGACCAGCCTGGTCAACATGGCAAAACCCCCTCTCTACTAAAAACACAAAAAAATAGCCAGGTGTGGTGGTGGGTACCTATATTCCCAGCTACTTGGGAGGCTGAGGCAGGAGAATTGCTTGAACCAGGAGGCAGAGGCTGCAGTGAGCCGAGATCATGCCAATGCACTCCAGCCTGGGTGACAGAGCAAGACTCCATCTCAAAAAAAAAGAAGAAGAAGAAAAAAGAAATGGAAGTTACAACGTATCTCTGACAATTCTGCCACTGCCAAAAGGAACTGCCTTTGGGATTAAGGCAGTTTTATGCTTATATTAAGGCAATATTATGTTTATTAATATTCTAAGAGGGCAATCATCACTTTCGTTCTTTCAAAAGGAACAGAGCCCCACTCACCAGCCTTTCCTTCCATATGTACACACAGTTCACAACTCCTCCCTCAGAGACCTGTGATAACCATGGTGTGCATAAACCACTCTTACTATAATTTGGCAAAACTCAAACAGTCTCTTCTTGGGTACAAGAGTCACACCAGGGTTCTTTGGCTAGACTGTGTGGTTAAGATCAAAGGTGACCACAAGGATGCATGCCGAGTTATTGGGACTGGCTGTCTCAGTAGGCAGGGCGTATGGGAGAGGGCAGAACTAACTTCTAGTGTATGTCTAGATTGTTTGAAGTATATTTTTCTTAACTAAGTATATCTTTTTTTTTTTTTTTGAGAAGGAGTTTCGCTCTTGTTACCCAGGCTGGAGTGCAATGGCGCGATCTCGGCTCACCGCAACCTCCGCCTCCTGGGTTCAGGCAATTCTTCTGCCTCAGCCTCCTGAGTAGCTGGGATTACAGAACTAAGTATACTTTTAAAAAATTATTATTATAAAAAATATTTCAGACTTGGCTGAGCGCAGTGGCTCACACCTGTAATCCCAGAACCTTGGGAGGCTGAGGCAGGTGGATCACTTGAGGTCAGGAGTTTGAGACCAGCCTGGCCAACACAGTGAAACCCCATCTCTACTAATAACACAAAACTTAGCCAGGAGTGGTGGTACATGCCTGTAATCCCAGCTACTCGGGAGGATGAGGCAGAAGAATCGCTTGAACCTGGGAGGCAGAGGCTGCAGTGAGCCAAGATAGCGCCATTGCACCTCAGCCTGGGCAAAAGAGCGAGATTCTGTCTCAAAAAAATAAATAAAAGTAAAAAATTAGCCGGGCATGATGACATGTGCCTGTAATCCCAGCTACTCAGGAAGCTGAGGCAGGAGGATCACTTGAGCCTGGGAGGCGGAGGTTGCAGTGAACTGAGATAGCACCATGGCCCTCCAGCCTGGGCAACAGAGTGAGACTCTGTCTCAAAAAAATAAAAATAAAAAAATCTCAGACTCATGAGGTGGAGAGGAATTGAATACGCTAGGCAATGATGATTTTAGATGCTTAGCATTCCTGTCTCGTTTGAGGATGGCTAATGCTATTTTTAACTGTTATTCCCTGAGACTTTCTCAGCTCCCAGAAAGACATATTACCCATGGACATTTCTTTTTTTGGTATCCTGGTTTGCTATAGGTGCCTTATAGACTATCAGTGTTTCAAGGAGGGAGAATGATCTTGTATTCCAGTATTCCCCAAAAACAAATTTCCTCCAGCCTTTTGTGTACCATTTGGAGATCATCAATCCTGGTATTCACTCCAGAAGCCATTTCCTTCCTCTCCTGTGGTGTCTCAGGACAGGGATAGAGTGAGGCTCGGAACCTGAAATGTACAGACACAGCCTTAGGATCATCAAAGTTTCTTAATTTATCCAATTTAAATAATCTCAGAGGGAGCCGCGGTGGCTCCAGTCAGTTGTCCTGGCACTTGAGGAGGCGAGGCTATGCGTTCAAGGCCAAGCTGGGCAATATGAGAACCTCGCATTCATGGAAAAAAAAAAAAAAAAAAATCTCAGAAAGTAATCCTAATGTACCAGAAGGACCAAAACAGGATTAGGTCAGATGGATGTATTAAGTCAATACTATTTTTTTTTTTGAGATAGAGTTTCACTCTGTCACCCAGGCTGGAGGGAAGTGGCATGATCTCGGCTCACTGCAACCTCTACCCCCTAGGTTCAAGTGATTCTCATACCTTAGCCTCCTGAGTAGCAGGGATTATAGGCACCTGCTACCATACCTCACTAATTTTTGTATTTTTAGTAGAGAAGGGGTTTCACCATGTTGGCCAGGCTGGTCTCAAACTCCTGACCTCAGGTGATCCACCCACCTTTGCCTCCCGAAGTGCTAGGATTACAGGCATGAGCCACTGTGCCCAGATTAAGTCAACACTATTTATGTGAAATGACCTGCAGACAGAGCAATTATAACATCTGAACTATCTTGACATTCTCTGTAGCTATGAAATTTCTTTGAAATTTAAAAAAAAAAGGCAAATCATATTGTAGATTAAAAGAGAGGGATGGCATGGAAAAAATTCTGTCCCTAGGCCAGGCATGGTGGCTCATGCCTGTAATCCCAGCACTTTGAGAAACTGAGGTAGGTGGATTGCTTGAGTCTGGGAATTCAAGACCAGCCTGGGCAACATGGTGAAACGTCATCTCCACAAAAAAATACAAAAATTAGTTGGGCATGGTGGCACGTGCCTGTAGTCCCAGCTATTTGTGAGGCTGAGGTGGGAGAATCAACTGAGCTCGGGAAGTCAAGGCTGCAGTGAGCTGTGATCATGCCACTGCACTTTAGCCTGGGCAATGGAGTGAGGTGCTGACTCAAGAAAAAAAAGCTAGGCACAGTGGCTCATGCCTGTAATCCCAGCACTTTAGGAGGTGAGGTGGGCAGATCGCTTGAGATTAGGAGTTTAAGACCAGCCTGGTCAGCATGGCAAAACCTCATCTCTACTAAAAATAACAAAATTAGCCAGGTGTGGTGGCATGCACCTATAGTTCCAGCTACTTGGGAGGCTGAGGCAGGAGAATCGCTTGAACCCTGGAGGTGAAGGCTGCAGTAAGCTGTGATTGTGCCATTGCAATCCAGCCTGGGTGACAGCACAAGACTCAAAAATAAAATAAAATAAAATAAATCTGTCTCTAAGGCAGGATTCCAGGAAATTTAAGGACATAGCATCTATGCTAAGTATGGAGACTCACCGTCCCAGAATAATATGGCATTTATAAACCGTGAGTCCTTAGAGTTATTTTTTTCCCAAGTTAAGGAAATTGTGGTTCTTCTTTTTTTTAGTTTTTAATAGAGATGGGTCTCACTAAGTTGGTCAGGCTGGTCTTCAAATCCTGAAGTCAAGCAATCCTTCTGCCTCAGCCTCCCAAAGTGTTGAGATTACAGCCATGAGCCATTGTGTCAGGCCAAAATTGTGATTCTGATGGTATTTTTAAAAATGAATTTAGGAGTGGTGGCTCATGCCTGTAATCCCAACATTCTGGGAGGCCGAGGCAGGAGGATCGCCTGAGGTCAGGAGTTCGAGACCAGCCTGGCTAATATGGTGAAACTCCATCTCTACTAAAAATAAAAATAAAAAAAAAAATTAGCTGGGTGTGGTGGCTTATGCCTGTAATCCCAACTACTTGGGAGGCTAAGGCAGGAGAATCACTTAAACCTGGGAGGTAGAGATTTCAGTTCGCTGAGATCGCACCATTGCACTCCAACCTGGGTGACAGAGCGAGACTCAGTTGTGCAAAAAAAAAAGAATGAATTTAGGCCTGCTGCAGTGGTTCACGCCTGTAATCCCAGCACTTTGGGAGGTTGAGGTGGGCAGATCCCTTAAGTCCAGGAGTTCTAGTTCAGCCTGGGCAACATGGTGAAACCCCATCTCTATGAAGAATACAAAAAATTAGCCAGGTATGGTGAAGCACGCCTGTAGTCCCAGGTACTCTAGAGGCTGAGGCAGGAGGATCCCTTGAGTCCGGGAAGTCAAAGCTGCAGTGAGCCGTGATCATGCCACTGCACTGCAGCCTGGGTGACAGAGTGAGATCTCCCGTCTGAATAACAAAAATAAAAATGAATTTAGGCTATTTCTAATTGATTAAAATATCCCCTAACAGTATTAAGAGATATATTCACTGTGTCAAGGTAGACTAAAAAGGATTTGTATTTCACTATTCTGAACTTTAAGACTGTTGAGTAACTGGGCGGCATGGCTGTGCACTCCTGGTAGAGGCATGCCTCTCTTACCCTTCACAGATTTTCTTGACTCTGTTTTTCAGCTGATCGCCTTGGAAGAAAATGATAAACACAGACTTGTGCACGTAGTCACCCTAGGCCCCAGAATAAAAAAACAACAGTTCAGACTACTGTATCTGGATGAAAACCTCTTAACCAACTTTTTTGGTGATGTAAGAATAACAGGCATCCTTTAAGGACACGGCAATCTTGCACTTTCACCACTCCCCTCACTCCATTTCCTGAGCTTCACCAGAAGAACATCTGCCTTATTATCTCTAATCCACAATTAACTTACTCTGTTTTTTTTTCACTCAACCAGGAGCTTGAAGCTAAGATGATGCTCCCCTTAGCACTATGTAGACTTATTTACCAATTCACCTTTAAATCTTATTTTGCCTGAATGACAAAAGTATAGGAAAGAAAAGAGAAGGAAGCCATTTCTGTCTGTTCTGGGACTTAGAAATTCTTAGATAAAAGGGGCTAATAACTACAAGGAACTGAGTCCCTGGGAGGAATGCTGGTGTGGAATCTCACAATTCAAGCTAATCTGGACTTTATAGGGCAGGGAGGAAGGCAGTCCATTCCAAATACCAAGTTTATATCTGAAGTATGATGCAAGAACTGGAAGGAAAGATCAGAAAAAAAGGTATATGGGGTATTAACCAGAACTGTCTCTGGTTGCCTGTATTTTCTCATAGACACAGCATGTACAGCTTTAATAATAACAAACAAAACTTTAGAAGGATAAAAGGAGATGAGGAGTGAAGAAAATTAGGCTCAAGAGTCTTAAATCCCTAAATTCTCCAGGCTAAACTAGAACCCATTCTTTGTGCAGCTGCTCTGTTACAGATAACCAGGGTCCCCTTTTGGGGATTTGATAAAATAACCTTTCTGTTGCCAAGAGGAAACTTGACTGAATATTCCTAAGAACAGTTCCTCATTAGTGTGACTGCAGATTACGATGTTTCCACAACCTGACGGCGTTTGGCAAGATTGTGAAACTACTAGGCAGGGGATTCACCTGAAGTGTCACCGCACTCCTCCACGGCATGGAGGATAAAAGCCATCCTGCTGCACAGCCCACCCCATCTGGGAAATCTCACAATTCAATCTCTCTTTTTAGGAAAAGAATACTAATTTAAGAAATTCACAAAATAATTTAGAACAGAAAAACTAACTTCAGGTTTCTAAACAATACTAGTACAAAAGCAAAGCAAAATTTTTGCAGTACGTTTAATCTTTACTTATACTCCCTGAAATCAGGACTCACCATACCTAAATGCAGGTTCAGATGATAAACTCTGTCCCATTATGGCAAATGCCAAGATGTTAAACTGTTTCTACTTCCTGAAGTACTGGCTGGGGAAGATCATCCCATTTTGTGCAATATCTATTCTTTAACTAAGGGAAGATCATCCCATTTTGTGCAATATCTATTCTTTAACTAAGTTTCTAATCCTTCCAACAAACAAAAGACAAAAAAGCCTTACCAAGTAAAATTTCATCAGCTTATAAAGATCACAGTTTAGAAAATCTCTTTTTTTTTTGAGACAGAGTCTCACTCTGTTGCCCAGGCTGGAGCGCACTGGAGTGATCTCGGCTCACTGCAACCTCTACCTCCCAGGTTCAAGCCATTCTCCTGCCTCAGCCTCCTGAGTAGCTGGGATTACAGGCCCATGCCACCATGCTCAGTTAATTTTTGTATTTTTAGTAGAGATAGGGTTTCACCATGTTGGTCAGGCTGTGGTGTCAAACTGCTTGACCTCGTGATCCACCCGCCTCGGCTTCCCAAAGTGCTGGGATTACAGGCGTGAGTCACCATGTCCAGTCTTTCCTTCTCTTTTTATACACGAATATTACCAAATTTGGGGCCGGGCATGGTAGCTCACGCCTATAATCCCAACACTTTGGGAGGCTGAGGCGGGCAGATCACTTGAGGTCAGAAGTTTGAGACCAGCCTGGGCAACATGGTAAAACCCTGTCTCTACTGAAAATACAGAATAAGTGAGCTGGGCATGGTGGAGCACACCTGCAATCCCAACTACTCAGGAGGTTGAGGCAGGAGAATCACTTGAACCCAGGAAGCAAGGGTTGCAGTGAGCTGAGATCGTGCCACTGCACTCCAGTCTGGGCAACAGAGTGAGACTCCATCTCAAAAAAAAAAAAAGAGACCAAATTTGGAACCAGATGTCTTGCTTTAATTCTCTTGCAAATAAGTGAGAATAAAAATTTCCAATCAGAATAACATCCACACGGGTAAGGCTTGAAAATATTTATATGTCATATACACATCATATATCCATGTGTACATATGACAGGAATTAACTTAGAGGAAGTACTTCAAATTCTCCAATTAGAGCAGAGTTAAAGATAATGGCTACTCTGTGGAAGGGGTGAATTCAGGTGGCCCCATGCTGCGTTTCTGCTCTGGGCTCCCTTTACAAGACCTACTCCACAGGATGCAATCTCCTTGTCTTACAGTCACAGGATCCTCCAGGGGGTTCTCGATTTCAGCCTGTCGCAGGAACACATTTCCCCGGCATACTCTCCAAAGCATGCGCTCAAAAGTAGGGATGCGCTCCCGGTTAATGACACCAGCCACGAAGCTGTGGGGAGAAGAGGCAGACTGGAAACTCTATTTCATGTCATGGGATGGAAGGTTTTAAGGCAAAGTCTTATTCCCAGACTCACTTCTGGACCCAGCAGACAGCTAATAAAGCAACTCAGGCACGAATCCAGAGTCACAGTCTTAACAGGACTATCTCAGAAGAGGCCATATCCTGATAGCAAGTGAATCCCCAATCTCACTGCTCTTCTGAAAAGCAGAGATGAACATGGCCCCACTGAATACAGAAAGGTTGACATGGCACTTACCCAAGTCTTAAAGGCGTGCCTCTTCCCATCTCACTTGGCTCCAAGAGGGATGAGGACTCTTCCAACAGGTCTGGATCCGCCATCTGCTGATGATGCAATTCAGCCTGAATTCACAAATCAATTAATATCTAATGAAAATAGTTAGTGGCATGCAGGGAACGAGGAACCAGGAGACAGGTTCAGAAAATAAGGATGAAAAAGAAAGCAAACCACCAAAAGCCAAGATATACCCACAAAAAGACAAGAATAGGGGATGAAAACAAAGAAAATAAATTTGAAGTAAAGAAAGCATAATTGCCCCAGTAAAGCATCTGGGGAAATGGTTTTAGAAATAAGGAATAAAAAAAAATCCATTGAATAATGGTGACATGTATAAATCTGTTACCTGGTGGAAGCCATTTTCTCTCCTCTGTTTCTCTGAATAAACCATGGAAGTACCAGGAAATACCTCTGCATGTAGATAGGAAGCTAAAATATCTCTCCCTTCTGTGCAATAATGAAGAGGCTCTGCAGATACTCTCAACATTGAATTTCTAGGCAGCTACAAACTAGAATTTTCCTTGTGTGAGAATGTGAAAGACAGAGGCTCTCTTTCCAATGAAGAAGCAAGGCACTGCCACTGTCTTTGAATACTGTGTAGTCTGGTGAAAATCAGAATGGGCAGCTCCAGATACCTAAGTTTCCAGCCACTTTAAAATTCAGAACATGAGAACTTTCATCGTGGCCACTTACAGAATGATCCAAGCCATGGGATTTAAAAAGTATTTATGTCTTCAAAAGGATAAGAAGCATAATAGCTGGGCAGGCCTGAGCCTCTACTGCAACCATAAAGAGAAGAAAAAGTAAAAACATATCTGAATGTCCTATTCCCCAAGTAGGAATCTCCTAAATAAGTTCACATATGCTTTATAGTTGTAGGATTCTTGAGAACATAGCTCAAGAATCAAGTAAAGTGAAGAAAAAGCAAGACATAATAAACCAAACTGGAGCTCATGGGCTGGTTTAATTGGTGCGATTTAAAATGATTTCCACCATGACAGTTTATACAATGAAATGAAGGAAAAGAAGGATCTTCCCACACACAGGTCTACATTTCCTAGCCTCTCTCTACCCAACTCATCCTACCACTCTTTACTCCCATTAGAAAGGAGAAGCTGTGCCAAAAGAACAAAACAAAACAAAATAAAAACAGTCCAATCAACTTCTCCACTGCCTCATCTCCCCAACTTGAATATCCAGGCACTACCTGTTTGACCAAAAACTAGAAGTAAGCCAGAACAATCATCCTCTTCAAGAACACAACAAAACAAAAAGTCAGAAGAGTTTTTCTCTATCATTTTCATTCCAAATTTCAATTTAATTCTATTCCTGTCAGCCACACTATTAAAAAGTGGCACAGGGACCATCATTTGATAAAGTCATAGGATCATAAACACAGCAAAAAAGGGGGAAAACTGTATAAACCAGATGATAAGCCTGAAGGCCTAAAAAATTGAAAGCAATTGTTTTGGGAAGTAACGATCAATACCAGAAGAGCAGAGAAATACTGTAATGAGATTGGAAAAGTTTAAGATGAGATCATGGAGACACTGGTTACCACTTGCTGTTACATGGAAGTTGAGGGGGTTTTTTTTTGTTGTTGTTTCTACTTGGAATCAAATCAGCTGACTGCAAGCAACTTGTTCTCAGGATCCTGATGATTACAGCATTTCAACTTATTCTAGGGATATCCCTTGGCAAAAACCGGTGAGCCTGACTGCTACTCACAAGATTCCATTCTGCTTGCCTGCATGTTTCACAAGACCTGGTTTAAGTCAACCCCAAATATCAGACTCAATGCAAACACATGTGCTCTAAAGTGGACAACTGATGGAACAGCAAACAGCACTTAGCAACTAGACCACTTCAAAGACTCTATCTAGGACCCTCTGAGAATAAAAAACAACAGAATTAAAATTCAACATAAACTTGCATTTGAATTGCTAATTTTACCACTTCATACTTAAGAATTCTGTCTTAGAGAGAAAAGTTACAAATTTTTAAATAAAAGTATGCCTGATGGGAAACTGGGAAGACTAGAACCACTCACTAATTGAAGGCCTTTAAAGCAGTAATCTAAAACCATGTTGTTGAGTATCTAAATCTTAGAGCAGGGGTGTCTGATCTTTTGGCTTCCCTGGGCCACACTGAAACAAGAAGAATTGTCTTGGGCCACACATGAAATACACTAACACTAATGATAACTAATGAGCTAAAAAAAAAAAAAATTGCAAAAAAATCTCATAATGTTTTGAGAAAGTTTACGCATTTGTGTTGGGCCACATTCTAAGCTGTCTTGGGCCACATGAGGCCTGAGGGCCATGGGCTGGACAAGCTTGTCTTAAGGGTATCTGGGTCTTCTAACAACAACATTGCAAATGTTCCTCGGCATTACTTGCTATGTCCTCTGCTTTACCCCTTTCTCCATTCAGATACTGAAAACCATGCCTTACAAAAAGGAAGTAGCAGAATTTCAGTTCTGTTTCTATAGCAATGAAGTATAAATAGCGCACCCAGTTCAAGCTATGTCAGTTACCAAGAACAAACAATTACTGCCATCTACATCAAGAAAAAAATTGTATTTCATCACTTAAGATATTCACCCAAGCCCCAAAGGAAATGGTAGATGGGAAAGAAAATAAAGAAAGCAGATGGATGGAAAACTGAGAAGGAAAGGAAAGCAGGGATCTGCATGCCATTAACCATTACTTTTCCAGTCTTCTTTATGTTCTCATATGTTATGGTGCTTATGGTAAAAGATGCAGAGAAATCTCTCCAGCTCTTACAGTTCTTCATAAGCAAGAAGACTGAGAAAAGGATAATCATTAACAAGTCATTTTAAATGCCCTAGATAAGAAATGACCAAGTCAAATTTGTAATCATCTTTAATCATAAGAATATTCAATATATGTTTATTTTTCCCCTTATACACACCCTGCCAATCATAACTCCTATGCCTAAATATAGAATCATTTTCCAATTTAGGCATTTTATGCTAACTCATTACTGTGAATTACTGATTGTACTCACCAAATTATAAAAAATAAGAGTTTAAAATTGGTAGTGTTTTAGGCCCTTTGCAAATATTATAATTTCAGACATGGAAGAAAATCTCATGAAAAATCCTGTTTCCAACATTTGAGGGTCCCAAGTGTCCTATCTTTTGCATTATTTGAAGTGCACTTGCATGTGCAGATGCAAAGTTGTGGCACTGACACCTGAGCCTTCTGCCAGGCAGCAGCAGGGCAAGGTCTACGGAAGGGGACCTGGGTAAGGCTGTGAGCTAATACAAGAACAGGCAAGGCAGAGAGGTTCTTGCCAACAGACTTCTTGCACTGCAGTGAGGCTGCTAGGAATGTAAGGGGAATTGATGACAAAAGCAGTGTGAGAATCTCTCTAAGTCACTGTCTTGTGCTCTAAGTACTTCCAGATATTGGGAAAATAAAATAAAATAAAATAAAATAAAATAGGAGGGGGAAAACAATACAGCATGAATAGGGAACAAAGATCAAGACTTAGAGTCTGCCTTCTCAAGACAGGCATTTAGTGTTTAGACTTACCAATCTTCAAAAAATAAAATTCCAAAATCCATAACTTATGATTTAAAAATATTATTTTTCCAAGTGGTTCCTCTTATTTTCATTTTCTTTTCATTAGGAAAGTAATAGTTTAAATAATTATTTCCCTTAAGGGAATCCATCTATCAGTCTTTATTCAGAATTTCTCCAAAAATGAACCATAATAGGAAGTTGGCTCTCATTCTTAAACTTAGGAGGTCTTAAAAGACATTTTCATATAAGATAGCAGCAATACCTCAGCAGTAAACTAAAGAGTATAACAAAATGGAAAAAAAATGGGGACAGGGAGGGTAAAAGAATTAAGCTCCAAATAATGCTAAAAAGTAGCTGAGCTCTATTAGGCCAGGTTTACATCAGATCTGTGGGCAGCAGCTTGGACATGTTTAGAAAAGCACACATCTGTGAACACACAAAAACTTCATGTTCTGAAGTGTTTCTTAATATGACTGAATGATACATTCCTTGAACACAGGGACCACGTCTTACTCATCTTGTGTCTTACAACGAGTAAGTGCTCATTATGTGCTCAGTGAATTAGTGATCAAGAATACAATAATGTCTGGGTAGTGAGCATACTGGATTTGCAGGTTCGTTAAAAACATATGGCTTAAGTGGCCATGCCTATTGCAAAAGACCTTAAACACTTAGAAAGAGTTAATCATACTGTCCCACACCCTCTAATGTGATGCCATTAGGGACTGGCAAAAGAAGTTACCACTAGTCTCAAAATTCTCGACTCCATGAGCAAGCTGAATATTTGTGCTTTCTGATTCTTGGAAGGACCAGGCAATTAAACTCATATGAGGTTTTCCCCCTTCCCTTGCCCCAGCAGATCCTTTTAATTAAATGGCTTCTCTGAGTCAAATCCTTAAATAAGTGAGGAATGTATCACCTCCTCAGCAGACTTTCTCTAGCCCAGCAGTTTTCAAACTAGCGTGCCTCAGGATCACCTGGTTAAAACAGATTGCTAGGCCTAATGCCTATAGTTTCTGATTTAGTAGGTCTAGGGTGGAGACTGACAATTCATACTTCTGACAAGATTATAGGTGAGGCTGCTGTTGTTGGTTGAAAACCCCTGTTCCAGCCTAGAGAATTATGGATAACTACTATCACATTGGATATTAACAAAAATGAAAAAAGAAAAAAAAAAAAAAAAGAATTACGGATAATTGATCTCCCCTCAAACGATAAAAATTTCTGAGGTGAGGCAGTTAAAAACAATTTTTAAAAAATAAAGAAAAAAGATAAATGTAAAGTAAAACTGAGAACACAGCAGATGCTAACTAAAATAGGCCTCTACCAGGCACAGTGGCTCACACTTGTAATCCCAGAACTTTAGGAGACAGAAGTGGGTGGATCGCTTGAGGCTAGGAGTTCGAGATCAGCCTGACCAACATGGTGAAACCCTGTGTCTACTGAAAATACAAAAATTAGCCGGGGGTGGTGGTGAGCACCTGTAATCCCAGCTACTCAGGAGGCTGAGGCAGGAGAATTGCCTGAGCTTGGCAGGTGGGGGTTGTAGTGAGCTGAGATCACACAACACTGCACTCCAGCCTGGGCAACAGAGTGAGACTCTGTCTCCAAAAAAAAAAGGCCCTCTATATTTAAAAGCTTTGCCAAGTTGTCCTGCTGAACAAAGGAATTAAAGAACTAGAGGAAGGCACATTGAACAGCGACTGTAACAATCCCTAAAGTGTCTAATATTGTCAATCTGGTGGCAAAGACATCTGTCAAGAAGATAGTTACTGTACTTTAGGCCATCAGAGAAACCACATCCCAGTTGAAAGCTAAGACTCCTCCTCAGGCTGAGTTAGGAAAAGAGAGCCTTCTATAAGCCTTGCTTCAGATCCTTTCCATGGGGTCACCTCAGCACAGTCATCTGGACTAAGTCACCTACATTTTTTTTTGAGACACTCTCGCTCTGTCGCCCAGCTACAGTAAAGTGGCTTAATCTCGGCTCACTGCAACCTCTGCCTCCCTGGCTCAAGCAATCCCCCACCTCAGCCTCCCGAGTAGCCGGAACTACAGGTATGTGCGACGATGCCTGCCTAATTTTTGTATTTTTTGTAGAAATAGGGTTTCAGCATGTTGCCCAGGCTGATCTCGAACTCCTGGGCTCAAGTGATCTGCCCCCTTCATCCTCCCAAAGTGCTGGGATTGCAGGCACGAGCCACCATGCCCAGCCGAGTCATCCACATTTTTTTTTTTGAGACAGAGTGTTAGTCTGTCACCCAGGCTGGAGTTCCGTGGAGCGATCTCGGCTCACTGCAACCTCCACCTCCTGGGTTCAAATGATTTTCCTGCCTCAGCCTTCTGAGTAGCTGGGATTACAGGTGCCCACGACTTCACCTGGCTAGTTTTTGTATTTTTAGTAGAGACAGAGTTTCACCGTGTTGGCCAGGTTGGTCTCGAACTTCTGTTCTCAGGTGATCCGCCTTCCTCAGCCTCCGAAAGTGCTGGGATTACAGGCGTGAGCTACCATGCCTGGCCTCATTTACATGTTTAGCCCAGGAACTTATTAACATTTTTCCCTCTAAGGTAATGCATCTGAGTTTATGTGATAATGGAGGAGTTTCAAACAAGCATCCTACCAATATTTCCCATAGAGTACAATGAAAGACTCTTGAAAAATTAGTGTGACGTGTGCTATCTGAAGTACTCAAAAATGTGCTCGAAGGTTTATAAGCAAACATAGAGAATAAAATAAAAATTTGATGACAAAAGGTTTGGTGATTAAACCTTTGTTATAATTTTGTCTATAACCAAATGTTTGTTTCTTCAGCTTTGACCTTAACCATATACTTACCTTATAAGTATAAATGTAATGTAAAAATTTATACTATGTTTATACAACTGCTTCAGGATTCCTTTCCTCATCTTGAGATGAAAAATTGAAGAAAATGTGAAAAAATATAAAACCATGGCTGGCTGTGTACTGCATGAAAAATGGAACATAATCTCACATTTCTTCAACTAAAACAGGGTGCAAAAATGGCATTGCTTCCAAACTAGCAAATTAAAATAATTACTGGAATAAAAATATGGCCCACTGTGTGAGTGTAATATCAGCTGCTCAAATACTAAAAGAAACAATAGTCTGACCTCATCAAAAAATTGCTGAGTTTTGCGCAGTATAAATTTTAATTCAGTCAGTTCCAGGAAGTTTCTCTTCAGAGCTTCCTGGTTTGTGTTGATTTCCTTCAGTTCATTTTCAATCTTCTCAAAATTGGCCTAGAAAAAAAAGAAAGTAGATTAAGCTAAACTCAATGCTTGTTCTGAAAGACATTAAATAAATTCATCCCACAGAACTGTTGCCAAGCTGATAGTTAAAAGAGATCTTGCACTTGCCTAGCAAACACTATGATTTTACTAGAGCAATTTTATTTGTTCTTTTTTTTTGAGATGGAGTTTCATTCTTGCTGCCCAGGCTGGAGTGCAATGGCATGATCTCAGCTCACCGCAACCACTGTCTCCTGGGTTCAGGCGGTTCTCCTGCCTCAGCCTCTCAAGTAGCTGGGATTATAGGCATGTGTCATCATGCCCAGATAATTTTTTGTATTTTTAGTAGAGACAGGGTTTCTCCATGTTGGTTAGTCTGTTCTCTAACTCCTGACTTCAGGTGATCCGCCTGCCTCAGCCTCCCAAAGTGCTGGGATTACAGGCATGAGCCACCGTGCCCAGCCATCAATTTTCTTTATGAATTTTTTTTGGCTTAAAATAATATTCCCTGGGCTGAGGCAGGTGGATCACTTGAGGTCAAAGAGTTCAAGACCTGCCTGACCAACATAGTGAAACCCTGTCTCTACTAAAAATACAAAATTAGTTGGGCATGGTGGCATGCACCTGTAGTCCCAGCTATTCAGGAGGCTGAGGCAGGAGAATTGCTTGAACCCGGGAGGAAGAGGCTGTAGTGAGCTGAGATCGAACTACTGCGCTCCAGCCTGGTGCATGGCGACAGAGTGAGACTCTGTCTCAAAAAAAAAAAAAAAAAAAAAAAAAAAAAAGTTGATCCCATAGCAGTACACGGTAGAATGACAAATACCAGAGGCTATGAAGGGTGTGTGAGTTTTTAGGGGGATGAAGAAAGGTTGGTTAACGTGGACGAACACACAGCTAGATAGAAGGCATAAGTTCTAATGCTCAATAGCAGAGTAGGGTGCCTGTAGTTAACAGCAATGTACTGTATGTTTCAAAATAGCTAGAAGAGAGGAATTGAAATGTTCCCAACACATACAAATGATAAATATTCAAGGTGATGTATACTCCAAATACCCCCACTTGATCACTACACATTCTATGTATATACCAAAATATCACATGTATACCATAAATGTGTACAAATATTATCCATCAATAAAAAAGAGGGGACATTCATTTGAATCCCACCTACAAGAAACTTACAATCAGTAGCTAATGCTGACAAAGTTAGCAAGAATTAGTCTACTCTCCATCTACTAAGGAAAGTAATTTCTGCATTTAAGTAGAAAGAAAGTTTTCTGGTTTTCTCAGAACTGTTTACCTCTTCTGTCTTGAAAGTATGAAATTAAAATATTTTAAATAAAAAAAAAGAAATGTTTACCTCTAAGTCAATCATGTCCCGGGGGAAGGGAACCTCTGGGTTTTCACCTGTGTCCATAATTGGAATGTTAGCTTTTCTTATCTCTTTCTCAACAAATCCTAAAATGACAGAATCAAAACATTCATGTCTAATTGCACATGTTTGAAATTGCTTTTTTTTTTTTTATATGGAGTTTCGCTCTTGTTGCCCAGGCTGGAGTGCAATGGAGCGATCTCAGCTCACTGCAACCTCTACCTCCCGGGTTCAAGCAATTCTCCGGCCTCAGCCTCCCAAGCAGCTGAGATTACAGGCATGTGCCACCATGCCCAGCTAATTGTGTATTATTATTATTATTTTTTGAGACAGAGTCTCGCTCTTTCGCCAGGCGCCAGGCTGGAGTACCGTGGCACAATCGTGACTCACTGCACTCTCCACCTCCCGGGTTCAAGCAATTCTCCTGCCTCAGCCTCCTGAATAGCTGGGACTACAGGTGCACACCACCACGCCCAGCTAATTTTCGTATTTTTAGTAGAGACGGGGTTTCACTATGTTGGCCAGGATGGTCTCAATCTCTTGACCTCGTGATCCGCCTGCCTCAGCCTCTCAAAGTGCTGGGATTACAGGTGTGAGCCACTGCACCCGGCATGATTTTGTATTTTTAATAGAGATGGGGGCTCACCATGTTGGTCAGCCTGGTCTCAAACTCCTTACCTCAGGTGATCCACCCACCTCAGGCCCCTAAAGTGCTGGGATTACAGGTGTGAGCCACCACGCCCAGCCTGAAATTGTCATTATTTAAGGAAAACAATTAACATCTAAAGCCTGGCTACAAAACGTCTTATTCAAAAAAGATACTTTTATATTAATATATTCATATACACGTAAAATACATTCTTTTAATATAAAAGTAGCACCTTTTTTCTCCACATCCCTCTTTCTCTGACCTCACATTCTCTAATACTCCAAAGGCCTTCTTTCCTTCTTCAGGTCTTAACCCTGGCCTTCAAGGCTGCACCTCTTCTTATGCAACTGCCACTCCGAAGTATGACAGTTATAATTATAGATATCATAGGCAAAGCAGAGTTACGGAAGAAGAATATAATGCAATATAATATCTCACACTTAACACACTAGTGAGACAACTCCAGATCTAAAGGGGTTCATTAAATTTGAAAACAAGCAGGTCAGTTTTTTTTTCTTTTTTTACTTTTTTATTTTTATTTAATTAATTAATTTATTTATTTCTGCACCGGCCCCTACTTTTTTTTTTTTTAAGAGACGGAGTCTTGCTCTGTTGCCAAGGCTGGAGTGCACTGGCGCAATCTTGGCTCACTGTAACCTCTACCTCCTGGGTTCAAGCAATTCTCCTGCCTCAGCCTCCTGAGTAGCTGGGATTACAGACATTGGTCACCACATCTGGCTAATTTTGTATTTTTAGTAGAGACGGGGTTCCACCATATTGACCAGGCTGGTCTCGAACTCCCAACCTCAAGTGATCCACCTGCCTCAGCCTCTCAAAGTGCTGGGATTACAGGCATGAGCCACCGCACCTGACCAATCAGTTTTAAGCATAAAAAATAAAAATAAAAAAGCAGAACATGTAATAAGGACCCAAAACACCAGAAAAGTGTTTCAGGTAATAACTACAACTTTTTTTTAGAATGGCAATCAAATTCACTTACCAGGTAACCATAAGCTGGCTTAGTAAAGTGGCAAGATCATGAACTTTAGAGCCAGACAGAACAACAGGGCTTCAAATATTGATTCCATCATAACTGTTTATGTCCTAGGGCAAGTCACTAAGCCTCTCTGATCTTTAGTTCCCTCAATTATTAAATGAGGTAACACCCATCTTGAAAGAATGTTATGGGGAATGAAGGAAATAATGTATATGAGCAACTCAGTCCTCAACAGAACTTTAATAAATGTTAGTTTCCTCTCTCATAAATAGCTCAAATTAAAAGGTGGCTCTGCTGACAAAAACTGATGGTGGACTGGGTCCTATTTCTCAGAATTCTATAATGTAGCTCTGTTATTTAAAACTCACAAGGCCAGGCGCAGTGACTCACGCCTGTAACCCCAGCACTTTGAGAAGCTGAGGCAGGCAGATCATGAGGTCAAGAGATCAAGACTATCCTGGCCAACATGGTGAAACCCCGTCTCTACTAAAAATACAAAAATTAGCTGGGCATGGTGGCACGTGCCTGTAGTTCCAGCTACTCAGGAGGCTGAGACAGGAAAAACGCTTGAGCCTGGGAGGCAGAGGTTGTAGTGAGCCGAGATCATGCCACTGCACTCTGGCCTGGTGACAGAGCGAGACTCCATCTCAAAAATAAATAAATAAATAAAATCTCACCAAATAATAATAATAATAACCACAGTTTTCAGCTTGAAGCATGTTATTTCAAATGAGGTTTCCATGAATCACTATTTAGCCCAAAGACCAAAAAATCTACTTGCATACAAGAAATTCACCTTAACATCTCCACTGCTAGACTTTTCCTTTTCCTTTTCTCTTATGGCACTTTCTTTCTCTATTAAGAGGACCCATGTCACTAATCTAAGACAAATGATTCATTAAAGGTACACTACACATGACCAAAATGCACATACGAAGCTTTCGATCCATTTCTTCACATCTTCTAACTTCATTCACAAATTTCCTTTGGAAAACATTCACATCTGGATTTAACTGAAAAATAAAAACACAATAACAAACATTGAAACATTGGATTTATTTCTTCTGTTTCTCAAGCAACACATTCTGCAAAGTGAAAAACTAATTTAGTGTTAATGCATGGATGCAATACTAATAAAAATTGTCTATTGATCTAAAAAAAATTGCTTAATGGCCATTCACACCACCTAAGAATAAAAACTTCCTCCCTTGTTGCTGTAACATTATTAGAATGGAGGCAAATTAGGTAAAGCATGGTGGTACAAAATGTTCTTCCTAGGCCAAAAGTCTGAGTGAGCTTCCTTCCCACCACTTAAAATCCGGGCAATGAACACCACAGAAGCTCTCTCTGGTTTTCCTTCTCTTTTTTTCCAAGCAGAAGAGGAACTTCTCTTGTTTTTCTGTACCAAGGCCTTCACCTTCTCAGTGACAGGCTTGGTTTACTCATTCATATGCCAATACACCACAGGTAATTTTCTTTTTTTCTTTTTTTGAGATGGAGTCTCGCTCTGTCACCAGGCTGGAGTGCAGTGGCATGATCTTGGCTCACTCTGCCTCCCAGGTTCATGCAATTCTCCTGTTTCAGCCTCCGGAGTAGCTGGGACTACAGGCGCACGTCACCATGCCCAACTAATTATGCATATTTTTAGTAGAGACAGGGTTTCACCATGTTGGCCAGGATGGTCTCGATCTCTTGACCTCATGATTCGCCCGCCTCAGCTGCCAAAGTGCTGGGATTACAGACGTGAGCCACCGTGCCTGGCACCACAAGTAATTTTCAAAGTAATATGACAGATGTTCTGGAATATAAAAAACAAGTTCCTACTCACTAAAAAGGTTGCAATCTGTTGGTACAGTGGCTTACACCTGTAATCCCAGCCCTCTGGGAGGCCAAGGTGAGTGGGTAGCCTGAGGTCAGCAGTTTGAGACCAGCCTGGCCAACGTGATGAAACCTTGTCTCTACTAAAAATGCAAAAATTAGCTGGGCATGGTGGCAGGTGCCTATAATATCAGCTACTAGGGAGGCTGAGATAGGAGAATTGCTTGAACACGGGAGGCAAAGGTTGCAGTGAGCCGAGATCAGGCCACTGCACTCCAGCCTGGGCAACAGAGGGAGACTCCATCTCAAAAAAAAGCTTGCAATCCAGCTAGGCACAGTGGCCCACACTTGTAATCCCAGCACTTCGGGAGGTTGAGGTGGGTGGATCACCTGAGGGTAGGCATTCAAGACCAGCCTGGCCAACATAACAAAACCCCATCTCTACTAAAAATACAAAATTAACCAGGTGTGGTAGCATGCACCTATAATCCCAGCTACTTCAGAGACTGAGGCAGGAGAATCGCTTGAACCCAGGAGGCGGAGGTTGCAGTAAGCCAAGATCATGCCACTGCACTCCAGCCTGGGCAACTAAGCGAGACTCGTCTCAAAAAAAAAAAAAAAAAAAATAGGCTGGGCGATGTGGCTCACGCCTGTAACCCTAGCACTTTGGGAGGCCAAGGCAGGAGGACTGCCTGAGCTCAGGAGCCTGAGACCAGCCTGGGCAACATGGTGAAACCCTGCCTCTACTGAAAATACAAAAAATTAGCTGGGCATGGTGGTACAGGCCTGTAATCCTAACTACTCAGGAGGCTGAGGCAGGAGAATCAATTGAACCTGGGAGGCGGAGGTTGTAGTGAGCTGAGATTGTGCCAATGCACTCCAGCCTGGGCAACAAAGCAAGACTGTGTCTCAAAAATAAATAAATAAATTAATTAAATAGCTTGTAATCTAATTGAGAAGATGAACCCAACCAATAAAATAGTATGTGATAAATTCTATAAAAGTAACATAAATAAAGAACTATATTTACTCAACATGTATGAAGCACCAAATACGTGTCAGACACTGAACTAGGCACTGGAGAAAACACAAAGAGTAAGCTATGTCCTCGATTTGAAAAGTTGAACAACACAATTTATGAGCTTAATCACGTATGTGTGTATATGTATTATATGCATACACACATAGAAACATAAAAACACACTCATACATATCCATGCATTCAACAGTTCTCTCTTCAAGAACTCAATATATTAATATTAGAGGGAATCTAAGGTAAAAATTTTTATTAAAGAGAATCATTAATAATAACAAGCTATGTCCCAGTCTTCAGCTCCACAGAAGAGACAGATGCAAACCAATTATTACAATTTGTTGTGATAAATGCTATTAGGAAAGAAGTAACAGATTCGGAAAACTGTTGGCAGTTTCTTACAAAGTTAAACATATACCTTCCCACCCCTAACTGAGCATTCCACTACTCAGTTACCATTGACCCTTGAACAATGTGGGTTTGAACTGTGCTGGTCCATTTATACACAGATTTTCTTCCACCTCGGCCACCCTGAGACAGTGAGACCAACCCCTCCCCTTCTGCCTCCTCAGCCTACTCAACATAAAGACAATAAGGATAAAGACTTTTATGATGATCCACTTCCAGTAAATATAGTTTATCTTCCTTATGATTTTCTTAACAGTATTTTCTTTTCTCTAGCTTACTTTACTGTAAGAATACAGTGTACAATACATATACAAAATATGTATTAATTGACTGTTTATGATATTGTTAGGGCTTCTGGTCAAAAGCAGGCTATCAATGGTTAAGTTTTGGGGGAGTCAAAGTTGTATGCTGCAAAGATTTTTTACTGCATGGGGGGGATCAGCACCCCTAACCCCTGCATTTTCAAGGGTCAACTGTATTTGCTTAAGAAAAATCAAAACTTGTTGGGCCGGGCGCGGTGGCTCAAGCCTGTAATCCCAGCACTTTGGGAGGCCGAGGCGGGTGGATCACGAGGTCAAGAGATCAAGACCATCCTGGTCAACATTGTGAAACCCCGTCTCTACTAATACAAAAAAATTAGCTGGGCATGGTGGCGCGTGCCTGTAATCCCAGCTACTCAGGAGGCTGAGGCAGGAGAATTGCCTGAACCCAGGAGGCGGAGGTTGCAGTGAGCCGAGATCGCGCCATTGCACTCCAGTCTGGGTAGCAAGAGTGAAACTCCGTCTCAAAAAAAAAAAAAGAAAAAGAAAAATCAAAACTTGTAAATTAAAAAAAGACTTTTACAATAATGTTTACTTCAGCTTTAATCATAATACCCCAAATGAGTAATAACAAAAGAAAGGATGAAAACATTGTGGTATATTCATAAAATGAACTATTTATCATTCGGCAATTTTTAAAAATAAACTACAGACACATGCAAAAAACAGAAGCTAAGTGAAAGAAGTCAGACATAAGAGTTTGCAGTGTGGCTTAGTGCAGAGGCTCATGCCTGAAATCCCAGCACTTTGAGAGGCCGAGGCAGGTGGATTGCCTGAGGTCAGGAGTTCGAGACCAGTCTGGCCAACATGGTGAAACCCTGCCTCTACTAAAAATACAAAAAAAATTAGCCGAGGCGGGGCAGGGGGAGGCGGTGGTGGCAGGTGCCTGTAATCCCAGCTACTTGGGAGGCTAAGGCAGGGAAATTGCTTGAACCAGGAAGGTGGAGGTTGCAGTGAGCCAAGATCACACCACTGCACTCCAGTCTGGGTGACAGAGCGAGATTTCGTCAGTTTCAATGTTGGTCAGGCTGGTCTCAAACTCCTGACCTCAGGCGACAGAGAGAGACTCCATCTCAAAAACAAAACAAAACAAAGAGTTTGCAATATATGAGTTATTTACATATATGTCAAGAACAGGAAAAACTAATCCTATGATGATAGCAATCAAAACAGAGTCTACCTATGAAGGGTAGCAACTGACTAGCAGTAAACACAAGATACTTTTCTGGACTGATGAAAATGTTCAGGCCGGGTGCAGTGGCTCACACCTGTAATCCTAGCACTTTGGGAAGCCAAGATGGGTGGATCACCTGAGGTCAGGAGATGAAACCCCATCACTACTAAAATACAAAAAATTAGCCAGGCATGGTGGCCATGACCCTATAGTCCCAGCTTCTCAGGAGACTGAGGTAGGAGAATTGCTTGAACTCAGGAGGCGGAGGGTGCAGTGAGCTAAGATCGCACCACTACAGTCCAGCCTGGGCAACCAAGTGAGATTCCGTCTCCAAAACAAAAAAAAGTTCTGTATCCTGATTGGGGTGCTGGTTACAGAGGTGCATAAAGTTATCAATTCAGCAAATTGTTCTATTAAGATGTGTACATTTCAGCCAGGCACAGTGGCTCACACCGGTAATCCTAGCACTTTGGGAGGCTGAGGCAGGAGGACTGCTTGAGTCCAGGAGTTCAAGACCAACCTAGGCAAAATGATGAGACCCCATCTCTAATTTTTTTTCTTAATGTTATAAATTTTATTATAAAAACAAACCAAAAAAAAAAAAACCACAAAAATTAACAGAAGTAGAAGAAAACAAAAAATCTGTTGGCTGGCATGGTGGTTCACGCCTGTAATCCCAGCACTTTGGGAGGCTGAGGCAGGTGGATCACCTGAGGTCAGGAGTTCGAGACTGCCTGGCCAACATGGTGAAACCCCGTCTCTACTAAAAATACAAAAATTAGCTGGGCATGGTGGTGCTCACCTGTAATCCCAGCTACTCGGGAGGCTGAGGCAGGAGAATCGCTTGAACCCAGGAGGTGGAGTCACACTACTGCACTCCAGCCTGAGAAACAGAGTGAGACTCCGTCTCAAAAAGAAAAGCAACAATAACAACAAAAAACCCACACATAGAAGTAATAAAAGCAAAAAAAAGATCACTGTACGGGTTACTTCTGGGGTGGAAGAAAGAGGACTGGCATGGAGGAAGGATGCAAAGAAGGTTTCTTTTTTTTTTTTTGAGATGGAGTTTCGCTCGTTACCCAGGCTGGAGTGCAATAGCGCGATCTCGGCTAACTGCAACCTCCGCCTCCTGGGTTCAGGCAATTCTCCTGCCTCAGCCTTCTGAGTAGCTGGGATTACAGGCACGCGCCACTATGCCCAGCTAATTTTTTGTATTTTTAGTAGAGACGGGGTTTCACCATTTTGGCCAGGCTGGTCTCGAACTCCTGACCTTGTGATCCACCCGCCTCGGCCTCCCAAACTGCTGGGATTACAGGCATGAGCCACCGGATTGTTCATATTCTTTAGATAGCTTCTCCAAGTGCCCAGTATAATATTCCAAAATAATGAATATTCAGTATATGCTTATTTATATACTATATATCTATATCTGGATATGTCAAATTTTGATTTTTTTTAAATGTCAGACTGGATGGAAAAACTACTATATATACACACATATATATACACATACACACACACACACACACACACACACACACACATATATGTATGGTTTTTTTTTTTTGAGACGAAGTTTCACTCTTGTTGCCCAGGCTACAGGGCAATGGCACGATTTCAGCTCACTGCACCATCTGTCTCCCGGGTTCAAGCGACTCTCCTGTCTCAGCCTCCCAAGTAGCTGGGATTACAAGCACCCACTACCACCCCAAGCTAATTTTTTGTATTTTTACTAGAGACGAGGTTTCACCATGTTGGCCAGGCTAGTCTCAAACTCCTGACCTCAGATGATCTGCCCGCCTTGGCCTCCCAAAGTGCTAGGATTACAGGTATGAGTCACCATACCCAGCTAATATATATTTTTAAATATCCTGCTATAGGTGTTAAAGAGCTCCCCCAAAAAGTGAAAGCCCTAATCGGGTTAGTTTGGTAACCTCTCCCTGCATCCCAAACAATTACCGGGAGAATACTTAGGATTGTCCTCAAAGTGGGAGCTAGCAAAAGCATAGAAGGATTGGCACAAACATTCTCACCTCTAGAAAGACAACTCAAAATGTGCATTCTGCCAAAAGGAAGCCAGTGCTATAACATTATTTTTGCAAATAAAAAACAAAACATTCATCACAAGGCATCTGACCATGATAACAACAGAGTTCAGCAGTCATCAAGTCGCAGCCCCACAACTACTTACATCACGAAACTGAACCTTTCCGAGTTCTCCTAATTCACTGACGCAACAATAAGCAGCTTCTGACTGTAGAAAAAGCTGGGCCAGTGTCATTTCTTCACTCCGGAAAAGCTCCCCCATGGTGGCAGAAAGTACCAGTCAACTGAGTACCTGGATTTCTCTCCAACCTGAAGCAAGAAGATAAATGACATAACTTTGGAAATTACCAAGAGGGCTAAGAGCAAATGACACCCCACTAAGGCTCTTGTATTTACATTTCTTCCACCCCATGAGGACAGGTCAACAACTGTTTTGACATCCTGCCTAGAAAGAAGGAAAGGAGAAACTGCAAAGGCAGTTCCTGAATCCTGTCCCACAGAGTGCCAGATGAAAAGTCACTTCAGTTGCAGTCAACATCAGGATCAAATGACAATATTTTGGGCAACTCAATAGGTAAGAATGTACCCAGATTAAAGACAGGAACTGGGAACCCCAAACAACTCTTTAAATACCCAGGACACAGTATTGAGGCAGTGACTTCCACAATGTTCAATCTGGTTTTGCTACTGCAGGAAACAAACAGAAGAGGCCTTGATTACCCTCTCATTAAGATGTCTGCCTTGTAACTGTCCTTTCCCGTTCTACTGACAATGCGCATTTCTAAAAGCCTAAAGTTCTGGCACTATCCTAAAGCTATGGCTACACTAAAGGGTTTAATCTTCCAGATTTCTCAGAAAACAATATTTCCTCCCTTAGGAATTCAAACAAATTACCATTATCTGGAAAAAGCAACCAGCTTGCATATTAAGCTCAATTTCAAATCAAGCATGACAGGAACACATTGATAATGACAAAGCATTTTTATCAAGCCACAGAGAATAAGCCTTCCACCTCTGCAGCTTTCTGTTCTCATCCCTACCTTCAAGATTAATTACATTCTTCCATCTGTCAAATCTCATGAGCCAATAAAGGTTTCGTTTTTAGGGCTGTCTTAGGGTTGCCAAGAATGAGACAACTGGCGCTATCAGTGGTCCTGAAACTGCAATTATTTATTCTCGATCAGCTAATGTAAGGCACAGCCCATCCAGTACCCAAACTTCGCAAAACGTACAGTAGTTTTAGTGTCATAAGGGCATCTATATTGAGTACTGACAGATGAGTCTGACATCAAAGGAAGATTTACTCTTCTGGAAGGCTGGGAAACATTTTGAGAAATCTGAACGAACAAACCTTCGTGCATTTGATGTTAAAGACAACAACACACGCTCAGACACAAGCAAGGATTTTTCTGAAGAGAATATGTAGGTTGACTTTAAGATTTTGTACACCTGAATCATCCAAATCAGCTGTTACCAGCACCACCCTTCAACAGAGAGATTCTACAACCTCTAAACATATAAAATTAGGCCTGATCAGCATAGTTCCGAGGCTGCGGATAATGATAGCCTCCAACGAGTCGCCTCCCTCCTCCTGCTCTTTAATGATTACAGGTCTCCCAAGAATATCTCTTTAGCAATGGAGGCTAACAGAAAACTAATTAGGCCAAAGTAGCTCTGGACGATCACAAAACAAAATACGAAGAAACAGCAACTCTGCAAAAGATGAGTCCAACTACAACGCCCCCGCGCCCTGCCTCGAAGAATCTCACTCCAGTCATCCGGTCCTCGCCTCCTCCCAGGGTATTCACCTGCTTCATTTCCTGTCTACCCAATGAGCAGGAATTCTCTGGACCGGGGCACATCTACCTTGGGATGGGAAAAAAGGAAAGGAAAGCCTCCAAACTGAGAGACTCTTTAAGAAGCCCCCTAAATTCTTCTGCCTATCCAATAACCTCCGGTTCCTCCGCCTACCTCTTGAAACAGGGAAGGGATTCAGGGCTTCCAAAGGACAGTGAGCCTCCAGTTCCAAAGGACAGTGAGCCTCCAGTTCCTAAGGACAGAGGAGAGGTGCCCGAGGAGGGGACGAACCCTCATTTTATCTCGAAGACTTAAGGTCCCTGCTAATTCCTTTGACAATTAAGGGGGCTCTTGGAAGAATTTCCTACATCCATCGAGGGCCGCTCCCTGTCGCGCTGCACCTACAGCCCCCGCTCACCTGCCACCGCCGCCGCCACAGCAGCCGCCGCAGCCAAACCCGCAGTCTCCGCAGCTCCAGGAGCAGCGCTTCGACGCGCGTGCGTCCGCAAAGCCCCGCCCCTGCGCCGCCGCCGGCCCCCGCCCCCGCAATGACCTCATCTCAGTTGGCCAATGGAACGCGGCCTCGCCTGGGCTGCCGCAGTGCAGAGTCACGGGGGTCGCAGACGAGACCCAGCGGGCTGACGCCATCTTGGCCTCTGTGCGGTGTCCCCAGGCCACATCCTGGGGTTAGCGGGTTGGCCGGTTGACGGGTGGGGCTGGAGGTGCAGGTGCTCGAGGCCTTAAGTTCCCGAGCCTCCCTGAATCCTTTTTCCTTACCCCTTAAACTGGGCAAGGTAGTCTTTTCTCTCTATTTTCATATTCGAAGAATTAATTCACACACACACACCCCCCCAAAAATTAATGTCTTCTCTTTCTTTTCTTTTCTTTCTTTCTTTCTTTTTTTTTTTTTTGAGACGAAGGCTCTGTTACCCAGGCTGGAGTGCAGTGGCGCGATCTCGGCTCACTGCAGCCTCTGCCTCCCGGGTTCAGGCGATTCTCCTGCCTCAGCCTCCAGAATAGCTGAGATTACAGGCATGCACCACGATGCCCGGCTATTTATTTTCTTTTCTTTCTTTCTTTCTTTCTTTCTTTCTTTCTTTCTTTCTTTCTTTCTTTCTTTCTTTCTTTCTTTCTTTCTTTCTTTCTCTTTCTTTCTTTCTTTCTTTCTTTCTTTTCTCTTCTTTCTTCCTTCCTTCTTTCTTTTTTTTTCTTTCCTTCCTTTCTTTCTTTTCTTTCCTTCTTTTGAGACAGGGTTTCACCATGTTGGTCAGGCTGGTCTCGAACTCCTGACCTCAAGCGATCCACCTGCCTGGGCGTCCCAAAGTGCTGAGATTACAGGCAAGAGCCGCCATGGCCTGCCCGCCCGGTTATTTCTATATTTTTATTAGAGATGGGGTTTTGCCATGTTGCCCAGGCTGGTCTCAAACTCCTGGCCTCAGGTGGTCCACCCATCTCGGCCTCTCAAAGTGCTGGGATTACAGGTGAGAGCCACTGCGCCCGGCTGTCTCTTTATTTTCATATTCACAGAATTAATTCACACAGACACCCAAAGAATTAATGTCTTCTCTCTTTATTTTTATATCTAAAGAATTCACACACATACCACCCTTTCCCTTTTCCCTTATTTTACAGATGAGAACATTTGAGCCACAGACTAGGAAGCGGCCTGTAGTAGAGTCTTTAATGGGCTCTCATTTGCCTAAGGATGGAAAACCTCTTTTTCAATGGTACATGGTTCATGCCTTCCAGCAACTTCCCTCTCGGGGTCTATTTTTCTCTATTTAACAGGAAAAACTTCATCAGATCATATGTTGTGAAAATAAATTTCAGACTTGTTTGGTAGATTGATGTGGGCTCATTTGACCACTTAAGAGTTTTGAATTCCTCAAATTTATTTTAAAAACATTTTTTATGTCTTGTGCTCACTTGTAAATTAAAGATTTAAAAACATTTTTAAACGCAAAAGTGATGCCTATTATTTTAAAAATGCTGTTATCAAATATTGATTTGGATTCCCTTTTCTTGCCCTTTTTAAGAGGGGTAGGGATCCCAGGTCATTTGTGGTTACCAGAATTGTATCAGGAAAAACTCAGAAAACCGGTTATTTAGTCTCCGTGGGTGGTAGAACCCTACTGAAATTCAAGTGTAATGAGGGAGATAATCTGGATAAAAACTTGTTGCTTATAATTTTGTCTGCCTGACAAAACATCATCAATCCTGCTTTAGCAGCCTAAACAAAATAGTAAGGGGCAAAAATGGACTTTTTATTTGAATCTATTATCTTATATTGTAAGTGAAGATACAACTTGACTTCGATACAATCTTCTTAAGACAGAGTCTTGGAGAGACCCAGACCCCCCTTCTCCCTGCCCCCTAGCTGTCAACCCTTCTGGCAAGACAGACAGGGACCCACATTTGAAAGCCTGCCAAATTAGAGAAAACTATTACACAATGTCATTTCCTTCCTCTGAAACTTAAAAAAAAATTAACCTCAGTCAGCTGCTTGCTAACCACAAATTCTTCATACTCCACCTTTAAGATAGCCTTTCCTCTGGACTTACTTCAATTCCCTTGAACTCTTTTCATAGCTTCTTTGAAAGGATATGCTCTCAGAACCCCTATTCTGTTTGCTTCCATCTCCTGCCATCAATCTTTCCCCAGTGTTCTATTTATTTTCCCTCCATGCTCTCTTCCCTGATTGTCTTGCCTTTGGTCAAGCTTAAATGTTTATGTGTAGGACTCATCTGTTTTTCCACCTGACTTCCTTCTCCAAGGCTCAGAGATGGAATTTCATACTGCCTGCTGGATAGTGCCTTTTAGGCAGCAGATGCTTGCTGAGGGCCTACTGTGTGCCAGAAAGGGGTACTAGGTGCTGGGGATAGGAAAATGAAACAGACATGCTTCTTATCCTAGAGTAACTCATGGTTCAGTGAGAAATAGGCGGCCCAAATGGCAAGACAGAGAGGAGTCCAATGATTAATACTTAACTATGTGCCAGGCACTTTTTTACATGCTTGGTAAATACGATCTCATTTAATCCTCACAACACCACTAGGGGGCAGTTACTATCATTATTCCCATTTAACAGATGATAAGGTAAAGCTGAGGCATATGTCTGGTAAGACCAAATTTAAAATGCTGTTGACCACACCTACAGCCCTAGAAGACATGAGCAATTCCATGTGAGGCTTGGCCAGTGACACAGTTCTGAATATCTAAACCGAGCTATTCCCTAGCATTTGTGAAAATAGCTAAAAAACAGTTACAAAGATTTGTTCTTCACTACCACGAAAAGGAGAGAACAGAGGTGGGGATCTAACTGATAGAGTCTCAAACAGTTGTGAGAATTGTCACTGTAGTGAAATGATTAAATGTGTTTTTTTCTCTTTAATTTTGTTTGAATGAATGCATGTCACTTGTCCAAATTTCCACCAATGAAGAATCAGCTAGCTCTGTTAGCTTATCCCACTTAGATTCCTAGATGGGGTCTAGAGGAGAGTGTTTACATTAAGCCCAGTGTTTTGAAATACATATCTGCTCAAGTGTCTTCTCCATAGGCTTCAAGTATTTGTCTCCTAGGGCTGTCATACAAATAACAACAACCTGGGTAGCATTTAATACAACAGAAATCAGACTAGGCGTGGTGGCTCACACCTGTAATTTTACCACTTTGGGTGGCCGAGATGGGCATATCACCTGAGGTCAGGAGTTTGAGACTAGACCGGCCAACATGGGGAAACCCTGTCTCTACTAAAAATACAAAAATTAGCAGGATGTGGTAGTGGGCACCTATAATCCCAGCTACTTGGGAGGCTGAGGCAGGAGAATCGCTGGAACCCAGGGGGCAGAGGTAGCAGTAAGCCAAGATCGTGCCACTTCATTCCAACCTGGATGAAAGAGCAAAACTCAGTCTCAAAAAAAAAAAAAAAAGAAAGAAAGAAAGAAAAAAGAAATCGGGCAGCAGGAGGTGACTCACACCTGTTATCTCAGCACTTTGGGAGGCCAAGGCAGGAGGATAGCTTGAGCCCAGGAGTTTGAGACCAGCCTGGGCAACACAGCAAGACCCCCATCTGTACAAAAATTAAAAATTAGCTGGGCTAATTTTTTAGCACATGCCTGTAGTCTCAGCCACTCAGGAGGCTGAAGTGGGAGGACGGCTTGAGCCTGAGCCAGGGTGGTTGATGCTGCAGTGAGCCGTGATTGAGCCATTGCATTCCAGCCTGAGTGACAGAGTGAGACCCTGTCTCAAAAAAACAAACACAAAGAAATTTATTCTCTCACAGTTTTGGAGGCTAGAAGTCTGAAATCAAGGTGTCTGCAGACCGTGATATCTCCAAAGTTTCTGGAAAATAATCCTTTCTTCCCTCTTCCTGGCTTCTGTTGGTGTTCCTTGGCTTATAGATGCATCACTTCAATTGCTGCCTCTACCCCCATCTTCACATGGTATTCTTTCCTCTATATGTCTCTTTATTTTTTGAGATGGAGTCTTGCTCTGTCACACAGATGACTACAGTGGTACAATCTCAACTCACTGCAACCTCCACCTCCCAGATTCAAGCAATTCTCCTGCCTCAGCCTCCTGAGTAGCTGGGATTATAGGTGTGCACCACCATGCCCAGCTAATTTTTGTATTTTCAGTAGAAAATACAAAAATTTTCTACTGAAAATTTCACGGGGGTTTGCCATACTGCTCAGGCTGGTATCTAACTCCTGGCCTCAAGTGATCTGCCCGCCTCAACCTCCCAAAGTGCTGGGATTACAGGCATGAGCCACTGTGCCCGGCCTCTTCTGTGTGTCTCTGTCTATAAGCAAATTCTCCTCTTCTTACAGGGATACCAGCCATTAAATTAGGGCACCACTTAATCCAATATGATACCATCTTAACTTGGTATCTGCAAATATCCTATTTCCAAATGAGGCCACATTCACAGGTTCCCCATTATACATTAATTTTTTTTTTTTTTTTTTTTGAGATGGAAGGAGTCTCACTCTGTCATCCAGGTTGGAGTGCAGTGGTGCAATCTTGGCTCACTATAACCTCCGCTTCCTGGGTTCAAGCAATTCTCCTGCCTCAACCTCTGGAATAGCTAGGATTACAGAACCTGCCACCATGTCTGGCTCATTTTTTTGTATTTTTAGTAGAGATGGGGTTTCACCATGTTGGCCAGGCTGGTCTTGAACTCCTGACCTCAAGTGATTTTCCCACCTTGGCCTCCCAAAGTGCTGAGATTACAGGCAGGAGCCACTGCTCCCGGCCTATACGTGAATTTTGGGAAAACACTATTCAACTGAGTACACGTCCTTTACCAATTTTGGGAAGAAAATTTTGTTCTGCATAATTTTCCAACTATTTACTTACAAGTGGTTGGCAGCTATAGGGTCCCCTTGGCCTTCTAAAGATTCACTGAAGAATCAACTTGCACTGGGCTCAGTGGCTCACACCTGTAACTCCAGCACTTTGGGTGGCTGAGGCGGGCAGATCACTTGAGGTCAGGAGTTCAAAACCAGCCTGGCCAACATGGTGAAACCCCGTCTCTACTAAAATCATAAAAATTAGCCAGGCGTGGTGGCATACACCTATAATCTCAGCTACTCAGGAGGCTGAGGCAGGAGAACTGCTCAAACATGGGAGGCAGAGATTGCAGTGAAAAAAGATTGTGTGACTCTGTCTCAAAAACAAAATCCACTTGCAAAAGGTGGATTAAGCATACAAATTTATTCAACATGTATACAGGGGAGCCTTCCGAATCAAAATCCAGGCGAGGTGCAGTGGCTCATGCCTGTAATCCCAGCATTTTGGAAGGCTCAGGTGGGTTGATCACCTGAGGTCAGGAGTTCAAGACCAGCCTGGCCAACAAGGTGAAACCTCATCTCTATTAAAAATACAAAAATTAATTCAGTGAAAAGTACTCAAAGACATAAGTAAAAAAAAAAAAAATCCCATTTACTTGGGAGGCTGAGGAGGGAGGATCACTTGAAACGCTTGAACCTAGGAGGCAGAGGTTGCAGTGAACTGAGATCACGCCACTGCACTCCAGCCTGGGCAACAGAGTAAGACTCCGTCTCAAAAAAAAAAAAAAAAGAATCAAGACCCAAAGATACATGGGAAATTGTCTATTTTTATGCTCAGGTTTAGCAAAGTATGGAAGCATGTAGAAATATAATTGAACAAAAAGGGCATCATCCAGTGCTAATGTACTAAGTGGGGAAACCCAGCAAGGCCTGCCTGTCTAGATTCTTCTTGGCTTCTCTGAGCATGCATTCCTTCCTTCTGGGTATAAGGCAGGACCCTCTCTCTAATCAGGGGTCTTATGACCTACAGTTAAACAATGTAGGCAGATAATTTATTTATGGACAGTGCTTACACAGAAAGTTGGAGGAAAGTTTGAGTACTATTTTTAGGTTTTATGGCTGGCTTTGGGAAAATGGGGTTCTGGTTTCTGTGAGCCACCTTATGGAGGAAGGATTCTAGTTTCCATGGCTACTCTCAGGGGAGAATGGAACTAAGAGTAGGGAGGGCAGGAGAAGGTTGGAGAAACTTTTGCTTCTGAGGCTGTAATTTTGGGGTATTGTTTTCTGAGCCCTAACACAGCAAAAGATCAAATTTTGATTTTAAATTTTACTTCTGGTTGTATTCTTTGACATGACAATAGATCATCGGTTGTGTCCAGTCAAATAATTTTAAACACATTTTCCCTTTTTTTGAAACGGAGTCTCTTGATCTGTTGCCCAAGCTGGAGTGCAGTGGCTCAATCTCAGCTTACTGCAACCTCCACTTCCCAGGTTCAATTCTCCTGCCTCAGCCTCCAGAGTAGCTGGGATTGCAGGTGCGTGTCACCACGCCCAGCTAATTATTGTATTTTTTAGTAGAGACGGCGTTTCACGATGTTGGCC
This sequence comes from Aotus nancymaae, assembly GCF_030222135.1. Taxonomy (NCBI): domain Eukaryota; kingdom Metazoa; phylum Chordata; class Mammalia; order Primates; family Aotidae; genus Aotus; species Aotus nancymaae. The sequence goes on from NW_026988504.1 coordinate 24,315,506, forward strand.
AGGGTGGTCTCAAACTCCTGACCTCAAGTGATCCACCTGCCTTGGCCTCCCAAAGTGCTGGGACTACAGGCGTGAGCCACCACACCTGGCCTATACTTTCCTTTTTGCAACCAGAATTCCATTTTTAAAGTTTTCTTTTTATGTGAAAATGAATTCTGATTCTTAAACCGTTCTACCAAAAATCTGATTTGAGTGTTCATTGAGAGAATTCTCCTACTACAACCTTTAGGTGACCTGTTAATTAGCAGTTTGTTTCCATAGAAGTAGTCCCTTTTACAACTTCACTCTGAGTTCCTTAAAACACTTCTGCTTTTACTTTCAAAGCCTGTGAGTGTTTAAGATAAAGGCCTGTTTGGTAAAAGTAAAAACCTCTTCCTAAGAGATCTTGAGGCTTCCTCTGCTCAAGAGATCTTGAAGCTCTGCTAATGATTGCATGGACAAGGAGATATGAATGAGCCTGAGGCATGTGACATTTTATGCAACCCTCATGACTCCTGTGACAGACACATGAGGCAGTGAGCCTCTTGACTTGTGGAAGTTAAGAATGCTATGGAAAGAGACTTTTTAAGGAAAGGAAATGTGGAAAACATGAGAAATCTTGGGATGGGAACAAGGGAAAGGACTGAGTGACACAAGGCCGAGAAACGTTTGTGACTTTTTTATTATTTTATTTTATTTTGAGACGGAGTCTTGCTCTGTCGCCAGGCACCAGGCTGGAGTGCAGGAGCGTGATCTCGGCTCACAGCAACCTCCACCTCCTAGGTTCAAGCAATTCTCCTGCCTCAGCCTCCTGAGTAGCTGGGATTAGAGGCGAGCGCGCCACCACGTCCAGCTAATTTTGTATTTTTTGGTAGAGACTGGGTTTCAATATGTTGGCCAGGATGGTCTTTTTTTGCTAGAGATGAGATCTTGCTATGTTGCCAGACTGATCTCAAACTCCTGGGCTCAAGTGATCCTTCTTCATCTTCTTTTTTTTTTTTAAAGATGGGGTTTCACCATGATGGCCAGGCTGGTCTTGAACTTCTGACCTCAGGTGATCCACCCACCTCAGCCTCCCAAAGTGCTAGGATTACAGGCATGAGCCACCACGCCCAGCTCCTTCTTGAACTTCTTGAGACGGAGTCTTACTCTGTTGCCCAGGCTGGAGTGCAGTGGTGTGATCTCGGCTCACTGAAAAGTGTTGGGGTTACAGGCGTGAGCTACCACACCTGGCCTCATCTCTACCAAAAAAAATTTTTTTCTTTTTTTCAATTTATATATATATAATTTAAAAAATATATATATATATATTTTTTAAGAGATGGGGTCTCGCTATGTTGCCCAGGCTGGAGTGCAGTAGCTATTCACAGGCATGATCCCACTACTGATCAGCACGGGAGTTTTGACCTGCTCCGTTTCCGACCTGGGCTGGTTTACCCCTCCTTAGGCAACCTGGTGGTCCCCCGCTCCTGGAAGGTCACCATATTGATGTTGAACTTAGTGTGGACACCCGATCGGCATAGCGCACTACAGCCCAGAACTCCTGGGCTCAAGCGATCCAGCCTCAGCCTCCCAAGTAGCTGGGACTACAGGCCTGGCCAAAAAAAATTTTTTTTAACTAGCCAGGAGTGGTGGCATATGTGTCTGTAGTCCCAACTACTTGGGAAATTGAGGTGGGAGGATTACTTGAGCCCAGGAGTCTGAAGCTGTAGTGAGCTACGATCATGCCACTGCACTCTAGCCTTGAAGCCAGACTCCATTGCTAAAAACAAATCAGAAAATAAATAAATAAAAGGCTTAAGTCTGCCATTTTATTTTTTGTTTTCTGCTTGTGCCTCTTGTTGTCTCTGTGTTTTTTTTTTTTCTGGCTTACTGTGGTCTACTTGTACCTTTTTTTAAATCCTATTTTAATTTTCCTGTAGTGTTTTTGAGTGTATCTCTTTGTATAGATTTTTTAAGTGTTTGTAATGGGTTTTACATTATGCATACATAAATTATCACGGTCAACTGGTGTCAATACTTTTATCAGCTTGAGTGAAGTACAAAACTTTGACCTCCATTTCAGCCTTTTTACAACATAATTGTCTTAAATATTTCCTCAACATACTTTGCAAACCACATTGGTCAATGTCATACAGTCTGCTTCAACCATCAAATGTAATTGAGAACACTCAAGAGGAGAAGTGTTATAGACTGCATTGTGTCTTCCCAAATTCATGTGTTGAACCCCTAGCCCCTACTGTGACTGTACATTGGAGATAGGGCCTTTAAAAATGTAATTAAGATTAAATGACGGCCAGGCACAGTGGCTCATGCCTGTAATACCGTCACTTTGGGAGGCCACAATGGGCAGATCATTTGAAGTCAGGAGTTCAAGACCAGCCTGACCAACATGGTGAAACCCTGTCTTCACTAAAAATACAGAAAATATTAGCCAGGAGTGGTGTCACACACCTGTAATCCCAGCTACTCGGGAGGCTGAGGCAGGACAATTGCTTGAACCCAGGAGGTGGAGGTTGCAGTGAGCTGAAATTGCACTATTGCACTCCAGTCTGGGCAACAAAGTGAGACTCCATCTCAAAAAATATTAAATAAATAAAGATTAAATGAGTCCATAAGTGTGGGATGCTAATTCAACAGGAATTATTGAATTATCCCCTTTTTTGTGGGGGGGGATAGGGTCTCACTCTGTCGCCCAGGCTGGAGTGCAGTGGCGAGATCTAAATTCATTGCAATCTCCATCTCCTGGGTTCAAGTAGTTCTAGTGCCTGAGACTCCTGAGTAGCTGAGATTACACGCGTGTGCCACCACACCCAGCTAATTTTTGTATTTATTTTTTTTTTAAGTAGATACGGAGGTTTCAACATGTTGGCCAGGTCAGTCTCAAACCTAACCTCAAGCGATTCTCCTGCCTCGACATTCCAAAGTGCTGGGTTACGGGGTGAGCCACCACACCCAGCCAGGAATGGTGTCCGTTTAAGAAGAGGAAAAGGCAGGGTGCAGTGGCTCATGCCTGTAATCCCAGCACTTTGGGAGGCCAAGGCAGGTAGATCACGAGGCCAGGAGTTCAAGACCAGCCTGGCCAAGATGGTGAGACCCCATCTCTACTAAAAATACAAAAATTAGCCAGGCACAGTGGCAGGCACCTGTAATTCCAGCTACTCGGGAGGCTGAGGCAGGAGAATCACTTGAACCCGGTTGACAGAGGTTGCAGTGAGCTGAGATAGCGCCACTGCACTCCAGGCTGGGTGATAGAGTAAGACTCTGTCTCAAAAAAAAAAAAAAAAAGAAGAGGAGAAGACACCAAGAGTGGGCACACACAGACAAAAGACCATGGGAGGACACAGCAAGAAGGTGGCAATCTACAGGCGAAAATAAGAGACCTCGGGAGAAACCAAGCCTACCGACACCTTCGTCTTAGACTTCCAGGCTCCAGAACTGTGAGAAAACAAATTCTGTTGGTTAAGTCACCCAGTTTGTGGTATTTTGTTATGGAAATTCTAGGTGACTAATACAAGAAGGAAAGTATATTATAATTACTCATGTATTTGTTTTCCATTTTTTTCATCCTTGATGTTCCAAGGTTCCTTCTTTTATTATTTCCCTTTCTTTTCAAGAACTTCCTTTAGCTTTTTTTTTTTTTGAGATGGAGTCTTGCTCTGTCACCCAGGCTGGATTGCAGTGGTGTGATCTTGGCTTACTGCAACCTCCACCTCCAGAGTTCAAGCAGTTTTCCTATCTCAGCCTCCAGAGTAGCTGGGATTACTGGTGTGTGCCACCACACCTGGCTAATTTTTGTATTTTTAGTAGAGACTGGGTTTTGCCATGTTGGCCAGGCTGGTCTCAAACTCCTGGCCTCAAGTGAGCCGCCTGCCTCCCAAAGTGATGGGATTACAGGCGTGAGATACTGCACCCGGCCCCCTTTTAACCATTTTTTAAAGGGTAGATCTACAAGTGACAAATTCTCTTAGTTTTTCCTCATCTGAAAATATGTTGATTTCCTTTTATTTTTGATAGTTTTTTTCTTTCAGCATTTGAAAAAAGTTGTGCCACTTCCTTCTGGCCTTTTTTAGATTCTCATGAGAAATTGACTGTGGTTCAATCTGTTTTTCCCCTGTGAGAAAGATGTTTTTCTCTTAATGCTGTTCAAGATTTTTTCTTTGTTATTAGTTTTCAGGAGTTAGATTATTATGTGTCTTGGCATAGATGTCTTTGAGTTTATCATGTCTGTGGTTTTCTCAGCTCCTTCAACTTGTAGTTCCAGGTCTCTTGTCAAATTTGAGGAATTTTCGGTCATTATTGCTTTTTCTTTTCTTTTTTTTAAAGATGGGGTTTCACCATGATGGCCAGGCTGGTCTTGAACTCCTGACCTCAGGTGATCCACCCACCTCGGCCTCCCAAAGTGCTAGGATTACAGGCGTGAGCCACCGCGCCCAGCCCTCAGCCATTATTTCTTTGAATAAGTTTTTGGTCTTACACTCTTACTCCTTTTAGGACTCTGATGACATAACTTTCTTTTTTGAGGCAGAGTCTCACTCTGTTGCCCAGGCTGGAGTGCACTGTCACCATCTCGGCTCACTGCAACCTCCGCCTCCTGGGTTCAAGTGATTCTCCTACCTCAGCCTCCTGTTTGTTCTTTAATATTCTGCTCTGAGTATATGGTTCTTATTTACAGAAGACTTGGTGTGATGGGAATTACTCAGCCATTACTGGAAATGGAACTTCCTCCTGTGTTTTGACATATTCCCATCATTTTGCTGAGAAGTGGACAGTGGCATGGGATGGAAGGGACTTCCTTATTTCTATCACAACAGGATATTTCTTTCCCTTTTTTTTTTGGAGACGGAGTCTTGCTCTTGTCGCCCTGGCTGCAGTGCAGTGGCATGATTTCGGTTCACTGAAGCCTCTGCCTCCCAGGTTAAGCAATTCTCCTGCCTCAGCCTCCCAAGTAGCTGGGGTTATAGGCGCACACCACCACACCTGGCTAATTTTTCTATTTTTAGTAGAGATGGGGTTTTCCCATGTTGGCCAGGCTCGTCTTGAATTCCTGACCTCATGATCCACCTGCCTTGGCCTCCCAAAGTGCTGGGATTATGGGCGTGAGCCACTGTGCCCAGCCACAACAGGATATTTCAAGCTTAACTTATACTTTCTCTGTTCCAACCCTAAAGCCGTCCATTTCTCTAAGAAGCTGTTTCTTTGTTGTAAGGAATAATATTCAGAAACCAGGATCTGAGTACCAAGCCTGCTCATTTTTACATTGTGTTATTGCTTCGAAGACTTCAACACACAGAGGCCAAACCTCTATCTCTACAGATGTATATGAAATTGTGGGTTTATACTGATGCCTCTAACTCCAGTTTCACCCATCAAGACTTCTTTGTATTCCCTAATTTATATTTATATCTACTTTTTCCCACAGTGAGAACTCTAGCTGCTACCTTCTTATTTATGTCATTGCTTAACTCTACAATATGCACAATATAATTTCATAATCGCTATTCCCATGCCACTGTGAAAAACCAAGCTATTAAAAAGAATAGCTTTTCTTCGCATCTTTTTTTCCCTCTAGAAATTTTTTTCCCTCCAGGAATTTCCTTGTAGTTTTTTCTTCCCCTCTAGACTGAAAAAATATAGCCAAAATAATTTGTTCAAAAGGTACTTGGAAGGGTTCTTTTTCTTCTCCTTCAGTATGGTTTTGTTGTTCGTTTGTAACATGGGTTAATTTCTGTCTTCATTCAGTTTAGAGTCTCCTCCAATCTTGGTGATTTCATTTATTGAATTTATCATTTTATTTCCAAATATTATATTTTCAGGCCAGACATGGTGGCTCACACCTGTAATCCCAGCAATTTGGGAGGCTGCATCAGGAAGAACACTTGAGCTCAAGATTAAAAAGGAAAGAAAAGAAAAGAAAAAAAATACATATACATATATATATGTAGAGAGAGAGAGTTCTATTTTCAAAACTGCTGAATCTTTTTGTTGTAATAGCTTTATTGAGATATAATTAATATACCATACAACTCACCCATTTAAAGCATACAAGTCAACAATTTTTAATATTCACAGAATTGTGCAACCATAGCCACAATTAATTTTAAAACATTCCACTCAGACACAATGGCTCATGCCTATAATCCCAGAACTTTAGGAGACCAACTCAGGCAGATCACCTGAGCTCAGGAGTTCAGGACCAGCCTGACAAATATGATGAAACCCCATCTCTATGAAAATACAAAAATTAGCCTGGCATGGTGATACATGCCTGTAATCCCAGCTACTAAGACGCTGAGGCAGGAGAATCGAATGACCCCAGGAGGTAGAGGTTGCAGTGAGCCGAGATTATACCATTGCACCTCAGCCTGGGTGACAGAGTGGGACTCCATCTTAAACAAAAAAAAAAAAAAAGAAAAGAAAAGAAATCTCAGCAAAGAAAAAACTGTTAAAAAAAAAAAAGAAATTTGTGAATAGAAATTGACATTTTGGAAATGAAAATTTCAGACTAAATATTAAAATATCAAATAAAGTGTTACAGTTATTTTAGAATCTGTCTAGCAGATTTTCCAGTTTTTACCAGAAAACTCTCCAAAATATATTTTTTTAAAGTAGGCCGGGCATAGTGGCTCACACTTGTAATCCCAACAGCTGGGGAGGCCAAGGCAGGATTGCTTGAGCCCAAGAATTTGAGACCAGCTTGGGAGATCCTGTCTCTACAAAAAAAGATCCTGTCTCTAAAAAAAAAAAACTCACAAAAAATTAGTCAGGTAAGGTGGCGTGTACCTGTAGTCCTAGCTAACTGGGAGGCCAAGGTGGGAGGATTGCTGAGCCGAGGAGGTTGAGGCTGCAGTGAGCCATGTTCATGCCACAGCATTCCAGCCTGGACGACAAAGTGAGACTTTGTCTCAAAAAAATAAATAAGGGCCGGATTGCGGTGGCTCACACCTGTAATCCCAGCACTATGGAAGGCCAAGGAGGGTGGGTAACTTAAGGTCAGGAGACCAGCCTGGCCAACATGGTGAAACCCCCGTCCCTACTTAAAAATACAAAAATACATGATGGCGCACACCTGTAATCCCAGTTACTCAGGAGGCTGAGGCAGGAGAATTGCTTGAACCTGGGAGGCAGAGGTTGTAGTCAGTTGAGATTGTGCCACTGCACTCCAGCCTGGGGGACAGAGTGAGACTCCTTCTCAGATAAATAAATAAATAAGGCCGGGTGAGGTGGTTCATGTCTGTATTCTCAGCACTTTCGGAGGCTGAGGCAGAAGGATCACTTGAGCCCTGGGGTTTTATTTTTTGTTTTAATTTAATTTAATTCTTTTTGAGATGAAGTCTCCTCTATTGCCCAGGCTGGAGTGCAGTGGTGCTATCTGGGCTCACTGCAACCTTCGCCTCCTGGGTTCAAGGGATTCTGTTATCTCAGCCTCCTCAACAGCTGGGACTGCAGGTGTGCAGTGTCACACTTGGCTAATTTCTATATTTTGAGTAGAGATGAGGTTTTTCCAATGTTACCCAGGCTGTTCTCAAACTCCTGGCCTTAAGTGATCTGCCCACCTCAGCTTCCCAAAGTGCTGGGATTACAGACTTGAGCCACCTGGCCTGAGCCCAGAGGTTCTAAAGCAGCCTGAGCAATGTGGCAAAACCCCATCTCCACACACACACACACAAAAAATATATATATATATATGTATGTTTTTGTATACACACACACACACACACACACACACAAATTAGCCAAGGGGGTGGCACTTGCCTATAATCCCAGCTACTTGGGAGGCCGAGGTGGGAGAATCACTTGAAACTGGAATGAGGAGGTTGCAGTGAATCAAGGTCGTGCCACTACATTCCAGCCTGGACAACAGAGCAAGACTCCATCTCAAAAAAAAAAAGGTAACTTTACACTGGAAACTCTGGCAGATACCACCTTAACCTAGTGGTCAAGGTTAACATCAATAGTAATGGGGAAATCAAAATTGTGTACCACCTGATAGGATGCAGTGAGAGCACAGCGTCCCTTTCATGCTATTCCTGCCAAAGATAAATACATATCCTAAATCTAATCGTGAGGAAATGTAAGATAAGACCAAACTAAGCAACATTTTGCAGATTAACTGTCTTCTGATCGTTAAAAGTGTCAAGGTTATGAAAGCCAAAGAAAGAATGAGGAACTATTATTCCCCTGACTGATGGAGACTAAAGGTTTGCAGTAACTGCTAAGCGTTATCTCAAATTGGATCATTATGCATAAAAGACATTATTGGGACAAATGGTGAAATTTGATCAGCTGCTGAGGATTAGTTACTTTCTTGATATTGATGATTGTATTATGGTTAAGAAATATATGTTGTCTATGTGGTTATGTATGAATGTTTGAAGAAAATACACACTAAAGTGTTTGGGGGTGATAAAAGTTGTCAGGTTGTCAACTTGCTTGCAAATAGTTCATGAAGAAATAATATCTTTTTTCCACCCCACTCCCCAAGAAATATTTTTGTACTTTAGAAAACAATTCTGTAAATTTAAAATAAACATTTTAAAAGTGAATTTTTTGGCTGGGCACAGTGTTTCATGCCTATAATCCTAGCACTTTGGGATGCCGAGGCAGGCAGATCATCTGAGGTCAGGAGTTGGAGACCAGTCTGGCCAATATGGTGAAGCCCCATCTCTACTAAAAATACAAAAATTAGCTGGGCATGGTGGCAGGCACCTATAATCCCACCTACATGGAGGCTAAGGCAGGAGAATCACTTGAACTCGGCGGGGGTGGGTTGCAGTGAGCCAAGATCATGCCATTTCACTCTAGCCTAGGCCAAAAAGCGAAACTCCGTCTCAACAAATAAATCAATCGATCAAAATAAAAGTGAATTTTTTTCCACTTCGATTTTGATTACTCTTATTCTGGAGCTGCTAAACATTGGTTGATATATTTTATATCCATTTGTATTGGATATAATTTGCTTGTTTGGGAATTCTACTTACATTAATTTCCTCAATGAGGTTTTTTTTTTTTGAGACAGAGTCTCTGTCACTAGGCTGGAGTGCAGTGGCGAAATCTTGGCTCACTGCAACCTCTGACTCCCTGGTTCAAGTGATTCTCCTGCCTTAGCCTCCCGAGTAGCTGGGATTACAGGCACGCGCCACCACTCCCAGCTAATTTTTTGTATATTTTAGTAGAGACGGGGTTTCACCATGTTGGCCAGGATGGTCTTGATCTCCTGACCTTGTGATCCGCCCACCTCGGCTTCCTAAAGTGTTGGGATTACAGGTGTGAGCCACCTCGCCTGGCCTGTTTCTTGTTTTTTGTTTTGAGACAGAGTCTCACTCTATCGCTCAGGCTAGAGTGCAGTGGCATGTGGCTCACTGCAACCTCCGTCTCCCAGGTTCAAACGATTCTCCTGCCTCAGCCTCTTGAGTAGCTGAGATTATAGGCATTTGCCACCACACCTGGCTAATTTTTGTGTTTTTAGTAGAGATGGGGTTTTACCATGTTAGGCTGGTCTCATACTCCTGACCTCAAGTGATCCACCTGCCTCGGCCTCCCAGAGTGGTGGGATTACAGGCGTGAGCCACCGCGCCTGACCCTCAGTGAGAATTTTAAACACCCAATTTAATCTGATTTTTAAACAGATTATGCTTTTGTTTCTCTTGTATTAATATTCTCTTGTGGTCTCAAGTAGCCACTCTTAGCCACTTGTAAACACTAAAGGGTTTGGAGCATATGAATTAACTGAATAGTTCAATTTAAGTCCATGGAAAAAACATTTAAATCATCTCTCTTAAGTCATATGATGGATCCACGGACCATGTCTGTGCCGATTGTTCTTTCATACCAATCAGAGGCCCCTGGGATTCATAGGCATATGTGGAAAAATGAGTCACTCCACCAACACACAGCTGGACTCTCACACAATAGAAATGTGGAAATCTGAGTGGAGCACAAGGAATCTGTATCCGAACAAGAGTTCACACTCTTCCTGTTCTGTTAGGTTATGAAATGGAAACACCATTTCCTGGGAAAAGGGCCAGATTCCATAAATGAAATGGTTTTTCTTCAATACGCACAGCTGCTAAGAACTTACTGCGCCTACTGAGAGTGGCTTGTTTGAAAGATCTTGTCTTGGTTCCAACTGGAAAGTTGAAAGGAAGGGGCTCTTCTCTTGTGCAACAAAATGGGTTTAACAGAGACAGTCTTGTTGAATACCAGTTCTCAATTGGTTCAAGTGAGAGAAACAGAAAAGGGTCACGCACATTTTTTGCCAGGAATTGTGTATCAACCATTTGGATATGTCCCTTTACAGATGTGAACACATTTCATCCTCAAAACAATTTTACTTTTTCTTTTTTTTTTTTGAGATGGAGTTTTGCCCTGTTGCCCAGGCTGGAGTGCAATGGAGCGATCTCAGTTCACTGCAATCCTCTGCCTCCCAGGTTCAAATGATTCTCCTGTCTCAGCCTCCCTAGTAGCTGGGATTACAGGCACCTGCCACCACACCCAGCTAATTGTTTGTATTTTTAGTAGAGATGGGGTTTCACTATGTTGACCAGGCTGTTCTGGAACTCCTGGCCTCACATGATCCACCCACCTCAGCCTCTCAAAGTGCAAGGGTGAGCCACCACGTCTGGCTAATCTTAGTATTTTTTTTATTATGGGAAAGTTCAGGCGCGATGTGGTGGCTCATGCCTGTAATCCCAGCACTTTGGGAGGCTGAGGCAGGCAGATCACTTGAGGTCAAGAGTTGGAAACCATCCTGGCCAACATGGTGAAATGCTGTCTCTACTAAAAATACAAAAATTAGGCAGGCGTGGTGACGAACACCTATAATCCCAGCTACTCAAGAGGCTGAGGCAGGAGAATCCCTTGAACACGGGAGGCAGAGGTTGCAGTGAGCCAAGATTGTGCCACTGCATTCCAGCCTAGGTGATAGAGCTAGACTCTGTCTCAAAAAAAAAAGAAAAAAGAAAAAAAAAGTCTATCCCTTAAGACATTTGCAGACCTTAAGGGCAGCTCTTTCTCCCTATTGCAATAGACTCCCTCCCGCTATTGCCACAGTCTCTTTCCTCTCCTTGCACACATTCTTTAGCATAAAGTCTCCCTTTAGTAAGTCTGAATTTGTTTTTTCTTTGTCCGGGGTTTTTTGGGGGCTGATGAAAGTTGATTCTTGCACAACTTTGTGAACATGGTAAAACATATTCAGTTGTATGCTTTAGGTGAACTGTGTGGTATGTGAATTCTACCTCAGTAAAGTTCTATTGTTTAACCTTTTAAAGCAGTATTAAAAGCTTTTTTTTTTTGGTCCAAATATAGCAGCCTATTCTTGTAATCCCCACACTTTGGGAAGCCGAGCCTAGGAGTTTAAGACCACCCTGGGAAACAGCAAGATCCCATCTCTACAAACATTTTTAAAAATTAGCTGGGCGTGGCCAGGCACGGTGGCTCACGCCTGTAATCCTAGCACTTTGGGAGGCCGAGGCGGCTGGATCATGAGGTCAGGAGATTGAGACCATCCTGGCCAACATGGTGAAACCCCGTGTCTACTAAAAAAATTACAAAAAAATTAGCTGGGCGTGGTGGCATACACCTGTAGTCCCAGCTACTCTGGAGGCTGAGGCAGGAGAATAGCTTGAACCCGGGAAGTGGAGATTTCAGTGAGTCGAGATTTCGCCACTGTACTACAGCCTGGGCTGTAACAGTGCAAGACTCCGTCTCAAAAACAAAAACAAAAACAAAAACAAAAACAAAAAACGTGGTGGCCCATAGGAAACGAAAATTAAAAAAAAAAGAAAAAGAAAAAAAATTATCTGGGCACAGTGGCTCATGCCTGTAACCCTAACACTTTGGGAGGCTGAGGCAGGCAGATCACTTGAGCTCAGGAGTTTGAGACCAGCCTGGAGAACATAATGAGAACTTGTCTGTACAAAAATGAGTCAGGTGTATGCCTGTAGTCCCAGCTACTTGAGAGGCTGAGGAGGATTGCTTGAGCCTGGGAGGTTGAGGCTGAAGTAAGCTGTGATCACACCACTGTACTCCAGCCTGGGCAACAGAACGAGATCCTGTTTTTTTTTTTTTTTTTTTTTTAGTAAAGATGGGGTTTCAGGCCGGGCGCGGTGGCTCACGCCTGTAATCCCAGCACTTTGGGAGGCTGAGGCGGGTGGATCACGAGGTCAAGAGATCGAGACCATCCTGGTCTACATGGTGAAACCCCGTCTCTACTAAAAATACAAAAAATTAGCTGGGCATGGTGGCGCGTGCCTGTAATCCCAGCTACTCAGGAGGCTGAGGCAGAAAAATTGCCTGAACCCAGGAGGCGGAGGTTGCGGTGAGCCGAGATCGCGCCATTGCACTCCAGCCTGGGTAACAAGAGCGAAACTCCATCTCAAAAAAAAAAAAAAAAAAAAAAGATGGGGTTTCACCATGTTGGTCAGGCTGGTCTTGAACTCCTGACCTCAGGTGATCCACCCGCCTTGGCCTCCAAAGTGCTTGGATTACAGGTGTGAGCCACCACGCCTGGCTGAGATCCTGTTTCAATAAAAATAAATAAATAAAATAGCTATTTAAAAAAAGAAAATGAAAGGAAGAAAAAATAAACTAGCAAATGGGACAAGAAGTAAAAGTAGTACAGTGTCCAAGACTAAGAGGGAAGAATCTCAAAGGTAAATTGGTCAGCAGTGCTAAATCACACAGAATTCAAATAAAATTAGCAAAGGAGGCTGGATGCGGTGGCTCATGCCTGTAATCCCAGCACTTTGGAGGCAGAGGCACGTGCTGGAGCTCAGGAGTTTGAAACCAGCCTGAACAACATAAAAAAAAAAAAAAAAAAAAAAAAAAAAAAAGCAGCAGCAGAAAGAAAGAAAAGGGAAAATAGTTGGTGGAATCTAGGTTTCTTAGTTTTGCTTTTTTTTTTTTTTTTTTTTTTTTTTTGAGACGGAGTTTCACTCTTATTACCCAGGCTGGAGTGCAATGGCGCAATCTCGGCTCACCGCAGCCTCCCGGGTTCAGGCAATTCTCCTGCCTCAGCCTCCTGAGTAGCTGGGATTACAGGCACGCACCACCATGCCCAGCTAATTTTTTGTATTTTTAGTAGAGACGGGGTTTCACCATGTTGACCAGGATGGTCTCGATCTCTTGACCTCGTGATCTGCCCGCCTCGGCCTCCCAAAGTGCTGGGATTACAGGCGTGAGCCACCACGCCCGGCCTAGTTTTGCTTTTTAAATTGAAAAAAAAAATTGGATTTTTTGAGACAGGGTCTCACTCTGTCTCCCAGGCTGGAGTGCAATGGTGCAATCTTGGCTCACTGCAACCTCTGTCCCCTGGAGTCAAGCAATCCTCCCACCTCAGCCTCCTGAGTTGCTGGGATCACAGGCACATGCTACAATGCCTGGCTAATTTTTGTATTTTTAGTAGAGACAGGGTTTCACCACTTCGCCCATGCTGGTAAAACAATATGTAGTTTGCTCTATTTTCTACAGCCCTCTTCTCCTGTTTTGTTTTTTTTTTTCAATGTTTTCTGTTTGTTAGCCTGAATCACTGCTTCTCTGAAACTAAAATTTCTGCTCCACGGCCGGGCACGGTGGCTCACGCCTATAATCCCAGCACTTTGGCAGGCCGAGGCGGGTGGATCACGAGGTCAAGAGATCGAGACCATCCTGGTCAACAAAGTGACACCCTGTCTCTACTAAAAATAGAAAAATTAGCTGGGCATGGTGGTGCACACCTGTAGTCCCAGCTACTCGGGAGGCTGAGGCAGGAGAATTGCTTGAACCCAGGAGGCGGAGGTTGCAGTGAGCCGAGATCCCGCCATTGCACTCCAGCCTGGGTAACAACAGCGAAACTCCATCTCAAAAAAAAAAAAAAAAAAAAAAAAAAAAAAATCCTGCTCCACAGCAAAAGTGCTGGTGGTGTCCTTCAGATGGCTTCTAGCACCAAATTATGCATAAATTAGCACTTAATAAATAATTTTGACTGTTTTCTGGTTCAGGGAAGTTGTATATTATTAATGTTTGAAGGCAAAGAAAGGAAGGGATTTTGAGGAAGAGAAATATACAAATGTTATAGGCATTTTTCATATATGTATATCAGAGAGACAAGAATAGCACTCATAGGCCGGGCGTGGTGGCTCACGCCTATAATCCAAGCACTTTGGAGGCCAAGGCGTGTGGATCACCTGAGGTCGGGAGTTCAAGACCAGCCTGACCAACATGGTCAAACCCCGTGTTTAAAAATAATAATAAAATAAAGAGTAGCACTTATAAAGCTGGCAAAAAGAGAAAAAGAAAAAAGAGAGAAACCGGTTGGGCCCGGTGGCTCATGCCTGTAATCCCAGTACTTTGGGAGGCCGTGGTGGGAGGATCACCTGAGGTCAGGAGTTTGAGACCAGCCTGGCCAACATGGGGAAACCCCGTCTCTACTAAAAATACAAAATTAGCCTGGTATGGTGGCACATGCCTGTAATCCCAGCTACTTGGGAGGCTGAGGCAGGAGAATCGCTTGAACCTGGGAGGCGGAGGTTGTGGTGAGCCAAGATGGTGCCACTGCACTCCAGCCTGGGCAACAAGAACGGAACTCTGTCTCAAAAAAGGAAAAAAATAATCACTGTTGTTTGTGGCAGCTGTGAACCAGCTGCTGAGTGCTGGCCTCCCATGTGAGATGGTTGCACCGATGTGAAGACATATCATTCATCCCAACTGTTTATTATTAACAAAACACAGTGCCATTAAAAAAAAAAAAAAACCCAAAACACACAGTCTCCCTGGGATCTCTCCTAGCACAGATCCAACACTGAACAGAACATTTCACACCCTTTGCTGGATCTCCCTGAATGTAAACTGGTAAGACTTACGGCAGAATCATGATAACGGGAGAAGGGATGAGCAGTGCTTGGCTATTCCCCTGTGCCCTTTCACACTGCATGTTACTGGGTTTGGGAGGGGTCCTTTCCCCCTCCTTTGTACCTACAGACCCTCACCTGTGAACCCTTCACCGCTCCTCCTGAGAGTAGTGACTGCTTTCCCTATGCTGGGGAGGAGCTTCTAGCTGTGTCAGAAACTGCATCTGGCTGGGTGCAGTGTTTCACGCCTGCAATCCCAGCATTTTGGAAGGCCGAGGTGAATAGATCTCTTGAGCCCAGGAATTCAAGACTGGCCTGGGCAGCATGGCAAAAATCCATCTCTACAAAAACAAAACAAAAAACAAACAAAAACAAAAAAATTAGCCAGGTGTAGTGGCATACAGCTGCAGTCCCAACTACGTGGGAGGCTAAGGTAGGAGGCTCACCTGAGCTCAGGAAGTCGAGGCTGCAATAAGCCAAGATTGCACCACTGCACTCAAGCCTGGGCAACAGAACAAGACCTTGTCTTAAAAAAAAAAAAAGGTGGGCGGTGGCCAGGCAACTCAACTCATACCTGTAATCCCAACACTTTGGGAGGCTGCAGCGGGCAGATCACCTGAGGTCAGGAGTTTGAGATCAGCCTGGCCTACATGTGGAAACCCCGTCTCTACTAAAAATACAAAAATTATTGGGGCATGGTGGCATAAGCCTGTAATCCCAGCTACTTGTGAGGCTGAGGCAGGAGAATCGCTTAAACCCAGGAGGCAGAGGTTTCCATGAGCTGAGATCACCCCACTGCACTCCAGCCTGGGTGACAGAGTGAGACTCGGTCTTAGGGAAAAAAAAAAAAAAAAAGGACTAGACTTGATTTATCTTCAATTAAGTCCCTAGTCCAGTAATTGGCTGGTGTTAAGTAGTCACGCTTTATTGAGCAAGCAGATGGATGGAGGAATATGAAAGAGCCCCCTGTGAGATTCTAGCTGCTGACATGGTTACATCCCGGTGTCCTTTTTCTGGGCCAAAGGAGTTGTTTGCTTTGACTTCACTATCCGTTTTATGGATTCTATCTCAGTGGCTGAAAGCACACAATGGAACAGTGTGCCTTTCAGCAAATAGAGTGAGCAATGGAAAATGCAAACCAACAACCCTGAATGCAAGCAATGGCATGCTGAATGCAGCTACAAATGAAGAGAAACTGCTTATTTTCACTGGAATGGAGTGAAATGCTCTGGAAACGACAGTGCTGCTCCAGTCTGGGGTGCCCATACTGGTACAGCTAGCACACCGAGCCTCAGCATGCCCCCTGTTGGACTTAGCTGGCATTTAGTCAGAAAAGGAATGTGAGAAAAACTTGTTGATGCAGATTTTTCTCCAACATAGGCATGCAGGGGTAGGGCCCTTTTACAGAAATTCTCCATTAAGGAGGCATTAAATGAGTCAGAGATGTATTCACTGGACTACCTCTGGGACATAACTTGACTTATCTACAAATTCTGGCATTTCTGTTTGAAGAAGTGGTATAGAACTATTTTCCTGATGAGGCTGGGGGAGGTCAAGGTGGGTGGATCACCTGAAGTCAGGGGTCCCAGACCAGCCTGGCCAATATGGTGAAACTCTGTCTCTACTAAAAATATAAAAACTAGCTGGGCGTGGTGGCAAATGCCTGTAATTTCAGCTACTTGGTAGGCTAAGGCAGGAGAATCGCTTGAATCCTGGAGGCAGAGGTCACAGTGAGCCAAAATGGTGCCACTGCACTCCAGCCTGGGCAACAAGAATGAAACTCCATCTCAAAAAAAAAATAGTAAATAGTAATAATTAAAGTCTTCTGGAAAAGAAACTGGTTGCTGGGATAGACATAAAACTTCTTTTCACTGTATTTATTTGTGTGCTATCTGCAATTTGTGTCTTGAATATCACTTGTTAAAATAATCTAATCAATGGACCTTGAATAACAATAATCTGCTGGACGCCGTGGCTCACGCCTGTAATCCCAGCATTTTGGGAGGCCTGAGCAGGCAGATCATGAGGTCAGGAGTTCGAGACCACCCTGGCCAACATAGCAAAACTCCGTCTCTACTAAAAACACAAAAAAATTAGCCAAGCATGATAGGGTGCGCCTGTAGTCCCAGCTATTCAGGAGGCTGAGGCAGGAGAATTGCTTGAACCCTGGAGGAGGAGGTTGTGGTGAGCAGAGATCATGCCACTGCACTCCAGCTTGGGCAACAGAGTGAGACTCCTTCTCAAAAAAAGAAACAATTAGCCAGTTGTGGTGGTGGGTGCCTGTAATCCCAGATACTAAGGAGGCTGAGGCGGGAGAATCGCTTGAACCCTGGAGGTGGAGGTTGCAGTGATCCAAGATCATGCCACTGCACTCCAGCCTGGGTGACAGAGTGAGACTCTGCCTAAAATAATAACAATAATAATCTAAGGACCTTATGGGACATTTTAAAAAATGAAGGTTCCGGCTGGGTACGGTAACTCACACTTGTAATCCCAGCACTTTGGGAGGCCAAAGCAGGTGGATCAGGAGCCTGAGACCAGCCTGGCCAACATGGTGAAACCCCATCTCTACTAAAAATACAAAACAAAACAAAACAAAAATAGTGGGGCGTGGTGGCACCTGTAATCCCAGCTACTCAAGAGGCTGAGGCAGGAGAATTGCTTGAACCCGGGAGGCAGAGGTGGCTGTTGGCTATCATGCCATTGCACTCCAGTCTGGGTGACAGAGAAACTCGTCTTGAGAAAAAAAAATGCTGGGCATGGTGGCACACACCTGGAGTCCCAGCTACTTGGGAGGCTGAGGCAGGAGAATCTCTTAAACCCAGGAGTCAGAGGTTGCAAAATGAAGGTCCCATAAGGTTCTCTACTGTCATTCCTCTTTTTTCCAAAAGCTTTTTCAATCCTTAGTTGAAGCAATTTAAATTACTATAATACATTTCTCTTAAATTCTAAAATAAGTTGGTAATCTTCCAGTTCTGGCATTTATATGTGTATATATGATCTTTTTTTTTTTTTTTTTTTTTAGACAGAGTCTCTGTCAACTAGGCTGGAGTGCAGTGGCACCATCTAGGCTCACTGCAACCTCTACCCCTGGTTCAAGCAATTCTCCTACCTCAGCTTCCTGAGTAGCTGGGATTACCGATGTGCACCACCATGCCCGGGTAATTTTTGTATTTTTAGTAGAGACGGGATTTCATCATGTTGGTCAGGCTGGTCTTCAACTCCTGACCTTGTGATCTGCCCGCCTTGGCCTCCCAAAGTGCTGGGATTACAGGCACGAGTCACCATGCCTGGCCTCATATAATCTTATATACCAGCTTCATTCTACTTGAACCTCAAATGAGAAAGCCATTTATTTGTGAAGAAACAGTTATTGAAGTGTTAGGGTACCGGGTGTGGTGGCACACTGTAGTCTAAGCTACTTAGAGGTGGGGGGATCACTTGAGCCCAGGAGGTCCAGACTACAGTGAACTGTGATTGTGCCACTGCACTCAGTCTGCGTGACAGAGGAAGATTCTGTCTCAAAAAAAAAAAAAAAAAAAAAGTTGGAAAAAACAGAAAGGCAAAGTGGCTCACACCTGTAATCCTAGCATTTTGGGAGCCCAAGGCAGGTGGATCCCTTGAACCTAGGTGTTTGAGACCAGTGGCAAACACCTGTTTCTACAAAAAATAATACAAAAATTAGCCAGCACAGTGGTGTGCACCTATAGTCACAGCTATTTGGGAGGCTGAGGTGGGAGAATCACCTGAACCAGGGAGGTCGAGGTTGCAGGGTCCACAGAGTGAGACCCTGTCTCAAAAAAAAAAAAAGAGGCTAGGTACAGTGGCTAATGCCTGTAATCCCAGCACTTTGGGAGGCCAAGGTGGGCAGATCACAAGGTCAAGAGTTCAAGACCAGCCTGGCCAGCACAGTGAAACCCCTTCTCTACTTAAAAAAAAAAATACAAAAAATTAGCCAGGCATGGTGGCGCATGCCTGTAATCCCAGCTACTCAGAAGGCTGAGGTAGGAGAATCTCTTGAATCCAGGAGGGGAAGGTTGCAGTGAGCCAAGATCACACCACTGCACTCCAGCCTGGGCTACAGAGTAAGACTCCGTCTCAAAAAAAAGGAAAAAAGGAAAAAAAGGAGGTCACCAGTAACCACGTATCTTGCCTTTCTAGTAGAAAGGGTACTTCAGGATAACCTGATAAACAGCCCTAGTTGATGGCTCCCTTTTCTGTGAGAATTTCCGCTAACATATATGGCGTTGTAAACCCTTAGAAAAACACCCAAAATGTTCTTAGGACACCAACCCATTTACTGCAAAGTCGGGCTCCTTTCTGAATTGGTGGGTTCTCTGGATTGAGGAGGCCCAGGGTCCTCACAGAGCAGTTTTTCACTCTTCCTAATGATAATGGATACCAGACTAGAAGTGACCTTTTGCCAGGACCATCATCCGTCCAGCTGGGGAAACCCAAGTGTGGTTTCCTAAGCAGGGAAAAGGGTTGCCACTTTTCTGTGGGAAAGGGAGCTGGCGCCACTCCAGAGACTCACAGCACCAGTGCTGTGCTAGACAGAAAATGGGGGAGGATGGGCACCCTCCCTTTTTCTGGACTTCTGCACTAAGGATCTTCCTGGGGCTTCTCAGAATTGCCTGCTCCCTTGTACCCAGCATAGATGAAAATATGCTTTGGGGCCGGGCGAGGTGGCTCACACCTGTAATTCCAGCAATTTGGGAGGCCAAGGTGGGTGGATCACGAGGTCAGGAGTTCAAGACCAGCCTGGCCAATATAGTGAAACCCTATCTCTAAAAAAAAAAAAAGAAAAAGAAAGAAAATATGCTTTGGTTATTCCTCCGAAACAGGACATGGATGTTGGGGAGTGGCCATGGGTGCCTGTCTCCCTGCCCCAGAGGAAGGCTTAGAGTGCTAAGGAGGAAAGAGCATCAAAGCAGGAGTCCACAGACCTGGGTTCCAGTGCTAGTGCCAACACTAACCTGCAAGTGACATCTGGCAAGCCACCTGTCTCCTGCAGCTTTCCTTTTCCTGTCTGTCAAATGAGGAGGTGGGATTTGATGGTCTCTCTGATGGCTTAGTGTTAGTCCCTGGAATCTTGAGAGAGAAGTGGACTCCTAGATCCTGCTTACTGAGATTGGTGTCAGCTGCTGCTGAGGGGTGTTGGAGGGGGAACACAGGGAAAGATGAGTTTTGGAGAGAGATGAGAGGTAGGTTTTTTTTTTTTTTTTTGAGACGGAGTTTCGCTCTTGTTACCCAGGCTGGAGTGCAATGGCGCAATCTCAGCTCACCACAACCTCCGCCTCCTGGGTTCAGGCAATTCTCCTGCCTCAGCCTCCCAAGTAGCTGGGATTACAGGCATGCGCCACCACACCCAGCTAATTTTGTATTTTTAGTAGAGCCAGGGTTTCTCCATGTTGGTCAGGTTGGTCTCAAACTCCTGACCTTAGGTGATCCGCCGGCCTTGGCCTCCCAAAGGGCTGGGATTACGAGCGTGAGCCACCTTGCCCTGCCTAAGAGAGGTGAGTTTTTAAAAAGGGGTTTGGGGGCCCGGCGCGGTGGCTCATGCCTGTAATCCCAGCACTTTGGGAGGCCGAGGCGGGTGGATCACGAGGTCAAGAGATCGAGACCATCCTGGTCAACATGGTGAAACCCCGTCTCTACTAAAAATACAGAAAATTAGCTGGGCATGGTGGCGCGTGCCTGCAATCCCATCTACTCAGGAGGCTGAGGCAAGAGAATTGCCTGAACCCAGGAGGCGGAGGTTGCGGTGAGCCGAGATCGCGCCATTGCACTCCAGCCTGGGTAGCAAGATCGAAACTCTGTCTCCAAAAAAATAAATAAATAAATAAATAAATAATAAAAAGGGGTTTATGCCAGGCATAGTGGCTCACACCTGTAGTCCCAGCACTTTGGGAGGACGAAGCCAACAGATCACTTGAGCTCAGGAGTTCAAGACCAGCCTGGGCAAAATAGTATAGACCCTGTCTCTAAAAAAATAAAAATTGAAAAAATTAGCTGGGCGTGGTGGCATGTGCCTGTAGTCCCAGCTACACAGGAGGCTGAAGTGGCAGGATTGCTTGCTTGCCCAGGAGGTCGAGGCTGCGTGAGCCATGATTGGGCCACTGCACTCCAGCCTGGGTGACAGAGTGAGACCCTGTCTCAAAAAGGGGGGTTGGTGGGTGGGCTTTATTTTCTATTTGATTGTCCATCTTAATTCTACTTTGTCAGGACAATTCTAAAAGGAACTCAGAGGAGCTTCGCAGCCCCTCACCACCACCGTGACCCCAAGTAAGTTCTCTCTTTCTTCCCTGCCACAAACAACCCCTTAAACTTACCCCTGGGTTGGTAACCTGCTTGGGGCTGGTGATGAGGAAATCAGAAAGGCCTCCCAGATCTTGACGATTTTCGCTTGAGTTTAAGCGAGAGGGAAACAGAGAGCAACACTCTCAGAACCTGATTCCCTTCCTCAGCTCGCATTCCTCCGCCCGTCCCGCTCCCGCCGCCAGCGGAGGCCCTAGTCTCCCGCTCCAACTATTCCAACCATCCAGGGAAGGGTGGGGCGTTCGGCTCTTGGGTCCCCCTCCGCCGGCCCCCCTCGTCGGTCTCCCCTTCTTCCCCGGTCCCTCCCTTTCTGGGGTGGGGCCAGCCAATAAGCGGCCAGACTCCGGGCTTTGGCCCGAGAGCCGGGGAGCTCACCGATTCCCCGCCCAGCAGTTCTGGCCGCTGTCCCGGTGCGCACGGACGTGGCTCGAGTTTCCTCTGCTCTCTGCTCTCGCCCGCTCGCTCTCCCCCGTTCCACTCCTCCTTCTCTCCGTGTCTCCCGCTCCAGCTCCAGCTCCACCCGGCCGGCCCCGCACGGCTCCGGGTAGCCATGGAGGACGTCTCGCTCTATATCGTCGAGCGGCCGCTTCCCGGGTACCCCGACGCCGAAGGCCCGGAGCCTCCCCATGCTGGGGCTCAGGCGGCGGAGGAGCCGTCGGGGGCCGGCTCGGAAGAGCTGATCAAGTCGGACCAGGTGAACGGCGTGCTGGTGCTGAGTCTCCTGGACAAAATCATCGGCGCCGTAGACCAGATCCAGCTGACCCAAGCCCAGCTGGAGGAGCGGCAGGCGGAGATGGAGGGCGCCGTGCAGAGCATCCAGGGCGAGCTGAGCAAGCTGGGCAAGGCGCACGCCACCACGAGCAACACAGTGAGCAAGCTGCTGGAGAAGGTGCGCAAGGTCAGCGTCAACGTGAAGACCGTACGCGGTAGCCTGGAGCGCCAGGCGGGGCAGATCAAGAAGCTGGAGGTCAACGAGGCCGAACTGCTGCGGCGCCGCAACTTTAAAGTCATGATCTACCAGGTGAGCCCACGGGGCTGACCGCGCCCAGAGCTCCCGCGCCCGGCCCGCGTCCCCGGCCTGGGATTTGGGTTGGAGACCTGCCCGTGGCGCGGTTGCCCTCCCAGCCTGGCTCGGGCGCCCGGGAGATCCACCCTCCTTCCGGCGAGCGCCGCTGGGGTGGGGTTGGGTGGGGCGGGGTGGGGTGGAGGGAGCGGCGGACTCCAGGGGCGCGTAGAGGGGCGCGCTCTGCACCCCGCACCTCCCCACCCAGATCCTCTCCGGTCTCAAACTTGTAGCAGAACCGAATTAGGGGGTGGACTCGAGGACGCTGCCCCTAGCAGACCGCTCCTTCCCTAATTGGCTCTGTCAAACGTCTTCCTCCTTGGGGGAAGTTTCTAGGAAAGTCAGGGGTCCCTGCGATCGTTGAGGTCCTCTGTAAGCGGACACGCTGCGGGGCCCGGGCCTGGGGCCTCCGCGCCTGCGGGCCTGATATAGCGGGTGATTCAGGACTCAGGCACGCACCCGTGGGGACTGCGCCAAGCGTGGGACGCGACCGCCAACCTCCTCCCCCGACCCTGCGCCCCCGCGTCCCCCCATCGGCCTCGGCGGCCCAACCCGGTCCCCTCGCTGCGCTCTGCTCCTGCCCTCCAGGCACTTTCAGGCCCTTGAGAACACCCTCACCCGCGGCGCGCGGGCACCCTGGGCCTCCTGGAAGAGGGCGGGGCTGGGCGGGGAAGAGGGGGCGTTAGGACTGCAAGAGGGGCTGGTGGAGGGGGTGGAGAGCCGGGGTCCGGCGGTTTGGGCGCAGTTTGGGCGCGGTGAATCACCCTGCATGCCTGCGGGGGCGGGGGCCGGGCGCAGCAGAGCAGCCGGCGCGGGGAGGCTGGCGCCCCCCGGCTGCTTTCTTTGCACCTCTCCCCATTCCTCCTGCTTGGATAAAAATGTAGCTTTTGGATCGTAACCCCTAATAAACCTGGGAGTCTCGGGTTTCTTTTTTTTTTCTTTTTTTTTTTTTTTAGACGGAGTTTCGCTCTTGTTACCCAGACTGGAGTGCAATGGCGCGATCTCGGCTCACCGCAACCTCCGCCTCCTGGGTTCAGGCAATTCTCCTGCCTCAGCCTCCTGAGTAGCTGGGATTACAGGCACGCGCCACCACGCCCAGCTAATTTTTCGTATTTTTAGTAGAGGCGGGGTTTCACCATGTTGACCAGGATGGTCTCGATCTCTTGACCTCGTGATCCACCCGCCTTGGCCTCCCAAAGTGCTGGGATTACAGGCTTGAGCCACCGCGCCCGGCCGAGTCTCGGGTTTCTAAGCTGCTCCTCTCCACGCCGCCTCCGCAGTGCCATCGGGGATGAGATCTTGCGCTGGGCGGGAAGGGTTCCAGCCTGTCTCCTCCCGGCTTCCCAAATGCCGGCTGATGCTTCTAACCCCAGGGAGGCGGGATCGTGTGGGGCACGGGGTTAGTCTACGCTCCTGTCTCCCCTTCCTCTCCCTGCGGAAGGGAATGGAAAGAAAGGGAAGGCTGGATTTCCCACACCCTCCAAGTTAGAAGATCCCTCTCCTGGAGCCGTGGCTCTCTGACTGCTCTGGGGCCGGGTAAAGCCGAGTTCTGAGTGACCATCTACGGTGAGGCGAGGGGGTCCCTGGCTTGTTCTCCCCAGGAGGAGTTGAGATAGATGCAGATCGGGACAAGTATTTGGGAAGAGCAGAGACAGAAACGTGAGTCAGCCGGTAGCTATCTGAGGTGGCAAGATAGGCAGAAATGGCGCTTGTCCCCCTCCCCACCCTTACCCACCAATGAGGAACTCCTCCCAGGAGGCACATATATGTGGCTTTTTTGCTTCCCCTACTTAAGCATTATTTGGATAGAAAACGTTTCTCCTGAGCTATTTCCACTTAGTCTAACTGCTTGGAGGAAACAGGATGAGAGGGGGGCTTTTGACAGTTTTTTAAAGAGACCTGCTTAGTACTGGAGACATAGAAAGGAGGGGAACAAGATAGGGGTCTGGGACAGAAAGTCAGCTCTGTATTTTCTCCAGAGGCTGGTGTGGCCAAGGGTCACCATGAAGAGCCAGAGGGGTGACCCTTCTCACTCTAACTGTCCCAGACTATAAAACCTGGGAATGCTCTTGGTCTCGAGGTAATAAACTTCCCTATGCCAAAGATGGAGATTCTGAGAGAAGAAGGAAAGGTATGGAGGGAGAAAGACTCTGCAGAGGCCAGTGGCATCTCTCTGTTATGCCCTCTCTAGCAATCTGCAGGGATGTATCTGTATTTTGGGGGGTGGGAGGGAATAAGTTCTAATCACAGGTGGCTTCAAATGCATCTGCACTAAACCAAGGCCAGTGGGGGACAGAGTTAAAAGTAGCTCAAATGGAGTCCCCAAACTCACAGGGGCAATAACTAAGAGCTAAAGTGGTCCCAACCTAGGGAGGAATTCAGAGGTAAGGAAAAGATTCCAGCAAATGGGGTGGGGCTTGGGAATGCAGAACCTCCCTGAGCTGCAGAGCAGATGTTCCAGGTGGGGACGATGGGGTGGGGATCCTGCTGCTGGAGGAAGGCAGAGGCTGCTCCTGCTCCTCCCCGAGGTCTGCAGGCCTGAGAAGAGAAGGAGGTAAAAATAGCTCTGTGCTTTGGCAGGCCTATTAGGGAAGATTGGGGGCAGCAGCATTTATGGTAAAGTCCGGCTGAAGGAGAAGGATGCTTGAGTGGCCAGGCAAAGAGACAGAGATTTAGAGAGACTCCTGGGATGGTGTGAGTTCCCTGGAGGGGCCATGGGGCAGGGATGTTATATTCCCCACTGCCAGGGTGGGAGGTGATGATGTGGCAGTGGGGGTGGGGCAGAGGAGAACACCAAGGGATGGGAGGGCCCCAGTTGTGGGATCAAGATATCTCAAGATATCTGGCCTTCCACACTCTATTCCTGGGGAGAAAAGGAGGGAATCCCTTTTGTGGCCCCACCCCAGATTCAGGGAACTTCTAGACTTAATGATTTCACAGCTTAAGTTTGCATTTGACCACACACACACACACACACACACACACACGCACACACACAAGAAATTCAGCACCTCCCACCCCAAGATATCACAGCCCTCATCTTAAACTCACTTCTGAGTCATCACTGTCCTTCTCTGGCATTTCCTTCCCTGTCTCCCAAACAAAACCTAGCAGTTTGGCATCGCATCCTATCAGGTGACGACACTTAGCTAGCAACAGCTAGTGAATGAGGGAAGTGAATTCTACTAGTTACAGGAGTTAGTGGACTGAGGGCTGCAGGTGGATCAGGCCAGGTTGTGAGTATAGAGGCAGTTACTGTAAAATACCATTCAGAGGCCAGGTGCGGTGGCTCATGCCTGTAATCCCAGCACTTTGGGAGGCCGAGGCGGGTGGATCACTTGAGGTCAGGAGTTTGAGACCAACCTGGCCAACATAGTGAAACTCTATCTCTACTAAAAGTACAAAAATTAGGTGGACATGGTGGTCCCAGCTACTCGGGAGGCTGAGGCAAGAGAATCGCTTGAACCCGGGAGGCAGAGGTTGCAGTGAGCTGAGATCGTGCCACTGCATTCCAGCCTGGATGACAGAGTGAGACTGTGTCTCAAAAATAATACTTATAACAAATTAAATAAATAAAATACCATGCAGATGGGTGGAGCTATGATCATTAAAGAGCCAATTCTTCCAGGCAACAGTTGGTTTTGGGGGGCGGTTTATTTTGCTTAATTTTTCAGACAGAGTCTCACTCTGTTGCCCAAGCTGTAGTGCAGTGGCATAATCATAGCTTACTGCAGCCTTGAACTCCTGGGCTCAACTGATCCTCCTTCAGCCTCTCAAGTAGCTAGGACTAAAGGTGCCCACCACCATGCCCAGCAAATTATTATTATTTTTTTATCTTTTATAGAGTCCACGGTCTCACTTTGTTGCCTAGGCTGATCTCAAACTCCTCGGTTCAAACAGTTCTCCTGCCAGGGCCTCCCAAAGTACTGGGACTACAGGCAGCCAGTTTAATTTTTAATTTAAAAAAGGCTTTATTTTTGGCCGGGTGCAGTCCCTCACACCTATAATCCCAGCACTTTGGGAGGCCAAGGCAGGTGGATCACCTGATGTCAGGAGTTCGAGACCAGCCTGACCAACATGGAGAAACCCCATCTCTACTAAAAATACAAAATTAGCTGGGCATGGTGGCGCATGCCAGTAATCTCAGGTACTGGGGAGGCTGAGGCAGGAGAATTGCTTGAACCCGGGAGGCGAAGGTTGCCGTGAGCCAAGATCACTGAATTGCACTCCAGCCTGGGCAACAAGAGTGAAACTGTCTCAAAAAAAAAAAAAAAAAGGCTTTATTTTTAATTATTATGGATACATAGTAGTTGTACATATTTTTGGAGTACATGCGATATTTTGAGACAAGCACGCAATATATAATGATCAAATCAGGGTAATTGGAGTATCTGTCATATCAAGCATGTATCATTTCCTCGTGTTAGGAACATCCCAATTCCACTCCTTTAGTTATTTTGAAATATGCAATAATTTCTGTTAACTGTATCACCCTATTGTGCTACTGAACACTGGATCTTTTTTTTTTTTCTTTTTAAGAGATGGGCTTTCACCATGTTGGCCAGGCTGGTCTCGAACTCCTGACCTTGTGATCTACCCACCTCGGCCTCCCAAAGTGCTGGAATTACAGGCGTGAGCCACCGCACAGGGGCCTAAACACTGGATCTTATTGCTTCTATCTAACTGTATTTTTGTGCCCATTAACCATCCCTTCTAGACAACAATTTGGAGAGGAGATCTCTTTTAGATCCAGAAAGGGGGGATAAAATGGAAATACAGTGATGCATTGCTTAATGACTGGGATTTGTTCAGAGAAATGCAGTGTTTGGCCATTTCCTCATGTGTGAACATCGTAAATTTACCCAAACCTAAATAGTATAGCCTACTACACACCTAGGCTGTATGATATAACCCATTGCTCCTAGGCTACAAACCTATACAGCATGTTAATGTACTAAACACTGTAGACAACTATAACACAACAGCGAGTATTTGCGTATCTAAATGCGTCTAAACATAGAAAAGGTGCAACAGGCCTGGCGCAGAGCTCACACCTATAATCCTAGCACTTTGGGAGGCTGAGGCGAGTGAATCACCTGAGGTCAGGAGTTTGAGACTCATCTGGCCAACATAGTGAAACCTTGTCTCTAACTAAAAAATACAAAAATTAGTTGGGTATGGTGAGAGCAAGACTCTGTCTCAAAAAAAAAGTACAGGCCAGGCACAGTGGCTCATGCCTGTAATCCCAGCACTTTGGGAGGCTGAGGCGGACGGATCACCTGAGATCGGGAGTTTGATACCAGCCTGAACAATATGGAGAAATCCCATCTCTACTAAAAATACAAAATTAGCCAGGTGTTCTGGCACATGCCTGTAATCCCATCTACTCAGGGGGCTGAGGCAGGAGAATCGCTTGAACCTGGAAGGTGGAGGTTGTGGTGAGTGAGATTGCACCGTTGCACTCCAGCCCGGGCAACAAGAGCGAAACTATACATAAACCAGTAACACAGTCATTTATTATCAATATCAAGTATTACCTACTATACATAATTGTATGGTCGAGACTTTTTATCTTTTGAGATGGAGTTTCATACTTATTGCCCTGGCTGGAGTGAAATGGTGCGATCTCAACTCACCACAACCTCCGCCTCCTGGGTTCAAGCGATTCTCCTGCCTCAGCCTCCCAAGTAGCTGGGATTACAGGTATGCGCCAACCATGCCCAGCTAATTTTGTATTTTTAGTAGAGACAGGGGTTTCTCCATGTTAGTCAGGCTGGTCTTGAACTCCGGACCTCAGGTGATCTGCCCGCCTCAGCCTCCCAAAGTGCTGGGATTACAGGCATGAGCCACCATGCCCAGCCTGGGCTAGACTTTCATACAACTGGCAGTGCAGCAGGTTTGTTTACACCAGCAATCACCATAAACACTTGAGTGATTAGTTTCACTAACACATTATGATGGCTACAATGTCATCAGGGGATAGATGTTTTTCATCTCCATTACTATATTTTTTTTTTTTTAAGAGATAGATTCTCGCTCTGTTGCCCAGGTTGGAGTGCAGTGGTATGACCTTGGCTCACTGCAAGTCCTCTGGCGCACCGGTTCTGAGATTTACAGTTGTGCACTACCACGCTTGGCTAATATTTTTATATTTTTAGTAGAGACGGGGTTTCACCATGGGTTGGCCAGGCTGGTCTTGAACTCCTGGTGTCAAGCAATCTACCCAACTTGGCCTCCCAAAGTGCTGAGATTACAGACATTAGCCACCGAGACCAGCCTCCATTACAATCTTTTTTTTTTTTTTTTTTTTTTTAAGATGGGGTTTCACCATGTTGGCCAGGCTGGTCTTGAACTCCTGACCTCAGGTGATCCACCCACCTCGGCCTCCCAAAGTGCTAGGATTACAGGCGTGAGCCACCGCGCCCGGCCTCCATTACAATCTTATGGGACCACGATTGTGTATGTCGTCCATTGACTGAAATGTTGTTAAGCAGCTCATGCCTATAAATGTGTTCTGGAGCAGTTTTGAGGAAGAAAAGCCAGTGACCTACATATGGACCAGCAGCAAAGACTCATCAGACTGCTCCAAGTGCTTGGGAATAACGACCAGGAAGCATTTAAGGGATTAGGTGTCTCATGGGCATTAAAGGGGAGGGCACCAGGGCTGGAATGAGAGCCTGATGGCTTCTCCTCCCCAAATCCTAACCCAACCTAAACCTCTTTTCTGGATTCAAGGCAAATCAGGGCTACCTTGCTCCAGAAGAACCCCAAATCTTTGTCTAAAAATATTCTCAACCTAATGCTCTAGACCCTTTCATCCCTAAAACCCGGCAGCCATGGAGAGTATGCATACGACACCCTTCCTCCCAAACTGAGTTTGGGTTGTTTTACCTGGTCACTGGGTCCAAAGCAGGGAAGGTATTTTTAGGGGTATTCCCAGGATGAAAGGAAATCATACTATCCCTGGGCTACTCCCTCCCTCTCTCTCTTTTTTTTTTTTTTTTTTTTTTTTTTTTGAGGTAGGGTTTTAGCTTTGTGGCCCAGGCTGAAGTAGTGCTGTCATAGGTCACTGCAGCCTCAAACTCCTAGGCACAAGCAGTCCTCCCACCTCAACCTCTAAGTAGTAGCTGGTACTACAGGCACAAGCCACCATGCCCACATAATCTTTAAATGTTTTTCTTGGCTGGGCGTGGTAGCTCACGCCTGTAATCCCAGCACTTTGGGAGGCCGAGGTGGGTGGATCACCTGAGTTCAGGAGTTTGAAACCAGCCTGATCAACATGAAGAAATCCCGTCTCTAAAAAAAAAGTTTTTCTTTCTTTCTTTCTTTTTTTTTTTTAGACGAGTCTTGCTCTGTCACCCAGGATGGAGTGCAGTAGAGTATCTTGGCTCACTGTGACCACCTCCTGGGTTCAAGCGATTCTCATGCCTCAACCTCCCAAGTAGCTGGGATTACAGGCGTGTGCCACCACACCTGGCTAATTTTTGTATTTTTAATGGAGACAGGGTTTCACCATGTTGGCTAGGCTGATCTTGAACTCCTGACCTCAGGTGAACCCCCCTACCTCGGCCTCCCGAAGTGCTGGGATTACAGGTGTGAGCCACAGCGCCCCACCTAAATTTTTTTTCTAGAGGGTCCCTACTGTTGCCCAGGCTGGTATCGAAGTCCTGGGCTCAAGTGATACTTCTGCCTCAGCTACTCAAAGTGCTGGGATTACAGATGTGAGCCACTGGGCTTTTTTTTTTTTTTTTTTGAGACAGAGTTTCACTCTTGTTGCCCAGGCTGGAGTGCAATGGTGTGATCTTGGCTCACTGCAACCTCTGCCTCCCAAGATCAAGTTATTCTCCTGCCTCAACCTCCCAAGTAGCTGGGATTACAGGCATGTGCCACCACGCCTGGCTAGTTTTGTGTTTTTAGTAGAGATGGGGTTTCTCCATGTTGGTCAGGCTGATCTTGAACTCCCGGCCTCAGGTGATCCACCACCTCAGCCTCCCAAATTGTTGGGATTACAGGTGTGAGCCACTGAGCCTGGCCGCCTTTTTATTTTTCGTATTGTAAAGGTCAAAGTCAAAAGCACGAGGAGACAACAAAGAGTGGGCAACTGATAGCAAGAGGGAGCGGATTTATTGCTAAGCAACTAACCTCAGAAATAGGAGTGGCCTGGGCCTTTTTTTTTTTTATGGAACTATACCATTGTGAACATTTCATCACATTTCATCATTCTGTCATTATACATTTTTTTTTCTTCGTTTTGTTTTGTTTCTCTGAGACAGGGTCTTGCTCTGTGGCCCAGGCTGGAGTACAGTGGCAGTGATCACGGCTCACTGCAGTCCCAGCCTTCTGGGTTCAAGCATTCCTCCTGCCTCAGGCCCGCAAGTAACTAGGACTACAGGCATGCATCACCACACCCAGCTAATTTCTGTATTTTGTGGTGGAGATGGGGTTTCTCCACGTTGCTCAGGGTCTCCAATTCCTGGGCTCAAGCGATCTGTCTGTCTTGGCCTCCCAAAGTGCTGGGATTACAGGTGTGAGCCACCGTGCCCGGCCTCATTTTATACTTTTTGAGCTAGAAGGCACTTTATAAATAATCAGCTTCATCTCCTTCGTTTTGTGGTTTAGGAAGCTGAGGCCCAGAGAGGGGAAGTCACTAGCCTATTGTCACGTAAGTGATTGGGAGTCAAACTGGAGCCAGAACCCAGGTATACCCTTCCGCTACACTCACTGCTCCCCACCCACTCCTTCCGTTCTGGGCTGTGCAGCAGAAAGCTGGGTGAAGACTAGCCCTGACTGACCTAGGGCTAGCTGTGGCTCTGCCACTTGCTGAGGGAGTTCATTGCACAGTCCTGGCACTGGCGCTGCTTTGCAAGTGTATGCGGGTGTGTGTGCAGTGTTGGCTACGAGTAGCCAGTATTGGTGGCCATTGGCTGCTTAGCCTCATGAGTGCTGAAGTAGAGGCAATGTGGCCACCTGGCCTGATGACAGTGGGAGGGGAGGGGTGCAAGGGAGAAGGAGTGGAACTCCTGGCTGGCCGTGCTGTTCCCTGGCATGGACTCCACACCTGCCAGGAAAGAGACAAGTTGGTTCCTTTTTTCTTCAGCCTCTCTGCCACTCCCACCTCCTCCTTGTACCCTGTAGGCCTGGTTGGGACCTGCTGCTTTGTTTTTTTGAGACTTCAGGCTTTAATGAATACTGCTATTGCCTGAGTCTAGTACTGCCCCTAAGTGTTCCTCTCTCCTGGCTTCTGATCACTCAAAGCAAGAAGCCTATTGTCTTTGGCAACTCAGCACCTCAGGAGAGAGAGATGGGGGCTGCTGCAGGGGTCCCTGGGACATAGCTCACCTGTCATAAAAGTAGCTTGGTTTTGCCAGGCACAGTAATGTGTTCTGTACTCAATAGGTTGAGTCCCAGCTACTTAGTAGGTTGAGGCAGGAGGATCGCTTGAGACTAGGAGTTTGAAACCAGGTTGAGCAGCACAGAGAGACCCTGTCTTAAAAAAAATAGAGCTTGATTTTGGATCCTGATTTCCCTGTGCATCTTAGTGTATGATATCTTAAGTGGAAGGGGTAGGAAGGGGTGGCAAGGGAGACAGAAGGTGGGGACATGGCTAAAGAAAAACTGCCAGGATATCCCTCTTCCATGCCTATCCCTCTCATCTGGAGTAGCACCCTGTGTCCACCCTGCCCCAGTGGAGAATGAAAACAGATTAAGCTGGGTGCACTGGCTCACACCTGTAATCCCAGCACTTTGGGAGGCTGAGGTGGGTGGACCACTTGAGGTCAGGAGTTCAAAACCAGCCTGGCCAACATGGCAAAACTCCATCTCTACCAAAAATACAGGAAAATAGTAGCCAGGCATGGTGGCACACACCTGTAATACCAGCTTCTTAGGAGGCTGAGGCAGGAGAGTCACTTGAACCCAGGAGGCAGAGGTTACAGTGAGCCGAGATCATACCACTGCACTCCACAATCTGGGTGACAGATCGAGACTCCATCTAGAAAACAAAAAACCAACAGGTCGTGCGCAGTGGCTTACGCCTGTAATCCCAGCACTTTGGGAGGCCAAGACGGGCAGATCACAAGGTTAGGAGTATGAGATCAGCCTGACCAACATGGTGAAACCCCATATCTATGAAAAATACAAAAAAAATTAGTGAGGCGTGGTGGCCGGTGCCTGTAATCCCAGTGCCTTGGGAGGCTGAGGCAGGAGAATCGCTTGAACCCAGGCGGTGGAGGTTGCAGTGAGCCAAGACTGCACCATTGCACTCCAGCCTGGCCGACAGGTGAGACTCCATCTCAAAAACAAACAAACAAAAACAACAACAACAACCACAAAACTGGGATTGGCAAAGTCTGACTCTGAAGACAGTGAAGTTGTGTGCCTTCGTATTTATTCATCTGAGCCTCCCCAGTTGTAATGCAACAACTGACCCATTAGAAAACTTCTCCACGCTTAGCAGCCTCCATAGTCTTCCTATGATTATGGCTGGGGAAGGGCTGAAGGTAGAAGCCCAAGAATGGGACTGGGGAGTATTGTGGAGGGAGGAAGGGAGGGGTTCAATTGAAGCTGTGTTTATTAATTAATGGACTTGGGTGTGCCCCACCCCGTTTGGCCCCAGGGCTCTCTTTTTTTTTTTTTTCTTTTTGAGACAGTCTGTCGCTCTGTCACCCAGGCTGGAGTATAGTGGCCAGATCTCAGCTCACTGCAACCTCCACCTCCCGGGTTGAAGCGATTCTTATGCCTCAGCCTCCCGAGTAGCTGAAATTACAGGCGTGTGCCACCAGCCTCCACTAACAGTATTTTTTACACAGCGTGGGCTGTGTTGCCCAGGCTGGTCTTGAACCCCTAGGCTGAAGGGATCTACTCACCTCCACCTCGAAGTGCTGGGATTACAGGGGTTACAGGCGTGAGCCACCATGCCCAGCTCCCAGAGCCCTCTTGATGAAGCATTTAAAAAGTTTCTAGGCTGGTCCCGGTGGTTTATGCCTGTAATCCCAGCACTTTGGGAGGCCAAGTCGAGCAGATCACTTGAGGCCAGGAGTTCAAGACCAGCCTGGCCAACATGGTGAAACCTCGTCTCTACTAAAAATACAAAATTAGCTGGGTATGGTGGCAGGCACCTGTAATCCCAGCTATTCGGGAGGCTGAGGCAGGAGAATTGCTTGAACCTGGGAGGCAGAGGTTGCAAGGTTGCAGTGAGCCAGGATGGCGCCACTGCACTCCAGCCTGAGTGGCAGAGTGAGACTCCATCTCAAAATAATACTAATACTAATACTAATAATAATAAATAATAAATAAGATTTTTCCAGCCTGGGCAACATAGCAAGACCCTGTCTCTGCCAAAAAAAAAAAAAAAAAGCTGGGTTTGGTGGTACAGTGTGTAATCCTGGATATTTAGGAGGATTGCTTGAGCCTGGGAGCTGGAGGCTGCAGTGAGCTATGATTGTGCCACTGCACTGCAGCCCGGGCAACGGAGCAATACCCTATTTCTTAAAAAAAAAAAAAAAAAAAAAAAGTGGTTTATTTCCATCCTAATACATTGTGTTCCCCTCCCTACTCACCAGCCCCTACTCTGCATGCCACCAAGGCCCTCTTTTTTCTCAATTCCTTCCACATCCACCCCAAACCCCATTTAAACCCCTTTTCCTCATCTTAGCCCGAGAAGAAGCCGAATGCACCCTCTGACCTGGCCACACCCAAGATCGTGCCTTTTGACCTGCCTGGGACTGAGCCCTTTGACTTGAAGCCTGAGACAGTGCCTGAGCTCCCACCCTTTGACCAGACGCCTAGAGCACTGCCCTATTACCCAGAGCCTGGGCCCCGGCCCACCCCAGAGGAGCCGACAGCCAGTGGGAGTGTTTAGGGTCTCCTGGGTCCCGTTCTGTGGGCATGGGGTATCTCTCCAGTCCACTGGCAGCCCACAGCCTGGTGGTGGTCACTGCCAGGAGGCTGCCATCCCCAGCCACTGCCCACTGCGGACGGGGACAGGGTACTGTGAGAATATTGGCGTTATGCAGAGTTCAGGCAAATGGGGTGTATGCAGTGGGGGTGGGAAAGGAGGGGAAGGGGCCCTCCCCACTTCTTAGTTTCTGTTTTTAATAGTAAATGCTCCGCCACGCTTGCCCAGCATGGTGCATGGCTCGGGTCTGCCCTTCCCCCACCGTCTCCTCCTCAGGGACAGCCAGCTTGGCTCAAAGCCTCTTGGGACAGGGCCGTCGTGAGGCCTAGGCCTGGGGTCTGTTCTGTGCCCTCTCCACCCGCTCCCTGCAGCTGAGGAAAACATTTACACGTGTTTTTTCCAGTTTCTTTTAGAAAATGCTTTGCAAACAGATCCCTTATGTTTGCCAGATCCTGCCTTGGGTGGGGTGCCCAAAAGCTGCCAACTCACAGGGGCAGAGAGGGTATTTGGAGCAGGGCTGGCTCAGGTCCTCTGGCCTTCCTATAGCACAGTGTTTCTCAACTTAAAAATATTGTTTAAAAAAATTTTTTTTTAGAGATGAGGTCTCACTATGTTGCCTAGGCTGGTCTCAAACTCCTGGGCTCAAGTGATCCTCCCGCCTCAGCCTCCCAAAGTGCTGGGATTATAGGTGTGAGCCACCTCAACCAGCCAGCTTGTTGTTGTTATTGTTGTTTTCATAATCATCTCCCTATAGAGACCTTTTAGATTGTATTTTATATATATTTTTTTTCCTTTTTTTTTTTTTGAGACGTAGTCCCGCTTCTGTCACCCAGGTTGGAGTGCAGTGGAGGGATCTCGGCTCACTGCAACTTCCACCTCCTGGGCCCAAGTGATTCTCATGCCTCAGCCTCCTGGGATTACAGGCACCCACTACCACGCCCAGCTACCTTTTATAATTGTATTTTATTTTATTTTTGTTTGGTTGGTTTTTTTTGAGACGGAGTTTTGCTCTGTCCCTCAGGCAGGAGTGCGGTGGCATGAACTGCAACCTCTGCCTCCCGAGTTCAACCAATTCTCCTGCCTCAGCCTCCCGAGTAGCTGGGATTACAGGTGCCCGCCACCATGCCTGGCTAATTAATTTTTATAATTTTAGTAGAGACAGGGTTTCACTGTGTTGGCCAGGCTGGTCTGAAACTCCTGACTTCAGGTGATCCCCCTGCCTTGGCTTCCCAAAGTGCTGGGATTACAGGTGTTAGCCACTGCGCCCGGCCCTTTTAGATATTTTTAACCAAGCTGTTCATCTCCCTCATGAAATGTTAATACAATCGATGAACTGTGTCTCCATTTATGTACTGTGGCTCTGGGGAATGTCACAAACCATTGTGATATCTAAGTCCCTTCCTAATCTCCAAGAATCAATTTTCACCCTTTTGGATACAATTTCACCCCTGCCAAGAATGCATGCTAGAACAGAAGGGAGGGACCCTTCTGCCCTTGGGGTCTCTCATCTTGTCTTGGCAACCTCTCTAATAGAGGTTCTGAGTTTGTTTGTTTATTTGTTTTTTTTTTTTTTTTTAAGACGGAGTCTTGCTCTTTTGCCCGGTTGGAGTGCAGTGGCACGATCTTGGCTCACAGCAACTTCCGTCTCCCAGATTCAAGCAATTCCCCTGCCTCAGCCTCCTGAGTAGCTGGGACTACAGGCACATGCCACCACGCCTGGCTAATTTTTTGTATTTTAGTAGAGATGGGGTTTCACCATGGCCAGGATGCTCTTGATCTCCTGAACTCATGATCCGCCCACCTCGGTCTCCCAAAGTGCTGGGATTACAGGCATGAGCCACCCCGCCTGGCTGAGGTTCTGAGTTTTAAAGACGTTCTCTCCCCTTCACCTCTCCCATCCTCTGCACCCTCTTCTAACATATACTCTAAGCAGATCCTGGGTCTCTGAATTACCTCTCCAGTCTCCTCCAGCCATTCCCAGGCTTGGGGACCTACAGCTGGTCAGCCCTAAGTCAAGAGAGTCTCCTACCCAGACCCATGTGGCATCTGTCCCTTCTCCCTAACAAATGTGAAGTGCCTGGCCAAGGGCCAGATGTATAATAGGTGCTCCATGACATTATAATCTTATAAAAATCTTCCTAAGCCAGACCTCAAGTTTAGACAGCAGGGTTGGGGGGTGGAGTGGAAGAGGCTGGGAGCCTCCCTGGGGCTCTCCTCCACGTCCATCCAGGATTGAGGAGCTGTGTGTGTGCTTGGCAAAGGGCAGAGGGAGCTATGAAGCTTTTGTTCAGACCTGGTCATTAAAGCTAACTCTGGAAACCGAGCCTGTTGGGAGTGGTGGTTTTGTTTAATAAAAACGGGAAACAGAACAAGTAGAGCCATCCCTCCTTGCCATCCCCTGAGGTCCTTCCTTTGGCTTAGGAGCTCTGCCAGGGAAGTAGGGGTGGGACGAGGGTGCTGGGCCTGGATGCCCAGGGTGGAGGGAGATGATTTTGGATTGTATTTGTGGTGGTTGTACCAGCAGGCAGCTGGGTGGGCCCCAAGACAGCACTCCAAGGCTGTGAGTCATAGGGGAAACCTGGCTTGGAGTGGAGGGGAAAAGCTAATGGTGGAATACCTTCTCCAGATCCAGCCTATTGGACATCATCCCAGGATTCAGGTCAAGTTGTTTCTTCTCCTATCCCCTGACCTTCCACCAAGAAGGCAGCTCCTATGGTATAAGTCATCACTCCAGGGGAAGCCTACGATGACTGGGGTTAGAGCCCCCAGATCCCTTACTGGTCTGGAGAGATTTCCAAATCCAGGAATAAACCTCCCTTTGGCCAGGCGCAGTGGCTCATGCCAGAAATCTCAGCACTTAAGGAGACTGAGGCAAGGGGATCATTTGAGCCCAGGAGTTTGAGACCAGCCTGGGCAACATAATGAGATTCTGCCTGTACAAAAACTACAAAAATTAGCTGGGCATGGTGGCGTGCGCCTGTAGTTCCAGCTACTTGGGAGGCTGAGGTGGGAGGATCACTAGAGCCCATGAGGTTGAGGCTACAGCGAGCTGTAATCATGCCACTGCACTTCAGCATGGTTGACAGAAGAAGACACATTTCAAAACAAACAAAAACACAAAAACAGCCAGGCATGGTGGTTCACTCCTGTAATCCCAGCACTTTAGGAGGTCAAGGCAGATGGATCACTTGAGGGCAGGAGTTTGAGATCAGCCTGGTCAACATGATGAAACCCCATCTCTATCAAAAAATACAAAAACTAGTTGGGTGTGGTGGCACGTGCTTGTAATCCCAGCTACTTGGGAGGCTGAGGCAGGAGAATCGCTTGAACCCAGGAGGCAGAGGTGCAGTGAACTGAGAGATCTTGCCACTGTACTCCATCCTGGGTGACAGATCGAGAGAGACTATGTCTCAAAAAAAAACAACCACCAAACAAAAAGGCCAGGCGCAGTTGCTCATGCCTGTAATCCCAGCATTTTGGGAGGCCAAGGTGGGCAGATCACCTGAGGTTGGGCGTTCAAGACCAGCCTGACCAACATGTAGAAACCCTATCTCTACTAAAAATACAAAATTAGCCAGGCATGGTGGCGAATGCCTGTAATCCCAGCTACTTGGGAGGTTGAGGCAGGAGAATCGCTTGAACCCGGGAGGCAGGGTTTGCGGTGAGCCGAGATCGTGCCATTGCACTCCAGCCCAGGCAACAAGAGCAAAACTTCGTCTCAAAAAAAAAAAAAAAAAAAGAAAGAAAAATTAAAAAAAAAAAAAAATAGGCTGGGTGTGGTGGCTCATGCCTGTAATCCAAGCTCTTTGGAGGTCAAGGCAGGCTGATCACCTGAGGTCGGGAGTTCAAGACCAGCCTGACCAACATGGTGAAACCCCGTCTTTTTATTTTTTAAAAAAATAAATAAATAAAAATAAAAAATAAAATAAAATCTCCTCTCACTAGGATTACTCCCTTATGTTGTAGTTTGAGACCTTTCGTAAGGCACCAGGAAGATGGCATTGGCTATAAAAAGTCTGCAGCTCATTCCCGGGTCCCATTCACTCCCAAGTTCAGCTGGCAAAGACCTTTATCTAGGAAGCCAGAGGCCAGGAAAACCAGCCAGCTCAGCCTTTAGGGGTAGGGGTGGAGCAGGCACCAGGGTAGGGGAGAAGGGGGGATGTTGGGGGTAGGGCAGAGAGACAATGTGGATTTGTTTTCCAGCAGCTGGGGCTGTTTCCTGACTATTCCCTGCCTGTCACCCTTAATCCCTCCCTAGCCTATTCACATTGTCTGAGTTGAGTGAAAGGAGGGGCTCTCCTCCACCCTTTGGTGGGGCATGGGTGTGTTTTCAGTCTGGGAGGCTATGAAGATCAGAGCTGAATTTTTTTAATACTGGGGCTGCAGGTAAATTCTGGGTGAAGATGGATGAACAGGGTTTTGATCCTAAAATGATGTGTAAGTCTTAAGTGATATGCACTCCAGGAGCAGGCAGGTGATTACAGGAGCCCCAGAGTAAATGATTGGAAATCAGAGACAACATAAAGAGAAGTTGGGATCCTCCTACATTTAGAACAAGGAAAACACCCTTCAGTGCCTCACTGAGTGATAAGAGGCAGAGGGATAAACAAAATGCCCTAGGATGCCCATGATCCCCACTAAGCCGCCCATGGCAGGTGGAGACTACAAGTCCCAGCATGCCCTGTGCCCAGGTCACCTTGCCTGCTGGGAGGTGTAGTTGGGTAAGAGAGAGCTAGAGGTGGCTCTGTGCCCAGCAGAGCTGGTGCCCAGTTGAGAAAAGAGGTGGAGCCAGCATTCCCTTTTTGTCCCTGCTAAAGCTATTGACAAGAAGGGAAGGAAGTTAGGAGAGGGTGTTCCTAGTTTTCAGTGTAAACCAGGAAACTCTGGGGGGATGTCGGTGGGAGGGAAGAGGAAAGAGTTGGGGGCTGGGGAAGGAATTTCTGTAGCAGGTGGTACAGAGATACCGAGCTGCCTATGTATAGGGGTGTGTGTGTATCTGTGTGTGTGTGTGTGTGTCTATGAGAGGGGTCAGTTCATGTTGCCTCATTTTCTCGGGGGACAGGATTTTTCTTACAATTCTGGGAAACGGTCTTTAGAAAACCCTTTAGAAAAGCAACTATCTCTCATTCCTTCATTTGAAGTCCCTAAAGGGAGTCTGGGCCAAAGAGGAGATCCTATTAATGATCTTGGTTTGCCCTTTCCCTCTCTCTGCTAAGCCTCCCCTGCTTTCTGATGGGGTGGAAGTTAGGGAGGGAGTGATCCAGAGATTCTGAAATGTTGGCCAGAGTCAAGATCTTGGAAAATCTTCCCGGAATGGAAAGCAATTCTGGTGCTAAGTCCTCCGGGAAGAGAGAAAAGCAAAGAACTGGCTCTGAGCTCCAGGGTCATTGGGAATCTGAGACCACCCATCCTACTCCTAGACCCCTGAGCTCAGGCTTTGTAGGGGAACAGGGGGCGAGGAAAGCAAGAATTGAAGAGTATCTCTTTCTTCCATCCCAAGGTAGGGAAGTCACAACCAGAAGAAATGTCCAGACTGGGGAGAAAACATGTTCTTGGCTCCCAGCCAGCTTCTTCCTCTTTCCAACATCAATTTCTAAATGTGAGGGAGCAGGGAGAATGACCACTGGTGGAGCCCAACAGTATGAGGCAGTCAAGGAAGGTGGCTGTCAGGGAGGGTGGGCCACAGTTCTCCATCTCTAAGGCTGGTTCTGAAATAGCTTGAGGCCAGGTGTGGTGGCTCATGCCTGTAATCCCAGCCCTTTAGGAGGCCAAGGCAGGCAGATCACCTGAAGTCAGGAGTTCGACACCAGCCTGGCCAACATGGTGAAACCCCATCTCTACTAACAATAAATAAAATTAGCCGGGCATGGTGGCATGTGCCTGTAGTCCCAGCTACTAGAGAGGCTGAGGTAGGAGAATTGTTGGAACCTGGGAGGTGGAGGTTGCAATGAGCCAAGATTGCAACACTGCACTCCAGCCTGGGCAAAAAAAAAAAAAAAGAAATAGCTTGAGTCTGGGAAATGCACTCCCTTTACTGTACCTGCTTGGGTGGGTAGCTGTGGCTGTAGGCTCAAACCCCTATTCCTTTAAACCTAAACAGACACTCCCACCACTTGCTTTTCTGCCTGGCTCCGACAGTGTGCAATTTGCGGCACCAGAGGGCGCTCCGCCCATTTCCAAAGTCGAGCTGTGTCTCCGGAGGGCCGCAGTGGTTTTAACGTCATCTGCTGAGTGGACAGGGCACAGGTGTGGGTGGACGACCACAGAGAATTTAGCCCAAGTGCAAGTATTACGCAGGCCCATCTCCGACCTGAAGCTCAGTCTCCTCCTCTCGCGGTCTCTATAGTCACCATTCGTTCAACACATATGTATTTTTTTAGAGAATGGCGGCGCGTGGCCGGGCTCAGTGGCTCACACCTGTAATTCCAGCACTTTGGGAGGCCGCGGTGGGCGGATCACCTGAGGTCAGGAGTTCGAGACCAGCCTGATCAACATGGAGAAACCCCATCTCTACTAAAAATACAAAATTACCCTGGCGTGGTTGCGCATGCCTGTAATCCCAGCTACTGAGGAGGCTGAGGCAGGAGAATCGCTTGAACCCAGGAGACGGAAGCTGCGATGAGCCGAGATCGTGCCATTGCACTCCAGCCTGAGCAACAAGAAGGAAAATCCACCTAGAAAAAAAAAAAAAACAAGCTGGGCGCGGTGGCTCACGCCTGTAATCCCAGCACTTTGGGAGGCCGAGGCAGGTGGATCACGAGGTCAAGAGATCGAGACCATCCTGGTCAACATGGTGAAACCCCGTCTCTACTAAAAATACAAAAAGTTAGCTGGGCATGGTGGCGCGTGCCTGTAATCCCAGCTACTCAGGAGGCTGAGGCAGGAGAATTGCCTGAACCCAGG
This sequence comes from Aotus nancymaae, assembly GCF_030222135.1. Classification (NCBI taxonomy): domain Eukaryota; kingdom Metazoa; phylum Chordata; class Mammalia; order Primates; family Aotidae; genus Aotus; species Aotus nancymaae. The sequence goes on from NW_026988504.1 coordinate 24,356,493, forward strand.
AGGCGGAGGTTGCGGTGAGCCGAGATCACGCCATTGCACTCCAGCCTGGGTAGCAAGATCGAAACTCGGTCTCAAAAAAATAAAATAAAAATAAAAAATAAAACAAAAAAGAATGGCGGCGCAGGACTTGGGGCCGGAGAGGGGGTTGTCTATGTTGCCCAGGCTAGTCTCGAACTCCTGGGCTCAAGCAATCCTGCCTCGGTGTCCCAAAGCGCTAATATTAGAGGCGCGAGCCACCATGCCATGGCCTACACACATTTACTGAGCGCCCACGATGTGTCCAGTCCTGCGCCAGGCATTGGGCATAGGACGAACAAATCAGGCCGGTTTCCGGGGGACCACGCGCATCCCGTGCTCCCCTCTCTCCAGGATCGCCACCACCCTGACTCAGGCTCGCCCACGTGCCCCTCCTCCTTTCCCTCTCATGTCTCTTCTCTCCCCTTAGGATGAAGTGAAGCTGCCGGCCAAACTGAGCATCAGCAAGTCCCTGAAAGAGTCGGAGGCGCTGCCCGAGAAGGAGGGCGAGGAGCTGGGCGAGGGTGAGCGGCCCGAGGAGGACGCAGCGGCGCTGGAGCTGTCGTCGGACGAGGCAGTGGAGGTGGAGGAGGTCATCGAGGAGTCGCGCGCAGAGCGCATCAAGCGCAGCGGCCTGCGTCGCGTGGACGACTTCAAGAAGGCCTTCTCCAAGGAGAAGATGGAGAAGACCAAGGTGCGCACCCGCGAGAACCTGGAGAAGACGCGCCTCAAGACCAAGGAGAACCTGGAGAAGACGCGACACACCCTGGAGAAGCGCATGAACAAGCTGGGCACGCGCCTGGTGCCTGCAGAGCGACGCGAGAAGCTGAAGACGTCGCGGGACAAGCTCCGCAAGTCCTTCACGCCCGACCACGTGGTGTACGCGCGCTCCAAGACCGCGGTCTACAAGGTGCCGCCCTTCACCTTCCACGTCAAGAAGATCCGCGAGGGCCAGGTGGAGGTGCTGAAGGCCACCGAGATGGTGGAGGTGGGCGCTGACGACGACGAGGGCGGCGTGGAACGCGAGGAGGCCGGCGACCTGCGGCGCGGGAGCAGCCCCGACGCGCACGCGCTGCTGGAGATCACCGAGGAGTCGGATGCCGTGCTGGTGGACAAGAGCGACAGCGACTGAGCCGCTGGCGTCGCCACCCACCCCATTCCTTGCCCCTTCCGAACTTCCTCTTTCGCTTTCTCTCTCAGCCCGAACTGGTTGAGATTTTTCTAAATTGAAAGCACCCCCCTCACACACCTCCAGGAGCACCCCTCCGAGTCAGAGCTATTAGGACCCGAGGGGGAGGCAGCCCCCGCAGTGGACAGCCCCCGCTTGGACACAGTCCAGGTGGAAATGGGAAAGGAATCATCTATCCCTGTCCTGGTTGTCCAAGTCGGGATCTTAGAGGAAATTGCTGAGATTCCACCATTAGGGCCCCCTGGGGGGCTGCCTTCCCCTCAGCCTCTCCCCACACCACCCACCAGCTGCTGTCATTCATGCTCACTGAGCTCTTCTTCATTCTCACCCTGACCCCTGGGGGACTCAAAGCCCAAACTGTCCAAAGAGGAAGATTGAATCCTAAAGGGGACCCTTGCCCACACGGGAGGCCCCCTACTAGAAGGACATGAAAGCAGCTTTTGGGGGAAACTGAGACAGTGGGGAAGCCAGGGCAGAATGAGCCCTCACCCTGGCTGGGGGTCCAGCACAGACTGTATCTGCAGAGGGTCCTGGAGAAAGGCTGGAGCCAAAAGAAGCCCTGGGAAGAGGGGTGGGGAAGACGTGCACATGAGGGAAGGCACACTGCTGTTTATGCACCTGCACACAGGAGCACATGGCCATGGCTTTGGGAAGGAGAATGGGAACATAGGGGAAGGTTGGCCAGGTGCAGTGGCTCACGCCTGTAATCCCAACACTTTGGGAGGCCAAGGTGGGAGGATCACCCAAGGTCAGGAGTTCGAGACCAGCCTGGCCAACATGGTGAAACTCCATCTCTACTAAAAATATAAAAATTAGCTGGGCATGGTGGCACTTGCCTGTAATCCCAGCTACTCGGGAGGCTGAGGCGGGGAGAATCACTTGATCCTGGGAGGTAGAGGTTGCAGTGAGCCATGATCATGCCATTGCACTCCAGCCTGGGCGACTGAGCAAGACTCCATCTGAACAAAAGAAAAAAAAAAGGAAAAAAGGAGAAGGTGGAAATGGGTGAAGAGAGAAGTCCCCTCACTAGCTGTTTGAGAACCCCATCTTACTGTGGTTCTCCAAGGGCAGCAGGGCCATTTTCAGGATCAAGAGGGAGGACAGTGTGAGAAGGCGATGATCCAAAGAGGGCAGAGGTCAGCCTCACCCGATCCCTCAACTGGGCTCTCAAGGCAACCCCAGGGGTAGCCCATTTCTGAAAGTGCAGAAAATTCAGGTCCCAGAAGGGGGCAGCAGCAGGCTGGGAGTGAGGAGGGAGAGCCGGATGCTGGCCCTGCCACCAAGTTGAGAGCTGGAGGGGAGTTGGGGAGAGCACATCACAGAGCAGCCAGCCCTGGTTCACTCCTGGCAGTTTCTTCTTAAGCTCCTTTCCTAGCCGGGCATGGTGGCATGTGCCTGTGGTCCCAGCTACTCGGGAGGCTGAGGCGGGAGGATCGCCAGAGCCCAGAAGTTTGAGGTTGCAGTGAGCTATGATGGTGCCACTGCACTCCATCCTGGGCAGCAGAGCCAGACCCTGTTTAAAAAAGAAAAAGTCTTTCCCTAGAGCAAGTATCCTAAAGCTGCAGAAATAGCCAAGACCTCACTGGTTTCCTTGTCCTTGGGGGTACCTTTCCTGAATTTTTGGGGGTGAAGGGAGTGTTGTTCCCAGTGCAGAGGCCTGATTCTGTTTGGATCAGGTTCTCCTCAAGACACTTGAGTCCCCTAGTTCCTCCCCATTAAACCAGGTTTGTCAGAAGCAAGAACAACCCCTCTTCTCAGTCACAGCCGGAAGGGAGGCCTGGAAGGCTTCCTCCTTCTTCCCCCACCTGCTCCTTATCTTCCCTGCCCTGCTTTTTAGAATTGCAGCTCATTGTTTTAAGGGATTGGGGGAGGGAGGATGGGAACACAAATCTTTTATACAATACAAAGCTTTGCTTTTTTTTTTCTTCCTTTTCCCTTTCTTGGTTCCCTTCTCTCCTCTGAATGGTTGAAGACCCCTCAACTGAGGGAGGTTGGGGATTGTGGGACAAGGTCCCTTGGTGCTGATGGGCTGAAGGGGCCTGAGTCGTGGACAGAAGCCGTTTTCTCTGGGCTTGGGGAACCTCTCACATTGCTGTGTCCTGGTGAGCAGCCCGACCAATAAACCTGCTTTTCTAAAGGATCTGTGTTTGATTGTATTCTCTGAAGGCAGCTACACTGGGTGAGTTACAGAGGGCAGGAGGGAAGGAGGGAGAAAGAAAGGGAGGGAGAGATAACTGTTGATATAAACTTGTCTCACTTGCCTGGGGTGGGGGAAGGTAGGGGAGATAACAATCATTGCCAATGTATTGAGCCCTTACTCTCTGCCAGGAACTGTTCTAAGCACTTTGGTATGCAATTGCTTATTCAATCTCATAACAACCTCCCTAGGCAGAGTCTGTCATGATCATCCCCAGTCTAGATATGAGGAAACTGACTTGTCTGAGGTCTCATAGTTGGGAAGCAGTGGAGCTGGAGTTCAAAGGCGCCTGGATCCTCAGTCTGTTTCATGGTTATAGTCTGTAACCCTGTCCCCTCTACATCCACTTCCTGGCAGTCAGGACATTTGCCCTCCAGACACACCCAGTTACTCTACTCAACCTGGGCTTCCCACACACACACCCTTTGGAATCTTTGGTCTGGAGGAGGCAGCCTAGGGGAGGGGAAAATCAGACGCCCTCGGAGGGCTGAATTTCGGGAGAGAAAGTGCATAACATGCCAATTGCATCCACACAGCGTATTTCAGTCTACCCACAGCCCTGTGATGAGCACTACTATGGTTTAAATGAATTCCTCATATTTCTTTCACTTTTTTTTTGAGACAGAGTCTCATTCTGTCACCCAGGCTGGAGTGCAGTGGCGGGATGTCAGCTCACTGCAACCTCTGCCTCCCAGGTTCAAGTGATTCTCCTGCCTCAGCCTCCCAAGTAGCTAGGATTACAGGCACGTGCCATCATGCCTGGCTAATTTTTATATTTTTAGTAGAAACGGGGTTTCATCATGTTGGCCAGGCTGGTCTTGAACTCCTGACCTCAAGTGATCTACGTGTCTTGGCCTCCCAAAATTCTGGGATTACAGGTGTGAGCCACCATGCCTTGAGCAAATTTCATATATTGGAAAGGTAATTCCCACATTCATATGTTGATGAAATCAGAAGTGGGGCCTTTTCAAGCTAATTAGAATTAGATAAGGTCACCAGGGTGGGGCTCCCAAGATGGGTCCAGTGACTTCATAAGAAGAGGAAGAGGGCTGGGTGTGGTGGCTCATACCTGTAATCCCAGGACTTGGAGAGGTCAAGGTGGGTGGATCACCTGAAGTCAAGAGTTCAAGACCAGCTTGGCTAACATGGTAAAACCCTGTCTATACTAAAAATACAAAAGTTACGCCATCATGGTGACAGGCACCTGTAATCCCTACTCAGAAGGCTGAGATGAGAGAATAGCTTGAACCCAGGAGGCGGAGGTTGCAGTGAGCCAATACTGTGCCATTGCACTCCAGCCTGGGCGGCAAGATCGAAACTTTCTCAGGAAGAAAAAAAGAAGAAGAGGAAGAGACCTAAGCAAGTTTTTGGACTTCTCGGTCTCCAGAACCGTAGGAGATAAATTTATCACCTGGGCATATTGGCTCACACCAGCAATCCCAGCACTTCGGGAGGCTGAGGCAGGAGAATTGGTTGAGCCCAGGCATTTGAGACCAGTCTGGGCAACAGAGTAGAGCCTGTCTGTACACACACACACACACACACACACACACACACACACACAGACACACACACAGATAAAACAACCTTGCCTGTTGGCACATGCCTGTAGTCTCAGCTACTGGGGAGGCTAAGGTAAGTGGATCCCTTGAACCCGGAAGATAAAGGCTATAGTAACCCATGATCATGTCTCTGTACTCTAGCCTGGACAAAACAGTGAGACCCTGTCTCAAAAACTAAATAAACAAATTTATTTTATTTTATTTTATTTTTGAGACAGAGTCTCGCTCTGTCACCCAGGCTGGTGTGCAATGGTGCGATCTCAGCTCGCTGCAACTTCCATCTCCGGGGTTCAAGCAATTCTTGTGCCTTAGCCTCCCAAGTAGTTGGGACTACAAGCACGTGACACTGAGCACAGCTAATTTTTGTTTTGTTTTGTTTTGTTTCGTTTTGTTTTGTTTTTAAAGACGGGGTTTCACCATGTTGGTCAGGCTGGTTTTGAACTCCGGATCTCAGGTGATCCGCCTGCCTTGGCCTCCAAAGTGCTGGGATTACAGGCGTGAGCCACTGCGCTTGGCTCTACCTCTCCTTTTAAACCAATCTCGTCCTAGCTTCATCCTAGTCATATTAACCACCGACTTCTCAGAACTCTCATGTGATGTTTTTTCCCTTATTTTTTGAACTAATTTTTTTTTTTTTTTTGAGAGGAAGTTTCACTTTGTTGCCCAGGCTGGAGTGCAGTGGTGCGATCTAGGCTCACTACAACCTCTGCTGCCCAGGTTCAAGAGATCCTCCTGCCTCAGCCTCCCGAGTAGCTGGGATTAGAGGCACCTGGCATCGTGCCTGGCTAATTTTTGTAGTTTTAGTAGAGATGGGGTTTCACCATCTTGGCCAGGCTGATCTTAAACTCCTGACCTTGTGATCCGCCCAACTTGGCCACCCAAAGTGCTGGGATTACAGGCATGAGCCACTGCGCCTGGCCCTAATTTTTTTGTATTATAAAAAATAGAAGGGGAGTCTTGCTATGTTGCCTAGGCTGGTCTCAAACTCCTGGACTTAAGTAATCCTCCCTCCAGGGCCTCTGGAGTACCTGGGACTACAGGTGTCCACCACCACATCCAGGTCTTTTATTGAACTTTATGTCAATAAAAATTGTTGAATAGGCCGGGCACAATGGCTCACGCCTGTAATCCTAGCACTTCAGGAGGCCGAGGTGGGTGAATCACTTGAGGACAGGAGATCGAGACCATCCTGGTCAACATGGTGAAACCCCATCTCTACTAAAAATACAAAAATTAGGCGAGTGTGGTGGCACATGCCTGTAATCCCAGCTACTAGGGAGGCTGAGGCAGGAGAATCGCTTGAACCCAAGAGGTGGAGGTTGTAGTGAGCTGAGATCACACCAATGCACTCCAGCCTGGGCGACAGAGGGAGACTCTGTCTCAAATAAAAAATAAAAACATTGTTGAATAAGGCTGGGCGTGGTGGCTCATGCCTATAATCCCAGCACTTTGGGAGGCTGAGGCAGGCAAATCACAAGGTCAGAAGTTCAAGACCAGCCTGGCCAACATGGTGAACTCTGTCTCTACTACAAGATACAAAAAATTAGCCATGCATGGTAGTGCATGCCTGTAATCCCAGCTACTCAGGAGGCTAAGGCAGGAGAATTGCTTGAACCTGGGAGGCAGAGATTGCAGTGACCAAAGATTGTGTCACTGCATTCCAGCCTGGGTCATGGCTGACAGGGTGAGACACCATCTCAAAAAAAAAAAAAACTGCCGGGCGCGGTGGCTCAAGCCTGTAATTTCAGCACTTTGGGAGGTCGAGGCAGGTGGATCACAAGGTCAAGAGATTGAGACCATCCTGGTCAACATGGTGAAACCCCGTCTTTACTAATACAAAAAATTAGCTGGGCATGGTGGCACGTGCCTGTAATCCCAGCTACTCAGGAGGCTGAGGCAGGAGAATTGCCTGAACCCAGGAGGCGGAGGTTGTGGTGAGCCGAGATCGCACCATTGCACTCCAGCCTGGGTAACAAGAGCGAAACTCCGTCTCAAAATAAATAAATAAATAAAAATTAAAAAAAATAATAAAATAAAAAAATAAAAGAAAAAAAACTGTTGAATGAATGAATGATGAATGGATTACAGGACTCTTACCTTTGCAAGTGTCAAAAACTCACCTCAAACTGGCTTCAACAAAAGCAAACAAAACACAAAGCTGAAAACAAACCCAGAGGAAATTGATGTAAATGGAAAAAGTCCCCAGAAATAGGACAGGGGTGGCTGACATCATTAATACTAGGTTCTGATAAAATATAATTAGGAATCTCTTTTCCTCTGTGCTTTTTTGTTTTTCTTTTTTCTTTTTTTTTTTGAGATGGAGTCTTGCTTTGTTGCCCAGGCTGGAGTGCAATAGCACTAATCGGCTCACTGGAAACTCCGCCTTCTGGGTTCAAGTGATTCTCCTGCCTCAGCCTCCCGAGTAGCTGAGACTACAGGACTGTGCCACCACACCCAGCTAATTTTTGCATTTTTAATAGAGTTGGGGTTTCACCATGTTGGTCAGGCTGGTCTCGAACTCCTGACCTCAGGTGATCCTCCCACTTCCAACTCCCAAAGTGCTGGGATTATAGGCATGAGCCACTGCGCCCAGCCCGCTATTTTTTTTTTTTTTTTTTGAGATAGTGTCTTGCTCTGTTGCCCAGGCTGGAGTGCAATGGCATGATCTCAGTTCACTGCAACCTCTGTCTGCTGGGTTCAAGTGATTCTCCTGCCTCAGCCTCCCGAGTAGCTGGGATTACAGGTGTGTGCCACCACACCTGGCTAATTTTGTATTTTGGTAAAGACGAGGTTTAGTCACGTTGGCCAGGCTAGTCTCGAACTCCTGACCTCAGGTGATCTGCCTATCAAAGAGCTGGGATTGCCGGGCGCAGTGGCTCACGCCTGTAATCCCAGCACTTTGGGAGGCTGAGGCGGGTGGATCACCTGAGGTCAGGAGTTTGAGACCAGCCTGACCAATTGGTGAAACCCTGTCTTTAAAAAAAAAAAAGTAAAAAAAAAAATAAATTAAAATAAATTAAAAAAAAAAAAAAAGGCCGGGCGCGGTGGCTCAAGCCTGTAATCCCAGCACTTTGGGAGGCCGAGGCAGGTGGATCACGAGGTCAAGAGATCAAGACCATCCTGGTCAACATGGTGAAACCCCGTCTCTACTAAAAATACAAAAATTAGCTGGGCACAGTGGCGCGTGCCTGTAATCCCAGCTACTCAGGAGGCTGAGGCAGGAGAATTGCCTGAACCCAGGAGGCGGAGGTTGTGGTGAGCCGAGATCGCGCCATTGCACTCCAGCCTGGGTAACAAGAGCGAAACTCCGTCTCAAAAAAAAAAAGAGCTGGGATTACAGGTGTGAGCCACCGTGCCCGGCCTCCTCTGTGTTCCGTTAATAATCAGATTCTTCCCATGTGTTGGCAAAAATGACCATAAATAGCTGCAGGCTTATGGACTAACAGGTGAGCAACCCCAGGGAAGAGGAGTTCTTTCCAATTCTTTCCAGCCAGAATCTCAGGTGCATACCCTGATAGGTCACATGTGCGAATCATTATGGCTCTGACCAATCACAGGTCATGTGATCACTTGTAGACCCCCCCCCCCGCCACACACCTGAAATGTGGAATTAAGAATATTAATCAGGACTCTTCAGAGAGGCAGAACCAACAGGATGGATGGATAGGTAGATAGAAGAGAGGGAATTAATTTTTTTCTTTTTTCTTTTTTTTTTTTTCGCTCACCTTCAACTGTCTTGATTAAGCTATAGAGGAGAGGGAATTTATTGGGGGAATTGGCTCACGCCTGTAATCCCAGCAATTTGGGAGGCCGAGGCAGGCAGATCTCCTGAGGTTGGGACTTCGAGACCAGCCTGATCAAAAAAAAAAAAAAAGCCTCAGAATCAGGGAAGCTGATGGTTTAACTCTAGCCTGAGGCCAAAGGCCTGAGAATTCAGGAGGCCACTGGTATAAGTGTTGGAGTCCAAAGGCCAGAGAGGCTGGAGTTCTGATGTCCATGGCAGGAAAAGAGGAGAGTATCAAAGACCAACTCAGCTTTTCTGTTTCTTATTCTATTGGGGTTAGGGGGAGCTAATTGGATGGTGCTTGCCCACATTGAGGGCATATCTTCCCCACTTCCTCCCTTCATACTCACATGCTAATCACTTCTGGAAATGCCTCATAGGTATTCCTTAATCTAGTCAAGTTGACACCTATACTTAACAATCACAAGTAAAGGAGGGCTGTTTTCCTAAAGGAAAGTAGGGATGTAGCTATCAACAGAAAAGGGAGGCAGGTGGAGTGGCTCACACCTGTAATCCCAGTGCTTTTGGAGGCTGGGTGAAGAGGATAGCTTGAGCCCATGACTTCGAGACCAAGTTGGGCAATATAATGAGACTCTGTCTCCATAAAAAATACAAAAATTAGCCAAGCAGGATAATGTGCGCCTGTAGTCCTAGCTATTCAGGAGGCTGAGGTGGGAGGATTGCTTGAACCCAGGAGTTAGTTCCAGGTTATAGTGAGCTATGACCCCCACCACTGCACTCCAGTCTGGGTGACAGAGCAATACCCTGCCTCTATTATTTTATTTTATTTTATTTTAGATGAAGTCTTACTTCTACCCAGGCTGGAGTGCAGTGGCACAATCTTGGCTCACTACTGTTAGGAACAAGCTGCTTCATAAAACCCCCTCCACACAAGCTGACCCCTTCCCCTCTCTGACTGCTCTGCAGCTGCATTCCTGAACCCTGCCTAGGCGCCACATCAAGGTTGCCAGATTTGCTACAATCAAGCAAAGCCTGATTAAGGCCATCCAGGCAGCTCCAGGGAGGACAGGAAAAACATATGTTGGTTGTCCATACTATAAATTCCTGTTTGGCACATATCTGTAAAAAATCCTGGTTTCTCTCTTTTTAAAAAAAAAAAAAAACTTCCACCACCAAAATCACAGGATGATGTATTATATGTAGGTCTGTTACAAGTTGACAAACTATCTCTGTGCCTGCTACAGGCGGGTAGATTACCTCAGTCCTGAAACTCCGTTATGCCCCTCTCACCCCATATAAACCCCTTGTTTTGTAAGCTCGGGGCTGCCTCTTCCGATGATTGTTACGGAGCAGCCCGGCAGTTTAATAAAACTTGCTTGTCTGACTTTGGGTCTATTCTCCTTTCTCTCGACTACCCTTACAACTACAACCTCTGTCTTCCGGGTTCAAGTGATTCTCCCGCCTCAGGCTCCTGAGTAGCTGGGATTACAGGAGCCTGCCACCACGTCCAGCTAATTTTTGTATTTTTAGTAGAAATGTGGTTTCACCATGTTGGCCAGGCTGGTCTTGAACTCCTGACCTCAAATGATCCTCCCACCTGGGCCTCCCAAAGTGCTAGGAATTACAGGCATAAGCCACTGTGCCTGGCCTATTTTTTTCTTTTTCTTTTAAGGAGGGGGAAAAAAGAGAGAGAAAGACGGGCAGACAAAACAACAGATAGTCTTTTCAAATGATCTGTTTGTGATTCTGTGCCAGGAGCTGAGAGACTAAAAAGTCAGCCAGATCTAGTCCTTGATTTTTTTTTTTTGAGACGGAGTTTCGCTCTTGTTACCCAGGTTGGAGTGCAATGGCACGGTCTTGGCTCACCGCAACCTCCACCTCCGGGGTTCAAGCAATTCTCCTGCCTCAGCCTCCCGAGTAGCTGGGACTACAGGCGCGCACCACCATGCCCAGCTAACTTTTTTATTTTTATTAGAGACGGGGTTTCACCTTGTTGACCAGGATGGTCTCAATCTCTTGACCTCGTGATCCACCCGCCTCGGCCTCCTAAAGTGCTGGGATTATAGGCGTGAGCCACCGCGCCTGGTATTTTTTTCTTTTTTTTTTTTTGAGATGGAGTTTTGCTCTTGTTGCCCAGGCTGAAGTGCTGTGGTGTGATCTCCACTCATTGCAACCTCTGCTTCCTGGGCTCAAGCTATTCTCCAGTCTCGGCCTCCCAGGTCACTGGGATTACCGGCATGCGCTACCACGCCTGGCTACTTTTGTATTTTTAGTAGAGATGGCGTTTCCTCCATGTTGGTCAGGCTGGTCTCAAACTCCCGATCTCAGATGATCCACCTGCCTTGGCCTCCCAAAGTGCTAGGATTACAGGTGTGAGCCACCAAGCCTGGCCTCCTTGATTTTAAAGGATTCGCAATTAGTGGGAGAGGCAGCTGCTTGAAATAGCTCAAAGTGGCCTGGCACAGTGGCTCACACCTGTAATCCCTGCACTTTAGGAGGCCGAGGAGGGAGGATTGTTTGAGTCCACAAGTTTGAGATAACTGTGGGCAACACAGTAAGACCCCATCTCTACAAAACTTTTAAAATAAATAAATAAGAATAAATATGATTAGGTTGGTGCAAAAGTAATTGTGGGTTTTGCCATTACTCTGACAAAAACCGCAGTTACCTTTGCACCAACCTAATAATTTCCAAAAAGATCTTCAAGGTACCAAACATACAAATATGTCATAAGTAAATACAAGCTCAAAGACATGACTTAAGGTAAAAGAAGTAAAGCAAAGTGCAATGATGGCCAGGCACAGTGGCTCACGCCTGTAATCCCAGCACTTTGGGAGGCCTAGGTGGGTAGATCACTTGAGGTCAGGAGTTCGAGACCAGCCTGACCAAAATGGAGAAATCCCATTTTTACTAAAAATACAAAATTAGCCTGGTGTGGTGGCACATGCCTGCAATCCCAGCTACTCGTGAGTGTGAGGCAGGAGAATCGCTTGAACCTGGGAGGCGGAGTTTGCGGTGCAATTGAACCATTGCACTCCAGCCACGGCAACAAGAGCGAAACTTCATCTCAAAAAAAAGCTAAGTGCAATGACAATACCCTAGAGAGAGGTTAATCCTGCTTGGGAAATCTGGGAAAACTTCAAGGAGGAAGGGGGCTTTTAAGTTATGATTCTAAACACGGATAGGAGTTCAATAGATATTGTTAGAGGTCAGAGGCAGCACTTTACTTGACATTTGTGTCACCAGAGCCTAAAAGTGTCTCAAACACAATTATATTGGTTAATGTTACTTGGTTGAAAGTGTAATAAGAAAAAGACATTGGCCAGCTTAAAGGGAAAAAGGAAGTTATGTTAGAAGGCTGCCAAGATATCCTACAGACACCAAGGACTCTCTGAGCACAACTAGGAAGAGTAGGAATCAGGGGATTTCCAGGGACTTCTGCGGAGGGAGTGCTCTTTAAAGTGCTGGTATTAATGGAACTCAGCTCTAATGGCTCCCAGGCTCTGTGACTCTCTATTTCAACATTCCAAATTCCTGACAGAGAGACTCTGAGTAAGCCAGTTCACACTAGCGTTTGCCCTGAGTTTGATAATCAATGCCCACCAGGTGCGGTGGCTAACGCTTGCAATCCCAGTACTTTGGGAGGCCCAGGCAGGCGGATCACCTGAGGTCCGGAGTTCGAGACCAGCCTGATCAACATGGAGAAACCGTGTCTCTACTAAAAATACAAAAAATTTGCCAGGTGTGGTGGCACTGCCTGTAATCCCAGCTACTCGGGAGGCTGAGGCAGGAGAATCGCTTGAACCGGGGAGGCGGATGTTGCAGTGAGCCAAGATCGTGCCATTGCACTCCAGCTTGGGGAACAAGAGTGAAACTCCGTCTCAAAAAAAAAAAAAAAAAAGAAAAGAAACATTATCGGGCTGGGCGTGGTGGTTCACGCCTGTAATCCCAGCACTTTGGGAGGTCAAGGTGGGAGGATTGCTTGAACTCATGAGTTCAAGACCAGCCTGGACAACACAGGGAGCTCCTGTCTCTACAAATAAACAAACAAACAAAATCAGCCAGGCCTGGTGGCATATGCCTGTGGTCCCAGCTACAAGGGAGGCTGAGTCAGGAGTATCGCTTGAGCCTGGGAGGTGAAGGTTGCAGTGGGTTGAGACACCACCACTGCACTCCAGCCTAGGTGACAGAGCCAGCCAAGCCCTGTCTCAATTAAAAAGAAAAAAAGAAATTGGGTGAGGTGGCTCATGCCTGTAATCCCAGAACTTTGGGAGGCCGAGGTGGGCGGATCACCTGAGGTCAGGAGTTTGAGACCAGCCTAACCAACATGGAGGAACCCCGTCTCTACTAAAAATACAAAAATTAGCCAGGCATGGTGGTGCATGTCTGTAATCCCAGCTACTAGGGAGGCTGAGGCAGGAGAATCTCTTGAACCCGGGAGGCAAAGGTGTCAGTGAGCCAAGATCACGCCATTGCACTCCAGCCTGGGCAACAAGAGCAAAATTCCATCTCAAAAAAAAGAAAAAAGATCTGGTTCTGTCTGAGCCAGTGAAATTTTCTGTGCCTGGAATTTAGAATTGGAAGCCAACAGATACACATACACAGACGGAGCATGCAGCAGGTCAAGTCATGACAAGGGAAAGCAGAGCTTTTCCACAAACTCCTGCTGAGGTTTCTGGAATTGCTGTTCCCAAGGTGTGGTTGTTCAAGTCTACTGGGATTTATGAGGGGTCTCACTTTCCTTCCAACAAATTCCTCCTCTTCCTCTGGTTTTTGTATAAGATAATAATGCCTAACATATGCTGAGCAGATGCAATATGCCAGATGCTGTATTAAATCCTTAGCAAGTTGCCTCAACCACCTAGGATGTAGGCTTTTTCATATTTTCTATTTCATAGATGAGGAAACAGCCCAGGATCACACTGCTGGGTAGGCAGGGTGGCTGAGCCATGGAGCCTGCTGGGACCTGACTCTTATTTGCTATACTGCACGGTCAGCTGGAAAGTGTCTTTCAACAAAAAAAACACTTTAGTGCAAATTCACCAAAGTCAGAATTGTGTTCTCTATTTGCCGATGAAGATGCTGAGGTTCAGAAAGGTTATGGAACTTGCCCAAGGTTGCACAGCTTCTTCTGTGTCAGAGCCAGGATGCCTCGCTTCAGCTCCCTCAGCTTTCGATTTAATGCAATAGCTTCTTTTTTTTTTTTTTTTTTGAGACGGAGTTTTGCTCTTGTTACTCAGGCTGGAGTGCAATGGCGCGATCTCGGCTCACTACAACCTCCGCCTCCTGGGTTCAGGCAATTCTCCTGCCTCAGCCTCCTGAGTAGCTGGGATTATAGGCACGCGCCACTATGCCCAGCTAATTTTTTGTATTTTTAGTAGAGACGGGGTTTCACCATGTTGACCAGGATGGTTTCGATCTCTTGACCTCGTGATTCACCTGCCTCGGCCTCCCTAAGTGCTGGGATTACAGGCGTGAGCCACCGTGCCCGGCTTGCAATAGCTTCTATCAACTGCTGTGATGGTCAAGTGAGGGGAGAATGTCTAGGAAGGAAGAGGAGGATGATAACAGCTCTAGATTCAACACGAAGTGAAGTGAAATGACTGAGAAGATAACAACGTGGATGGAGGTTCCTGGTAACCTTCAAGAGCTCTGTCCTATGAACAGGAGAGGGCAGAAACCACCTGATGGAGCGGGTGGGGATGAGGACATGGGGCAATGAATATGAAGCGATGGGGGTAACTTGAGGAAACAGCAGGGTCAGTATAGGAGAGGGAGTATCTTCAGAGTCAAAAGGAAGGGAACAAGTGGAGAAGGTCAGGAAGGAGGAGAGAACTGAGAACATTCAAAGAGGGGAGGGGGATCAGCAGCCCTTCCATATGTTCAGTATTGAGCAACTATTATATAAGCATGTTGACTGGGGAGTCAAGGGAGCCTGAAACAGAGGAGATACATCTTCCTGGAACTTTTCAGCCTCAGCTCAGCCGCACCGGGTGAAAAAAAAAAAAGAAAGAAACCCTGTAAACAGAGCTGGGTATGGTGGCACACACCTGTAATCCCAGCTACTAGGAAGGGTGAGGCTGGAGGATGCCTTAATCCCAGGGGTTCAAAGCTGCAGTGAGCTATGATTGCACCACTGCACTCTTGCCTGGGTGACAGAGAGACATGCCAAACTCTGTCTCTACTAAAGAGAAAAATTAGCTGAGGGTGATGGTGCATACCTGTAGTTCCAGCTATTCGGGAGGCTGAAGTGGGATGATGGTGTAAGCCTGGTAGGCAGAGGTTGCAGTGAGCTGAGATCGTGCCACTGCACTCCAGCCTGGGTGACAGAGTGACCCTGTCTCAAAAAATAAAATATAATGCCGGCCAGGCGCAGTGGCTCGAACCATCAACCTTTCGGTTAACAGCCGAACGTGCTAACTGATTGTGCCGACGAAGTGGCTTATGCCTGTAATCTTAGATCTTTGGGAGGGCGAGGCACGCAGATCACAAGGTCAGGAGTTTGAGAGCAGCCTGGCCAATATGGTGAAACCCCGTCTCTACTAAAAGTACAAAAAAAATTAGCCAAGTGTGGTGGCACAGGCCTGTAGTCCCAACTACTCGGGAGGCTGAGGCAGGAGAATTGCTTGAACCCAGGAGTCAGAAGTTGCAGGGAGCCGAGATCGCGTCACTGCACTCCAACCTGGGTGACAGAGCAAGACTCCATCTCAAAAAATACAATACAATACAATACAATACAATAACACAACACAACATACAAAAAGGCCAGGCGTGATGGCTCATGCCTGTAATCTCAGCACTTTGGGAGGCCAAGGCAGGCAGATCACCTAAGGTCAGGAGTTCGAGACCAGCCTGGCCAACATAGTGAAACCCCGTCTCTACTATAAATACAAAAATTAGCTGGGTGTGGTCGTGGGTACCTGTAATCCCAGCTACTCAGGAGGCTGAGGCAGGAGAATCTCTTGAACCCAGAAGATGGAGGTGGCAGTGAGCCAAGATCGTGCCACTGCACTCCAGCCTGGGTGACAGAGCGAGACTCTGTCTCAAAAACAAAATAAAATAAAATAAATAAAAGAAGAACTATGAGGAATTCCACAGGAAACAGGATATAGAAATAGAGATTAATAGGCAGTGAATAACTTTAGATGGGGGTGATTAGACAAGGCCTCTCTGAGTAACAAGGAATCAGCCACACCAAAGCCAGGGAAGGAAAAGGAACAGCACATGAACAGGTTCTAAGCTGGGAAGTGGACTGGCTGGAATTCAGTGGGCAGCAGAGAAGAGGTGGGGTAGGCACGGCCTTGAAAGAGATGAGATAAAGGAGAGCTGTATCCTAAGCTCCATGGTAATTGACCAGAAGAACAGAAGGGCATGGTATGAATGATGTGTTAAGCAATAAAGGAAAAAAAATCAGAGCCTTGAAAATATTGAGTGGGGAGGACTGTTCAGACTGAAGGAAAGAGACATCCCCGCGTAATGATGTCTGAGTAGTTTCGGCAGAGAGGTCCAAGGAGTTCCTGTTGCGCAGACCTCTACACTGTGATGTTAGTGAGGGGTTTTTGGGCAGCCCTGGGTGAGCCTTTCTGTTGCTGAGCTGCATGAGGATCTCATCACCCTCACAAATTGTCCCTTACTAACTTTTTTTTTTTTTGGAGATGGAATCTCGCTCTGTTGCCAGGTTGAGGTGTGGTGCCGTGATCTCAGCTCACTGCAACCTCCGCCTCCTGGGTTCAAGCGATTCTCCTGCCTCACCCTCCTGAGTAGCTGGGACTACAGGCATGCCCCACCACATCCAGTTAATGTGTTTTTAGTAGAGATGGGGTTTCACCATGTTGACCAGGCTGCTCTCAAACTCTTGACCTCATAATCCACCTGCCTTGGTCTCCCAAAATGCTGGGATTACAGGCGTGAGCCACCACGCCCGGCCAACTTACTCCCTTTGGTCACCACAGTGACTTGCCACCCACTCACCATCCTCAAGGTTCTTCTCTTTCTCGCCATGCCTTCCTCTTGATTGAGGATTTTCCTGCTAATTCCTCCAGGGAAGAGGTGAAGGAGTTCTCACAGTTAATGAGAATTTTGGACACAGATATAGTTTTAATTAAGGAAAAACAGATATTCAAGCTCTCATATTAGACACACCGTACTTGAATTTGAATCCTGGCTCTGCCACTTACCAGTTCTATGTTCTTGGGGAAGTGACTTAACCTTGGGCAAGTCTCATTTTCTGCATCTGTAAAGTCTCGGTCTTCGCCTCATGGGGTTGTTGTAAGGATTGAATGACTTCACAGATGTGTTACATGAATTACTTGCTTAGCACAGTGGCTAGTACATAGTCAACACTCTGTGTTTGTTATTGCTGGTATCATTATTCAATACTTTTTTTTTTTTTTTGAGACGGAGTTTCACTCTTGTTACCCAGGCTGGAGTGCAATGGTGCGATCTCGGCTCACTGCAACCTCCGCCTCCTGGGTTCAGGCAATTCTCCTGCCTCAGCCTCCTGAGTACCTGGGATTACAGGCACGCACTACCATGCCCAGCTAATTTTTTTGTATTTTTAGTAGAGACGGGGTTTCACCATGTTGACCAGGATGGTCTCGATCTCTTGACCTCATGATCCACCCGCCTCAGCCTCCCAAAGTGCTGGGATTACAGGCGTGAGCCACCGCGCCCGGCTCTTTTTTTTTTTTTTTTTTTTGAGACAGAGTCTCACTCTGTTGCCCAGGCTGGAGCGCAGTGGTGTGATCTAGGCTCACTGCAACCTCCACCTCCCGGGTTCGAGTGATTCTCCTGCCTCAGCCTCTGGAGTAGCTGGGATTACAGGCACCCGCCACCACGCCCAGCTAATTTTTTTATTTTTAGTACAGACAGGGTTTCAGCATGTTGGCCAGGCTGATTTCAAACCCCTGACCTCAAGTGATCCGCCCGCCTTGGCCTCCCAAAGTGCTATGATTACAGGGTGAGCCACCACGCCCGGCCTCAAGACTTATTTATTAAGATTTAATTAATCTGTCATAGGTGAGCTCTAGGCTAGATGCTAGGTGCTGAGATTATGAACACAGTCATTAAGGGGTTCAAGTTTCCAGGAACCCACAGCTTAGGGGAAGATGTTTGCTGGCATGTGGCCAGAGAGTCAGCCAGACCAGATTTTCATTCTGAGTTTCTGCCTAGTTTCTAGCTGTGGGACCAGTCTCGGGCCAGTCTTTCACTTTCTAAGTCTTCATTTCCTCAGCTGTAAAATAAGAATTATAATATTACCCACCTCACTGGGTTCTAGTGAGAATCAAATGAGATAATCTATGTAAATGCTTTGCATAGTTCCTGGAACATAGTAGTAATTACTTAATAAATGTTAATTATTGTTTAGTTTTCAGGAAGTAGGCTAATAGGTGGAGTTATTAGAGTTCAAGGTAGAGAATACATTCTAGATGGGGAAACAATCTGCTGAGGGAGGCTGGGGGGAGATTGACCTTGCCAGTAAGATCTAAGGAAGCCTAGAGGAGGTGATGTTGGAAGAGGGCTTTGAAGAATGAGTAAGAGTTCTCAGGCAGGGACTGAGGAAAGGGAAGAGGTTCCAGGTGGAAGAAAGACTATCCACAGAGGCATGAAGTTGCAGAAGGTATAGTAGATATGTTTGGAGGAAGGTTATACATTTAGTAGAGTTTGTGGGACTAGGCTAGAGAAGGGGGATTTAGGTCAGCCTTTGTAGAATTTTTTTTTTGAGATGAGTCTCACTGTATTGCTTAGACTGAATTGCAATGGTGCAATCTTATCTCACTGTAACCTCGACCTCCTGGGTCAAGTGATTCTCCTGCCTCAGCCTCCCGAGTACCTGGGATCACAGGTACCTGCCACCACGCCTGGCTAATTTTTGTATTTTTAGTAGAGAAGGGGTTTCACCATGTTGGTCAGGCTGATCTTGAACTCCTGACCTCAGGTGATCCAACCACCTCGGCCTCCCAAAGTGCTAGGATGGTAGATGTGAGCCACTGTGCCCACCCTGTAGGATTTTATGATTCAAATCAAGACAGAGAAAGAAGAAACATCAATTGAGCTCCTACCACATGCATGACACTGAATTATGTTTGTTTGTTTTTTTGAAACAGGGCCTCTGTCACGAGGCTGGAGTGCAGTGGCCTGATCTCAGCTCACTGAAACCTCTGCCTCCCTAGTTCAAGTGATTCTCCTGCCTCAGCCTCCTGAGTAGCTGGGATTACAGGCATCCGCCACTAGGCTCAGCTAATTTTTTTTGTATTTTTAGTAAAGACGGGGTTTTGCCATGTTGGTCAGGCTGGTCTTGAACTCCTGACCTCATGATTTGCTCGTCCTGGCCTCCCAAAGTGCTGGGATTACAGGCATGAGACACTGTGCCTGGCCATGGCACTGAATTAAGTGGTCAGCAATTTTTTTTTTTATGAGACAAGGTTAGTCTTGCTCTGTTGCTCAGATGAGAGTACAGTAGCACAATCATAGCTCACTGTAACCTCGAACTTCTTTCTTTCTTTTTTATTTATTTATTTTTATTTTTATTTTATTTTATATTTTTTTAAAAAGACGAGGTTTCACCATCTTGGTCAGGCTGGTCTTGAACACCCAACCTCAGGTGATCGCCCCCACCTTGGCCTCCAAAGTGCTTGGATTACAGGCGTGAGCCACCACGCCCGGCTGAACTTCTTTCTTTCAAGCAATCCTCCTGCCTCAGCCTCCAGAGTAGCTGTCACTACAGGTGTGCCACCACCACACCTGGCTAATTTTTTGTAAAGTTGGGGTTTTGCCATGTTGCTCAGGCTGATCTTGAACTCCTGGCCTCAAACAATCCTCCTGTCTTGGTCTCCCAAAGTGCTAGGATTACAGGCATGAGCCACTATGCTGGCCAGCATTTAAAAAATTTAACTTAGATTGACTGGATGATTTGGCTCACACCTGTAATCCCAGCACTTTGGGAGGCTGAGGTGAGTGGATCGCTCAAGGTCAGGAGTTTGTGACCAGCCTGGCTAATATAGTGAAACCCCGTCTCTACTAAAAACACAAAAATTAGCTGGGCGTGATGGCGGGAACCAGAGTCCCAGGTACTCAGGAGGCTGAGGAGGGAGAATTGCTTGAACCTGGGAGGTGAAGTTTGCAGTGACCTGAGATCGTACCATTCCACTCCAGCCTGGGCAATGAGAATGAAACTCTGTCTAAAAAAAAAGAAAAAGGAAAAGCCCACAAAACAATGAAATTTAACCTGACTTGGATTTTATCTTGCTGGTAATAGAGAACCGTAGAGATTTTTAGGCAGACTGTGACATGATTGAATGTTTTTGTTTTGAGATGGAGTCTTGCTCTGTCACCCAGGCTGGAGCACAGTGGAGCAATCTGGGCTCACAGCAACCTCCGCCTCCTAGGTTCAAGCAATTCTCCTGCTTCAGCCTCCCGAGTAGCTGGAACTACAGATGTTTACCACCGTGCCAGTCTAATGTTTGAAATTTTTTTTTTCTGAGATAGAGTTTTGCTCTTGTTTCTCAGGCTTGAGTACAATGGCGAGATCTTGGGTCACTGCAACCTTTGCCTCCCAGCTTCAAGCAAATGTATCTCCTGCCTCATCCTCCTGAAAAGTAGCTAGGATTACAGGTGCCTGCCACCATGCTCGGCTAATTTTTGTATTTTTAGTAGAGACCAGGTTTCACCATGTTGGCCAGGGTGGTCTCAAACTCCTGACTTCATGATCCATGCGACTCAGCCTCCCAAAGTGCTAGAATTACAGGCGTGAGCCACAGTGCCTGGCCAATCTGAATGTTTATTTATTTAATTTTTAGGATGATGTCCCTGGCAGCCAGGGGACGAATAAGATGGAGTAAGGAGAGAATAATCAATTGGCTAAAGCATTGACCCAAGGGACAGAAACTGCAGCATTTAGCCAAGAGGGATTTGGCAGGGATGTGGAGAAAGGCCAGTATCTGGGCTGAAGAGGATTTTTGCAAGTCAAAGCTATAGTCTCAGAGGCAGATTTTATGTGTGACTGCTGGGGAGGGCAATGAGGGAAACAGAGGCCAGCTCCTGAGAAGTCAGGAAGCAGGGCAGTCTTTCAATGAATGGAACAAAGCTATAAGATGTAAAGCCCAAAAACCTGACTCTGAACCTGGTATACTTCTGAGTATCTCTGTGATCTTGAGAATGGCATATTATTATGTTGGCTTTAGTTTTCTTTTTTTTTTTTAATTTTGAGATGGAGTTTCACTCTTGTTGTCCAGGCTGGAGTGCAAAGGTGCCATCTTGGCTCACCACAACCTCCACCTCCTGGGTTCAAGCGATTCTCCTGCCTCAGCCTCCCGAGTAGCTGGGATTACAGGCATGTGCCACCACGATCAGCTAATTTTGTATTTTTAGTAGAGGTGGGGTTTTTCCGTGTTGGTCAGGCTGGTCTCGAACTCCTGACCTCAGGTGATCTGCCCACTTCAGCCTCCCAAAGTGCTAGGATTACAGACATAAACCACCGCACCGGGTGGCTTTTGTTTTCTGTCAGCAGATAGTATGGCCTCTCCTATCTGCTACACATGATTGTGGTGAGAAAGAAAGGAGGCAGGGAGTGTATAAGTGCTTTGTAAGCAGTAAATTACTAAACAAATCATAGACCCTATGTTATCAGGGAGGCAGTTAACTGCCTGGGATAGCACAGTTACAAGAGAATGTAGGCAAGATGGGGGATATCTGCCTTGCGGTGTAAATAAACAGTTTAATCAGTACACACAAACTCTGCAGGTAAATACAGCAATTTCCACACTGGGCTGTTTCTACCAGAGGGCAATAGGAGGCTCTCAATCCCACCAGCAGTGACCCTGTGAATTGCCCCATAGATGCCTCTGTCCTTCGTTGGATGCAAGGTGGTACAAGCGGTCTAAATCTGTAGACGTTAGACAGGCTTCAGGTATTGGGAACCATGTGAATTTGTGAGTAAAAGCTTGTACTGTATGTTTCTGGAGCTAGAATCTAGTCTCCATCAAACTCTCAAAAGGATCTGTGACCCCCTTCCAAAGGTTAAGAGTCATTGATTTTTCTCACCAGAAATTAATAAGAACAGCTATCCTTGGGGAGAAGGACTGATGGGGGTAGGGAAAGATTTTCATTTAAAATTTTTGACCTTTCTGAACGGTCTGCATTTTCTAAATATGAACATGTGTCAGTTTCATTGAAAAGTCAAGGGTTATCTGAGCAGTGAGATAATGGGCCCTTTTCAGATTTTGTCTTTATACCTGTTCATATTAAACAAACACAAATATTAATAACATCTTTTTAAAGACCTTTAAAAAATTAAAAACCCTGATAGTATCAGCACATACACAGAAATCACTCCATTATGCAAAGTTCATCCTCTATTATGAAAGGCAAAATGTGTACATTTCCTATGAACCACTGGCTTCAATTCAGTAAAACTTGCATACCAAGTAGACAAGGTGGAAAAGAAAAAGGCAGAACATTTCATGTATTTCAATTCAGACGCATACAAATGTCAAGTCCTACAAGTACGTGTCAGCTTTCGTATCATACTATCTTCTGCATTTGCCTGTAGCAGCCAATGGGCTAGCCGGTCGGCGTTTGATGCTTGAAGTGATGGAACGGAGGACGGGGTTAAATCCACTACCCTCTCCCCACGCACTCTAGTAATTACTCTATTTCCACGTCATGTTTCCGGGTGCATGTGTCCCTGCTCACGCAGAAACTGAAGTTCAAAGCAGGCGGAGTCACCCAGGTTCTTTTTGTTGTCCCCAGAACCGAATTCAGGAGTTGGGTCCCAGAGGATCTGAAGACACCTGGGGGACTGTCTGTCTAACTGGCTGATTCTCACGTGGTAAGAGGCTCTCAACCTCGCCACCACGTGGTGCCCAGGGCCGGGAAAAGGGAGAGCGGGCAGGAGGGAGCTGTATTAGGGGCATTTAAAGTGCCTTGACGTCACACACTGCCAGGAACTCAGCTGAGTTTTCAGCAGGACATTCTGGTCATCTTCCCTCCCTCCCCCCGGGCTTCTGTGCCCAAGTCTTGGGCTCTTCCCTCGCTGTGGCGGAGGGAGGAGCACTAAAGTGTCGGAACAGCCAGCACAGGGGCGTATCAGTCTTCTCTTGGCCCCGCCCTTTCTCCTACTGCTCCCCTCATTGGTTGGTGGGCAGGGCTTCGGTTGTACCGCACACGCACTGGGACCTCTGGGTGGCCGAGCGAGCTGGCCGTTCATGAATTATGCATGACGGCATGCCTGGGCCCGGCCGGGGCTGGGCGGGGATTGGCTGAAGGGGCTGTAATTCAGCGGTTTCCGGAGCTGCGGCTGCGTAGACTGGGAGGGGGAGCCAGGGGTTCCGACGTCGCAGCCCAGGGAACAAGCCCCAACCGGATCCTGGACAAGCAGACCTGCTCGGCGCTGTCTCTCCCTGTCGGCAAAAAGAGGCCCTTTGGCCTGAGGGAGCCCCGCCGCCCGCCCCCGGCGCACGCGCAGCCCCGGCCTCTCGGCCTCCGCGGAAGAAACAGGTGAAGGGGGTGCAGGGTGGGGCCGTCGGGGAGGCCTGGGGACCCAGGGGCGCCGCAGGGGTCGGGGGCCTTTGGGACGTTGGGGAAGTTGTATGGACGCTTCATTGGGGCGGGGAGAGATGAGGCGCGGAGGGTCGCCCTGAGGGAAGACTCCCCGGGATGACTGGAGCGGGCCTCGGAAGGGACTGGGGGCTCTGGAGGGAAGTTTCGTTCTTCAGAGAGACAGTGAGAACGCGCTCGAGAGGGAACCATGGGGCGAGGGCGCACTCGGCTGTGGCGACAGGAGTGAGGGACTGTCCCCCGATTTCCTGCTCCCTGGGGCCCTGGGAACGTTCCGGCCACCGGAGCGACTGTCACATTGGCGGGGATCACCGGCTCTGGTGGGGGTCGGAAAGCGCTTCCTTTCCGCCCGGCCGGCAGCTCCCGCTGAGCCACTTCCTCCAGTTGCCCGGTTCCCGCTCCTTCAGGAGCCAGCTGTGCCCCTCTGGAGGCAGGAATAGGTGTCTGTCCCCTGCAGCCTCACAGGCTGGCTGGTCTTGGGTAGGTTTATTGCATAAGAATCAAGTTTCCTGTAAGGAAATTGACAGACCGGTACTCTTCCTAAATTCCCTCCCATCTTTTTCTAGGTTAAGCTATACTCCCCCCACTCCCCCGCCTTGTAAAAAAGAGAGGGAAAAAAAAAAAAAAAGAAGACAAAATAAAATCCCCATTAACCCGCCCAGCCAGCTGTAGAGAGAAATAAACCTCTTGACATTGTTCTTTTCCAAATACCTGGTAAAGTCGGCCAGAAGATAAATAATTGAGCCATTGCATTTACTGGATTGTGTTGTTGCTTAATTGCATAGGACAGAATGAACCAATCGAGAGTGGGAGTTTTCTGTCTCAGAGCCAAGATCTTGGGTAAATGCAGAGGAGAGTGAAACAAAGACAGGCTGGCTTTGAAAAAAACCATGTGTGCAAACTTTACCTGCGTTTGGGGGTGTGTGTTTGCACTGAAGTTAACAAGATTGAGACTGTCACCCAAGTTGGTATTTCCATGTTTGGTACACATCACTCTGTGCTTTATCAGGTCGTTGTATGTGTGTATGTGTGGTGACAAAATCAGTGGTTAGTCTTTTTTTTTTTTTTTTTTAAAGAAATGTGTATAGTGTGTACCTGCTGGCTTTATTGTATATGCAACTAAAGGTTTATGTAGTCTGTATGGATTGTAAATTTTTGGCTGGCTGTGCTGATAAAGCATTGGTTTGAATAAAGCAGAAAATGATCTCAATCTTTTATATGTGGCTTTAGATTGTGTTATGACTTAATTCAGCCAGTTTATTTTATATCAAATATGTCTATGTTCTCTGAGTCAGCACATTTATTTCCTTATTACATGTTCCAGACTGGAGTGCTAGCCCAGTTTTTGTTCAGTTTGCACAGTGGGATGGGGGAAAGAAGTCTGGAATTAAATGTTTTAGAGGTTGAAGCTTTGATTTTAGTCTGTATATTAGCACACCCATCACAAAAAACCATTGGTAAATTCAAGAATCTTTTGTTTTTTATGTAGTTCATTTGGGAAGAATAATCACTTAGAAACACCCACAGTGCCAGGCATGGTGGTGCACACCTCTGATCCCAGCTACTTGAAGGCTGAGGCTGGAGGATTCCTTGAGTCCAGGAGTTGAGTCTGGTCTGGGCAACATAGTGAGATGCCGGGAGTTGGGTCTAGAGTCTAGTCTGGGCAACATAATGAGAACCTGTCTCTAAGAAACAAAGAAAAAGGATAGGAGGAAGAAAGGAAAAAAAAAATACCCACAGCACAATTATGAATTGACCCACAAAGGACTTGAGGTA
The DNA here is from genome assembly GCF_030222135.1 of Aotus nancymaae. Classification (NCBI taxonomy): domain Eukaryota; kingdom Metazoa; phylum Chordata; class Mammalia; order Primates; family Aotidae; genus Aotus; species Aotus nancymaae. Next base: position 24,381,533 of record NW_026988504.1, read on the forward strand.
GGTAGTTCACATAACAATTACCCTAATATTATAGATAAGAAAATTGAGGCCAAAGAATCAAGACACTTGCCCAAGGCAGCAGAGTGCCATAGTGGTGGAATTTGTGCCTCCTGCTATATATTTTGTGTTTTTAAAACTATTACAATTTTTTTTTTTTAATTTTTTTTCAAGACAGAGTCTCACTCTGATGCCAGGCTGGAATGCAGTGGCACGATCTTGGCTCACTGCAACCTCCACCCCCTGGGTTCAAGCGATCCTCCTGCCTCAGCCTCCCTAGTAGCTGGGACTACAGGCGCACGCCACCATACCCAACTAATTTTTGTATTTTTAGTGGAGACGGGGTTTCACCATGTTGGCCAGAATGGTCTCGATCTCTTGACCTCGTAATTCACCTGCCTCGGCCTCCCAAAGTGCTGGGATTACAGGTGTGAGCCACCGCACCCAGCCTTTTTTTCTTGTTTTTATTTTTTTATTATTATTATTATTATTATTATTATTTTTAAAGATGGGGTTTCACCATGATGGCCAGGCTGGTCTTGAACTCCTGACCTCAGGTGATCCACCCACCTCGGCCTCCCAAAGTGCTAGGATTACAGACGTGAGCCACCGCGCCCGGCTGTTTTTATTTTATTTTATTAATTTTTTTTTATACAGAGTCTTGCACTGTCACCCAGGCTGGAGTGCAGTGACTTGATCTCTGCTCACCGCAACCTCCACTTCCCAGGTTCCAGTGATTCTCCTGCCTCAGCCTCCCAAGTAGCTGGGATTACAGGCGTACCCCACCATGCCTGGCTAATTTTTATATTTTTAGTAGAGATGGGATTTCCCTACATTGGGCAGGCTGGTCTTGAACTCCTGACCTCGTGATCTGCCTGCCTCGGCCTCCCAAAGTACTGGGATTACAGGCATGAGCCACCGCAACTGGCAAGTAACAGTGAAATTCTTTTTTTTTTTAAAGATGGAGTTTCACCATGATGGCCAGGCTGGTCTTGAACTCCTGACCTCAGGTGATCCACCCACCTCGGCCTCCTAAAGTGTTAGGATTACAGGCGTGAGCCACAGCGCCCGGCCGTTAACAGTGAAATTCTAACATGTATCTGAACAGTAAAATACCACCAATGGGCTGAAAGACTTTATGGGAGATAAGTATTCAATAAACAGGTGAAAAAAGAAATATAAATCGAGCTTGCTGGTTATTTTTCTATCTAATTGCTATGTCTAACTTGGGAAGTAAAGAACTGTTTTTGGTCAGCATAATTTATCATCAGAATTTAGCTATTTACTACTGAAAAGAAATACTAATCTAGGTTTGTTTTAGGTGAAAGACAGTCATGACCCCAATGTCATTTAAACCAGAGTGCCTTGAAGCGGCTTTATCCTCCCTGCCTCCATGTGTCTTGACACTCAGATGTGAGATGCGGCAGAAGTGGTGACCAACTTTCCAGGCATCTGAGTCCACACCTTTGTAGCTTAGGGTTTTCTCAGGTGGTATGCAAACCAACAAATATATACTATTTTTTTGCGGGAGGGAGGGTGGGGATGGAGTCATGCTCTGTCCTCCAGGCTAGAGTGCAGTGGCCTGATCTTGGCTTACTGCAACCTCCTCCTCTTGGGTTCAAGTGATTCTTACACCTCAGCCTCCTGAGTAGCTGGGATTACAGGTGCCCACCACCACGCCTGGCTAATTTTTGTATCTTTAGTAGAGACAGGCTTTCACCATGTTGACCAGGCTGCACTCGAACTCCTGAGCTCAAGAGATCTGCCCACCTCAGCCTCCCAAAGTGCTGGGATTACAGGCGTGAGCCACCTTCCCTCACCAACAAATACATAATTTTTGCAACTTTGTCCGAGTTGTTATGAAGAATAAATTGTATCTTGTTCACAGAAATTGCAGTCTACTGGGGGACTTGATAAATGTTTTAACCATCCAGTGTAACATGTCATCAAAGAGATGGTGAGACTTTACACCCGTGCTGTCTAACAAGGTAGCTGTTCTACATTAAAAAAAAAAACATAGTACAGATGTAGAACATTTCTGTTATCACAGAATGTTCTGTTGGACAGTGCTATGCTGAATGCTACAGCTCTTAGAGGAAGGAGAGGTTATGAGGCCTGGAGTTGTCTAGGAAGTCTTTTTTGCCAAAGGAGGGATTTCAACTGGGTCCCAAATAATGGGTGGAATTTGATAGTTGTAAAGAATTTGATGGCTTATGCCTGTAATCCCAGCACTTTGGGAGGCTGAGGCAGGAAGATTGCTTCAACCCAGGAGTTTGAGAGCAGCTTGGGCAACATGGTGAAACCCCATCTCCACTAAAAATAAAAAAAAATTAGCCAGGCATGGTGGCGTGGGCTTGTAGTCCCAGCTACTGGTGAGACTAAGGTGGGAGGATCACCTGAGCCTGGGGGGTCGAGGCTGCAGAAAGCTGTGGTCCCGCCACTGCACTCCAGCCTGGGCAACAGAGTGAGACCCTGTCTCAAAAAATTCCTGGTAGCCTGGTAGACTAGGAGGGTAAGTAGAGAAGTAATTACTTTTAAAAGATATTGAATGCAAGACCAAGGAATTTCAGTTCTGTTCTTTTGTAGGGGAAGCTTTTTAAACTTTTGAGGCGAAGCACTGGTGTTTAATCATATAGTTCCTACTATGCGTTAGACACATGCCTGGTGCTTGTTAATTTGTACAAAGTAAATCAGTACATCTGCCCCTCTGCCCTAGGGGAGTTATCAACTGGAGTCCAACATTGTACAAAGGTAGGTATCCTGATTGATTTGATTTGGTACTTTGGGTGAGAAAAGCATAGTATACTTAAGTGTAGAAGTGTTTTTTAAGGATTTTTCATTGGCTACAGATCACCACTCATATTTTATGTCTTTCACATTTAAAAATTTCACCATAACTTTTGGGTCATTTATAAAAACCACTAAAAGATCACTTGAGGGACATCCCCAAATCCTGAAAAACTTCTGGTGTTTCGGAGCAGCCTCAGTGAGATCCAGGACGATGACATTGCTGGGCTGGCTCAGTCCTTATTGATTATGGCAGAAAGAATTAACATTGTGGTTACATACTTTTGCTAGACACCTTGGCTTACAAGATGCAAGTGTAAAGTGTAGTGCACTTTAGTCAGGATGGCCACATGGTCCTTTGGTGGTAAATTGTTTGAGATGCCTCCAGTTTTTAAAAGGAGTAGCATATCGGGCCCAGGAGCAGTGACTCATGCCTGTAATTCCAGCACTTTGTAAGGCTGAGGCAAGAGGACTGCTTGAGCCCAGGAGTTTGAGACCAGCCTGGGCAACATAATGAGACCTTGTCTCTTTTAAAAAATCAAAACAAAACAAAAACAGGCCAGGCATGGTGGCTGACACCTGTAATCTCAGCACTTTGTGTAGCTGAGGTGAGCGGATCACTTGAGGTCAGGAGTTCAAGACCAGCCTGGCCAACATGGTGAAACCCCATCTCTACTAAAAATACAAAACTTAGGTGTGGTGGCACATGCCTGTAGTCCCAGCTACTCGGGAGGCCGAGGCAGGAAAATTGCTTGAACCCGAGAAGTGGAGGCTGCAGTGAGCTGAGATCCTGCCACTGCACTCCATCCTGGGCGACAGAATGAGACATTCTATCTGACAGTGCTACACTGAATACTACACGTCTTCAGAGGAAGGAGAGGTTATGAGGCCTGGAAATAACATATGTCTATTATGGTCAGTTCTCATTTGTCATGTTAGGATTATCACAACTCTTTTTTTTTTTTTTTTTTGAGACGGAGTCTCGCTCTGCTGCCCAGGGTGGTGCACAGTGGCACGGTCTCAGCTCACCGCAACCTCCGTCTCCCAGGTTCAAGCAATTCTCCTACCTCAGCCTCTTGAGTACCTGGGATTACAGGCGCACACCACCATGCTCGACTAATTTTTTGTATTTTTTGTAGAGATGGGGTTTCACCATGTTGGCCAGGCTGGTCTTGAACTCCTGACCTCGTGATCCACCCACCTCAGCCTCCCAAAGTGCTGGCATTACAGGCGTGAGCCACCGCACCTGGCCCTATCACAGCTCTTTAATTCAGATCAGCAAACATATTGAGGGCCAGTTATTGCACCAGGCAGGATCCAAAGATAATGAAATGTTGTCCATTTTCATGAAACTGGAGATGTTGTAGGGACCAACGTGTGTGCTGTGCCGTTATGGACATAGGACAGGGGAGACAACTGGGTAGTGAGTGGTTCAAGACTCAGGCTCTGAAGTCAGACAGATCTGGGACTGAATGCTGGATCTGCCACTTCCTAGTCAGAATCCCAGCCTCTGTTTTCTTATCTGTAAAAGAAGATGATAACAGTACTTACGTAGTAGGTGCTGTTGAAGATTCAGTAAGATAATGTGGGTAAAATGCTTAGCATAGTGCCTGGCACATAGTAAGAGCTCTGTTAATCTAAGTTCTTATTAAATATCCAAGAAAAGAGACTAATTCTCTTCAGGAGTGAGAGAAAGGCATCATTACTGAGGGGATTTATCAGATGGGAACACCTGAATAGGGCTTTGTAGGATGAATAGGAATTCTCTCCATAAAGTTGCATTATAAACAGTTGCATTCAAGGCTGAAGGAACATGAGTGTTTGGAGGTTTAAAACAGCCTGGTGTGTTCAGGGAGCTATAAGTAGAAGTTCTTAATTTAGGAGACCTAAACCAAGGGGAAAGGAGGCCAAGGAGCTACAGCAATTATCCCTTTTCTTCTGTTAATAATTGGGTTTGCCGGGCGCGGTGGCTCAAACCTGTAATCCCAGCACTTTGGGAGGCCGAGGCGGGTGGATCACGAGGTCAAGAGATCAAGACCATCCTGGTCAACACGGTGAAACCCCGTCTCTACTAAAAATACAAAAATTAGCTGGGCACGGTGGCGCGTGCCTGTAATCCCAGCTACTCAGGAGGCTGAGGCAGGAGAATTGCCTGAACCCAGGAGGCGGAGGTTGCGGTGAGCCGAGATCGCGCCATTGCACTCCAGCCTGGGTAACAAGAGCGAAACTCCGTCTCAAAAAATAATAATAATAATAATAATTGGGTTTAAATGTCATTAAAATAAGTTATTTTGTCCTTTTACAAAAGTCATATCATGCTATTATTATTATTATTTTTTATTTATTTATTTATTTTTTTTTTTTGAGGCGGAGTTTCGCTCTTGATACCCAGGCTGGAGTGCAATGGCGCGATCTCGGCTCACCGCAACCTCCGCCTCCTGGGTTCAGGCAATTCTCCTGCCTCAGCCTCCTGAGTAGCTGGGATTACAGGCACGCGCCACCGTGCCCAGCTAATTTTTTGTATTAGTAGAGACGGGGTTTCACCATGTTGACCAGGATGGTCTCGATCTCTTGACCTCGTGATCCACCCGCCTCGGCCTCCCAAAGTGCTGGGATTACAGGCTTGAGCCACCGCGCCCGGCCATATCATGCTATTATTAACAAAAGACTTGTAGAAATGTAGAATGTGTGTTTTACATGTATCTTTAAAATTTTTTTATTTTTTTATTTTTTTTTTTTATTTTTTTTATTTTTTTATTTTTTTTATTTTTTTTTTTTTTTAGACGGAGTTTCGCTCTTGTTACCCAGGCTGGAGTGCAATGGTGCGATCTCGGCTCACCGCAACCTCCGCCTCCTGGGTTCAGGCAATTCTCCTGCCTCAGCCTCTTGAGTAGCTGGGATTACAGGCACGCGCCACCGTGCCCAGCTAATTTTTTTGTATTTTTAGTAGAGACGGGGTTTCACCATGTTGACCAGGATGGTCTTGATCTCTTGACCTCGTGATCCACCCGCCTCGGCCTCCCAAAGTGCTGGGATTACAGGCTTGAGCCACCGCGCCCGGCCATATCATGCTATTATTAACAAAAGACTTGTAGAAATGTAGAATGTGTGTTTTACATGTATCTTTAAAATTTTTTTATTTTATTTTATTATATTTAAATAGAGACGGGGTTTCACCATGTTGGCCAGGATGTTCTTGATCTGCAGACCTCGTGATCTGCCTGCCTTGGCCTCCCAAAGTGCTGAGATTACAGGCGTGAGCCACCGCACCCGGCCTACATGTATCTTGTTAATTGGCTTGGTTTTGTTCTCCAGATTTTTTGTAGCCCTTTCTGTTTACCAGTTTATCTTGGATATATTTATTCCAAATTCCTTTTAACAGCCTAGCAAAGAATAATAAGGAAGGTAAATCTGCCCCTACAAGAAAATAATGCTTGAATGATCCGGCTTTCCTTCCTGCTACCCCCAACCATAAGAATAAATGACCTTACTCATCACGGAATTTTTACCTGACCTTTGAATTTTTAACTGCATCAGCCAAAGAACTTATATTTTGAGTCTTCCTTGAGTGATTGCTATTGTAGTTTTGAAACACTTGGTTGGTATGTTTGAGGGTTTCATGGTCCAAAATTACTATAGCAGTTAAAAGAGTGGACTATCAAGCTGTTGGTGGTGCATGCCTGTAATCCCAGCTACTCCGGAGACTGAGGGAGGAGAATCGCTTGAACCTGGGAGGTGGAGGTTGCTGTGAGCTAAGATCGCGCCATTGCACTCCAGCCTGGGCAACAAGAGTGAAACTGTCTCAAAAAAAAAAAAAAGAAAAAGAAAAAAAGAGTGGACTATCAGGTCAGACCCCTTGGGCTTTAATCCCAGATCTGCCTTCTCTTAGACCTTGGGCCTGTTGCTTTCACTTCTCTAGGTTTCAGTTTCTCTATCCACAATCCTGGACCAGGTCCACTTGTAGAGTAGTTGAGAGGATTAAGCTAAATGATACATATCAAGTACTTTGCATAGTGCCTGGCGGATAGGTAACATTTAAGTGCTAATAATTACATTATTACTATTTATTATTATTATTATTTTTTTTTTATGAGAGGGACTCTGATGCTGTTGCCCAGGCTGGAGTGCAGCGGCAAAATCTCAGCTCACCGCAATCTCCACCTCCCAGGTTCAAGCAATTGTCCTGCCTCAGCCTCCTGAGTAGCTGGGACTACAGGTGCGCACCACCATGCCTGGCTAATTTTTGTAATTTTTTTTTAGTAGAGGTGGGGTTTTACCATGTTGACCAGGCTGGTCTCGAACTCCTGACCTCGTGATCAGCCCACCTCGGCCTCCCAAAGTGTTGGGATTACAGGCATGAGCCACCGCTCCGGAGGTCTCACTCTGTCACCTAGGCTGGAGTGCAATGAGTGGCAAGATCATGGCTCACTGCAGCCTTGATTTCCCAGGCTCAAGTGATCCTCCCGCCTCGGCCCGCAGAGTACCTGGGGCTACAGGAATGTGCTACTACCCTCAGCTAATTTTTAAATTTTTTTGAGTCGGGATTTCTTCATGTTGCGCAGGCTGAATCACTCTTTTGTTGTTGTTGTTCCTCAGCTGGAATACTCTTATTAAAAACTATAATATCAGTCCGGGCACAGTGGTTCATGCTTATAATCCCAGCACTTTGGGAGGCCGAGACAGGCGGATCATGAGGTCAGGAATTAGAGACTAGCCTGGCCAACACAGTGGAACCCCATCTACTAAAAATACAAATATCATCTGGGTGTGGTGGCGCACGCATGTAATCCCAGCTATTCAGGAGGCTAAGGCAGAAGAATCACTTGAACCTGGGAGGCAGAGGTTGCAGTGAGCTGATATCGCACCACTGCACTCCAGCCTTTGCTACAGAGCTAGACTCCATCTCAAAAAAAGAAAAACCTTTTAATATCAGGCCAGGTCATCTTTGGGAGGCTGAGGCAGGCGTATCACCTGAGATCAGGAGTTAAAGACCAGCTTAGCCAACATAGTGAAACCCCGTCTCTACTAAAAATATGTAAATTAGCTGGTTGTGGTGATGGACGCCTGTAATCCCAGCTACTCGGGAGGCTGAGGCAGGAGAATCTCTTGAACCTGGGAGGTGGAGGTTGCAGTGAGCTGAGATCGTGCCACTGCACTCTAGCCTGGGCGACAGAGCGAGACTCAGAAAAACAAATCTAAAAGCAAAAAAACTGTCATATCAAAAAATAAAGTAATTTTTTTTTTGTAAAAGGCAAAAGATTTATTCGTTATGAAGAGAAACCAGAGCATGCCTCAAAATAAAATAAATTTTAATATCTAACTACAAAGCAGGCAATTTATGATCCATGGCAGCCACTAATGACCCAAAGGAGAGAAATAATAATTGGCAGATTCAACCTAACAGGAAAAAACTAAATGAGTAGGGATGAGGGATTTACATTCTGTTAGAGGAAATTGAGGCTGTCATGTAAAAGGAATAGGCAAGGCAAACTTTAAATTCCTGTTTACACAAATGCTCTTTTGATGAATCTCTTTGCATTGTCCACAATTCATGATTACCTCTCACTTATTTTAAGTAATATTTAACACATTAAAAATGGATTACCACTCAAGGAGTTTCTTCCAACACAGAAAGTGCAGGTAGTGTTGAGGGTCTGAGGGGAAGAAGAATGATTAGAGTTGCCTGAGTCTCAGGAAGAAGCCAACAGGAAGAACCTTATTTTGAGTCTGGTAAGGAAGGTGGGAGTGAGGAGGCATCCCAAGTGGCTGGATATGAAGCTGGGAGCTGATTGCTGCACGTTACTCAGCTGAATTAAATATGCCTTCACATCTATGTGTGTGTGCATACATGCAAATGTACATGTATATGAGTTAGTTGAAGGGGTAGGCCTTTATTTTCCTGTCCTGTAACTTTCCTTTGCAAACTAATCTGTATTCAGAATAGTGTTGCAGTTAAGAACCACCCAGCTTTTCCATGAAACAAGTTCTCTCACCCCATCTCCCCAGTTTTAGAGAAGGCAGGAAAGAAAAGCCAATGCTTTTCTTTTTTCCTGGCCATGTGTGGGGCAGGAGGAAGCCAGCAGAGCTTGAAAGAGAAAGTCAACCTTCTGGGAAATAAATGGTTTGGCTTCCCTATTGTGGAGGAGGAGTGCAAATTATTAGGGGGATGTTTGGGTAGTTTTTGTAGAAGCCATTTCTGAAAACTGATTTGGATTAGCGAAGGTAAGCCCAATTTAGGAAAACCCTGCCCAGTCTGGTGTCAGCCACCTGTTTCCCGCTTTGTTTGATTGATTTGATTACTTTGTGGTATTCTGACCTCTCATTCTTATTACGAGAGTTGGAAGATTTGAGTCTGAACTTGAGCACCTGCTTTGGTGAAAGCTTCCTAAAATGCATGTTTTTCACATTTTTTCTCATGTTCATTTTGTTTTGCTTTTTAGCAAACACTTTTTCTGACAGAATCTAAAAGCATTAGACTTTTCCTGTTTTCCCCTTCTCTCCCCACAATGTAATTTTTAAAACCCAGATGTTAGCTGTGTAATTACCTCTCCCATAAACCAAAGTGCAATACTGCATTGAGTTAGCATTAAAATAGTCGGCCTTTGAATTTTTTTCTGCTTGTGGTTTAGATATAATAAATATTTCATCTCAGACTGACTTTCTCTGACAAATCAGTTTGTATCTGGGCCTCTTTTCATCAGATACTTGCTCTGTCACCCAGGCTGGAGTGCGGTGGCACAATCTCGCCTCACTGCAACCTCCACCTCCTGGGTTCAAGTGATTCTCCTGCCTCAGCCTCCTGAGTAGCTGGGATTACAGGCGCATGTCCCCACGCCCAGCTAGTTTTTTTGTATTTTTAGTAGAGACGGGGTTTCACCATGTTGGCCAGGATGGTCTTGAACTCCTGACCTTATGATCCGCCTGCCTGGGCCTCCCAAAGTGCTGGGATTACAGGCGTGAGCCACTGTGCCTGGCCAAAAATAGTTACCTTTCATAAAAATGTTATTTATGTTAGTATACAGTATATACTACATACATAAAAATGTTATTTATGTTAGTATACATACATAAAAATGTTATTTATGTTAGTATACAGTAAGTTTATTTTTATTTTTTTGAGACAGTCTTTTTTTTTTTTTTTTGAGATGGAGTTTTGCTGTTGTTACCCAGGCTGGAGTGCAATGGCGCGATCTCGGCTCACCGCAACCTCCGCCTCCTGGGTTCAGGCAGTTCTCCTGCCTCAGCCTCCTGAGTAGCTGGGATTACAGGCACGCGCCACCATGCCCAGCTAATTTTTTTGTATTAGTAGAGACGGGGTTTCACCATGTTGACCAGGATGGTCTCGATCTCTTGACCTCGTGATTCACCCGCCTCGGCCTCCCAAAGTGCTGGGATTACAGGCTTGAGCCACCGCGCCCGGCCGAGACAGTCTTTTTTTGTCACCAGGCAGCAGGCTGGAGCGCAGTGGTATGATTCAGTTCACTGCAACCTCTGCCTCCCAGGGCTCAAGCAATTCTCCTGCCTCTGCTTCCCGGGGCTCAAGCAATTCTCCTGTCTCTGCTTCCCAAGTAGCTAGGACTACAGACATCCGCTACCATGCCCAGCTAATTTTTGTAATTTTAGTAGAGACGGGGTTTCACTGTGTTGGCCAGGATGGTCTCCATCTCTTGACTTCATAATCCGCCTGCCTTGGCCTCCCAAAGTGGTGGGATTACAGGCATGAGCCACCGCGCCTGGCCTATTTTATTGATTGATTGATTGATTGATTGAGATGGAGTCTTGCTTTGTCGCCCAGGCTGGAGTGCAATGGCGCGATCTTGGCTCACCGCAACCTCTGCCTTCCAGGTTCAAGCGATTTTCCTGCCTCAGCCTTCTAAGTAGCTGGAATTACAGGTGCGCACCACCATGCCCAGTTAATTGTTGTATTTTTAGTAGAGAAGGGGTTTCACCATGTTGGCCAGGCTGGTCTTGAACTCCCGACCTCAGGTGATCTGCCCACCTTGGCCTCCAAAGTGCTTGGATTACAGGTGTGAACCACCATGCCCGGCCAGTGTTTTTTGTTTTAAGGTACTTTCTGAATGCTCTGGTTAATTTTTACAGACAATTCTGGTAAAAAAAAAAATAGCCTTTAAATTTTATGTGTTATCTGAGACTTCTTTTTTTTTTTTTTTGAGACGGAGTTTCGCTCTTGTTACTCAGGCTGGAGTGCAATGGCGCGATCTCGGCTCACCGCAACCTCCGCCTCCTGAGTTCAGGCAATTCTCCTGTCTCAGCCCCCTGAGTAGCTGGGATTACAGGCACGCACCACCGTGCCCAGCTAAATTTTTTTTATTTTTAGTAGAGACGGGGTTTCACCATGTTGACCAGGATGGTCTCGATCTCTTGACCTCGTGATCCACCCACCTCGGCCTCCCAAAGTGCTGGGATTACAGGCTTGAGCCACCGTGCCCGGCCTGAGACTTCTTAATAAAGTTAACTTCCATTTATTACATATAAGATACATAAAGCTTTCATTTTCCTTTCTTCTCATAATTGTTTGTATAACAAATTCAAAGGGAAATTTGCTTGGCAGAGATCACATAGCAGAGATGAGATCTAAAAGCAGGTAATTTGGCTCCACTAGCCTGGGAGTTTGAAGACTCCAAGTTTATGTTCTGGCTCTACCCTTATCCCTGTGTAGTCACTTAACATTTCTGTCCTTATCTGTAACACCTACTTGATAGGGTTGTTACATTATCTTGGCCGCCTCAGGGTTCTCTTTCGCTGAGTGATTGACTGTAAAAGTAATGTGAATTCAAGCTTCAGGCTAGGTTCTATATGGGTGTGCTTTTTAGAATTTAGATACTGAGGTATCCCCAACACAAACTGGGTAGTGTTTCTTTCTAAAGTCTCTCTAAGCGTGTATTCTCTTTCTTTTTTTTTTTTTTTTTTTTTTTTTGAGATGGAGTTTCGCTCGTTACCTAGGCTGGAGTGCAATGGCGCGATCTCGGCTCACCGCAACCTCCGTCTCCCGGATTCAGGCAATTCTCCTGCCTCAGCCTCCTAAGTAGCTAGGATTACAGGCACGCGCCACCATGCCCAGCTAATTTTTGTATTTTTAGTAGAGACGGGGTTTCACCATGTTGACCAGGATGGTCTCGATCTCTTGACCTCGTGATCCACCCACCTCGGCCTCCCAAAGTGCTAGGATTACAGGCTTGAGCCACCGCGCCCGGCCAACGTGTATTCTCTTTCTTTCCCAGGCATGGCCACCACCTCACTTACATTGTGAGATTATAATTTTATGAGTAGTAGAATTTCCTTAACCTTCTTTTATGTGGGAGCTAATGGATAAGATGAGATATTCTCTGAAGAGCGGTTACATCATGCAAAACTATGATGTATAATGAGGTCACTTAATTTTCTAAGTACATTATTCATTTTGATAAGATTTTCATAGAAAAGCCTGTCTCCTTGGGGAGATCACTCATCTTCCATCTTGATTATAATTTAAACTTCATGAGTCAGATTTATCTTTTTAAAAACTTAACCATAAAGCTCAATTAATATATTTAAAAAATTAATAGACTTTTTTTTTTTTTAATTTTGCTTTATTTTTGACACAGTGTCTTGCTGTGTCACCCAGGCTGAATGCAGTGGTGTGATCTTGGCTCACTGCAACCTCCACCACCCGGGTTCAAGTGATTCTCCTGCCTTAGCTTCCCAATTAGCTGGGACTACAGGCACATGCCATCATGCCCAGCAAATTTTTTGTTATTTTCATTAGAGACAGAGTTTCACCCTGTTAGCCAGGATGGTCTCGATCTCCTGACCTCGTGATCCACCCACCCAGGCTGGAGTGAAGTGGCCCGATCTCAGCTCAGTGCAACCTCTGCCTCCCAGGTTCAAGTGATTCTTCTGCCTTAGCCTTTGGAGTAGCTGGGACTATAGTTGTGCACCACCACACCTGGCTAACATTTTGTATTGTTAGTGGAGACAGAGTTTCACATGTTGCCCAGGCTGGTCAGGTAATCTGCCTGCCTTGGCTTCTCAAAGTGCTGATATTACAGTTGTGAGCTGCTACGCTTGGCCCAGATCTTTTGTGCAGTTAAAAATATATATATATAGTCCAGTGCGGTGGCTCACACCTGTAATACTAGCACTTTGGGACGCTGAATCGGATGTATCATGAGGTCAGGAGTTTAAAACTAGCCTAGCTAATATGGTGAAACCTTGTCTCTACTAAAAAATACAAAAGAAATTAGCTGGGCATGGTGGTGTGCTCCTGTAGTCCCAGCTGCTTGGGAAGATGAGGCAGGAGAATCACTTGAACCCAGGAGGTGGAGGTTGCAGTGAGCCAAGATCGTGCCACTGCACTCTAGCCTGGGCGACAGAGCAAGACTCCATCTCCAAAAAAAAAAAAACAAAAAACCAGCACATGGCCAAGACGCAGTGACTTACACCTGTATAATCCTGGTGTTTTTGGTGGCTGAGGCAGGGGGATCGCTTGAGTTCAGGAATTTGAGACCAGCCTGGGCAGCAGTGAGACAACATCTCTAAAAAAAAAAAAATTATTTTAATTAGCTGGGCTTGGCGGCATGCACCTGTAGTCCTAGCTACCCAGGAGGCTGAGATGGGAGTATCACTTGAGCCCAGGAGTTTGATAGTTTGAGGTTATAGTGAGTTACGATCCTGCCACTGCACTCCAGGCTGGGCCACAGAGCGAGATCCTGTCTTTTAGAAACAAAACAAAACAAAAAAATGAAAATTAAAAACAAAACAGCAACAAAAATGCTGCTTTTTGTTACTGAGTTGTAGCCCAAATTTCTTGAGGGTAAAGCATTGAAAAGCAGGCAGTAGATTTGCTATTTAAAGAGATTTACTTGTAGACTATTCACAATAGCAAAGACATGGAATTGACCTAAATGCCCATCAGTGCCCATCAGTGACAGACTGGATAAAGAAAATGTGGTACATACAGGCCGGTTAAGGTGCCTGTAATCCCAGCACTTTAGGAGGTGGAGGGGGGCAGATCACGAGGTCAGGAGATCAAGACCATCCTGGCCAACATGGTGAAACCCTGTTTCTACTAAAATATAAAAAATTAGCCGGGTGTGGTGGCACACCCCTGTAGTCCCAGCTACTCGGGAGGCTGAGGCAAGGGAATTGCTTGAACCTGGGAGGCAGAGCCACTGCACTCCAGTCTGGTGACAGAGTAAGACTCTGTCTCCAAAAAAGAAAAGAAAAGAAAAGAAAATGTGGTACATACACTGTGGAATACTATGCAACCATAAAAAACAATGAAATCGGCTGGGCATGGTGGCTCACGCCTGTAATCCCAGCACTTTGGGAGGCCGAGGCAGGTGGATCACGAGGTCAGGAGTTCAAGACCAGCCTGACCAACATGGTGAAACCTCATCTCTACTAAAAATACAAAAATTAGCTGGGCATGGTGGCACACGCCTGTAATCCCAGCTACTCAGAAGGCTGAGGCAGGAAAATTGCCTGAACCTGGGAGGCGGAGGTTGCAGTGAGCCAAGATCGTGCCACTGCACTCCAGCCTGGGCGACAGAGTGAGACTTCGTCTCAAAAAACTAAACAACAACAAAAAAAACAATGAGATCATGTTTTTGCAGGAACATGGGTGGAGCTGGGGGCTATTATCCTTAGCAAACTAATGTAGGAACAGAAAACCAAATACTACATGTTCTCACTTATAAGTGGGAGCTAAATGATAAGAACTTAAGAACACAAAAAAGGAAACAACAGATACTGGGGTCTACTTGAGGGTGGAGGGTGGGAGGAGAGAGAGGAAGAGAAAAGATAACTATTGGGTATTGGGCTTAATACCTGGGGGATGATATCTGTACAACAAAGCCCTGTGACACGAGTTTACCTATATAACTGCACATGTAACTCCAAACCTAAAATAAAAGTTAAAAAAAAGAAAAACTGGGTTAGTTGGGAGCCGAGGCAAGCAGATCACTTGAGGCCAAGAATTCGAGACCAGCCTGGCTAACATGGAGAAACCCTATCCTGTTAAAAATTAAAAAATTAGCCAGGTATGGTGGCACATGCCTGCAGTCCCAGCTACCAGGGAGGCTCAGGCAGGAGAACTGCTTGAACCCCGGAGGTGGAGGTTGCAGTGAGCTGAGATCATACCACAGCACTCCAGCCTGGGCAACATAGTGAGACCCTGTCTCAAAAAAAAGAGAAAAAATAAAAGACCTGTCACTTTGGGAATATCTCAAACCTATTCATCCAAGTGGTTGTATGATTTTTAGTGTCTATATATCAATATTTAGTATAATCTACTTTCTTAGATTCTCTAATGCTACCAACGGGCACATGTCGTGAAATAACCTGTTTTAGAGGATAACAGTTTGCTAAAGTCTCATTATTGCAGTTTAAGGAAAACAATTGTTAACAGTTTAACTTTATAGAAAATGCCTTTTGTTTAATTTTTTTTTTTTTCTTTTGAGGCTTAGATTTTTATTTTTATGTTTTTAGAGATGGGGTCTTCCTATGTTGCCCAGGCTGGCCTCGAACTCCTGGGCTCAAGTGATCTTCCTGCTTCAGCCTCCTGAGTAGCTGGGACTACAGATGTGTACTACTGCGCCTGGCTGGAAGTTTAGATTTTAATTTAAACTCTTCTATTGGGAAACTTTGTATGTTTGCTTTCCACTTAACGTTTGCATGCATTATTGTACCTTTTGTCTCCTGCTTAAGGAAGGGCAGTTTATGCTGCTATATGAAGTTGATTAGCCTACTGTGGTACTTCAGTTTTCTCTATGTTAAAAGTATGTTCCAGATTTTTGAAAAATTTATTTAATTTTCGTTCATTTATTCAATAAATATTTGAGCTCTGTAGTTGCTGGGGAAATACCAGTGAACTGAAAAATATCTTTGTTCTTATGGGGCCTAAGACCCTAGCTGATCATAGTGGAAGGAGATGTATGAAAAAAGCAATATATGACCAGTGGAGGGTGATGAGTACCGTAAAGGAGAATTCAGCAGGGGAGATGTTGCTGTTTTAGATAGAGGGGTGTCAAGGGACATTATGCAGAGAGGGAGCAAGCCATGGGGCTATCTAGGGGAAGAGGCTATCAGATGGAGAGAAGAGTCCTAGGGCAGAAATGGGCAAGGTGTGTTTCAGGAGCAGGGAGGGACAGCTGTGAGCAAGGGGAGAACTGTAGGGGAGGAGGCAGAGAGAGGTATCTGGGGCAAAATGGACTGTCTGGTGGGCAGTCGTAGGACTTTGGATTTTTTCCTGAGTGGGTTTTGAGCAGGGAAATGAAATGATCTGACTGTGGGTTTTTTTTTTTGAGACAAAAATCTCGTTCTGTTGCCAAGACTGGAATGCAGTGGTACAACCTCAGCTCATTGCAACCTTACCTCCTGGGTTCAAGCTATTCTCCTGTCTCAACCTCCTGAGTAGCTGGGATTACAGGCTCGGGTAACCAAGCAGGGTAATTTTTGTTTTTTGTTTTTTTTTTCTTATTTATTTATTTATTTAATATCTTTTGAGATGGAGTCTTCCTCTGTTACCCAGGCTGGAGGGCAGTGGCGCGATCTCAGCTCATATCAATCTCCACCTCCAGGGTTCAAGCCATTCTTCTGCCTTAGCCTCCGAGTAGCTGGGATTACTTGTTGCCTGTCTCCACACCCCACTAAGTTTTATATTTTTAGTAGAGACGGGGTTTTACCATGTTGGCCAGGCTGGCCTTGAACCCCTGACCTCAAGTGATCCGCCTGCCTCAGCCTCCCAAAGTGCTGGGAGTACAGGTTTGAGCCACTGTGCCGGCCATGACTCTTATTTTGAAAGGATCTGTAATGTGGAGAATAGAAGGTAGAGGGACAGGGATGAAAGCATCCAGGCCAGTTAGTCTAGTCGAGCTGTCTAGGTAAGAGATGCTGATGGCCTGGATTAAGGGTGTGTCAGTGGGAGGTTGTGAGAAGTGCTCACCTTTTTTTTTTTTTTTTTGAAACAGGGTCTCTGTTGCCCAGGCTGGAGTGCATTGGTGTGATCTCAGCTCACTACAACCTCCACCTCTTGGGTTCAAGCGATTCTCCTGCCTCAGCCTCCCAAGTAGCTGGGATCACAGATGCGCACCACCACACCTGGTTAATTTTTGTATATTTTATAGAGACAGGGTTTTGCCATGTTGCCTAGGCCAGTCTGTAATTCCTGAGTTCAAGTGATCTACCTGCCTCAGCCTCCTAAAGTGCTGGGATTATAGGCCTGAGCCACCATGCCCAGTCACCTCCTGGATATATTTTGAAGATAGAGCCAACAGGATTTGTTAATGGATTGGCTGTGGCAGGAGGAAGGGAAAGAGGAGGGGTAGGAAAAGTGAGAGAGAGACTGGAGTTGAAGATAAGGCTCATTTCAAGGTTTTTAGCCTAAGCATGTACAGGAGTGGAGTTGTCACTTGCTTAAATGGGATAGATTGGAGGAGAAGCCGGCTGGGAGAGGATTTTAATGAAGGGGTTGGCTTTGGGTACATTAGTTTGACACGCATTTTATACATCCAGGTGGAGATATTGAAGAGGCAGTTGGCTATAGGTGTCTGATGTTCATATTAGCAGACGGGGCTAGAGAGGTAAATTTGAGAATTGTCAGCATACAGACGTTGCTTTGAAAGAAAGTGGGTCTGAATAAATAATTTAGAAAGTGAGTGCATAGAGAAAAGAAGTTTACAATTAAAATAGCTTTAACATGCCGGGTGCAGTGGCTCACGCCTGTAATCCCAGCACTTTGGGAGGCCAAGGTGGGCAGATCACTTGAGGTCAGGAATTTGAGACCAGCCTGGCCAAAACAGTGAAACCCCATCTCTACAAAAAATATAAAAATTAGCCAGCTGTGGTGGCAGGCACCTGTAATTCCAGCTATTTGGGAGGCTGAGGCAGGAGAATCGCTTGAACCCGGGAGGCAGAGGTTGCAGTAAGCTGAGATTGCGCCACTGCACTCCAGCCTGGGCAAAAGAGCAAGACTCTGTCTCAAAACAAAAAAATTTAAGTTCTCTTTCTCAGCTTTATTTCAGTTGCCTGTCTTAGATGAGTATCAATGACTTACATAGCATTTTAGATCATCAGTGGATGTTTTTGTGATTCTTTTATTTGGGCTTTGGCCAAATAAAAGGTTTTTTTCCAGTAACTTGCCCTTCTCCCTTCAATGGCCCTTGAGCCTGGAAAATCTGACATGACAGTGTGCTTGCTTAGCCTGCCAGTTTCTCTTTTGAAAAGTTTGGCAGCCTGTTTCTGACACCTATGAGGGTGAGTTCCTCCACATTCAGTTTATTAGAAAAATACTTTGCTGTTCTCCAAACTCTAAATTCAAGATGACCAAACCTCTAGACTAGAGCTGATCTTATTTTTCAGTGTGCAGTTGTCATGTTGATGCCAGGCTTTTCAGTATCGTGGTCATCATCTGTTCAGTAGAGACTTTTGCAATGGGAGGCGGTGTTTATGTGTGTGTGCAAGTGTTTAGTTGGTATCTTAAATTGCACAGCCAACGGGAAGTTCTAAATCAGGATGGTACATGGTTGCCAGCGGAGAGCTGCAACTCAAGTGGAAGAGACAGAATCAAAGCCAACAGGAAAGAGCCTTAGATGCGTATGTATGTGCCATGGGCATTCAGAGTTAAAGCAGTAATTGGACTAGGGTTGGGGTTAGGGAGAGCCTCTCTAACAGACACAGTGAAGGGACAGATAATGCCACCCAGAGGAAAAATCATTTTAGGCAAGAACAAATGTGAAAAATGAACAAAGTCTGTGGGTCGGGGGGAAGGGGGAGATAAGTTGACTTGAAGGAAGACAACACTTACGAAAGTCACCTGGAGGCTGGGTGCCATGGCTCATGCCTATAATCCCAGCACTTTGGGAGGCTGAGGTACAAGGATAACTTGAACCCAGGAGTTTGAGACTATCCTGGGCAACATAGTGAGACTGAGTCTCTACCAAAAAAAAAAAAAAAAAAAAAATCCAGACATGTTGGCATGTGCCTGTAGTCCCAGTTACTCAGGAGGCTGAGGTGGGAGGATTGCTTGAGCCCAGGAGGTTGAGGCTGCAGTGAGCTGTTAACGTACTATTGCACTCCAGCCTGGGCAACAGAGCAAGACTCTGTCTCAATAAAAAAAAGTCATCTTTAGGCTGGAGAAGGGAACTAGAAGGGGCTAAAGTTGGCTGAGTAGTTAGAGAGCCTGAGACAAGGGTAAAGATTTTAAATTGGACAGTGAGTTGTTAGTGTGTGTTTTTGAGCTGGGGAGTGCTGTGATTTTACTCTTATTGAAAAGTCACTGAAGGATCATTCTTGAATCAGTGATTCTTGAACATTCTTGAAGTTTTCAAACAGCAAAACTGAAAGAGTTGGCCTATGCCTCAGAATATTTTCTAACTGGGCTCTCTGTGTCCTCACTTGGGAGAATCTGGCTACAGTTTAGTTGTAAATTCAATCCAGTGGTTCACTCCTTTAGTACCTTTCAGTCCATCCCTATGAAGACAAGAAGAGTCTGAGTCCAAGTTATGGAGTCACAGTACTTGGGTGCAGGTGATACTGATAAAGATAGAGGGAAGGCGTGTGTGAGGGCCAGTGGCAGACAGGAGCTTGGTGTTTTGAGGACCTGAAGAAGGGGCAGAGTGTGTGCCAGGAACTTAGCCAGCAGCTGGTACCAGCCATATGAGAGGGTCAGAGTGAGCCAGGCCATTGGTCATGCTAGTAATGCATACAAACACTTACATGCTGCACGCTGGTGGGCTCCTAAGTGCTATGTGTCCATTAGCTCAATGAATTTGTACAGTGACCCTGTAAAGTAAGCCCTGTTTTCTCCCCTTTTTAAGATGAAATTAAGGCACAAAGAGGATAAATAACTGGCACTTGCTACACACTAAGTGATCTAAGTGGTAGAACCAGGATTTAAATCCATGCTATTTTGCCTTAAGATAACAAATCTTGTTTTTTAGCATAAGAACAGAGCAGTCATCAGGGGGGTTTTAAGTAGGGGAGTGGCGAGATCAAGTTTGTGTCTTGAAAACGTCTCTACCCACTGTGGAAAATGGCCTGAAGGCAAGCACACGGATGTTGAAGACAGTTAACAGCTCTTGCCATGGCCTCCTATGCATTTTGGCTCTGATGTTTCTGCCTGATTTTTCTCTTGCCTCTGCCTCTTTTTCTGAGGGGATGGCAGGGTTTACCAGTCAACTAGAGTACAATCCCTGAGCCCTTTTTGGTTAAATATATACTTTCTTTTACTACAGCACTTATTCTTGGGTTGCTGCAACTGTAATGTCTGAGGGAATGAAGCCCGATGGTGATTTATAGACCAAATAGTCTTTAGAGACCGTGTGGCCCAATTGCCCTCTCAGTGTTGGCACTCCTGCCATGACATTTACCATGGTGAATATTTGACTTCCATTTGAAGACCAAATGCCACAGGAACCTGGGAGGTTGTCACTTACTCCCCCGCCCCCCTTCTCTGAGTTGCCTTTGCCCTTCAGTCAGTCACCACACCCATCACATGTAGCTCTTTAATGTCACGGAAGATGGATGTCCGCCTCAAAACACTTCTAATGCTGCTACCTAAGTTGGGCCACCACCACCTCCCACCTGGATGATTGCAGCCTGAGGGATCTTTTTGAAATGTAAATTAACTTTCACTTTTCTGTTTAAAACTTTTCAAAGACTTACCCCATTGCCCTCGGAAGAAAGTTCAGATACTAACAGGAGAGCCTTCTCCAGCCTCCTCTCCTGCCGTGATCTCCTTGTACAGTCTCTACAGCGTACCGTTTCATTAGAACCCTGGAGATTATTATTCGCTAGGCCTCGGCTAACAACTGGTGTCTGGCTTTGCAGAGCTCCTCAGGTGATTCTGAGGCACATTCAGAGTTGAGCCCTGATCCCTGCTCTGATTCTGAGGTTCTTATATTTATTTATGATCATGAATAAATTTATTTTTTGGCCTCATATTAACATCATATGAGGAGCTTTTGACGGAGTTTCGCATTCAAGAGATTCTCCTGCCTCAGCCTGCCAAGTAGCTGGAGTTACAGGCATCCACCATCACCATGCCCGGCTAATTTTTTGTATTTTTTGGTAGAGATGGGGTTTCACCATGTTGGCCAGGCTAGTCTTGAATTCCTGACCTCAGGTGATCCTCCCGCCTCTGCCTCCCAGATTGCTGGGATTCCAGGCATGAGCCACTACACCCAGCTGTAGCTTTTAAATTTTGAAACCTGGTCCCACCCTCAGAGATTCAAATTTGATACTGGTTTGGTTCCCAAGCACCTTTCTCGCTGTATGTATTTTTTTAGTATCAGCGAATGTGGAGACTTCTGTAGACAGAAGGAATTACTTCACAGAGAAGAATATGGGAGTAGATGTTAGGAAGAGACAGCTTCTAGTCCTGGAATGATTTATCCTTTCTTGTACAGATTTCCAGATACTTGAGGAGCCACTCTTCTGTAACTCACATTTTTCTCTCCTAACTTCACTCCTGCTGCCTGCATCTTCTTGCTGGACAAAATGTTCAAGGTCTTCAACTCCTCACACCCTGGTTACCCCTCCCTGGATGTGTTTAGTTTTTTAGTGTTCTATTTCAATTTTGGTACCCACAATTAGAGTAGCATCCAGATGTGGGTTCATTACAGCTGGACTACTAGATCCTTCAAAATCCAAGTACTAGTATGTCTATTAAAATACCATAAGACCACATTGACTTGGTTTGTGGGTTACTTAAAAATCAACTAAAATTCCCACTTTCTAAAACTCTTGTAGTGGCTGGGTATGGTGGCTCACATCTGTAATCCCAGCACTTTTGGAGGCTGAGGCTGGAAGATTGCTTGAGCCTAGGAGTTTGATAACCAGCCTGGGCAAAATGGCAAGACACCATCTCTAATTGAAAAAAAGAAAAAACAAGACTCTTACAGTGGTGAAGAGCAGGCATTCCGAAAACAAACTGTGTGTTAGGATTCCAGCTCCATGCCTTTACTACCTGTATTGTGACTTTGGATAAATCACTTAAAATTCTGTGCCTAAGTTTCTCTTCTGTAAAGTGGGATAAAAATAGTACCTGTTGGCCCAGCGCAGTGACTCACGCCTGTATCCCAGCACTTTGGGCGGCTGAGATGGATGGATCATGAGGTCAGGAGTTTGAGACCAGCCTGGCCAACATAGTGAAACCCTGTCTCTACCAAAAATACAAAAAATTAGCTGGGCATGGTGGTGGGCGCCTGTATTTCCAGCTACTTGGGAGGCTAAGGGAGGAGAATCACTTGAACCCAGGAGGCAGAGGTTGCAGTGAGCTGAGATGGTGCCACTGCACTCCAGCCCAGGCGACAGTCTCAAAAAAAAAAAAAAGTACCTATCTGATAGGGTTGTTAAAATTTTGAAATAAGTAAATACATATGTCAAGTGTTTAAAACAGCATCTGGTGTCTAGTAAAAAGTGCGATATAAATTTTAGCTATAATTATTACTTATTTTGACTGCTCTTTAACCAAGGTTCTTATTTTTCATCTTTTCCTTTTATTTTGAATATCACTTAGTGTTTTCACCTTTACTCTTTTTAGGACCAAGAGCCATCCTAGGTGAAATATGTATAGAGATATTTGATCAGGCCTCCTGAGCTCCCTTCTCTCCTTAAACACATGCCAAATCACAGCATTACTAGCTCATGCCCTCCAGATACGATAAGAGAGGGAGAGCTGATAGGTGATTATCACACTTAACCTCTAGTGAATCTGTTGGATTAACCTGCTTCTGTGCTTCCAGGGCATTGAGGAAATGGGTTTAAGATAAGAAATGTCCATGAAAGGGAGGCCCTGGGGGAAAGGAACAATAACTGCAGCCCTGAGGATCCCCACCAGTGATACTAGCAGCACCAGCATGGAGGGATGCTGTACAACCATTATTGATTTTAAGTTTACAACAGTCCTTCAGGGGAGAGATAATTCCCTGTTTTACTGAAAAGAAAGCCCATTTGGTAGTCAAGTACTATTTCCAAAGACAAATAGCTGATAAATGTCAGGCAGGGTTTTGCACCCAGGCCCATCCAGCCCCCATCTCTAGTGTCCTTTCCTTCACGCCACACTGATACAGAGGAGTGTGTCTGATTGGGGAAGTGGAAGTGTTCCCAAGTGGAGAGGTCGTCTGATGCACAAATTTGGTCTGTTTTGTGTGTATTTTTTTTTTTTTTTTGTAGCGCTCAGACCTGTTAGTCAGCTTTAACAAACAACTGTACACTCAGTAATTGACAAAGCATGTTTGTTACTTTCAATTTAGAGGGAATTAGGTTTGTTAAGCTCTTGCTCCTTCCTTAGAGATGGAGTCTAGCTCTGTCACCCAGGCTGGAGTGCAGTAGCATGATCACAGCTCACTGCAGCCTCAATCTGCTGAGCTCAAGTGATCCTCCCACTTCAGCCTCCCAAGTAGCTGGGACTACATGCATGGGCTACTACACCAGGCTAATTAATTTTTTTTTTTTTTTTGTAGAGACAAGATCTCACTGTGTTGCCCAGGCTAGTCTTGAACTGCTGAGCTCAAGCAATCTGTCTTCCACCTTGGCCTCTCAAAGTGCTAGGATTATAGGCATGAGCCACCATGCCTGGCCTTTATTTCTTTCATATATTCAAATTTTGTCATATTAGTAGGGAACTATAATTCGAGTTTTCTTTTTTTTTTGAGACGGAGTCTCGCACTGTCACCCAGGCTGTAGTACAGTGATGCGATCTCGGCTCACTGCAATCTCCACCTCCTGAGTTCAAGCAATTCTCCTGCCTCAGTCTCCCGAGTAGCTGGGACTACAGACGTGCGCCACTACGCCCAGCTAATTTTTTTTGTTTTTTTTTAGTAGAGATGGAGTTTCACCATGTTGGCCAGGATGGTCTTAATCTCCTGACCTCGTGATCCTCCCATCTCAGCCTCCCAAAGTGCTGGGATTACAGGCGTGACCTACTGCGCCTGGCCAATTCGAGTTTTCTTATAGCTTGATGTTCGTTATTTTTAACTAATCCTGCTATATGTAACTGAACATATTTGAACATTACAGTAAGTATAGTAATTTGTTTCAGGTTGGGCACTCAAGTATTAGGAAATAAAAACTAGATTTATATATAGACTTATTCTTTTTTTTTTTTTTTTGAGATGGAATTTTGCTCTTATTGCCCGGGCTGGAGTGCAATGGCACGATCTCGGCAACCTCCGCCTCCTGGGTTCAAGCGATTCTCCTGCCTCAGCCTCCCGAGTTGCTGGGATTACAGGCCTGTGCCACCATGCCCAGCTAATTTCTTTAGTAGAGACGGGGTTTCTCCATGTTGATCAGGCTGATCTCGAACTCCCAACCTCAGGTGATCCACCCGTCTCAGCCTCCCAAAGTGCTGGGATTACAGGAGTGAGCCGCCATGCCTAGCCAATAAATAGACTTCTTATTGCAAGTATCTAGTCTTAAATCTTATAAAGGTACTATTTGAACTTAAAAATATGAAATTGTGTGCTTACTATATAAGTGTACTTATTCTGAGTTATCTTTTACTTGAAATTCCAGTCTTAATGTCTAGAGGAATTACGAATGGTTAAATTATGAATGACTGTAATAGTTTAAAGCTACAATATTTATTTTTTGAGATGTGGAGTTTTGCTCTTGTCGCCCAGGCTGGAGTGCAATGGCATGATCTCAGCTCACTGCAACCTCTGCCTTCCAGGTTCAAGCAATTATCCTGCCTCAGCCTCCCAAGTAGTTGGGATTACAGGTGTGTGATACCACGCCTGGCTAATTTTTCTATTTTTAGTAGAGACAGGGTTTTGCCATGTTGGCCTGACTGGTCTAGAACTACTGACCTCGGGTGATCCACCCGCCTCGGCTTCCCAAAGTGCTGGGATTACAGGTGTGAGCCACTGCGCCTGGCCTACAGTATTTAAATGTGGACTCTCTGTCATCCATTATGCTGTTTATCCTATGGTGAAAATTTTATGAAGGTTGAATGTTTTTCTCTAGCATGAATTGCTTTCTCTTACTTTTCTGATTTTTTGCCTTCCTAATCTACTTGCAGATACTCCAGATTATTTTTAGAATGTGGTATGGTGAGAACAAATAAATTGGAGTTTGCAAATCTAAATAAATTCTGTGGCCTTCAATGGGATTAGCAGGATTGTATTGAAAACATCAATAGAAACAAAGTAGTTCTTTTGTGTGCTTTAAATAAAAATTTATTTTCAGGCCAGATGCAGTAGCTCAAGCCTGTAATCCCAGCAGTTTGGGAGTCCGAGGTAGGCAGATCACCTGAGGTCAGGAGTTCAAGACCAGCCTGGCCAATATGGTGAAGCCCCGTCTCTACTAAAAATGCAAAAATTAGCTGGGTATGGTGGCACGTGCCTCTAATCCCAGCTATTTCAGAGGCTGAGGCATGAGAATTGCTTGAACCTGGGAGATAGAGGTTGCAGTGAGCTGAGGTCGTGTACTCTAGCCTGGGCAATAGAGTGAGACTCTCTCAAACAACAACAACAACAACAAAATGTCTCTTTTCAGGCTGAGTACTGTGGTTCTCACTTGTAATCCCAGCACTTTGGGAGGCCAAAACAGGAGGGTTGCTTGAGACCAGGAGTTTGAGACCAGCCTGGGCAACATAGTGAGACCTCTTCTCTATTTGAACAAATAAACAAACACAATACTCTTTTCATAGAAAAATGTTTACTGCACAGTAAACTTTAAAAGAACATGAAGCTGTATTAATGTTATGACTCCAATGTAAAAAAAAAATGCACACACACACACACACACACACACATGATTCTGAAATAGATTTAAAGGAATTACATCAAAATGTCATTTTTTTTTCTTTTTTTTTTTGGAGACAGGGTCTTGCTCTGTCACCCAGGCTGGAGTGCAATGGTGCAATCACAGCTCACTGCAGCCTCAACTTCCTGGCCTCAAGTGATCCTCCCACCTCAGCCTCCCGAAGTGCTGGGATCAGGCATGTGCCACCATACCTGGCAACATGTCAGTTCTTGTTCTGGATAGTAGGACAGTGGGATATGGATTTTTTTAATCTCTTATTTTCTTTTTTATATTTTTCTAAATTTTCCACGGTGACTAGTATTTTGTAATCTTTCAAACATACCTCTTAAAAGGACTGGTTTCTATAGAATTTAGTTCAAGAAATCTTCTGTATTACTTTATACTTTGTTTGCCTTGATCACTGGGCCTTCCCTGATGGCAAAGAAGAGGTTAGTGTAGGCAGCAGATAAAACACAGGTATGCTCTATTTAAAATACATGTATTTATAATAAAAAAGTATAGGTAGTACCCAAAGGAAAATCTCATGACATGTTGCAGAATGGAACAGAAATTATCTTTAGCTCACTTTCTGTTTTGGATTATTGCATGAGCCTGATTTTCATCTCTCTTTCTATCTTTCCTCACCCCAGTTGTAAATCTGCTAGTGCATGGATGTGAAGTATAAGTTTTTTTTTTTGTTTTTTTTGAGATATTGAGTCTTGCTGTGTCACCCAGGCTGGAGTGCAGTGGCATGATCTCAGCTCGCTGCATCCTCTGCCTCCCGGGTTCAAGTGATTCTCCGGCTTTAGCCTCCCGAGTAGCTGAGATTACAGGTGTGTGCCATCACGCCTGACTAATTTTTTGTATTTTTAATAGAGGTGGGGTTTCACCATATTGGCCAAGCTGGCCTTGAACTCCTGACCTTGTGATCTGGCCGCCTCATCCTCCCAGAGTGCTGGGATTACAGGTGTGAGCCACCATACCTGGCCTAATGTGAAGTATAAGTCTTAATTTAAAAATAAGTTTTGTGAAGCTGTGTAGTAAATCCCTTTTGTAAGTGGTCTTGACTGCGTTTCTCAATATATCTTTTGGTTTCATTAGCTTGAAGTATATAAATGAGAACTGTGACTTTGGACAGACTTTTTCAGTCATCTTTATAGTAGTAAGTTCTCCATTAGACAGTAGTTGTTTGTTTTATGACTTACTGTTAGTAGGTTATCCCCAAGGGGCTGATAAATTCTTGTTTTGAAAAGTCCAAAAAGTCTTTGATGATTTGCTGTTTCATTTTTTCTTTTCTCTTCAGTTATAGAGAACAGGATTACACCCACCTTGCCTTTGTACACTAGCATCTACTATCTGCTGACTTAAGCCAAGTAAATGCTTTGAATTGAGCCCCATATAATGTCCTGAGCCAGCCTATATGGAATAATGAATTGACTTCTCTCCTGTGCACCCAGAATGGTACTTAGCACTCAAAGTGTTACTCAAATAACTTTGTGTGTTCTGGGGCTCAATGAAGTCGTTATTAAATCACAGGCTTAGGGGAGAACACTCATTCTATGGCATTTGAATTAAGTGTTGCCCAATTCTAGAACTTATAATAATTTTTTTTAAAAAAACCCACAGGCTTAGAATTATTCTGTAGATATGAAGTAATATACTTAGAACTTAGGTGGAGTTCTTTAGATTAACTTGTAATTTGAAAAACCAAAATTGAAATTGTGAAATAACATTGGCTCTTTGAGGCCTTTTCCAGTAAAACAGTTACAGTAAAGCTGGTTGGCAGTTAGATTGCTGGACACTTTGGCTAGTTACCTCCTGTGACTGCTGTTAATTAGATATGGTTTGTAGCTAAGCAGCCTATAAGGAGAAGACTGTTTTAGTATTTGCCTATACTCTCCTTGAAAATACTACTGGTCTTTGGTTTTAATTTATACTTTTTTTTTCATGTAGAATAGCTATTCAAGTATTACATGGTGATTAGACTAAAAAGTAAAACATAAAATCAGTCATTCTTGGTGCTTTGATTTTATGGAAAAAACTACTAGCTGGTTTCTGGTTTGAGAAATAATACAATTATTGTACTACTTACTAGTCCTCCTCTGTCCCCAGCTAAAAATAAGAACAGCAACAACCAAAAAATCCTTAGTTATATACTGGAAATGAATCAGATAATTTTTCAATAACTTACACTTTTTTTGGATGTGTTAGTTTGAAAATGCAAATTTTCATGCATGACCTTAGTGTTCATCTATGATGGGGTAGGTAGTATGGGATGCTGTTTTATGGTTTTAACTTGGACCTTCAGGGAGTAGACCGTGATGCTTCTGCCTCTGTAGCCAACACAGATAATTAAGTAGTCTATTTCTGGCTGGCCACAATGGCTCGTGCCTGCAATCCCAGCACTTTGGGAGGCTGATGT
This sequence comes from Aotus nancymaae, assembly GCF_030222135.1. Lineage (NCBI taxonomy): Eukaryota > Metazoa > Chordata > Mammalia > Primates > Aotidae > Aotus > Aotus nancymaae. The sequence goes on from NW_026988504.1 coordinate 24,409,485, forward strand.
GGGAGTATCGCTTGAGGCCAGGAGTTCAAGATCAGTCTGAGCAACAAAGTGAGACCTTGTTTCTAAAAAAAACTGCAAAAAATTAGCCGAGCATGCTGGTGCGTGCCTCTAGTCCCAGCTACGCGGGTCCCTGAGGTAGGAGGATTGCTTGAGCCCAGGAGTTGGAGGTCACAGTGATCTGTATTTGCCACTGTACTCCAGCCTGGGTGACAAAGAGAGACCTTGTCTCAAAAACTAAAGTCTATTTTTAAAATTAATTTATAACACTAGAGTTTATTACAAAAAGCAGATAATTCTTTTTTAAAATCTTTCTTTTAGGAGAACCACTCTTTTTGGCTACATTGTCTACAGTAGCAGTGTTCAATAAAAATAATATCCAAGTCACATAGGCAATGTTAAGTTTTCTTTTCTTTTTTTTTTTTCCAGTATGGCTGTCAGGTGGACTTTTTTTTTTTTTTTTTTTTTGAGACAGAGTCTCACTCTGTTACCCAGGCTGGAATGCAATGGCACGATCTCAGCCCACTGCAACCCCTGCTTTCCGGGTTCAAGCAATTCTCCTGCCTCAGCCTCCCAAATAGCTGAGACTACAGACATGTGCCACCACACCCAGCTAATTTTTGTATTTTTAGTAGAAACAGAGTTTTGCCACATTGGCCAGGCTGGTCTCAAACTCCAGGTGATTCACCTGCCTGGGCTTCCCTAAGTGCTGGGATTTTAGGTGTGAGCCACCGCGCCCTGCCAATGTTAAGTTTTCTAGTAGCCACATTAAAAGAAGTAGAAAGAAATGGGTAAAGTTAATTATAATAATATATTTTATTTAACCCAACATATCTAAAATATTATCATTTCAACATGAACAAGATATTTTACATTCTTTTATTTTTCACTAAGTCCTCAAAATTCAGTGTGTATTTTACATTGATAGCATATCTCAGTTTGAAGCAACCACATTCCAAGTGCTCAGTAGCCACATGTGCCTAGTGACTCCAAATTGGACTGTGTAGGTTTAGAGTTTCAGTACATCTGTTTGCAACAGAATCTACATAAATGGCATATTATGCAGATTTCTTTGTATGCACATCAGTTCTTGCATAGCATAAGTCAGGTCATGATGCTTTTAGTCTATGAGGCAGACTTTTTTTTTTTTTGAGACAGAGCCCCACTCTGCCACCCAGGCTGGAGTGCAGTGGCACAATCTTGGCTTACTGCAACCTCCATGTGAGACAGATTTTAACTTGGCCCTAATACAAATATCGTAAGAGAGATCTAATAGCCTTTGATTTCTTACTGAGGGCAAAATACACACCGTCATTACAATGCTTCAGCGTGTAATATGCGCATCAGCCACTGCTTTTACTCCAGCCAGTGCTTAGTGTACCTGTACCACTGTCCAGGCAGCATCTGTCCTGTGGCAGGTGAATCTCAGCGGGGGAGATGGCAAGTAATATTGCTTTTTAATATATATTTTTTCGAGATAGAGTTTCACTCTTGTTGCCCAGGCTGGAGAGCAGTGGTGCAATCTCAGCTCATTGCCACCTCCACCTCCAGGGTTCAAGTGATTCTCCTGCCTCAGTCTCTCGAGTAGCTGGGATTACAGGCATGCACCGCTGCGCCTGGCTAATTTTGTATTTTAGTAGAGACGGGATTTATCCTTATTGATCAGGCTGTTCTCTAACTCCTGATCTCAGATGATCCACCTCGGCCTCCCAAAGTGCTGGGCTGACAAGCGTGAGCCACCCCACCTGGCCTATTTTTAGAACTTCTTAAAACGACTTGGCCTCTATTGATAGTTCCATGACCCAAACTATTCAGAAAGAGGATTACAGGTGATTAGCTGGCTGGGTTTCTCATACCAGAGCATTTCACTGGGGTGTTCCTGAACCTGGGGCAACTTCTATGCCTGGCATTTTTCTTTCCTTCTCTGTTATCCCAGACTAAGAAATTTTTTTTTTTTTTTGAGACAGAGTTTCGCTCTTTTTACCCAGGCTGGAGTGCAATGGCGCGATCTCGGCTCACTGCAACCTCCGTCTCCTGGGTTCAAGCAATTCTCCTGCCTCAGCCTCCCGAGTAGCTGGGACTACAGGTGTGCGCCACCATGCCCAGCTAATTTTTGTATTTTTAGTAGAGATGGGGTTTCACCATGTTGACCAGGATGGTCTCGATCTCTTGACCTCGTGATCCACCCGTCTCGGCCTCCCAAAGTGCTGGGATTATAGGCGTGAGCCACCGCGCCCGGCCATACTTTTTTTTCTTAAGAGACACGGTCTCGCTATGTTGCCCAGGCTGGAGTGCAGTGGCTATTCACGGGCGCGATCCCACTACTGATCAGCACGGGAGTTTTGACCTGCTCCGTTTCTGACCTGGGCTGGTTCACCCCTCCTTAGACAACCTGGTGGTCCCCCGCTCCCGGGAGGTCACCATATTGATGCTGAACTTAGTGCAGACACCCGATCAGCATAGCGCACTACAGCCCAGAGCTCCTGGGCTCAAGCAATCCTCCCACCTCAGCCTCCTGAGTAGCTGAGACTACAGGCATGCACCACCGCGCGCGGCCATTTATATTTTTAAATCTGTAATCTTGGAATTAGCTCTCTGTGCCCCCACCCCCACCCCAAACATACTTTCTACATTTTGTCCATAGTACAGGTTTACTGTGTATAACTAAAAGGGCTGTGGAGTGGAAAGAACGGAACCGACATTTGTTGGGCATCTGTTGTGTGCCATGCACTGAACTGGGTGCTGTAGGAATATCTCAGTACTTCCCATTGAGGAGTGGGAATTATTATCTATTTTATAGATAAGGGAACAGAAATCTGGAAATCAAATAATTTTTTAATTTCACACACCTCTGGTAGATAATGGATTCTAGAACCTGGCATAATAACCGCTTGTCATGCCAGTGTAAAAGAGATGTGTGGCCAGAGGTGGAGGCTCACATCTGTAATCCCAGCACTTTGGGAAGCCAAGGCAGGAGGATCACTTGAGCCCAGGACAACATGGTGAGACCCCCATCTCTGTTTTTTCAAAAATAAAATAAACTGGAAGAAACAAGCAGGGTCCTCCCCAGAGCATCTTTATCCCTAATCACAGACCTGTGTTGGGCAGTGGCTACTTCTAGATTGTTTACCCTGCTGGGACTTGTGGTGATCATATGCACATTTTGCTTTACAGTTGGGACCCCTGATTTTAGGAGGATGGCCCAATGGAATCAGCTGCAGCAGCTTGACACACGGTACCTGGAGCAGCTCCATCAGCTCTACAGTGACAGCTTCCCAATGGAGCTGCGGCAGTTTCTGGCCCCATGGATAGAGAGTCAAGATTGGTAAGTCCTTCTTGAGACTTTCCAAATTGTTAGGTTTTGGTTTGGGTCAAGAAACATGAACTCTCAACGTCATGCTTTGCTGTTTCATTGAAAAATGTATGGGTACAGGTGATGGGGAAAATGAGATTATGAGATAAAGTGGCACCCTTTGGTCTAGTAAAGCATATTTTACATTAGAAGGCATGTGGACAACTGTCTTTTGACACATTGAAACAGCCTGTATGGTGGTAGATGTCTTGAAGGTTGATTTGGACCTCATTTACTTGGGCAGATCCTCTATATATTCTGATAATCCAGTGATGTGGTAGACATTTTTTCTCTGAATGTGAATTCTATCATAGCTAGAACTTTGGGTTGATACTTGTAATTCTCCTTTAATTAAAGGAAAGAGACACAGAGTATATTAGTCTGTTCTCAAATTGCTCTAAAGAAATACCTGAGACTAGGTAATTTATAAGAGAAGAGGTTTAATTGGCTCACAGTTCTGCAAGCTGTACAGGAAGCATAGCACCATCCATTGCTGGGGAGGCCTCAGGAAGCTTCCAATCATGGCAGAAGGCAGAGGGGAAACAGGCAGGTCACATGGGCAGAGCGAGAGCAGGAGAGCAAGGGGAGAGGTGTCACACACTTTTAAACAAACAGATCTCACAAGAAGAACTCACTGTCTGGAGGACAGTACCAACAGGGATGGTGCTAAACCATTCATGAGGAACCCACTCCCATGATCCAGTCACCTCCCACCAGGCCCCACCTCCAACAATGGGGATTACATTTCAATGTGAGATTTGGGCAGGGACATAGATCCAAACTATATCACAGGATAAGGGAAAGAGCTTCCATTCATAGAAGAGATAATGGCACAGAAGTCCAGCAACTACTTCCTTCACTTTAATATGTTCAGGCTCACCTACTAATTTTGGTTTAATTCAGGCCAGTGTTAATACGACCTGGTTTTTTCAGAATGCATACTCTGATTTGGTGAAGGGCCAGGAGGTGATTCACAGATGTTGGAGATAGGCCATCCCAACCTGGGATTATTTATTTGTACTAATAAATCTGACCAGAGTTTATTGAGAATTTAAAGCAAAACGGTATTTCTGTCTACTTTGCTCAAATATTTTACAAATACAGACTATAAAGTGGCTAAAAATATCTGGAATAATTGTTTTTTGTTTTGTGGGTTTTTTTTTTTGAGATGGAATCTGGCTCTGTAGCCAAGGCTGGAATGCAGTGGCGCTATCTCAGCTCACTGCAACCTCTGCCTCCAGGGTTCAAGCAATTCTCCTGCCTCAGCCTTCCGAATAGCTGGGATTACAGGCGCCTGCCACCATACTCAGCTAATTTTTGTGTTTTATTAGAGACAGGGTTTCACCATGTTGGCCAGGCTGGTCTGGAACTCCTGACCTCAGGTGATTTGCCAACTGTGGCCTCCCAAAGTGCTGGGATTACATGCATGAGCCACTGTGGCTGGCCTGGAATAATTGTTAATAATTATTAAATCAATGGTATTTTATTGCTGAGCAAGAGAAATCTAAAATGATGAATGGCTTATGGCATCAGGTTTGCTTTGTTTTTTTTTTTTTTCTCTTTCTTGATGGTGATTTCTGTTTGTGTGTATGCGTTGGCTTGAGAACCATTCTTTATCATTCGTCCTTTTCCTAGGGCATATGCGGCCAGCAAAGAATCACATGCCACTTTGGTGTTTCATAATCTCCTGGGCGAGATTGATCAGCAGTATAGCCGCTTCCTGCAAGAGTCGAATGTTCTCTATCAGCACAATCTACGAAGAATCAAGCAGTTTCTTCAGGTTTGATGAGAAACTGGGGACAAGGAGAAACAGGACCTGCAGAGTTGGGTGTTAGCGTTCTTCCCTGGGAGCATTTCTTTTCTCATTTGGCTAAATAACAAGAATCTATCTTGTTCTCTATGCAGTATCTAGATGCTTAGGAAAAAAAAAAAAGAATCTTATATTTTCAGTCACAGGAGAAGTAATTAGCCCTTTCTCCAAGCACTGTATTCTTACCCGTGAGCATCATTACCTGAGAGTCACTTCGCTTGTCATAATTGAAGTAATAAAGTGATTTTTATGTTGATCATACATGTTAGCATGTTAACCCGGTCCACTGATAGGAAGATCACTCTCACTGTTACAGGTTAAAGGTTTGACAGTAATGGGATACTTCTTGACTAAGTCAGTTGCTTCCCCTTAAGACCAGGATATCATACTGTGTAAAGACACTGCTTCAAGGCTTAGCTTTCAAAAAAAAAAAAAAAAAAACTCAAACAAGGTCAGGCGTGGTCGCTCATGTCTATAATTCCAATACCTTAGAAGGTTGAGGAGGGAGGATTGCTTGAGCCTGGGAGTTTGAGACCAGCCTGGGCAGCATAGCAAGACACCATCTTTACAGAAATTTTTTTTTAAAAAACTAATTGGTTGTGGTGGCACGCACCTGTAGTCCCAGCTACTCAGGAGGCTGAGGTGAGAAAATTGTTTGAGCCTGGGAAGTTGAAGCTGCAATAAGCTGTGATTACACCACTGCACTCCAGCCTAGAGGACAGAGTGAGACCCTGCCTCAAAAAAAAAAAAAAAAAAAAAGACTCAGGCTAATGGTCCTTCTAGTTACAGAAATAGTAACAACCTCCCCTTCACCCAGCACAGACAACCTTCACCAGGCTCTGAAGCCTTTGTTCTGTTGTTTCCTGCAGTAAATGCTTTTCTTGATGAATAAATTGGTTTTAAGTTAGCAAAGTTCAGTCCACATCTCCATGGTCTGCTGCTGATTTTCATTATCTTTCTCTCCTACTTACAGAGCAGGTATCTTGAGAAGCCAATGGAGATTGCCCGGATTGTGGCCCGGTGCCTGTGGGAAGAGTCCCGCCTTCTACAGACTGCAGCCACTGCAGCCCAGGTGAGACCTGAGACAAAGCCCTGGTCTGGGAGGAATGGAAAATCAAACAACTTTATAATAAGATAAATTATTAGATCTACTAATAAGGAAAATAAATTGATCAATAATCATAAAAATACGTTGGAAAACTCTAAAAAAAAGAAATTCTCACCCCCAAAAATACATTGAAAAACTCTACAAAAAAAGGAAGTTCCACCAAAATAATCCAATAGACCCAATGGTTTAAAAGTTTTGTTCTGACAAACTTTTCATGGTACAGATTATTCCAATATCATTCAGACTTTACCAAAGTATAGAAAACCAAGAGATCTTTCAGGCTTATTTTATGAGGCTGGAGAAATCCTCATATCAAAACCTGAAAAACAGCCAGGTGTGGTGGCTGACGCCTATAATCCCAGCACTTTTGGAGGCTGAGTTGGGCAGATTGCTTAAGCCTCAGGAGTTAGACCAGCTGGTGTAATTTAGCAAGACCTCATCTCTATTTTTTTTTTCTTTTTAAAGAAAAGAAAACCTAAAAAATGGTGTAAGTAAACAAAAATGGTTAGGATTTTTGACATCCTACACAGTCTACCAAGCATGGTTTATATTCTAGGAATGCAAGGACGATTTGTTGACATTAGAAATTCTATTAATGTAATTCATTAAATTAGTAAAAGAAAAAAATAGTTTTTGTTAAATTATAAAATCCAGTATAAATTGGATTTTATCAATTCTTTCTTTCAATCCAGTTGATCCAATATCAGTTGGATTTTATCAATTCTTTCTTATCACAAGAAAGAGTATTTATCAGAAACTAAAGGGAACATGATAGACAGTGGTGAAACACTGTTCTCTAACTTAAGCATATCCTAAGAGTGACAGAAAAAAACAAATAAACACTATTCTCAATAAAAACAGCAAAAGATAAGGATGTCTTTTACCCTTGATATTTTTCTGAAAGATTCAGCCTATACACAAAGAAAAAGAAATTAGGATACAAATATTGGAAAGCAAGGGACAGAATTATTATTATTTACAGATAGATAGGTCTTCCTAGAAGATCCAAGAGAAACAAAACTAACAAAATGATTAGAACTAGCAAGGTTTAGAAAGGCCATTGTATACAAGATAAATATTTTCAGAATCTGTAGTTCCCCTATACAGTAGCAGCAGTAACCTGTTAGAAAATGTAATGAAAGTAAAGATCTGGGCTGAGTGCGCTGGCTCACGCCTGTAATCCCAGCACTTTGGGAGGCTGAGGTGGGTGGATCATGAGGTCAGGAGTTTGAGAACAACCTGGCCAATATGGTGAAACCCTCTCTCTACTAAAAATACAAAAATTAGCCGGGCATGGTGGCACGCACCTGTAGTCCTAGCTACTTGGGAGGCTGAGGCAGAAGAATCACTTGAACCCAGGAGGCAGAGGTTGCAGTGAGCTGAGATTGTGCCACTGCACTCCAGCCTGGGTGACAGAGTGAGACTCTGTCTCAAAAAAACAAAAAACAAAGTAAAGATCTGATTCATAATAGTAAAAACAAATGTATGTAATTTGCATATATACTATTGATATGTATGGGAAAATATCTGGAAGTGCATATATGAGATCATAAAAGTAGTTGGTCATAGGAGACTTTTTTACTTTCTGTGAGGAGTTTTACTTTCTTTAATATCCTATACTCAGGGACATTTTTTCTTTCTTTTTCTCCCCCAACCTTCTGCTTTTTAAAAAATTTTGGTAAAATATACATAACATTACATTTCAAATTTACCATGATAACCATTTTTTTTTCTTTTTGAGATAGAGTTTCACTCTGTCACTTAGGCTGGAGTGCAGTGGTGCGATCACAGCTCACTGTAGCCTCAACCACCTGGGCTCAAGTGATCCTCCTGCCTCAGCCTTATGAGTAGCTGGGACTACAGGCACACGCCACCGTGTCCGGCTAATTTTTTTTTTTTTGGTAGAGACAGGGTCTTGCCATGTTTCCCAGGCTGGTCTTGAACTCCTGGACTCATCAGCTGATGAGAGAGAGCTCACCAGGAAGAAAGAAGATCATGTTCAAAAACAGAAACAGAATCGTGTATTCTTGGGAGAAGTGTAGAAAGTTCAGCATCTGATTGGGTCGGGGAACGTGAGCTAGTCAAGGCCACATGATAGGGCTGGGCGCGGTGGCTCACGCCTGTATAATCGTAGTACTTTGGGAGGCCGAGGCGGGTGGATCACGAGGTCAGGAGTTCAAGACGAACCTGGCCAAAATGGTGAAACCCTGTCTCAAAAAAAAAAAAAGACCACATGATGATGTTTTAATTAGTCATACCTAACAACAGAGCTCTGGAAGAGCAGTTTACCACAAGGGGCTAATCTGCTTCAGTTTGAACCCACAGCCCTGCCACTTGCTCTGTAGCCTTAAGTAAACAATTTTTACTTTCTCTGTTCCTCCACTGGGAATGATAATTAGACCTTCTTCGTAGAATTAACACATGCAAAATGCTTAAAACATAAGCATCTGACATAAATGCGAGAATTTTTTTTTCTTTTTTGTTTTTTTTTTTGAGACGGAGTCTTGCTCTGTCACCCAGGCTGGAGTGCAATGGCACGATCTTGGCTCACTGCAGCCTCCGCCTCTCAGGTTCAAGTAATTCTTCTACCTCAGCCTCCCGAGTAGCTGGGATTACAGGCAGGCACCACCACACCTGGTAAATTTCTGTGTGTTTTTAGTAGGGATGGGGTTTCACCAGATTGGCCAGGCTGGTCTCAAACTCCTGACCTTGTGATCCACCAGTCTCGACCTCCCAAAGTGCTGGGATTACAGATGTGAGCCACCGCGCCCGGCCAAGAAAAATGTTAACTGCTTTCTGCTACCACTGACATCACCATCATCACCTTCACTGTAGGAAATGGGGACTCAGTGAAGATTTTTTTTTTCATTTGAGACAGAGTCTCACTCTTGTCACCCAATCTGGAGTGCAGTGGTGCGATCTCTGCTCACTGCATTCTCTGCCTCCCAGGTTCAAGCGATTCTCATGTCTCAGCTTCCCAAGTAGCTAGGACTGCAGGCATAAGCCACGATGCTCTGCTTTTTTTTTTTTTTTTTTTTTTGAGATGGAGTCTTGCTCTATTGCCCAGGCTGGAGTGCAGTGGCCTGATCTTGGCTCACTACAACCTCCACCTCCCAGGTTCAAGCGATTCTCCCGCCTCAGTCTCCCATGTAGCTGGGATTATAGCCACCTGCCATCATGCCTGGCTAATTTTTATATTTTTGCAGAGACAGAATTTCGTCATGTTGGCCAAACTGGTCTTGAACTCCTGACCTCAGGTGATCCACCCCCCTTTGACCTCCCAAAGTGCTGGGAATACCTGCGTGAGCCACCACGCCCAGCCCCAGTGAGGAATTTTAAGCAGAAAACTGATACGCTCAGGTGTAAATGAGGTGGTAAATAACACTTACTGTGCAGTGCCCTGGAGCCTGGGAGGTTAACACAAAGGCACTTGCCCATGCAGCACTGGGGTTTTCTGTTGCGGAAAACCTTTATATTTTATCCTTCTCCACAAGATAAAAAGATGTGGTTTAATAGAGGCTCCAACTTACCATGGGAGGTAGGAAAGCCAAGGGTATACCAAGGATGTTTTCAATCAGATGGATTAGGGGGTCTGCAAACCGTGACCTTGGCCCAAATCCAGCCTGCTGCTTGTTTTTTGTAAATGAGTTTTTTTCGGAACCCAGCCACACTCATTTATTTATGCATTATCTGTGGCTGCTTTTGTGCTGTAATGGCAGGGCTATTTGTGGCAGGGACTGTCTGACCCAGAAAGCCAAAAATATTTACCCTCTGTCCCTCAGAGAAAAAGTTTGCAACCCCCGATATAGAGCTATAAGTTGGATATTTATGGCCTCAACCCGGGCCTCACTGCTATTTTCTCTGTTTACATCATCTGGCATGCTCTTAAGTGTCTAGAATGGGCTAAAGATAGAAGATTGGTTGTAATCCCTGCCACCAGGGGCTCAGGCTAGTTGGGATTATAAGTACACAAAGACTCAAAGTGAGAAAGACACAGAAGAGGATGTGTGTCATTTTGTCAAAGGAAGTTGAATATGATTTTGTTGGAAAGCAACCATTTGAACTGAATTTGAAGGTGAGTGAGTTCAGGTGTGTTTGGGCTGAAGCGCAGGTCAGGCTGAGTGGATCTCGGGTGGGGAGGGAGTGTGAAAACACTGCATGCAGGGAAGAGTGGGTAGTTCAGGGCGACTGAGGCACAGGGAGGGAAACTTTAAGTTATAAACTGTGTGAAACAGCTTTCTGTGTAGGCTTAAGATGTTTATATTTGGAAGCAGTGGGGAGCCAATAAAGTTTTTTACAAAGGTATTAGAGTGGCTTTCTGTGGGCGATAATCACATTTTCCCCCTTTAAGTGTAGTACTACTTGAGAAATAGACACGGGAGTGGAATGAAGGTTAAGACAGCTGTATTGTTGATAAAACTAGAATGGAAACTATGGCTTAAGTTGGTAACCAAAGGGGCTTTCCAATGCCTGGGCCTGAGTTAGATCTTGAGGTGGAGAGATTGGCTCTGTAGAACAGCACCCCCACCACACCCCAGCCATCTATATGGAGCTTCAGCAACCATAGGCCAACACTCATTGAAAGCAGAGGGATAGGCCTCTAGAACTGCTTCTAGAAACCAGGCTGCTGCTCTTACCTGTGGTGTGCCCTAAGAAGGCAAGAGTGAGAGGAGGGAAGCACCAGCTTAGGTGCTGGGTTCTTTGAAGATCTGTGTGTGCACACAGTCTTTCTCCATCTTACCAATCAGATGAATCACTCTCACTGTGGGAAGAAGTAGGGGCATGGGTCACCTTCCCAAAACTTCTAAGAAGTTTGTATTCTGTGGACTTGGATAGGGCAGGACCATGGGAAAGGAAGAAAATGGTTGCCCATAAAACTGGCTCTAGCACAGCCTCAAACTCCTGGACTTAAATGATCCTCTCACTTCAGCCTCCCAAGTAGCTGGAACTACAGGTATATGCCACCATGCCCAGCTTATTTATTTATTTATTTTTGAGACGGAGTGTCACACTGTCACCCAGGCTGGAGTGCAATGGCATGTTCTCAGCTCACTGCAACCTCTGCCTCCTGGGTTCAAGCGATTCTCCTGCCTCTCCTGCCTCAGCCTCCTGAGTAGCTGGGATTACAGGTGCCTACCACCACACCCGGCTAATTTTTTCTGTTTTTAGTAGAGACAGGGTTTCATTATGTTGGCCAGGCTGGTCTCGAACTCCTGACCTTGTGATCTATCTGCCTCAGCCTTCCAAAGTGCTAGGATTACAGGCGTGAGCCATTGTGTCTGGCCCACGCCCAGCTAATATTTAAAAAAAAAAAAGGATTTTTTTTTGTTTTCGTTTTGTTTTGCTTTTTGAGATGGGGGTCTCTCTCTGTGTTGCCCAGGCTGGTCTCAAACTCCTAGCCTCAAGTGATCCCCTGCCTTGGTTTCCCAAAGTGCCAGGATTACAGGTGGGAGCCACCATGCCCAGCCTAAGCCTATAATTTTTAAGTTTCATATGCTGTTTGTTCTTATTTCATTCATTCATTCATTCATTCACTCATTCATTCATTCGAGATGTGGCCTCCCTAGGTTGACTAGGCTAGTTTTGAACTCCTGGCCTGAAGCAGTCCTCCCACTTCAGCCTTTCCAAGTGCTTAGATTATATATGTGAGCTGCTATGCCCGGCCTTCTTTCTTCTTATTCTTTTTTCATGTGCTATTTAACCTTTTCCAAGGTACCAACCTCCCCTTTTCCCCTGAGATACTATCTTTTGATAAGAAATTTCATCCCTAGGGCAGGATTTTTTTATTATCCCTCAGAAATATACTGGATACTACGTTTAAGCAGGCATCCAACATCTGTCATAAATTGTTCTGAGTTTTTTGATATACTTGCCCATGAGCTTTTTGAAGGCAGGGACCATGTCTTAGCTGAACGTGTGGTTTCTTAGTTCATAGAGGGGGTTTATAGTATGACCTGTGTAGTATCACCTTTATAGTGACAGCACCACTGCCTCTGTTTCCCTTCCTCTCGTGATGACAGCAGCATCTCAAGCCAAACAAGAAGGTTAGGTAGGGTGGGATGGAAGCTGGGCAGAGGTATTCCTCTCCCCATATTTCTGTATTCACATGTGCATTGACTTCGTTTTTGGCAGCAAGGGGGCCAGGCCAACCACCCCACAGCAGCCGTGGTGACGGAGAAGCAGCAGATGCTAGAGCAGCATCTTCAGGATGTCCGGAAGAGAGTGCAGGTAATGCAAGTTGCAAGCCTTGGGCAGGGAGCTTTTATTAAAAAAAATTTTTTTTTTTTTGAGACAGGTTGCAGTGGCAGGATCACAGCTCACTGCAGCCTCGACCTCCCAGGCCCAAATGATCCTCCCACCCCATCCTTCCAAGTAGCTGGGACCATAGGTGTGCACCACTACGCCCAACTAATTTTAAAAAAAATTTTGTAGAGATGAGGGTCTCCCTGTGTTGCCCAGGCCAATCTTGAATCCTGGGCTCAAGTGATCCTCCCACCTCAGCCTCTTAAAGTGCTGGGATTGCAGGCATGAGCCACTGCATCTGGCCACCAGGGAGCCTTCTCTTGAGGGTACTGCCTGTGGGTCCTGCATGTATCTTTTTTGAGGTTTTGGCTTCATTTGAATTCTTCTCAGAAAATTTATTTTTTCTGTTCCCAAGGAAATCTTTTTTTACTTCTGTCTTTTTGTTTGTTTTAAACAGGATCTAGAACAGAAAATGAAAGTGGTAGAGAATCTCCAGGATGACTTTGATTTCAACTATAAAACCCTCAAGAGTCAAGGAGGCAAGTGAATATTAGAGACGTTAAAACCTCTAGAAAGTGAGTTTGTGTGATTGAGTTGAAAGACTTATCTGTCTTAACTCTGTGTTTAGACCTTATGGCGGGCGGGGCGCAAGGGAGTTACCTGTGCTCAAAGGAGCCTGGTTATTAAGGACAGGCGTATTCCCTCGGGTCAAGGAGTTTTTCCTTCCTCCACAGACATGCAAGACCTGAATGGAAACAACCAGTCAGTGACCAGGCAGAAGATGCAGCAGCTGGAACAGATGCTCACTGCGCTGGACCAGATGCGGAGAGTAAGGGCGTCCGTCGGCCTACTTCCCCCGGGTGTCTTGCTCACTTGCGGGATCTCGGCATCTTGTGGCAGAACTTGCTTAGTTTCTAAGAAGTTCCTGCTCTGGAGTTGACTAAAGAATGTGGTTAGAGATGGTCTGAGGAAATGTTTTCTGACTTTGTTTTGGTTTCCAACCAGAGCATCGTGAGTGAGCTGGCGGGGCTTTTGTCAGCGATGGAGTACGTGCAGAAAACTCTCACGGATGAGGAGCTGGCTGACTGGAAGAGGCGACAACAGATTGCTTGCATTGGAGGCCCGCCCAACATCTGCCTAGACCGGCTCGAAAACTGGTAAAAGATGAAAGAGAAGCTTTTCCTTTCTTTCTCGAAAGCTAGATTGAATTGTGATCTTAACCGCAGGCCCACAGAATTGGTACTATATCTCCAATGCAGGGTCTTTTCCATATTCAAATTTAGCCCAAGAGTTAAAAGTTTTTACTTTATTTCAGCTGGGCACATGGCTCACACTTGTAATCCCAGCACTTCGGGAAGCCAAGATGGGTGGGCGGATCACTTGAGGTCAGGAGTTCGAGACCAGCCTGTCCAACATGGTGAAACCTCATCTCTGCTAAAAATATAAAAATTAGCCGAGCATAGTAGTGCTCCCAGCTACTCTGGGCGACTGAGGCAGGAGAATTACTTAAACCTGGGAGACAGATGTTGCAGTGAGCTGAGATTGCACCACTGCACTCCAGCCTGGGCAACAGAGTGAGACTCCCAACTCAAAAAAATAAAAATAAAATGAAGTTTTTACTTTATTTGGAGAAAATTTATTAATAAAAATTTATATTTTTATATTTTAAGAATATTTTACTTAATGATTCAATTAAGGCTTTGGTTTAACTGTACTTAACATAGACAAAACTTTTAATTTTAGTTATTTTAGTAATCTGAAACAACACATGCCCTTTTTAAGGGAAAAAATTCAAATACAGAAAATCAAGAGAAGAAAAAAAAATTTTCTTTTTTTTTTTTTTGAGACAGAGTCTCTGTTGCCGAGGCTTGAGTGCAATGGCACAATCTCAGCTTGTTGCAACCTCTGCCTCCCAGGATCAAGCAATTCTCCTGTGTCTGCCTCCCAAGTAGCTGGGATTACAGACGTGTACCACCATGCAAATTTTTTTTAATTTAATTTAATTTTTTTGAGACAGAGTCTCGCTCTGTCGCCCAGGCTTGAGTGCAGTGGCGCAATCTCGGCTCACTGCAACCTCCACCTCCCAGGTTCAAGTGATTCTTCTGCCTCAGCCTCCTGAGTAGCTGAGATTACAGGCACGTGCTACCATGCCCGGCTAATTTTTTCTATTTTTAGTAGAGATGGGGTTTCCCTGTGTTAGCCAGGATGTTTTTGATCTCCTGACCTCAGGCTATCCATCTGCCTTGGCCTCCCAAAGTGCTGGGATGACAGGCATGAGCCATCACGCCTGGCCTCGAGAAGAAAAAAAAATTTTTAATCAAATCATCAGCAGTACCAGTAGTTAAAATTTTGGTCGATGCTCACTCTAGACATCTGTCATTATGTACACATAAAGATAGAAATTTATATGGTTTATATTAGCAGGATTTTTTTTTTTTTTTGAAACGGAGTTTTGCTTTTGTTACCTAGACTGGAGTACAATGGCGCGATCTCGGCTCACCGCAACCTCCGCCTCCTGGGTTCAGGCAATTCGCCTGCCTCAGCCTCCTGAGTAGCTGGGATTACAGGCACGCGCCACCATGCCCAGCTAATTTTTTGTATTTTTAGTAGAGACGGGGTTTCACCATGCTGACCAGGATGGTCTGGATCTCTTGACCTCGTGATCCACCCGCCTTGGCCTCCCAAGGTGCTGGGATTACAGGCATGAGCCACCGCGCCCAGCTGGATTTTTTTTTTTTGAGTCAGAGTCTCACTGTGTTGCCCAGGCTAGAGTACAGTGATGCAATCATGGCTCACTGGAGCATCAACTTCCCGAGCTCAAGCTATCCTCCCACCTCAGCCTCCTGAGTAGTTGGGACTACATGCATGCACCATGATACCTAGCTAATTTTTTAATTTTTTTGTAGAGACAAGGTCTTACTTTGTTTCCCAGGCTGGTCTCAAACTCCTGGGCTCAAGGGATCATCCCACTTTGGCCTCTCAAAAGTGCTCGGATTACAGATGTGAGCTGCCGTGCCCAGCCAAGGATGTTTCTTTATATGCTTTTCTGTAATTTGCACTTTTACCTTCATCCAGCAAATCTTACTGCACACCCTTCATGTGTGAGGCCCTATAGTGAGTATGTTGCACCAGCTTGTCCTAGGAGAAACTTGACAGATACAGAGAACCTGAACTGGAAATTTAGGGCACCTCTACATGAGAATGCCTATCTATTCCCTATCTATTCATATCCTCACTAACCCCAAGTGTTAATTTACTGAAAGCAGTTTAAAATGCTTCCTGATCAGGGAATAAAGAAGCTTAACTTCTGGGAATGGGAGGATAGAAGTGCCAGAAAAATGTTCAGAAATCACTGCAGCGGTCCTCCTCCCTCTCCTTTTACTTTCTGTCTTTTTGGTCTTTTGGTCTAGTGATAAACCGTCAAAGAATGATGGAATGACACTAAAATTCTCTTTTTTTTTTTTTTTTGAGACAGTCTCACTCTATCACCCAGGTTAGAGTACAGTGATGTGATCTTGGCTCACTGCAACCTTCCCCCCCCGGGTTGAAGCGATTCTCAGCCACAACCTTCCAAGTAGCTGGGATTACAGACCCATGCCACCATGCCCAGCAATTTTTTTGTATTTTAGTAGAGATGGGGTTTTGCCATGTTGGCCAGGCTGGTCTCAAACTCCTGGTCTCAAGTGGTCCACCCACCTTGGCCTCTCAAATTTCGGGATTACAGTTGTGAGCCACTGCACCTGGCCTAATATTCTCTATTCCTGGAGATAGACTTAGTGAGCTTTCTCTCTCTATTCACTTATTCCTTGTGCATGTTATCAGTATTTTCAAACATAATGTCATGTCCTTTGATCAGTTGAAAGCTGACATTGAAAGAGCTCATGGGGGTTGGGTGTCATGGCTCACACCTGTAAATCCCAGTGCGTTGGGAGGCAGAGTCAAGAGGATCACTTAAATTCAGGAGTTCAAGACCAGCCTGGGCAAGAAAGTGAGATCCTGTCTCTACAGAAATTTTAAAAACTAGACATGTACCATTACACTTCAGCCTGAGTGACAGATGAGACTCCATATCAAAAAACTAAACTAAATAAAACAGGGATGGTGGCACATACCTGTAGTCCTAGCTACTCAGGAGGCTGAGGTAGGAGGATCACTTGTGTCCAGGAGTTGGAGGAGGAAGTGAGCTGTGATCATGCCGTTGCACTGCACTGGGCCACAGAGTGGGCCCTGTCTCAAAAAAAATAAATAAATAAAAATAAGATGAAGGGCCTGGCCAAGCTTGCACAGGTAGTGTGTGACAGAGCTGGCTCAAACCCATCTTTGTGAGCTGTCTAATCTCTTTTTCTGAGTCTTTATGTTCATGGACAAGTTAGGATGAGGGAAGTAAGTGCTAAATTCCATATTTCATGTTCTCTAGATCTGGACTCAAATGCTTGTCATTTTCCAATGATAACTCCATCAGTTCCTCTTAGTGGTATGAAGTTTAATGCTTCTTTTTGTATGCCCAGCCCCCTCTTAGAAATTTGAGATTTTAGGAAGGGACTAGTAATAAAAGGTAAAATTAATTATTTTTTGGCCCTGCATTTTGGGAGACTGAGGCGGGTGGATCACCTGAGGTCAGGAGTTTTGAGACTAGACTGGCTAACATGGTGAAACCCCATCTCTACTAAAAATACAAAAAATTAGCTGGACGTGGTAGCACACACCTGTAATCCCAGCTACTCAGGAGGCTGAGGCAGGAGAATCGCTTGAATCTGGAGGTGGAGATTGCAGTGAGCCAAGATCGTGCCATTGTACTCCAGCCTGGGCAACAAGAGCAAAACAAAACTCCACCTCAAAAAATAATAAATTTTGGCCGGGCGTGGTGGCTCACGCCTGTAATCCAAGCACTTTGGAGGCCAAGGCGGGCGGATCACCTGAGGTTGGGAGTTAAAGACCAGCCTGACCAACATGGTAAAACCCCGTCTTTATTTAAAAAAAAAAAAAAAAAATATATATATATATATGTAATAATGAATTTTAAAAAATAAATTATAAATTATTTTCTGGGTTTTTTTTTTAGCATCCACCCAACGTGGTGAAAAATTCCTCTTTTCATAATGTCACCAAACTGTAAACCTAAGATGAAGAATTGTAACTTTCATGCTGTATATATTTCACCACAATAAAAAAATTCCCCTTATTGTAGAGGGGTCTCCATGTCTGTGGTATTTCCTTCCCCTTCTCCAGCTCACCTATGTACATTCAGTTTGATAATTAGCAGCTTTCTTAATTTATTGGCAGGATAACATCATTAGCAGAATCTCAACTTCAGACCCGTCAACAAATTAAGAAACTGGAGGAGCTGCAGCAAAAAGTTTCCTACAAAGGGGACCCCATTGTACAGCACCGGCCAATGCTGGAGGAGAGAATCGTGGAGCTGTTTAGAAACTTAATGAAAAGGTAACTTAGCATCCTTGTCCCTTTCCCTCATCTAAAAAACATCAAAAGACTCACGTGGTAAAGTGAGGGGTGGGCCGACTTCTGGTTGTGGCCGTGGCATGTGAGCCCGTCTTCTCTTTCCTCAGTGCCTTTGTGGTGGAGCGGCAGCCCTGCATGCCCATGCATCCCGACCGGCCACTCGTCATCAAGACTGGCGTCCAGTTCACTACTAAAGTCAGGTGGGCCACACCACTTCTGTTTCTGGTAGAGATTTTAGTGAGGGACACTGTTAGGGCAAGGGCAGAGTTGGTGGCCCGGTCATCTTCCCGGGTGTGGTGTCACAGGCAGGTACACCGTTGCAGGGATGAAATTTGTTGGCATACTATCTGCTTGTGCTCTGATTCTGATGTCAAAAGCAAAAGAGCAGTCATCTTTTTGAAGCTACCTGGGCATATTCCTAAGATTGCAGACCTGGAGTGTCAGGCCACAGCTTCTCCTTTTGGCCAACGGACAAAAGAACGTCAACTGTTTTCTGTTCTTTGAGGTTACCCTTCCCTGTGGATTTTTAAGGGAAAGAGTAAGGCTTAGTGATGGGGAAGCTGAGAGGCCCCAGGGCAGGTGGGTGGTGGGTCTGTAGGGTGAAGTGTTACTTTCACACTCAAGTCAGAGCAGGTGTGCTGGTGTTTTGACTTTCTGCAGTGAAATTTCCCTTGTCAGAAATTTAGTATGGTGTTGGGTTTCAGGTTTAATAGAAGAAAATACCAGCTGCACAGCATGTGTTCCCGTAATATTTTTCACTAAATGGCTTTGATTATCCTTTTGTGAATCTCTCACAACTTTATACAAGTTGTTCTTAGACTTTTTCTCAGTACCTTTGGCTTGAAGGAGTGATGCTTAACTTCTGTTTTTGTTTGAGACAGGGTCTCACTGTGTCGCCCAGGCTGGAGTGCAGTGGCATGATCACAGCTCACGGCAACCTCTGCCTTCCAGGTTCAAGCAATTCTTATGCCTTAGCCTCCTGAGTAGCTGGGACTACAGGTGCACACCACCACGCCTGGCTAATTTTGTTATTTTTTGCTAGAGATGGGGTTTCACTGTGTTGGCTAGACTGGTCTCAAACTCCTGGCCTCAAGTGATCCTTCTGCCTCAGCCTCCTAAAGTGCTGGGATTACGGACATGAGCCACTGCTCCTGGCCTGATACTCAACTTAATATCAAGATGGCATTGGCTGGAGGAAGAATTTGGAATTGTCATTTATTCACCTCTTTTTAATTTTTTAACAAAAAAGTGAAGAATTCTTTTTCACTTTTTTATTTAGAAAGTGAAGAATCTTTTTTTCTTTTGAGACAAGAGTCTCACTCTGTCACCCAGGCTGGAGTGCAGTGGCACTATCTCGGCTCACTGCAACATCTCCCTCCTGGGTTCAATTGCCTCAGCCTCCTGAGTAGCTGGGACTACAGGCACATGCCACCACACCCAGCTAATTTTTGTATTTTCAGTAGAGACGGGGTTTCACCATGTTGGCTAGACTGGTCTTGAACTCTTGACCTCGTGATCCACCTGCCTTGGCCTCCCAAAGTGCTGAGATTACAGGCGAGAGCCACCCACCGTGCCCAGCCCACCTCTTTTTAAATTTTTTTTTTTTTGAGACATAGTTTCGTTCTTGTTGCCCAGGCTGGAGTGCAATGGCATGATCTCAGCTCACTGCAATCTCCGTCTCCAGAATTCAAGCGATTCTCCTGCCTCAGCCTCCCAAATAGCTGGGATTATAGGCATGCGCTACCATGCCCAGCTAATTTTGTATTTTTAGTAGAGATAGGGTTTCCCCATGTTGGTCAGGCTGGTCTTGAACTCCCGACATCAGGTGATCCACCCACCTTGGCCTCCCAAAGTCCTGGGATTACAGGCATAAGTCACCATGCCTGGCCTTTATTTTATTTTATTATTTTTTTTTGAGATGGAGTCTGTCTCTGCCACCCAGGCTGGAGGGTAGTGGTGCGATCTTGGCTCACTGCTATGTCCACCTCCTGGGTTCAAGCAATTCTCCTGCCTCAGCCTCCCTTAGTAGCTGGACTGGCATACTCCACCATGCCCAGCTAATTTTTGTATTTTTAGTAGAGATAGGTCTTAGCCATGTTGGTCAAGCTGATCATGAACTCCTGACCTCAGGTGATTTGCCTGCCCTGGCCTCCCAAAGTGCTGGGATTACAGGTGTGAGCCACCACGCCTGGCCTTTTTTAACTTTTTTTAAAGAGAGAGATAGAATCTCTCTCTTTCACCCAGGCTGGAGTGCAGTGGCATGATCATGTCTCACTACAGCCTTGAACTCCTGGCCACAAGTGATCCTCTTGCCTCAGCCTCCTGAGTAACTGGGACTATAGGTTCATGCTGCCACACCCTGCTAATTTTTGAATTTTTTATAAAGGCTTTGTTGCCTAGGCTATTATGGGACTCCTGGGCTCAAGTGATCCTCCCAGCTTGGCCTACCACAGTGCTGAGATTATAGATGTGAGCCTATAATTACAGACAGCTTGGCCTATTACCTCTGATAAATGAAGAATTATGAATTTCACTTTTCTTCAACAAAAGGTTATGGGAGAGTCTACTGACTTTTTTTTCATTGGATAATTTCTTTTTAAATAGGTTGCTGGTCAAATTCCCTGAGTTGAATTACCAGCTTAAAATTAAAGTGTGCATTGACAAGTAAGTACTCCTATCTTAGTTCTTTTTTCAAATGAGGAACAGAAAAATGAGAACTTTGACAGGCATCATTTGAACTCAAGACTCTATCTTTATTCAGAGATCTTTTTTGTGGATGAAAGTTTACAAAAGCCTTGGGGTGCATTGTCATTTACGCGCCAGAACAAAGCCACAAAGCTGAGGGTATAGGTGTGATTTGTGGTTGCTGTTGTTTAGCGTTTTACTTGTACATGTAATTCATGCGTTTTATATATAAGACAGAGATCATGTGTTAATTAATGACTGAGATACATTCTGCAAAATGTATCATTAGGCAATTTTGTTGTGCAAACATTGTAGAGTAGATAGTCCTTATACAAACCTGAGTGGCAGAGCCTATTGCTCACCTACGCTATATGGTAGAGCCTGCTGCTTGTAGGCTGCAAAGCTGTACCGTATGTTACCATGCTGAATACCGTAGGCAATTGTAACACACATCACAATGCAGTAGGAATTTTTCAGCTCCATTATCATCTTATGGGACCACTGTCATATATGCAGTTTGTTGTTGACTGAAATGTCTTTATATATTCTTTCCATACATAGCGTGTGGAAAGAATAGACCTTTTGTTTTTTTTTTGAGACGGAGTCTTGCTCTGTCGCCAGGCTGGAATGCAGTGGCACGATCTCGGCTCACTGCAACCTTCGCCTCTGGGTTCAAGCGACGATTCCCCTGCCTCAGCCTTCCAAGCAGCTGGGACTACAGGTGCACGCCACCACGCTCAGTTAATTTTTTTTTTTTTTTTTTTTTTGTATTTTAGTAGAGATGGGGTTTCACCATGTTGGCCAGGATGGTCTTGATCCCCTGACCTTGTGATCCACCTTGATCCCCTGACCTTGGGAGGCCGAGGCCTCCCAAAGTGCTGGGATTACAGGCATGAGCCACCATGCCCAGCCTTTTTTTTTTTTTTTTTAAATTGTTCCACACTTTACCATATAATGGAATACTCAAAATTTCATAATACTTTTCAGGATGTAAGATACACATACCCTTTGACTATATTAGAAAAGAGAAAATGCATACTTAGTTGATATAATTATCTGGAAATTTCATGACAATGAACTGGAAAATAATGAAATAAGGGAGTTGGCAAAGGTGGGAGGTTTAATAAGTACAGATGCAATGTGAAATGCAGGTTCCCCTTCCTATGGGGAGGCAACCAGCGGTGCCTACTACGCAAAGCTGTTATGATGCACTGTAACTA
Source organism: Aotus nancymaae (assembly GCF_030222135.1). Classification (NCBI taxonomy): domain Eukaryota; kingdom Metazoa; phylum Chordata; class Mammalia; order Primates; family Aotidae; genus Aotus; species Aotus nancymaae. The sequence continues at coordinate 24,431,360 of NW_026988504.1, forward strand.
AATGGTTTATAGAAATGCCAGGAGCACAGAGGTTTTTTTCAGGAGAGTAAATAACAGGCAGTCAAAGTAGGCTTTTTGAAGAAACATGGACCCTGTTTTACTGACAACGGTCTGTGTTCTTACAGAGACTCTGGGGATGTGGCAGCTCTCAGAGGGTAAGTTCCGCCTAGAGGCTTCCTTTTGTTCCATTTAACTTAACTTTATCCTGACTTTATACTTGGTCACCTACATGGCTGACTGTTCTCCTGCGATTCAGATCCCGGAAATTTAACATTCTGGGCACAAACACCAAAGTGATGAACATGGAAGAGTCCAACAACGGGAGCCTCTCTGCAGAATTCAAACACTTGGTATGTGGGAGGAGCTTCCTTCTCACAGGGCCTCTGGCTGAGGGAGAGAGCTGCAGAGAGCCTCACGGGACACTTGGCCTTTTCTTTCCTTGCAGACCCTGAGGGAGCAGAGATGTGGAAATGGGGGCCGAGCCAACTGTGATGTAAGTTTTGTTGGGGGTGTTTTCCTTGAGGGAGAGAGGGGAAAAGACCCTTCTTATTACCCAGAATTAGAAACATCATCCTGTCCTTTGAGCTGTAGTTAATTCCAAAAAGCCATTGTGGGCCAGAGTGACCTGATCAGAAGTTCCATGTGCCGTGGCATTCTGTGGCTTGGAGCATTTTCGTGAATATCTGGGAGTTGGCTCCTCCTTAAGGAGAAGTGGAAAGTCCCTTGCTGAGTCGTTCTCCACACCCATGTGTTATAAAGTAGCTTTCCACCTTGCCTGGGGCTTTCCAAATTCCCCTTCCAGATCCTGCAGCTGACTCTGCTTGGCTCCATTCTCAGTGTCCCATTTTTCTCTCTCACTGAGGTAGGATAGAGGGTGTAAAAGCAATAGTCCCGAGGTAAACTTTAAAATAAATGACCACCTTGTGTTAGCTAGCTTAGGAAAAGAGTAAATAAAATAAAATAAACGAACAAACAAAAACCTGTCTTGTTCTTTATCCCCCTTATTTTCTGCCTTTCATTGATTCAATTGTTGGATTCTTAGTGTCAAGAATAATTTTTTTTTAATAAAAAAAGGTAAATATGACCGTAAGCTAGTTTAGTAATTTTTAAAAATTGTGACACCCTGTTCTTTTTCTCACATTTATCCCCTGAACAATTCTTCCTCTTTAAAACGTAGCAGTCCTAGCTAGGTGCGGTGGCTCACACCTGTAATCCCAGCACTTTGGGAAGCCGAGGCAGCCTGGTCACTTGAGGTCAGGAGTTCAAGACCAGCTTGGCCAACATGGTGAAACCCCGTCTCTACTAACAATACAAAACTTAGCTGGGCGTTGTGGTGTGTGCACCTGTAGTCCCAGCTACTGGGGAGGCTGAGGCATGAGAATGGCTTGCACCTGAGAGGTGGAGGTTGCAGTGAGCCAAGATTTTGCCACTGTGCTCTAGCCTGGGCAACAGTGAAACTCTGTCTCAAAAATAAGTAAATAAAATGAAACATAGCAGTCTTTTTAAAAAATGCGGAATTTTACTTGACAGTAGAGTGAAGTAGCCTGTATGCAATGACATGGGAAAATGTACATGACATATTTAGAAAAGCAAAATGTAAGATAATTTGAATAGTATTACTGTATGTGTTTTAAAAATACACTACACTCTTATGTGCATTTATATGTATATTAAGAAATTCTGGAGGAATATACACCCAGCAGTGCTATGTATTAGTGCTGCTGTCAGCATCCATGGCTATTCTAAACCGTCTCTGTGATATTTGCATTTTAAACTGAATATATTACTTTTATAATCAGAAAAAGTATTAAAAATGAACTAGAATTCAATTTCTTTTTTTTTTTTTTGAGACAGAGTCTTGCTCTGTCGCTCAGGCTGGAGTGCAGTGGTGTGATCTCGACTCACTGCAACCTCTGCCTCCCGGGTTCAAGCGATTCTCCTACTTCAGCCTCCCGAGTAGCTGGGACTGCAGGCGCACGCCACCATGCCCAGCTAATATTTGTATTTTTAGTAGAAATGGGGTTTCACCATATTGGTCAGGCTGGTCTTGAACTCCTGAACTCGTGATCTGCCCACCTCGGCCTCCCAAAGTGCCGGGATTACAGGCATGAGCCACTGCATCTGGCCTAGAATTCAATTTCTGAGAATTCATTGGTAACTGTTATTTAAAATAAGGTTGCTATACTATGTAAGACATTGTTATAGTCACTTTGGCAGTATAAATTGTTATAGTCAATTTGGCAGTATAAAAATGAACATACCCTGTAAACCAACAGTGCCATTCCAGGATTCAACAACAGAGAAATCTTTGCATATATGTACCAGGAGACATGTATAAAGTGCAGAGCAGCCTGATTATAAGCTCTAAATGCAACCCAAATAAATGTCCATCAACACTAGGATGAATAAATATGTGATTTGTGGTTTAGACATACAATGGAATACTACACAGCTGTGAAAAGGAATACATTGCAGATACACATAACCATGTGCATTCATTTTACATTGAGTGAAAAGTGAATCACAAAAGAATACATTAGATCCATATGTGTAAGCTTCACTAAATAATGCCCACATTAATTAGAGAAACAAATATGATAAAACTGTAAAAAAAAAAAAAGGCTAGGAAATGATAAACTCAAAAGACAAAATAGGAGTTATTTTTGAGGGAGGAGGGAAGGGGATGGAGTTTGGGAAGGGTATCCAGAGAATTTCAGGAGTGATGGCCTTTTCCTTAAATTGAATGGTGGGCTCACATTGTTTTGTTATTCTTTGTGCCTTACATAATTTATAAATAACCAACTGGATCTATGTAGTATTATAATACAAACTGAGGAAAGGATTAGGTTGAGGATCATAGCATTGGAGGTTCTTCGTGTTGAAGAGAGTAAGTGCCGAGCAAGTTGTGTCCCTGGCAGTTTGTGGCCACCTGGTGGCTTACCCTTCTTGGTGTGGTGAGGCTTGGCATGTCACTTTCCTTGGCTATGGCTGCTAGTACTGAATGCCATTCTCTCTAAGGAAAGGCATCCTTCTTTTTAAATTTTTATTTATTTATTTTTGAGATGGAGTTTCACTCTTGTTGCCCAGGCTGGAGTATAATGGTGCAATCTTGGCTCACCACAACCTCTGCCTCCTGGGTTCAAGTGATTTTCCCGCCTCAGCCTCCTGAGTAGCTGGGATTACAGGCACGTGCCACCACACCCGGCTAATTTTTTTTGTATTTTAGTAGAGACGGGGTTTCTCCATGTTGGCCAGGCTGGTCTCAAACTCCCGACCTCAGGTGATCTGCCTGCCTTGGCCTCCCAAAGTGCTGGGATTTCAGGCATGAGGCACCGCGCCCAGCCAATTTTTTTTTAAGATGGGGTATCATTCTGTCACCCCAGCTAGAATGAAGTAGCACAATCATAGCTCACTGCAGCCTCCATCTCCTAGGCTCAAGCTGTCCTCCCACCTCAGCCTCTCAAGTAGCTGGGGCTATAGGTGCATGCCGCCACACCCAGCTAACTTTTGTATTTTTTGCAGAAGTGGAGTTTTGCTCGAACTCCTGGGCTCAAGCAATCCTCCTGCTTTGGCCTCCCAAAGTACTGGGATTACAAGCATGAGCCACCACACCTGGCCTAAGAGTGTCCTTCTCGTTACTGTAGGCTTCCCTGATTGTGACTGAGGAGCTGCACCTGATCACCTTTGAGACAGAGGTGTATCACCAAGGCCTCAAGATTGACCTAGAGGTGAGTTCTGCAGTAGAGTCGGTGAGAGGCTACATGCAGGGGTGACTCAGGAGAAAAACTTCCAGCGGGATTTTTACAAGAGAAGGTGGAATGATTACTGTTTGCCTAACACTGTGCTTATTTTTGCTTACTTTTCTCCAAAAAAATCCTTGGCATCCCATCTGAGAATGAAGTCTTACTTGAGTGCTCAGAAGATGTGTGTATACTCAGTTGATATAAAAATCTGTATTTAGAAATTGATTGGCCAGGCATAGTGGCTCATGCCTGTAATCCCGGCTCTTTGGGAGGCCGAGGCTGGTGGGTCACGAGGTCAGGAGTTCAAGACTAGTCTGGCCATCATGTCAAAACCCTATTTTTACTAAAAATACAAAAATTAGCTGAGCGTCTTGGCAAGCACCTGTAATCCCAGCTACTCAGGAGGCTGAGGCAGGAGTCACTTGAACCCGGGAGGCTGAGGTTGCAGTAAGCCGAGATCATACCATTGCACTCCAGCCTGGGCAACAAGAGCAAGACTCTGTCTCAAAAAAAAAAAAAAGAGGCCGGGCGCGGCGGCTCATGCCTGTAATCCCAGCACTTTGGGAGGCCAAGGCGGGTGGATCACGAGGTCAAGAGATTGAGACCATCCTGGTCAACATGGTGAAACCCCGTCTCTACTAAAAATACAAAAAATTAACTGGGCATGGTGGCGCGTGCCTGTAACCCCAGCTACTCAGGAGGCTGAGGCAGGAGAATTGCCTGAACCCAGGAGGCGGAGGTTGCAGTGAGCCGAGATCATACCATTGCATTCCAGCCTGGGTAACAATAGCGAAACTCTGTCTCAAAAAAAAAAGAAAGAAAAAAATTGATTAGAGCTGACTTTATAAAGGTTGGGCACAAGAGTCTTAGCAAATCGTGGCAATGACATTCTCTTTTCCCAACTTTCTTGACTTTTAAATTAAGATATACCTAGAAAAGCAGGAATCCTGGTCTTCGATTCCTGAGACCTCTCTGTTTCATGTGAAGATACAGCTTCAAGTCTTGGAGAATGCCTTCAGGGTCTTAAAATGGGGCAATCTGTAGACTGTGAGTCAAGCTGTGAGCAAGTCAGGTTTTACAAGGGACTGGTATGTTCCGACAGCAGCCTGAGCTCTGTGGCCATGCTGAGCATTCTTTCCACTCTGATTGCTGACTCAGCTGACTCAGTCACACTCCTTGCCTAGAGTTGGCAGCAGGTGTGGCTTATGGCATGTCCTTTCATTCTGAGCCCCGTGAGATGCGGGTGAAGACATTTCCGAGGCTGTGCGAGCCCCTCTGCCTCCCTGCTCAGTGCCCACTTCCTCCGCAGACCCACTCCTTGCCAGTTGTGGTGATCTCCAACATCTGTCAGATGCCAAATGCCTGGGCGTCCATCCTGTGGTACAACATGCTGACCAACAACCCCAAGGTTAGTGCCCCCTCCTTTTAGTTGGTGCCCCAGGATCTTCTGCAACTTATGAGTACCTAGTAGAGACAACGAGCACCATCGCTCATCTAAACGAGCAAATGTGTTCTTTCCAATAGAACGTGAACTTTTTTACCAAGCCCCCAATTGGAACGTGGGATCAAGTGGCCGAGGTCCTGAGCTGGCAATTCTCCTCCACCACCAAGCGAGGACTGAGCATCGAGCAGCTGACTACACTGGCAGAGAAACTCTTGGGTTCGCATTTTTACCCCTCCTCCCTCCCACCTGCCCAGAAAAGGGATCTGTCCATTTTCATGCTGTGGGTGAAAAAAAAAATCTGGCCTATAGGGCTGCTCATTTGGGCGATGTCTACTGATCATTAGGTCACGTTTCCTGAGCAAGGCACTGTGCTGGGGCCAGGAAACAGGGCCTCCATCAGGTTGGGGAGTCGGGGTGCAGAGGCAGTTTGCAGTCAGGGTGATAATTTTTGAGGTAGGAGGTAGATTTCTTTTCTCCTGGTTGCTATCTCACTCACCCTTTCAACCTTAGAAGATTTTTTTTTTTTTTTTTTTTAAAGACGAGGTTTCACCATGTTGGTCAGACTGGTCTTGAACTCCCGACCTCAGGTGATCCACCCGCCTTGGCCTCAAAGTGCTTGGATTACAGGTGTAAGCCACCATGCCTGGCCTAGAAGATCTTTTAAGTGTGTTTTGGAAGGTAGAGCTAAAGGCTTGATATTCCCCATACATTTCTTCTTTTTTTTTTTTTTTCCTTGTTCCCTATCCATTTCTTTAATCAACTATAGGCCAGTTTTTTGTGGGTTTTCTTTGAGACAGAGTCTCGCTCTGTCGCCAGGCTGGAGTGCAGTGGTGTGATCTCGGCTCACTGCAACCTCCGCCTCCCGGGTTCAAGTAATTCTCCTCCCTCAGCCTCCCGCATGGCTCAGACTACAGGCATGCACCACTACACCAGACTAATTTTGTATTTTTACTAGAGATGGGGTTTCACTATGTTGGTCAGGATGGTCTTGATCTCTTGACCTCATGATTCGCCCACCTCTTCCTCCCAAAGTGCTGGGATTACAGGCATGAGCCATCACGCCCAGCTGACTATAGGCTAGTTTTTAAAAAAGAATTAGTGAAATATTTTATGTGCTACCTGGGCTAGAAGTAGCTTTATCCTAATAAAGCTGTTGCCACCAAATACACCTGTCTGACACCAGATGTCCGCTTGTTAGTGAGTGCTGCTGCTGGTCCCCAGCCCACCACCCAAGGCTCGGAAGAACAGGGGCACTTATTACATCACTCTCTATCCCTGCTGGGCTACCCAGCAACAAAGATGGGTCAGATAATGGCAGTGTGTTTGTCCTCATGTGTGCACACACACAACAGCGGCCACCTTTTAATATGTGAACGCCAGTGGTTTCGTGGCCCATTGTGGGACCAATATGTGTGTGTTCTGTTTTAAGAAATAACACCAGGCTGGGCTTGGTGGCTCATGCCTGTAATCCCAGCATTTTGGGAGGCTGAGGTGGGTGGATCACAAGGTCAAGAGATCGAGACCATCGTGGCCAACATGGTGAAACCCTGTCTCTACTAAAATAATAAAAATTAGCCAGGCGTGGTGGCACATGCCTGTAGTCCCAGCCACTCAGGAGGCTGAGGGAGGAGAATCACTTGAACCCAGGAGGCAGGAGGTTGCAATGAGCTGAGATTGCGCCACTGCACTCCAGCCTAGCGACAGAGCGAGACTCTGTCTCAAAAAAAGAAAGAAAGAAAGAAAGAGAGAAAGAAAGAAAGAAAGAACATCTTGACCCCAACCTGAAAATGTACTACTTGATTCTTTTTCATTTCCTTCAGGACCTGGTGTGAATTATTCAGGATGTCAGATCACATGGGCTAAGTTTTGCAAAGTAAGCAATCTTGTTAAATCCTCGTGGGAATGGGAGTACTCACCTGCACGGCTCTTGTGGAGGGCTCTGGCTTGAAGGCCTGAACTCTTGGTCCAGCAGCCAGTAGGACCTGCCAGCGGGTAGACGGGCCTGAGGATTTGGGTGGTGCACTATGCCTTAGGAAGGGAAAGGCTGGTGTGGCGGTAGACTTGGCTTTCCCGTTATTCTTTTCTCCAGGAAAACATGGCTGGCAAGGGCTTCTCCTTCTGGGTCTGGCTGGACAATATCATTGACCTTGTGAAAAAGTACATCCTGGCCCTTTGGAATGAAGGGTAGGTCGGACAGAGTGTGCACAGGTGTAACCAAGTCCCCTGCTCTCCGCGAGCCAGTGGCAGTCGATGGCTGCCCTGTTAGCAGTAACAACACTGTTCCTCCTCTTGGCTTCAGGTACATCATGGGCTTTATAAGTAAGGAGAGGGAGCGGGCCATCCTGAGCACCAAGCCTCCAGGCACCTTCCTGCTAAGGTTTAGTGAAAGCAGCAAAGAAGGCGGCGTCACTTTCACTTGGGTGGAGAAGGACATCAGCGGTAAGTGAGGCTCCCACCCACTTTATGTGCTGGCAGCCGCTGAGGCCTCATCACCACTGCTAGTTCCAGGCACCTACTGCCCCCTGGTGGGTGGAGATGGCCCCGACTCCCTGCCGCACTCAGACACATTTGGGTGACTTCTAAATCCTTCCAGCTGAAGCATTGGTTTGCTTTTGTTTTGCTTCCTCCAGTGGCTACTGGTTGAGAAATTTGCAGTTTAAATTTTATTCTTCATCCCTTTTCCTACTTATCCTGTTAATATATCTTACGCAAGTAGTTATATTCAAGTTATTGCCTTTGACCCTGCTGGTAGCCTCTTCTAAATTAGAAGCCAGCCTGAAACATTTCCACAGTACCAGGTCACTGGACAGGAGGTTCAGGGTCTCAACACTAGGGTGGCTTACGTGTTCTCCCCTTAGAGGAAATAAAAATGGGCCCTTTTCTCTGAGATTACCTAGCTGTAGGTTCCATGATCTTTCCTTCCCACGTCCCGTGACAGGTAAGACCCAGATCCAGTCGGTGGAACCATACACCAAGCAGCAGCTGAACAACATGTCATTTGCTGAAATCATCATGGGCTATAAGATCATGGATGCTACCAATATCCTGGTCTCTCCGCTGGTGTATCTCTACCCTGACATTCCCAAGGAGGAGGCATTCGGAAAGTATTGTCGGCCAGAGAGCCAGGAGCATCCTGAAGCTGACCCAGGTAGTTGTTGATTTTCCATGTTCCTGGCATTTAATTTTTGGGAAAAGTTGGAAATTTCAGGATCCTTGGAGGATAGACAGGCAAATGCCTGAATAACCTGGGGAATCATTATTTCTCCTTATGGGAACACACTGTAGTGAGTGCTTTTTTGGGGGTGACCAATGGGATTGGAGAGGAGAATCAGAATCACTTAGACTAGTGCAGCCCCTGCTTCACAAGAGTTCACTAGTCTTAAGAGAGGAAACAGCCTGGGCAACATGGCGAAACCACATCTCTACAAAAATACAAAAAAATTACCCAGGTGTGGTGGCGCGCGTTTGTAGTTGTAGCTACTCGGGAGGCTGAGGCAGGAGGATCACCTGAGCCCAGGAGTTCCAGGCTGTAGTAAGCGGTGATCGTGCCACTGCACTCCAGCCTGGCTGATAGTGAGACACTGAGTCAATAATAAAAATAAAGAAGGGATTGATACACATACATACCCTAAAACATGAGAAGAGAAAGTGAAGACAGTTCTTTGTTAACAGGATGCCCAGCTGGCACAGTGCTTCTGTAGACGCTGGAAGGTTTGAGCACGGATTTTAGCCTAGTGTACTGCCTTTTGCCTGTCACTGAACCATGTCAGTGTGGCAGGCATGTGGGCTGAAGAAAGGCTTTCTGGAGGACATGATTATTAGCAGCATGGGAGAATAGTTTACACCAGAGTAGAAAAGCTGGGAGCATCATGTTTGAAGGGGAAGACAGTGACTGGGTGGAGGGGAAGGGATCGGTATTTAGAATGTGCAACTATTGCAAATAACGTATTTTTTAATGTGTAAGAGGATATGTATTTATATGTTACGTATAAATTATTTTAGCTGGATGGCTCATGCCTGTGGTCCTAGCACTTTGGGAGGCCCAGGCAGGAGGATCACTGGAGCCTGGGAGTTTGAGATCAGCCTAGACAACATAGTGAGACCATAAAAAAATTTTTTTAAATTAGCCAGGGGTGGTGATTTGTGCCTGTAGTCCTAGCTACTTAGGAGGCTGAGGTGGGTGGATTGCTTGAGCCCAGGAGGTTGAGGCTGCAGTCAGCCATGATTATACCACTGCACTCCAGTCTGGACGACAGAGCAAGATCTTGTCTCACAAATAATAAAGAAATTAAAAGTATTATTATTTTTTTTTTTTTTGAGACGGAGTTTCGCTCTTGATACCCAGGCTGGAGCGCAATGGCGCGATCTCGGCTCACCGCAATCTCCGCCTCCTGGGTTCAGGCAATTCTCCTGCCTCAGCCTCCTGAGTAGCTGGGATTACAGGCACGCGCCACCGTGCCCAGCTAATTTTTTGTATTAGTAGAGACGGGGTTTCACCATGTTGACCAGGATGGTCTCGATCCCTTGACCTCGTGATCCACCCGCCTCGGCCTCCCAAAGTGCTGGGATTACAGGCTTGAGCCACCGCACCCGGCCTAAAAGTATTATTTTACATTAAACCTGTAATCTCAGCTGGGCATGGTGGTTCACACCTGCAATCCTGCCACTTTGGGAGGCTGAAGCAGGAGGATCACTTGAGGCCAGGAGCTCAAAACCAGCCTGGCAACATAGTAAGACCCCTCTACAAAGAAAAAAGAAAACAGCCCGGGCACGGTGGCTCACGCCTATAATCCCAGCACTTTGGGAGGCAGAGGCAGGCAGATCACCTGAGGTTGGAAGTTCAAGAGCAGCCTAACCAACATGGAGAAATCCTGTCTGTACTAAAAACACAAAATTAGCCGGGCATGGTGGCGCATGCCTGTAATCCCAGCTAGTCGGGAGGTTGAGGCAGGAGAATCGCTTGAAACCTGGGAGGCGGAGGTTGCGGTGAGCCGAGATCGTGGCATTGTACTCCAGCCTGGAAAACAAGAGTGAAACTCCATCTCAAAAAAAAAAAAAAAGAAAAAGGAAAAACAAAAACAAAACAAAACTGTAATCTCTGGAGCTGTCTTCAGTGTGGAGAGGGCAACCCCATCTGTTCCCTTTCAGCACTTGTTGCTTTGACTCTCTGGGTTCCCTGTGCAGATCCTGATGGGGAGCCTTTGTTTTATCTAACTTTCTGTAATTATAAAGCTGGAGTGCAGTGGTGTGATCTCAACTCACTGCAACCTCTGCCTCCTGGTTCAAGTAATTCTGTCTCAGCCTCTCGAGTAGCTGGAATTACAGGCACTCGCCACCACGCCCGGCTAAATTTTGTATTTTTAGCAGAGAAGGAGTTTCACCATGTTGGCCAGGCTGACCTCGAATTCCAGACCTCAGGTGATCCACCCGCCTCAGCCTCCCAAAGTGCTGGGATTACAGGCGTGAGCTACCGCGCCCGGCCCAATGATGGGCTCTTTAACGTGATTTTTTAGGGTTGACTCCCTGCCCAAGGTACTGTTGTAAAAGCTGTTTTTGTCCAAATAGCACACACACAGAAACCCACCAACTTCTCTCCTACTTTCTCCTAGGAATTCCTTCTGAGGAATTTCTTGGGGTGGGGCAGCGTGGGGCTTGGAGGAGGGAGTTGGAGCTAATTGACAGTTGCCTTTCTCCTTCATTCCAGTCCTGAGTCTTGTTCACAGTATAGGAGTTTCACTCACTTCCTGTCTGCCGCCTATCTCTCTTTCCACGTGTGTTTCAGTTGGGAGATCTGTTTATCAGCCCCAGCCACACTGCTCTTTGTTCCTTCTGCAAAAGACATTGAGGTCCCAGGGCTGCTTTCAAGTTCCCACCTCCCAGTCTGAGGCTGCATCCTCCATTACCATTGCCCTTCCTGTGGGCTGGGAGGCCAGGTCCTTTCCTGCCCAGTTTCCTCAGGGGCAAGGCACTCATCAGGAGAAAAGAACTAATTACTTGAGTAATTTGCCTGTCTCAGTGAGAGGAGTGTACCCTGAGGGGCTTGGTTGAGGGGGGGTCCCTGTTTTAAAATGAGCACCTTCAGGAAGGTGAACATGTGACCATTTCTTCTCTTTCCATCACAAGAGTATTATGGTGTGAGAGTCTCAAAGATAATTATCCTCCCAGGACTCTTCTCTCTTCCTTCTCTACTGGAAACCCACAGGGCATTTCCTTCTGCTTGAGGGAGAGGTTCTGAGCCACTTACAAATTAGATAAAGTACATTTACAACCTTGTACAAAGCCACAGATGAAGGCATTTTTCTCAGTTATCTTTGTTTTTTTTTTTTTTTTTTTTTTTGAGACTGAGTCTCGCTCTATCTCCCAGGCTGGAGTGCAGTGTCATGATCTCGGCTCACTGCAACCTCCATCTCCCGGGTTCAAGAGATTCTCGTGCTTCAGCCTCCCGAGTAGCTGGGATTACAGACACACGCCACCACGCCCAGCTAATTTTTAGTAGAGGCAGGGTTTCACCAGGCTGGTCTCAAACTCCTGACCTCAAGTGATCTTCCCTCCTTGGCCTCCCAAAGTGCTGGGATTACAGGCTTGAGCCACCAAGCCCGGCCTTGTATTTGTTTTTGTTTTTGTTTTTGTTTTGTTTTGAGAGTCTCTGTCATCCAGGCTGGAGTACAATGGCGAGATCTAAGCTCACTGCAGCCTCTGCCTCCTGGGTTCAAGTGATTTTTCTGCCTCAGCCTCCTGGATAGCTGGGATTACAGTCGTGCCACCACACCCAGCTAATTTTTGTATTTTCAGTAAAGACGGGGTTTCGCCATGTTGGCCAGGCTGGTCTTAAACGCCTGGCCTCAAGTGATCACCCAACTCAGCCTCCCAAAGTGCAGGGATTACAAGCGTGAGCCACTGTGCCCAGCCTCAGCTATCTTGATTGCTAGATAATTAAATCCTTTTCTGTCTAGGGTGTCAGCTCCGTAAGGGCGGGGCCAAAATGATTGGATTTATAAGATACTGGAGCCCTGTCTCAGTAGCTCCTTTGAATTCTGCACTGAATTGATCAGTTTCTTGGCCAAAAGTAAGCTCAGAGGGTAGCCCAAGAGCCGCTCTGCAGTGCTTTCTTTCACACGGTCATCATGCTTTCCCATCCTTCAGGTTCTCTGTAAGCCTCGTGTTTTATGGCCGTGCTGTTCGCAGCTCACCCCTCCCTGCCCCAGGCCTTCTCAACAGTTTGTTCACCTGAATTCCCCAGATTTCCTGCCAGTGTCTGCAAGGTTCCTCGACCTCTTGATATAAGCATTCAGCATCTAAAATTCAGTTTATTCCCATCATCGCATTTCTTTTTTTTCTTTTTCTTTTTTTTTTTAAGATGGGGTTTCACCATGATGGCCAGGCTGGTCTTGAACTCCTGACCTCAGGTGATCCACCTACCTCGGCCTCCCAAAGTGCTAGGATTACAGGCATGAGCCACCACGCCCAGCCCCATCATCGCATTTCTAACTGTAGAAGAATAATTATAAATGACAAAGCTCATAGAAAATCGGCACCTATTCTTCCCCCCCCTCTTATTTTATACATAAAAAAGAACATTGGCTGGGCGTTGTGGCCAAGTCTGGGTGTGATGGTTCATACCTATAATCCCAGCATTTTGGGAGGCTGAGCTGGGTGGATCACTTGAGGTCAGGATTTGGAGACCAGCATGGTCAACATGGCAAAACCCTGTCTCTACTAAAAATACAAAAATTATTCTGCGTGCGGTGGCTCACGCCTAATCCCAGCACTTTGGGAGGCCAAGGCGGGTGGATCACCTGAGGTCAGGAGTTAAAGACCAGCCTGGCCAACATGGTGAAACCCTGTCTCTACTAAGATTACAAAAAATAAAACTAGCCAGGCATGGTGGTGGGTGCCTATAATCCCAGCTACTCGGAAGGCTGATGAAGGAGAATCACTTGAACCCGGGAGGTAGAGGTTGCAGTGAGCCGAGATCACGCCACTGCACTCCAGCCTGGGCAATAGAGCAAAACTCCATCTCAAAAAAAAAAAAAGACAAAAATTAGCCAGGCATGGTGGTGCCGCCTATAGTCCCAGCTGCTTGGGAGGCTGAGGCAGGAGAATTGCTTTGACCCAGGACGTGGAGGTTGTAGTGAGCCGAGATTGTGGCACTGCACTCGAGCCTGGGCAACAGAGTGAGACTGTGTCTCAAAAATCAACCACCACCACCACTACCACAACCACCAAAAAAAGAGACTATGCCTTGTTCCAGGTCTCTTAGCTGTTGACGATGTACCTGGACCCAGGTCTCCGGTCTTCTGTTTGAATCAATTGTACTGCCCTACAAAGTCATATTCTCTTTGGTGCTTTTTGATTGATGTATTTATCCAAGTAAGAAGTTACTCATGCCCTCATCCAAAAATGTGGTAGAGGCCAGATGAGTGCTGGTAGGAATACGAGGTATAACCTTTGGCTTTGGAACCACAAGCATTAGCCATCTCCATGTTCTCTTAAAGACTGCGTGATTTGGGAGGCTGAGGCGGGTGGATCACGAGGTCAAGAGATCGAGACCATCCTGGTCAACATGGTGAAACCCCATCTCTACTAAAAAAAAAAATACAAAAAATTAGCTGGGCACGGTGGCGCCTGCCTGTAATCCCAGCTACTCGGGAGGCTGAGGCAGGAGAATTGCCTGAACCCAGGAGGCAGAGGTTGCATTGAGCCGAGATCGCGCCATTGCACTCCAGCCTGGGTAACAGGAGCGAAACTCCGTCTCAAAAAAAAAAAGACTGTGTGATGTTGGTATCTAGGCTGGACACCATGCAAAGACTACACAGGCTCGGTTCCTGCATGCAGCGAAGTTACCTAAGAGATAGGACCAGCCGGAATAGAATCCTCAGACCACATGGAGGCTGTTAAACTTTTAAATCTAGGGAAAGAATGAACACAAGTTTGGCATTAGTCTAGGCTCAGGTGGGAAAGGGTTATGCTGAAAAGTCTCGGCAGCTCAGCACAGCTTTGTGCAAAGGATTGAAGTTCAAAGCTGCTAGTACCTAGAATACCAAATAGTAAAGATGAGGGCGGGCAACCCTGAGGGGCAGATAGAGCTTTCCAGACAATCTCTGCATGAGGATGGAGTGAGCTTCAAATCGGTCCTGCTGAGGCAGCCGGCCTCCTCCGGCTCTGCTTACTGAATGTGAAGTCACAGTAAGAAAACTGGTTTTGTTCTTCCCAGGCGCTGCCCCATACCTGAAGACCAAGTTCATCTGTGTGACACCGTAAGTGGCTTCCTTTCCCAGTTTTGCCATTATTTCTAATATCCTCAGTTATCCCTGGGAATAGGACACTGGGTGAGAGTTCATCTGCCAAGGGTTGGAAGCCCCTGGGCTATGTTTAGTACTCAAAGTGACCTTGTGTGTTTAAAAAGCTTGAGCTTTTATTTTTCTGTTGGAGACCAGAGTTTGATGGCTTGTGTGTGTGTGTTTTGTTCTTTTTTTTTTTCCATTGTGTCTTGTCAACCCCCCCTTTCCCCTCCTGCTGCCCCCCATTTCCTACAGAACGACCTGCAGCAATACCATTGACCTGCCGATGTCCCCCCGCACTTTAGATTCATTGATGCAGTTTGGAAATAATGGTGAAGGTGCTGAACCCTCAGCGGGAGGGCAGTTTGGTGAGTATTTGGTTGACAGATGTTGTTCCTCTGAGGGAAGTTGTTCCCCTTTTGAGTGATGCTCGCATGTACACAACCGAGAGCCGGTCACTTGGAATGGTAGGAGGTTCTAGAGCATTGTTCTCCAGTAGAAATGGCATGAATACCACATGTGCAAATATAAATCCTCTAGCAGCCACATTAGAAACCGACGAAGTTAATTTTCACAATATATTTTATTTAACCCCGTAAATCCAACATACTTCAATCCAACATTTAAGAAAAAGTTGAGGCTGGGTGCAGTGGCTCATGCCTGTAATCCCAAAACTTTGGGAGGCCGAGATGGGTGGCTCACTTGAGGTCAGGAGTTCGAGACCAGCCTGGCCAACAGGATGAGAGACCCCATCTCTACGAAAAATGTAAAAATTAGCCAGGCATGGTGGTGCATGCCTGTAATCCCAGTTACTCAGGAGGCTGACATGGGAGGATCCCTTGAGCCTTGGAGATAGAGGTTGCAGTGAGCCAAGATGGTGCCACTGCACTCCAGCCTGGGCGACAGAGTAAGACTCCATCTCAAAAAAACAAAACTAAATAAAACTAAAAGAAAAAGTTGAGATCTTTTTCTTTTTTCATTTTTTTCTTTCCTATACGTCTTTAAAATCTGGTGGGCTTTTGACAGCCACAGCACAGCTTGGTTTGGACAAACCAAATCTCAAAAGATCAGTGGCCATGTGTGACTCGGCTCCTGAATTAAATAGTAGATCAAGGGCAGAAGAGCCAAGGACAGCCTCAGATCTTCTATAAATGTAGAGAACTGGGAATCAGTGAAGGGAGGAAGGAGAAAGGGCCGTTTCAGAGGTAGGGTCCTCTAGGGAGGAGAGTAAACCTGGCTTTTCTCACCATCCCTGGGCTTTAAGGGGCAAGTGATTGGATAGCAGTGGTAGCCTGAGCCCCGTCCTCTGAAGGGCTGGGGGCGTGCCCTGCCAGTTGCAGAGGGTGGACAACTGAACCCTTTTTCCTGTCTGCCCCTCCAGAGTCCCTCACCTTTGACATGGAGTTGACCTCGGAGTGCGCTACCTCCCCCATGTGAGGAGCTGAGAACGGAAGCTGCAGAAAGATACGACTGAGGCGCCTACCTGCGTTCCGCCACCCCTCACACAGCCAAACCCCAGATCATCTGAAACTACTAACTTTGTGGTTCCAGATTTTTTTTAATCTCCTACTTCTGCTATCTTTGAGCAATCTGGGCACTTTTTAAAATAGAGAAATGAGTGAATGTGGGTGATATGCTTTTATCTAAATGCAAATAAGGATGTGTTCTCTGAGTGCCATGATCAGGGGATGTGGCAGGGGGGTGGCTAGAGGGATAAAAAGGAAATGTCTTGTGTTGTTTTGTCCCTGCCCTCCTTTCTCCGCAGCTTCTTCTTGTTATTGTTCTTAGACAAGTGCCTCCTGGTGCCCACGGCATCCTTCTGCCTGGTCCTGTAAGCAAATGCCACAGGCCACCTGTAGCTATATACTTCTGGCATTGCACTTTTTAACCTTGCTGACATCCAAATAGAAGATAGGACTATCTAAGCCCTGGGTTTCTTTTTAAATTAAGAAATAAGAACAATTAAAGGGCAAAAAACACTGTATCAGTATAGCCTTTCTGTATTTAAGAAACTTCAGGCTGGGCGTGGTGGCTCACGCCTGTAATCCCAGCATTTTAGGAGGCTGAGGTGGGTGGATCATGAAGTCAGGAGATTGAGAGCATCCTGGCTAACACGATGAAACCCCATCTCTACTAAAAGTACAAAAAAGTAGCCAGGCATGGGGTGGCATGCGCCTGTAATCCTAGCTATTCAGGAGGCTGAGGCAGGAGAATCGCTTGAACCTGGGAGGCGGAGGTTGCAGTGAGCCGAAATCGCGCCACTGCATTCCAGCCTGGGCAACAGAGAGACTCCATCTCAAAAAAAAAAAAAAGAAGCTTCAGTTAACCGCCTCCTTGGTGCTTTAAGCATTCAGCTTCCTTCAGGCTGATAATTTATATAATCCCTGAAACAGGCTTCAGATCAAACCCTTAAAAGACATCTGAAGCTGCAGCCTGGCCTTTGGTGTTGAAAGAGGAAGGTTTAAGGAGAACCCAAGCATTTTAGACTTTTTTTTATAAATAGACTTATTTTCCCTTGTAACGTATTGGCCTTTAGTGGGTAAGGCAGGGCAGAGGGTGCTCACAACCTTGACTCCCTTTCTCCCTGGACCTGATCTGCTGTTTCAGAGGCTAGGCTGTTTCTGTGGGTGCCTTATCAGGGCTGGGATACTTCTGATTCTGGCTTCCTTCCTGCTGCGCCCTCCCGACCCCAGTCCCCCTGACCCTGCTAGTGGCATGTCTCCTCCATTGTCTATAGGTCCCTCGTCCTGTTTGTTTTAGGAATCCTGGTCTCAGGACCTCATGGAAGAAGAGGGAGTTACAGGTTGAACACGATGCAGACAGACTATGGGGCCCCAGCGACGTGTCTGGTTGAGCTCAGGGAATATGGTTCTTAGCCCAGTTTCTTGGTGATTTCCAGCGGCACTTGTAATAGCATCTTCACTTAGTTCATGCAGGGCAAAGGCTTACTGATAAACTTGAGTCTGCCCTTGTGCCAGGGTGTATACTTGGCCTCCCTCTGAGGCTGGTGACTCTCTCCTCCCTGCTGGGGCCCCACAGGTGAGGCAGAACAGCTAGAGGGCCTCCCTGCCTGCCCGCCAAGGCCCATCAGCTCGCCTCTCCTGTGCATATGGGAACACTCAGCATATGCTAGTTGGGTCACCTCTGACCCAGAGGCATGGCCGGATTTAGCGACTCAAAACTATCTTGCCTTAGCTGATCAGAGTTTCTGTGGAATTCTGTTTGTTAGATCCAATTAGCTGGTCTCTGAATGAAGCGGGAGAGGACCTTCTCTGAGATGAGCAGGGCTTGCCTCAGTCCTCCCACCTGGAGACAGCTGATGTGTCATGCAGAGCTCTCGCTTCTCCAGCAGCTCTCTTCAGTACATAATAAGCTTAACTAATAAACTGAGGGAATATTTAGAAAGGTGAGACTTGGGCTTACCATTGGGTTTAAATCATAGGGACCTAGGGCAAGGATCTGGACTTCTCTGGAGCAGATATTGTCAAGTTCATGGCCTTAGGTAGCATATATATCTGGTCTTAACTCTGATTGTAGCAAAAGTTCTGAGAGGAGCCCAGCCTTGTCTGGCCCCTAAAAGAACAGGGTCCTCAGGCCCTGCCCGCTTCCTGTCCACTGCCCCCTGCCGGCCCCCAGCCCAGCCCAGGGAATCCCATGGGTTGCTTACCTACCTATAAGGTGGTTTATAAGCTGCTGTCCTGGCCACTGCATTCAAATTCCAATGTGTACTTCATAGTGTAAAAATTTATATTATTGTGGGGTTTTTTTGTCTTTTTTTTTTTTTTTGGTATATTGTTGTATCTACTTTAACTTTCAGAAATAAACGTTATATAGGAACCATCTGATAGCATGGCAGCTCTGTCTGGCTGGTGGAGGCTTCCTTTTCCCTTGCATAAGTTCTGAGGGGCCTCACACACAGGCAGGTCCTGGGGTAGGAGCAGGAAGGGGTCTTGAGAGGAGGCGGTTGCCTCAGCCCTCTGCCCCCTCTTTTGTTAGCCAGCAGTCCGGAGGTAAGAGGTGCCTGGAGGAGCAGGGGGTCAATAGTCCAACGGCAGAAAGGTGTCAGAGTGGAGGCCTCCCTCCCTGGCTCCATCCTCCCCCCAGAGCGGCCTCATCCTGTCAGGGTTCAGATAAGCCACCTAAGCGGGGTGGGGGGTAGATACTCCCACCGCACCCCCCCAAGGCCTCCCCTTCCACAGTTGGCTCCTTTATCACTTTCCCTTCAGTTCACCCAGCGGGGACAACACGCAGACACTCGATGGCTGCTGGCCGCGGGGCCCCCGGCAGCGAGCAGTGATAATGCAGGGAAAAGCGCCCCGACCTTAGCTACACAGGCGCCCACGGGGCTTCTCCCCACCCCTACACGTGCCCCAGTGCCCTGGAGACCGCGCCTGGGAGCTGCGGAGCGAGCGCCTTCCCTCGCAGAGATAGAGCAGATTAGCCCGGTGGGGCGGTGGCGCTTGCCCTTCCCCTCCCCGCCCCGCCCCTCCTCTCCCACCCCCGCCAGCCCCCTGCTCTGGGCCCCCTGCGCCTCCCTTCTGGGGCCTGCAAGCCTCCCCGTCCCTCGTTTGAGCTCTGAGCTCAGAAGGAACCTGCCCGCAAACCTGGCTCCCAGCCCCGCCCGGAGAGCGCGTATTCCTGAGCCCGAGGCCCCCAGTGACTGCAAGCACTGGCTGCTGGCGGCGCGGGGGTCCAGCTGGGGCGAGCCGGTCCACCTGGCTGCACCCCCGCCTCACACAGTCGCCGGCAGCCGCTTGGTGCCACCTGCTGGCCTCCGGGAAGGAGGAGGATGGGACGGTTGCTGCGGCTCTAGGGCTGCCCCTGGGCCCGAGGGTTGAGAAGCATCTCGGCGCCAGGCCCTCCGCCGCCAGCTTCGAGGCTGCTGGGAGCAGCAGCAGCTAAAGAGAGGCCCGGGTCAGAGAGCTGCCCACCCGCGCCCATCCCCATCTTTTCCCCAAACCTCGAGTCTCCTGCTTTCTATGGAATGTGTGCCCCCTAACCTGGCTCCTTAGCCTTTTGAGAAACACTGACAGTATTCCAGGTGGTGGCCAGCACCCTGAAAACCACAGAAAAGCGGGCAGAGTTAAAATCTAAGACTAAACATGACAGCATTACGGATGCAGGGGGGAAGGAACAAAAACCACCCAGCTCCAGGGAGGCCACAGCGCCCCAACCAGGAGCCATAGCAGCAAATGTATGAAAAAAATATTTTATTCCAAAACACTGTTTACACAAATGTGTGGTGTCTGTACAAAGTACAAAAGAATCCCTCTTCTCATCCCCACCTCCCTTCAGAGATGTTACAGGCTTGGGCTCCCAATCTTCCATGGCCAGCTGCCCCGACAGCGAGTCCAGCAGCCTCAGAGGGAGGATCGTGGGTTGGGAGCAAGGCCTTCGCAGATCGCAGCCAGTTACGCAACAGCGCAAGGCCTGCCCTAGGCCCCACCTCCCAGCGGAGTCAAACCAGATCAGCTTTTACCCCTCACTCCAGATTCCACAGGCACGCGGCACGTGGCTGATTCGCAGCTTGTCTTTCATGGCAGTTTTTTTTCCCCCCGGGAGGCAAGAGGACCAACCCTGCAAAGTGCCAGGGCTCCTGTCCACCCACCATATCCTAGACCCAGTCTTTTCTTCCTCTTCGTAGACAAGGTTACAAACAGGCAAGGAAAGAAGCTGGGGCCCGACGCAGGGGAGAGGGTGCAGATCCCGCGGAACGTGGGCAACAGCATCATAGACTTGAATAAAACCCAAGAACAAGCAGCCAAGCAAGGACTAATTCAGAGCAGCTCGGAAGCCCTCACTCAAACTGGGCGGCTCCTCTGTGCTAAGGACATGGCCAGGGCCCAGAAGAGCACTCAGAGGGTTCACACAGAGAGTCTGAAGTCCACATTCACTAAAGTATAAAATATTACTCGAAAATGAACCCAGCCTCCCTCCTGAGAGATGAATCAGTTACATCCACATATGAGGACAGATGCATTTACATAAACACACACACACACACACACACACAAGAGGGCAAAGCTTCTCACTCCAGAGTGAAACTTCAGCTTAGAGACGTTACCCGTCTCCTCTCCCCATCTGAATCATCTCATTCAAATACCTGCTGAGCAGATGAAGGGCACAGGAGGACTAGGTTTGCCTGCATTGAGTGCCTGCAGTGACAGAGGCTTGGTCTCTACCACGGCGGAGACAGGCCCAGCGGGCTCTTGGATGCCATGATCTGAAAGGAGGCCACCGCTGCTGCAGCCACATCCCAGGGCTGCAAAGGGGAGGCAGGCGTAGCTCATGCACCAGGACACACACACGCACACACATGCCTGCAGAGGTGTCAGTATGCACAGCCATATAAACTCACAATGTATACGAATGCTTCCCATTGAATATTGTTTCCAAAGAGAAGCCTGGGATTCAAACATTCATGAGAGGGAGCCTCTGGCAGAGGTGAAAAGACCAGCAGGGGGTGAGAGGCGGGGGTCAAGACTGTCCATCGGTCGGCGTAAGAGTTCCTCCACGTGCCTGGCCACATCCATGGTCTCATCCAGGTCGAATTCTCCATCCTGGTCGAGGACAGGGTCAGGGCTAGTAAAGAGAGGGGGATGTCAGGGAGCTGGTGTGCCCCAGAGCCTCCAGCGCCCTGGGGACAGCCTCCAGCCTGCTTGCCACTCAAACCTGCCTCATGAAAACAGGACCAGTTCTGGGTGGATGCCCCCGCCCCACCCCAAGCTGGGTAGCAGTCAGCCCCCTGGCTTCTTCAGATCCCCACTCGACTCACATCTCTTGCTAACTCATGGAATCATCTTAGGGAATTCATTTCCCCTCTCCTTGTCCTCATCTGTAAAACCAGGTGGCTGATGCAGTGGGCCCCATCCACTGAGCACCTACAATGGCTGAGCTTTTTTTTCAGACAGAGTCTAGCTCTGTCACCAGGCTGGAGCATGCAGTGGTTCGATCTAGGCTCACTGCAACCTCCGCCTCCCGGGTTCAAGCAATTCTCCTGCCTCAGCCTCCTGAGTAGCTGGGATTACAGGCGCATGCTACCACACCTGGCTAATTTTTGTATTTTTAGTAGAGACGGGGTTTCACCATGTTGGCCAGGATGGTCTCGATCTTTTGACCTTGTGGTCCGCCCGCCTTGGCCTCCCAAAGTACTGGGATTACAGGTGTGCGCCACTGTGCCTGGCCAATGGCTGAGCCTTTTAAGCACATGACTCCAATTTTTACAGCCACCTGGAGAGTGGGTATTGACCCCATTTTATAGATAAGGAAACCAAGGCCATGTCAGGAAACTTGCTCTGGGCCACCTGGCTGGGAGGTGGTGGAGTCAGGATTTGAACCTGGGATCTTCAGGGGTCCCACTGGAAGGTGGTACCTCCCAGACATCCAGGCTGGTCATCCACAGTGAGGGAGGAAATTAATTCTCTACGTTGTTCCCGCCAGACTCTTAAGAACAACCACCTCAACAACAAGAACCACTACCCCATTCATAGCTACCTGTATCAAGCCCTTCCAAGGCCCTCCCTGTGGAAATGCTTCACCCACACCATCTCATTTAACGCTCATCCCGTTCTCATGAGGCAGGCATTCTTGCCTCCATTTCACACATAAGGAAACTTGAGCATCAGAGAGGCTCAATCATTTTCCCGAAGTCACAGAATTAGTACCAGAGTGAGGACTGGCTCCTTCTATTTCTAGCTTCTAAATGCTCTGTTTTCCTGGCTGATCTCACTCCTCCTGGACCTGGGCCTAACTAGAGCTCTGGATTCCTTTGCCCGCTAGCCCTCCAGGGGTCTAGCCTGGGGCCAAGTCCCCAGTTCCTAGCCTGCCAACCCCCACAAGAAAGCCACCTACTTCTGTGGGTACATGTTATAGTGAGCCTGGGGGCACACGGCTGGGGAGGGGGCCTGGTCCATGTACGTGGCGCTGCTGCCCCCACCGGCATCTGCAGATACGTTCACAAACCTGCAGAAGGAAGAGCACAGAGCTCAGCCACCAGGGAGGCTGGGGCAGCTGACCTGGAGAGGGGACCAAGGGGCATCTTGGTCTTTCTTGGGGTATAGAAGGACAAAGTGCCCACCGGCCCTGGGGCTCCAGCTGCAGGAGTGGGGCCTCGGGTACTGGCACAGCGTGACCAAGCCCAGGTCCCTCCCCAGGGCTGAGTCAGGTTTCCTGGGGGATCGGAGAGCTGGGCCCAGGATCAGGACGGGAGGCAGGGTCTGGGGGAGGAGGAAAGAGGCAGAAGGAGAGCCGGAGCCACCTGGACACTTACTCAGGGACCACTTGCTTGATCTGTGGCTTCACGTATCCGTCAACGGCTTTAGCTGCCAAGGGGAGAAGGTGGTGAGAACCTAAGTCTCTGGGGACTCCCAAGTGGGGTGGAAGCCCACAACCCATGCAGTCTGTCTCCTGCCCACACCACCTTGTGGTCTCAGCTGGGATGAGATTTCCCATGGACCCTCAATAAACACCAGGTGACGAATCCCGCATGAGGGTCCCTGAGACCCCTGGCTTGAATCCCATCCCTTCTCCTGGTTCCCTTCCTGGCCATTTGCTTTCCCTCTCTCTGCCCCCACCCCTGCCAAAGAAAGAATCAACAAGCAAACCCAACCAATGGATTTGGGGCAGCAGCTGGAAGAAAAGAGACTTCTCCCTTTTGCTGCCGACACTCCACTTGGGGGAAGGTTTGTGAGCAGGGTGTGGAGAGGGCAGCTGGTGAGGTGGGGAGCAGAGCGCTAGCTGTGAGCTCGAATGATCCCGGCCACACCCAACGGCACTGGCAGCCCTTCCTCTGACGGTGCAGAAGTGAGAATCCAGGCAGCTTTCACTTTGCAGAGAGGAGAGCTGGGATGGGTTTCTCGTTCCCTCTCTTCAGCTGTGAGCCCTGAAATCCTCTCCACCACCCCTGGGGCCAAAACCCACAGGGGACATGGCCCCTGGGCTCCTCCTGGGGAGTCCCCATGGCGCAGCCTATGGGCTGGAGAAGAGCCCCAGGTCGGGGGAGTCAGGCGGCAGCACCCACCCAGCACAGGAGTATAGTACTTGGAGAAGACCTCATCCTTGGGGCGGTCAGGAAACACGTAGATGAGATAGTTCAGGTCCCCCAGCCGGTCAGCCAGGGACCTGATGGAGAAATCCCTCGTGGTGAACGGCTTCAGGTTCCACAGGTTACGTTCCGCTGTGAAAAGAATAACCTCATTTCCATAATCCACGTAGCAGGAGGAGGACCAAGTTTGTGGGGCTTTAAGGCAGGCTTGCAAGAGAAATCTGGACTTTTATATACTGGCTGGTGCTGCAAGCACCGATTCGAGATATTCTACTCAGCAAACCAGGTGAGTAGACACCAACAAGCCTAGGTCCTGGCAGAGAGAGGCGAGCGGGAAACTGCAGGAGGACTCGTCCAGCGGTCCTGGAGTCTGTGGGGCTGCTGACTTTAGGTTCTCCAAAATGGAAAATGATAGAAAGGGAATACATTTCCAAGCCACAGCGGTCTCCAACTAAGCTTCCCAGTGGGTACCTTCTTTTTTCTTTTTTGAGACAGAGTTTCGCTTTGTCGCCCAGGCTGGAGTGCAGTGGCGCAATCTCAACTCACTGCAACCTCTGCCTCCCAGGTTCAAGCAATTTTCTGCCTCAGCCTCCCGAGTAGCTGGGATTACAGGTGCCCACTATCATGCCTGGCTAATTGTTTTTGTATTTTTAGTAGAGACGGGGTTTCACCATCTTGGCCAGGCTGCTCTCGAACTCCTGACCTTGTGATCCACCCACCTCGGCCTCCCAAAGTGCTGGGATTACAGGTGTGAGCCACCGCGCCTGGCCCCCAGTGGGTACCTTCTAAGGACAGAGGCCCGATGGAGGTGCGGGGGGAAGGGAATGGGAGACCGGGCCTTGAGGTTGAAATGTGGGCAAAACGGGCACTCACGGGAGTCAAACTTCCAGGCGATGGTGATGCCCCCAATTTCTGAGTCACTAAAGCGCAACAAGAAGGTCCCGTCGGGCTTGTTGATGAGCAGATCATGGGCCTGTTGCTTATTCACAAAACCTAGGATGGCCCTGGGTGCATGGAGCATTGAGCATCACCACTGGGCCACAGACATGGTCATCCTGTGCCCACAGCTGGCCCCTGACCCTGCGGCCCCCGTTCCTTACCCGTCATTCCAGTGGGGCCTGTGGTGCTTCTTCAACACCTCCATCACCCCATCAAACCACTGCCAGAAGGTGTAGTTCCAGCCCGGCAAGTTCTCCTGAGGACCCAGGAAGCCCCGAGTCAGGGCTGGTGCCCCAGGTCACAGGTGGCCCAGGAAAGTCAGTGCCCTCCTGCCCCCACTCAGCCTTCTCCCAGTTCCTCAACCCTGCTGGCCGCCACACTCCAGCAGACCATAAAGTGACACGGTCCCCATCTTGCACCCTAGGAACCCAGAGAGGAAACTCACTTCTAAGACACAGGGGTCTAAGACTAGCCCATGGTTGGGAGTAAGAGGTATAGAGAATAATCCAGGCTGGATGCGGCCTCCAAAGTCATCCCTTCATTTTGTACATGGGAAGACTGAGGCACAGAGAATAGATAGGTCTTCAAAAATTAGCAAGGAAAGAGGCAGGAGAGCCAGTGCCATGCGCGTGGTGGTTCATGCCTGTAATTCCAGCACTTTGGGAGGCCTAGGCGGGTGGATCACCTGAGGTCAGGAGTTCGAGACCATCCTGACCAACATGGTGAAACCCCATCTCTACTAAAAATACAAAAATTAGCTGGGCTAGGTGGTGGACACCTATAATCCCAGGAGAATTGCTTGAACCCGGAGGCAGAGATTGCAGTGAGCCAAAATCATACCACTGCACTCCAGCCTGAGTGACAGAGTGAGATTGTGTCTCAAAAAAATTAAAAAGAAAATCAGCAAACACATCCAGGCCCAGAACCCAGCGATCCTGACTGCCAGCCCTGGGGCCCTCCATCATCCGGCTCTGGCTTCACCGCTGAGTACAATTCCTGCAGCCCCAGTCTGCATCTCTTGGGGCTGGGGCCCCCTTTCTCTCCTGGTGGTAGGAGAGGGTGGTTGGGGGTGGAGAGGGGGTGCTAGCCCCAGGCAGCAACCTGTCTGTGAGGAGGAGGAGCGACAGGCCCTGGTGGGCCCTGGCGGGTGGCTGGTGGCCGGGCCCCTCACCCTGTTGAACTGGGACCAGGACACGGACAGGCCGCTGTAATCCTCCAGGTGGCTGCTGCTGTTGTTGAACAGTTTCTGCGCCAGGAACACGAGGTTCTCCTTGGTCAGGCCCCGGTTGCTCTGCACTTCGGCCTTGAATTTCATGTTGAGCGCCTCACACAGCTGCGGCCACAGCACTTTGTCAGGCACGGCAAATGGCACCCTACCCTGCGGGGGAGAGGAGAGGGGGAGAAAAGGTAGATAGAGGGTGCTGGAAATGTATATACACACACAAGACACACAGAGACACACACGAGACACACACACGAGACACACGACACACACACACAGAGACACACACATGAGACACACACACACGAGACACACACACACACACACACACACACGAGAGACAGAGGAGACTGAGACAGATCCAGAAAGGTGACACAAACACACGGGCAAGAAAAGGGTGGCAGGGGTGGTGGCACAAAGGGACAGAGATGTAGACTAGGGGTCAGAGGACAGACAGCAGGGACCCAAGCCATCTGCCAAAGGAGGATCCCAGACCAGGATCCAAAGACCAAGGTCACAGACCTCCCAGACCCCAGTCCAGGAACCTGGAACCCACACAGAGCACCAAGGCCATGGCGGAAGGCAGGTGCCCTGCACCCCAGCCCTTCCAGCCTCTCCTCACCTCTGGGCTGGCCCTAGGGTGAGGAAGGACCGCTTAGCAGGGGCCCAAGGTGGGGGTCTGACCCCAGGTGAGTCCTAGGGCCTGGAGGGCCGGGGTGGGGCTCCCATGGGGACTCACCGGCTCAGCAAAAGCGTTGTCCCACAGCACGGTGGCTGTGGCATTGTGGTCCTGGCTGCCGTGGACGATGACAACCACAGGTAGGGACAGAGTCTACAGGAGTCAAAGGAACCTGAGTTGATGGGGGCTGACCACCATATGCCCTCTGCGTAGGCAATGTGCCCAGTCCACTTTATTTTTTTCAAAACAGGGTCTCATGTCACCCAGACTGGAGGTTATTGGTGCAATCACAGCTCACTGCAGCCTTGGCCTCCTGGGCTCAAGTGATCCTCCTGCCTCAGCCTCCAGAATGCCTGAGACTACAGGTGCATGCCACCGTGCCCAGCGTTTTTTTTTTTTTTTTTTTTTGTAGATATAGGTTCTCACTGTGCTGCCCAGGATAGTCTTAAACTCCTGGACTCAAGCAATCCTCCCTCTTCTGCCTCCCAAAGTGCTGGAATTACAGGTGAGAGCCACTACACCGGGTCCCAACCCACTTTCCTCACCCACCATTCCAAACACAAGCCCCTCCCAACAAATCTAAGCACAAGCAAACAAACAGAAACTGCAACGGATTTCTTCTTAGCCCATTGCCCAAATTATCTGAGTTAGTCTCAGATCATAACCTAGCAAGCAGGTACCCACAGAGTCAAAGCAGGCTGTCCAATAGCATTGCTGCCAGGAAGCCCCAGGCAGGCCCCTCCCGTCTTGGGTGAGCTGGAGCAGTGAGGGCAGGAAGGCTGGGGCCTCACCTTCACCTGGAACACAAGCTCATTGCTGCCAACACTGAATTGAGACTCAAACAGGACCGTGAACTTCTCCTCCGTCACGGACTCTGCACCCCGCCGGTCAGCACGCTTGATCCTCTTCAGTGACTGCAGGGCAGGAGGTGAGAGGGGAACAGGGAGATGGTGGCTGCTTACAAGGACTGGGCTCTGGGCAGACTTGCCCTCCGAAAGTGGGCCCCATCCTCACCATGTTCCTGAAGTGGGCACTGAGGGTGCCGGTGGCTTGGTGGTACTCCATCACGCAGCAGTTGTTCAGGATCTCACCACTGCACTCGCTGCAAAGGAGAGGGGAGTCCCAGCTCCACACAGGCCCCAGGCCAGGAGCATGGTCCTGTCCACGCCTTGGGCGGGGGCCTTCACTCAGGTCAGCCCTGCCAGCAGCCCCTGTCCCCATCCCCAAGAGTGTTTCTCAGTGTCTTTCTGGGTGACTGACTTTTCCATCAACCTGGTACCCAGCGCCCCAAGGCAAGGCCTCCCATGGTGAGGTCTGGACCTATCATTAGTTTGAAATTCCTCAGGCACCAAGATTGATGTGAGGGGCTTCGGGGACTTCCAGTAGCTTCTAGGGCACTTAAAGTAAAAAACACAAGCACAGCCTGTAAGGTGGTCAACACCCACCCACCCGCCTGGCCTCAGCAAACTCCTCTCCCGTCACTCAGGACACGCAAGCCCCGCTGGGCCTGGCTGTCTGCCGAACATGCCAGGCTCGGACATTGGCACTTGCTCCTCCTGTCGCCCCAGACACTTTTAGTCTTCTTCAAGTCTCAGCTCAGATAGCTCCCCAGAAAGACCTTCCTGGACCACTTATCTGGTGAAGCTTACCAGGCTGGCCTTCCCTCATCCCTGCCTTGAACACATCTCTGACGCTAGCGGATGGCTTTTTTGTTTTTTTTGAAACAGAGCTTTACTCTTGTTGCCCAGGCTGGAGTGGAATGGTACCATCTCGGCTCACCACAACCTCCACCTCCCAGGTTCAAGTGACTCACCTGCCTCAGCCTCCCAAGTAGCTGGGACTACAGGTATGCGCCACCACATCTGGCTAATGTTTGTATTTTTAGTAGAGATGGGGTTTTGCCATGTTGGCCAGGCTAGTTCCAAATTTCTGACCTCAAATGATCCTCCTGCCTCGGCCTCCTGAAGTGCCGGAATTACAGGCGTGAGCGACCACGCCCAGTCTAGATCGCTGTCTTAACTTCCTTTCCAGCGTCTATTGCTGGTTGGCCCTGCCTGATCTTTTTTTTTTTTTTTTGAGACCGAGTTTTGCTCTTGTCAGGCTGGAGTGAGTGGTGCAGTCTTGGCTCACTACAACCTCTGTGTCCCAGGTTCAAGCAATTCTCCTACCTCAGCCTCCCAAGTAGCTGGGATTACAGGTGTGCGCCACCACACCCAGGTAATTTGGTATTTTTAGTAGAGACGGGTTTTGCCCTGTTGTTAGGCTAGTCTCAAATTCCCACCCTCAGGTGATCCGCTCTCCTCGGCCTCCCCAAAGTGCTGGGACTGCAGGCACAAGCCACCGCACCTGGCAGCCCTGCCTGATCTTTTAAAGCGCTGCAATGCAAGCTCAAAGGCAGCGAGACGCTCATTTGTCTTCATCTTCACCCCAATCACATGGTAGGCACCCAGTAAACATTTTTTTTTTTTTAAACAGAGTCTTGCTCTGTTGCTCAGGCTGGAGTGCAGTGGCACAATCTCGGCTCACTGCCACCTCTGTCTTCCGGGTTCAAGTGATTTTCTTGCCTCAGAGTAGTTGGGACTACAGATCCAAGTAGCTAGAGCTACAGGTGTGTGTCACCACGCCCGGCTAATTTTTGTATTTTTAGTAGAGATGGGGTTTTGCCATGTTGGCCAGGCTGGTCTCGAACTCCTGGCCTCAAGTGATCGGCCCGCCTCCACCTCCCAAAGTGCTGGAATTACAGGTGTGAGCCACCGCACCCGGCCTCAGTAAACATTTTTAATTGGATGACAAGGGATGGGGTCATATCTTCCACATCACTCATTCACTCATTCATTCACCCACTGCATACGCTGTGGGTGGCCTGTCCTGACACTGGACACTGCCTCCCCATTTTCTGCCACACACGACTTCTCTGCCCTCTTTCCTCAGGACAAGGCACATGGGCTCTGCCTGAAAGTCCTCCCTCTCTGTGACTTCCCTCCCTATCACCAGCTACCTCCAATTCCACCGGGGGCCTAATACTCTCATTTCGTTAGTCCTGCACCACGACCCCTGGTGCCCTACACGTCCCCCTGTCACATGGCTACAGCCTCTGTCTGCTCTGCTGGTCTAGGGGCTGGGTGAGAAGACAACCCAGTTCTGTTGGGGTCACAGTTGCATCCTCAGTACGTAGCACAGGTTCTAAACACGGCAGTAACGCCGTACTTTGTGTGATCTTCTTGGAGACAGGTTCTCATTCTGTTGCCCAGGCTAGAGTGCCGTGGCAGAATCATACCTCACTGTCATCTCAACTCCTAGGCTTAAGCCATCCTACCACCTCTGCCTCCTGAGTAGCTGGGACTGCAGAGGCGTGCACCACCACATCCAGCTAATTTTAAATTTTTTTGTAGAGATGAGGGTCTCCATATGTTGTCCAACTCAAACTTCTGGGCTCAATTGATCCTCCCGCCTTGGCCTCCCAATGTGCTGGGATTACAGGCCTGAGCTACCGCATCTAGCCTAGCACCATACTTGTTGACCTACTATGTGCCAGACACAGGCAAGAAGGGCAGTGTCCATCTATCCTAGGCTTAATGATGGTTTGACATGATCGTTTGAATTTACAATGGTGCAAAGTGATACACTTTCAGGAGAAGGTGGTGTGATGGTCCTTCACAATGCTGGGCAATGAGCCTCACCTCTCTGGCAGCCACACCATCCCCAGGGTAAAGAGCTGATATTCAGCTGGGCATGGTGAATCATATCTGTCATCTCAGCACTTTGGGTGCTGAGGTGGGCAGACTCCATGAGTCCAGGAGTTCGAGACCAGCCTGGGCGACATGGTGAACTAGGGAACAAGACATGTCTGGATGAGAGGACAGAGAGAGGAGGTGCGCATTCCCCACACCTGAGCCTGGGCAGGGGAGGGGAGAGGCACAATTACTTGCGGGTGTTCTCGTTCTTGAGCAGAGACTTGGCCTGCTGCTCACTGATGATGGTCGCCTTCACCTGGGGGGGGTTCATGTGCACGTTCAGCTTCCCGCCCACCAACAGGCGCACAGTGGCTGCAAACTTGGTCTGGGTCTTCAGGACCTGAGGGGGCTGCTTCTCAATGATGAATGTGCTGCAGGGGACACAGGGACGGACGCACGATGAGGGGCTGGCTCGGGGAAAGGGGTCTCGGTCCCTCTGTGGTGGGAATGGGGCTGCCTCCCGAGGGGCTCAGCAGGTGAGGAAGAGCACGGCACAGCCTCTGTTCCCAAGGAGGCCGTGAGAGTCCAGGGAGAGGCTGGAGAGGGGGAGTGAGATGAATGCAGTAGCTGGCATGGGATGCCACCCAAGGACATCCCTTGCAGTGTCTACAAGAGAAACTGGGCAAGGGCGGCACCCAGCAGCCACAGTAACTGGAGACGGAGTGGGGAGGGATGAGAGGCAAAGAGAGACAAGGATGAAGGTGAAGCTGCTGGTCTGGAAAGCACCTGTGGCCCCCCACACGCCCACCCCATGGGAGCTGCCCCAAGCCCCGGGTATGGCCAACAGGCAGCCGTCACCTGGTCACCAGGGCTGAGATGATGTCCGTGATGGTGGCGTTGACCTCGGCCAGCATCTCCTCCACTGGGCCGGGGATGGGCAGCTGCTGGCAGAGGTGCTCAGCCCTGCGGATCTGCTGCCGGTTCTGCCAGATGATCTCGGCCAACTTCTCACACCTGCACGGAGCCCCAAGGCCAACAGGACACTGGCTTCTCTGCACAGACTCCAGGCCAGAGCCCAGCCCCAAGACACGGCTCCTCCTCCCCCGGGAAGGTCTCGCCCAGGAAGGCTCTGTGCTTTCCCCACACTTCCCACCCACAGGAACAGCAGAGCTCCCTGCCTCAAAGAATTAGAGACGTTCACAGGAGGGGACCCTGACTAGGCCCAACCAGCCTGAACATCACTCCGCACACCCGAGCCCTGTCCTACCCCCAGGACAGCAGCCCCCTTCCTGGGGGAGGTGGCACAGGACGGCGGACCAAAGTCTGAATCAGGACTCAGGCCCCTACAGAAACAAGAGCTGTCCCAGGACAGAGGGGGCCTGCTGCAGGAGCCAGCGCAGGAGGCAGAAGCAGTCGGGGTCCCCGCGGCCCCTCCTGCCCTGCCCGCTGGCTGCCCCACACCGTTACCAGGACTGTAGCACGTCCAGGCTGCCCTCGGGGGGCCCGCCATTGCCGGCCAGCTGCTGCCGCCGCTTCCACTGGATCAGCTCGTCATCCAGGATGATGGTCTGTTGCTTCCGCAGCAGCTGCAGGGTCTTCTGGTGCTTCTCGGCCAGCTCCTGAGGGAGGGAGGAGAACAGCCCCTTCTGGACTCCCAGAGAACCCCGCAGGGCCTCGCTGGGAAACGGCAGGGCAGGGCCCAGGCCCTTCTCTCTCCCCAAGCTGCTCTGCCTCGCATGGCCCCCAGGTAAAAAGGCCTCCTGCCCTCCCAGGTTCTGCTCTCATCCCGGTCCCAGCCCTCCCTCGGGTCCCCAGAGACTGACTTTGTGGCACCCATGCCCAAGAGAGGCCCAGGACCCCACTCACCAGGCGGTACTGCTGTAGCGTCTGCGCCTCGCGCTGCAGCCAGGCCTCCAGGGACACCTGCTTCTGCTGGAGCGCTGTCTCCCGGCTCAGACGCTCCTGGGGGCTCAGCTGGCCCAGCGTGGCAAACTGAGCTAGAGGAGGGGACAGGGCACCATGACCGTCACCTCCCAGAATCCAACAGGAGGCCCAGAGGAGCCCACTCGCTTGTTCTGGAGCGAGACCTTCCCAGGCTCAGAAGCTGCATCAAGGGCGAGTCGGTGTTCCTAACAGCTCGGGGCGCCAAGACGGATGTGTGCCTCGGGAGGCACCTCTGGGCCCTACTCACAGGCCTCCTGACTCTGAGCGTCCCCTCTGGGGGCACATGGGGTGCTGGGGCAGCTCGGGAGGAGTCCTGCCTGTCTCCTGCCTGCCTGCCCCAAAGGGCTGCCAGCCCTCTTCTCATGGCCCAGCAGCAGCTCCTGGCTGGCCCCCTGAGGGTCCATGTCACCCTGACCCCAGCCCTGCCCCATGGGATGCACAAGCTGGGACAGACAACGGCAACTCTAGGCAGCCAGGAGCAGCCCAGAGCTAGAACTCCGAAATATGGCTCCAGTCCCACTGCAGGTATCCAGCAGGAAGAGGACCATCCAGGCACGGATGGATCCAAGGCATCTGCACTACCTCGGGAATCCTGCCCAGCCACAGGGAGGGTGGTGGTGACCCCAACACCTGGGCCCAGCCTTCCTATGCAAGGGACCCACTTAGGGCTCTCCTGGAAATTTGTAGCAGCTTTCGGGAAGGAGGCCAGGGAGGCGAGAAGCAATTTCCCTACTCCACTGGAGGCAGCTGAGCCTTCCCTGGCACAAACAGATCAACAGTCTGTGTTTCTGCTGAGTGAACTTGACAAATGGGACTGAGGAGACATTGCACGATGGATCCAAACCCAACCCGAATCCAAACTGAATCCATCACTGTGCCCATGAAACAGAAAACCCAGTGCGGGATCAGAACCACTGTCAACAATCTAAGGACTTGGGTAGGAAGAACAGCCCGAAATCTCCCATTTCCTTTCTCAGAAGGAGCTTCCCTTTTTCTAGGGCCAGTCTGGGATAGATTCAGATGAGGGGAAGTTCTTTTAGAATTATCCTGCCAGTACTGGCTGGGTGCAGTGGCTCACGCCTATAATCCTAGCACCTTGGGAGGCTGAGGTGGGCAGATTGCTTGAGGCCACGAGGTTGAGACCAGTTTGGCCAACAGATCAAAACCCCATCTCTACTAAAGCTACCAAAAAAAAAAAAAAATTAGCTGGGCGTGGTGGTACACATCTGTAGTCCTAGCTACTCAGGAGGTTGAGGCACGAGAATCATTTGAACCTGAAAAGCGGAGGTCACAGTAAGCTAAGATCACGCTACTGCACTCTAGCCTGGGCAATAATAACAATTAAATAAATAAATACAAATTTAGAATTATCCTGCCAGTCTTTACATAATGCCTACAATATTCAGGCATTGTCCCGGTCTCTGTGTACACAAAGCACTGACAGTGCAGGGTTAGGAAGAGAGCTTAAATAGTTAAAATAGAACTCTAAAAAATTTTTAAAATGATTTTCACAAAGACAAAAGAGAAGGAACACAGAAACAAAACCCAAAAAGGAACATAACAGAACATAAATATTAAAATAGTAAACCCCAGTACAAATTATATTAAAAATTACATTAACTGTTAATGGACTAAACATCTCAATTAAAAGCAAAGACTATCAGAATAAATACAAAGCAAGACCCAACTATATGCTGTCTACATTTTAAATTTTAAAAAAGCATAAAGAAAGATATTCTATGAAACATATAAAATAAGAAGGGGCTGGGCACAGTGGCTCACACCTGTAATCTCAGCACTTTGGGAGGCCAAGGCAAGTGGATCACCTGAAGTCAGGAGTTCAAGACCAACCTGGCCAACATGGCAAAACCCTGTCTCTACTAAAAATACAAAAATTAGCCAGGCATGGTGGTGTGCACCTGTAGTCCCAGCTGTCTGGGAGACTGAGGCAGGAGAACTGTTTTAACCCGGGAGGTAGAGGCCAAGATCATGCCACTGTACTCCAGCCCAGGCAACAGAGCAAGACTCTGTCTCAAGAAAATAAAATAGGCCAGGCGCAGTGGCTCACGCCTGTAATCCCAGCACTTTGGGAGGCCAAGGCGGGTGGATTGCCTGAGGTCAGGAGTTTGAGACCAGCTCAGCCAACATGGTGAAACCCCATCTCTACTAAAAATACAAAAAATTAGCTGGGCATGGTAGTGGGTGCCTGTAAGCCTAGCTACTATGGAAGCTGAGGCAGGAGAATCGCTCGAACCCAGGAGGTGGAGGTTGCAGTGAGCCAAGATTGCACCATTGCACTCCAGCCTGGGCAACAAGAGCAAAATTCTATCTGAAAAAAAAAAAAAAAAAAGGCCAGGCACAGTGGCTCACACCTGTAATCCCAGCACTTTGGGAAGCTGAGGTGGGCGTTCTAGACCAGCCTGACCAACATGGAGAAACCCCGTCTCTATTAAAAAAACAAAATTAGCCAGGCATGGTGGCGAATGTCTGTAATCCCAGCTACTTGGGAGGCTGAGGCAGGGGAATCACTTGAACCTGGGAGGCAGAGGTTGCAGTGAGCCAAGATCGCACCATTGCACTCCAGCCTGGGCAACAAGCGCAAAACTTCGTCTCAAAAAACTGAATAAATAAATAAATAATAAATAAACTAAGAAGGCTAGAGTAGTTATATTAATATCTGATAAAGTGGACTTCAAGACAAAGAATATCACATATTAAGTAAGATATTTCATAATGGTGTCAATCAGAAATTGATAATTAAAATATGTACATATTTAACAGCAAAGCTTCAAAATACATAAAGAAAATATTTACCAAATTAATTGGAGAGGTAGACAATTTCCCAATGATAATAGGAGATTTTTTTTTTTTTGAGACGAAGTCTCTCTGTCGCCCAGGCTGGAGTGCAGTAGCGCGATCTAGGCTCACTGCAACCTCCGCTTTCAGGTTCAAGCCATTCTTCTGCCTCAGCTTCTGGGATTATAGGCACACACACTGTGCCTGGCTAATTTTTGTATTTTTAGTAGAGATGGGGTTTTGCCACGTTGGCCAGGCTGGTCTTGAACTCCTCATCTCAGGTGATCTGCCCGCTTCGGCCTCCCAAAGTGCTGGGATTACAGGCATGAGCCACTGTGCCTGGCCTCATAATAGGAGATTTTGGTACCTCTCTTTCAGCAACTGATAAAATACTTAGCCAAAAAAAAAAAAAAAAATTCAATAACAACAGAAATCCGTGGTTCTCAAAGTATAGACCAGGATCCCTGGGGTTTTCCTGAGTCCTTTACAGGGGACCCACAAAGTCAAAACTATTTTCATAACTTCAAAAGACCTGATTTGCCTTTTTCACTCTTAATATCATTGCAGGTACACAGTGGAATTTTCCAGAGGCTTTAAAGATGTGTGATATTGCAAGAGATTGCAAGATCCAGCTCATAGTAAACCTAACATTAAAGAGATTTGCAAATATGTAAAGCAAAGCCATTCTACTCACTAACTTTTGTTTTGGAAAATACAGATGTTGAATTTGTTTTTTCTAAAACTTCCCCATTTATGTTAATGTTATTGAATTTATTTTTGCTATTTTTAAATGAAACAACCACAGAACATGCATTTTTTTCAAGTACAACATGCATTCACCAAGATAGTACATATGCTGGCCATAAAATAAGTCTCAGTAAGTTTACAAAAAACTGAAATCATACAGAGTATGCTCTCTGATCACAGTGGAATTTAACAACCTTCACTGAAATCAATAGCACGGGAAGTGGGAAGGGTGGGGAGGGATAACATGGGGAGAAATGCCGGATATAGTATGCAGCTAAGCAACAGCCCTGCATGACCTGCACATGTACCCCAGAACCTAAAGTAAAATAAAAATTAAAAAAAATAGTAAATAGCAATATGACATCTAGAAAAAAACCAAATAGGCTGCTCTGCCTATGGAGCAGCCATTCTTTATTCCTTTAGTTTCCTAATAAACTTGCTTTCACTTAAAACAAAACAAAACAGTTGGAAATTAAACAGCACACTTTTTAATCATGTATGGTAAAATAATTAATTACAAGATAAATTAGAACTATTTCAAAGCATATTGAATAGTGAATATATAGCATATCTGTAATTATGAGATGTAGCTAAAGCAGTGCCTAGAGGGAAATTTATAGCTTTGAATATACATTAGAAAAGAAAAAAGGGCTGGGCGCTGTGGCTCACGCCTGAAATCCTAGCACTTTGGGAGACCAAGGCGGGCAGGTCATGAGGTCAGGAGTTCAAGACCAGCCTGACCAACATGCTGAAACCCTGTCTCTACTAAAAATTCAAAGATTAGCCAGGTGTGGTGGCCTGCACCTATAGTCCCAGCTACTCGGGAGACTGAGGCATAAGAACTGCTTGAACATGGGAGATAGAGGCTGCAGTGAGCTAAGATCATGCCACTGTGCTCCAGCCTAGGCAACAGAGCAAGACTGTCAAAAAAAAAAAAAAAGAAAAAAGAAAAGAAAGAAATGAAGAAAGGTCTAAAATCAATGATCTAAGGTTCCACCTTAAGAAACCAGATTTAAAAAGAGTAAAGGAAAAAGCGGTTTGACAGCCCTCACTAAGATGGGGTGGTCATTTCTGGGGTCAGTCTGGAATGGGACATATTAATAGATGGGCCATGTCCCATGAGTCTTCAAACTGTACCTGGTGTTAATTCCTTCCAAGCTAATTTGTTTTTTACTTCCCCACATCTTTACCAGCCATTGGCAAACTACAGACCTAGGATATAGGAGAATTTTCTACTGTCACCCATTCCCTCAGGCCCATGTCCTATCTGTGAGGCTCACGAAGGCCCACTCTGGAAGTCCCACCTCTCCCCAGCCTGGTTCAACCAGAAGACTTTCCAATCCAAGCCCTCCTTCTGGTTAGGGAACACTGCTCATATTTGCGCATTTGTGTATATTTACTAAATACGTACCATTAAGGAGAGAATACTGGTTAATAAAGGACAGGATTTTTTTTTTTTTTTGAGACAGACTTGCTCTGTCGCCTAGGCTGGAGTGCAGTGGCGCAATTTCGGATCACTGCAACCTCTGCCCCCTGGATTCAAGCAATTCTCCTGCCTCAGCCTCCCTAGTATCTGGGATTACAAGCACCCACCACCACACCTGGCTAATTTTTGTATTTTTAGTAGAGATGGGGTTTCATCATGTTGGCCAGGCCAATCTTGAACTCCTGACCTCAAGTGATCCGCTTGCCTTAGCCTCCCAAAGTGCTGGGATTACAGGTGTGAGCCACCGCACCCAGCCTAAACTGCAGGAATGTTATGATATATCTCTAGCTGAGATACAGTTCTGCAACTTACAGGCAACCTAGGCAAAGTTACTTGTTCTCTTTGAACCTCACTTTTACCATCTGCAAAAGGGGGATAACACAACTGTTCACTCCATAGGCTTGTTGAGAGGGTTGAATTAAATAATGTGTGCAAAGGGCTTAGCCCTGAGTCTGACCCACGGCAGGGGCTCAATCACTGGGAGCCATTGCTTCCACCAACTTTGGGCAAAGTGCTGAGGAGATGGACACCGACCCAGCCCTACTCTCTAGGAGTTCATAGACTGTTCCTCACTCCTGCCCTCAGGACGCACATGGCGCCTCCACCGCGCCTCACCTTGGATCCTCAGGCTCTCCTGGTACTGGATGATGAAGTACTCCTGAGTCTGCTGCAGCTTCTTCAGCTCATTCTCTGTGTCTTGTGTGACCAGTCGCAGCTCCTCAAATGTCTGGTTGATCTGCAGGTGTTTCTGGGACATGGCGTCAACCAGGATCCCAGCCGGAGAACTACACTGGAGACGGATGGAGTGGAAATAACTCGGGGCCGAGAGGATGGGAGGGGACCGCAGGCATTAGGAAACACCAATACTACAACCCCAAACCCCACACTAGGGTAAGGGAAACTAGTGCAAGAAGGGAGGGTCATGTGCATCAGAAGGAGTCATTTGCCAGAATTGGGGTGGAAAAGGGAAAGAGAGAGGAGAAACAGGTGACCTCGCAGATAACGGCAGATAATGGCACCTTCAAAGCACAAAAGTCTGCAGATAATGGCACCTTCAAAGCACAAAAGTCTATGTCAGAGCTGCCTCCACTAGAGTAATCCAAACAGGGTTCATCTAATTTCCCTCCCAGAGACTAGAACTCAGCATGTCCCAGGTGTTACCTGGGTTTCCCACTAATGATCATGACCCCTCGCTCTACATTTATTCACTGACTCAGTGCTGCAGACTGCAGTAGATACTAGGGACATAGGGAGGAATAGGGCTGTGTGAACACACATTATCTCACTCAAGCCCCCCATGTGACTGAAGGAAGAGGGAAGAGCCTGAACCTCTCACAGGCATCCTGGAGACCCCAAAATGAAGTTAGCAGGGAGGCATCAACAAGCCTCCCTGGATCCAGCCATTCCTTCAGCACAAGTCCTCACAGCCTTTCCAGTGAAATTGTTCTCGAAATAAAATCCAAACTCCTTCCCATGGTGCCTGCTGGCCAGGGCCGTGCCTACCTCCCGCCCCAGCTCTCTGGGGCAATGTGTGCTTTCTGTTTCTGTTCCTTGAACACACAGGCATGTTCCTGCCCTGGGGCCCTTGCACTTATTGTTCCATCAATCTGGAACATTCTGGCGTCAGATCCTCCGGAGGCAAAGCACTTTAATTGGTACCTTTGCAGAGCGGCCATCTCTGATGAGCCAGTTCACAGTAGTGCTGCTCCTATCTGAAAGTGTCTTGTTCTTCTATTTGTTATGTTTCTGTCTGTCTCCTTGCACAAGGATGTGAGGTTCTCAAGGGCTAGGACCTTGGCTTTCCTGTGTACTACAGAATCCCCAAGGCCTAAACGCCAGTGGTGTTCAGGAACAGCTTTATGGCTGGAGGAAGGAATGAGCTCCCAGACTCTGACAACACCAGCATCATGGACGTGGATTTGTCAATGAGGCTGAAGTCATTTTTAGGTTTGCAGATAGCTCTGTGATGGCAACAAGTCAGGGACACAGGGGTTGTGTGAGAAGACCCTTTGTGACCTGGTTTCTACCCCCTCTCTATCTTTTTTTTTTTTTTTTTGAGAGGGAGTCTCACTCTGTTGCCCAGGCTGGAGTGCAGTGGCACAATCTTGGCTCCCTGCCACATCCCCCTCCTGGGTTCAAGCGATGCTCCTGCCTCAGCTTCCCAAGTAGTTGGGATTATAGGCACCCACCACCATGCCTGGCTAATTTTTATATTTTTAGTAGAGATGGAGTTTCACCATGTTGTCCAGGCTGGTCTTGAACTTCCGACCTCAGGTGATCTGCCCGTCTCGGCCTCCCAAAGTGCTGGGATTACAGGCGCAAGCCACCGTGCCCAGTCCTCTCTATTTTTATCTATGACAGCTCCCCACTTGGTTCCTTCTCCCCAGTTACACTGACCACTTACAAGTCTTCCAACAGGCTAAGAGGATTCACACCCTCCTGCTCTCGCATGTGCTGTCTTTTCACTAGAAAATGCATCCCTCCTCCTCTCCTGCCTTTCTCCACAGTAGCTAAGACCTCCCCGTCTTCAGGACACTCCCCTCCAGCCCACCCCAATCTGAGTTGGGCACTTTTCCCATCTAGGCTCCTTTAGCACTCAGTTCATCTCTAGAGAATCCATCACTGTCGCCGGGTGTGGTGGCTCAAGCCTGTAATCCCAGCACTTTGGGAGGCCGAGGCGGGTGGATCACAAGGTCAAGAGATCAAGACCATCCTGGCCAATATGGTGAAACCCCATCTCTACTAAAAATATAAAAATTAGCTGGGTGTGGTGGTGTGCGCCTGTAATCCCAGCTACTGGGAGGCTGAGGCAGGAGAATTGCTTGAACCCGGGAGGCGGAGGTTGCAGTGAGCCGAGATTGTGCCACTGCACTCCATCCTGGTGCCTGGCGACAGAGTGAGACTCTGTCTCAAAAACAAACAAAAAAAAAGAGAATCCATCACTGTCAGAGTTCCTTCCAGGCAGGAACCAGGCCATTCGGCGTTTCTCTCATCCTAGCCCAGCATCAGACACAGAGTACGACCTCAATAAATGTTTACTGAGTAAATCCTGAAATCTGTGTCCACAACAATAAATAAATAATAGGCCAGGTGTGGTGGCTCATGCCTGTAATCTCAGAACTTTGGGAGGCCGAGGCGGGCGGATTGCTTGAAATCAGGAGTCCAAGACCAGCCTGGCCTATATAGTGAAACCTCGTCTCTACTAAAAATACAAAAAATTAGCCAGGCATGGTTGCGGGTGCCTGTAATCCTAGCTACTTGGGAGGCTGAGGCACAACAATCTTTTGAACCCGGGAGGTGGAGGTTGCAGTGAACTGAGATTGTGCCACTGCACTCCAGCCTGGATGATAGTGTGAGACTCAGTCTCAAAAATAAATACATACATAAATACATAAATAAATAAATAATATGACCTGCGCTCTGGTCACTGTTCTAAGATTTCTTTCTTTTTTTTTTTTTGAGACGGAGTTTCATTCTTGTTGCCCAGGCAACAAGGAGTGCCATGGCATGGTCTTGCCTCACTGCAGCCTCTGCCTCCCGGGTTCAAATGATTCTCCTGCCGCAGCCACCCAAGTAGCTGGGATTATAGGCACCTGCCACCACACCCAGCTAATTTTTGTATTTTTAGTAGAGACGGGGTTTCACTATGTTGGCCAGGCTCATCACGAACTCCTGACCTCAGGTGATCCACCCACCTTGGCCTCCCAAAATGCTGGGATTACAGGCAT
The DNA here is from genome assembly GCF_030222135.1 of Aotus nancymaae. Lineage (NCBI taxonomy): Eukaryota > Metazoa > Chordata > Mammalia > Primates > Aotidae > Aotus > Aotus nancymaae. The sequence goes on from NW_026988504.1 coordinate 24,472,086, forward strand.
GAGCCACGGCGCCCGGCCTGTTCTAAGATTTCTAACTAACTAACTGTTATGTCATGTTGTTTTTGCTCTATTGCAGATAGTAGAGCACTGTGCCACTGTCCATGTAGATATCCAATGCCTTTATGATTTCAGAACTGGGAAGACGTGCCCTGCTGCCCCTCCCTGGGCCTCACTTCTCTGAGCCTGCCTGTGTTAGTTCTTCTGACACAGATAGGTATGATAGCCATCTCCATTTTACAAGAGTAGGAACAGAGCCTCAGAGAGGTTAAGCAGCTTGCTCAAGTCACACAGCTAGTAAGTGGCAGAGCCAGGGGCTGAACCCAGGGGGTCACCACCCCGCCATTCAATGCTGCCACCTCTCACATTTGCCCATGTTCCTCATCTTTGTGGTACTCTCCTCGTGCTGGTGTTTTACATAAACACAGTTGTGTCTGGAGAGAAAGGCATATGAAAGGACTTCCCAACACCTCTCCCCACATCCACGGGACACTCACATTGTTGGCTTCTCGGACCAGCCTCTGTTCATTGTACAGAATGTGCCGGATGCAGCGGACCAGCTCCATGGGGCAGCGGTCATATGCTTTCTGAAAGAATCCAACAGCAGCCTCCAACAGCCACCCTCTGCTACAGCCACGCCACCCCCTGCTCCAGCCACGCCACCCCTGTGCCATGCCCAGCCCTTCCTCTCCTTCAGCCTCTGCCTCAGCTTTTCCCAGGGAGCCTCGGGAACTATACACCTCTGTCTGTCTGTTCCTCATCTTCCCCTCCAAGATCTTCATATGTGGTTTGGAACGAATTAAAAACCACAGTTTATGAAGCACTTTTTTATTTTTTTATTTTTTATTTTTCTTTGAAAACTCGTTTTCTAATGAAGCATTTTCAATCGACCATCTCTTTTGACTCTAACACAGAGGTCCCCAACCCCTGGGCCGTGGACTGGTACGGGTCCGTGGCCTGTTAGGAACTGGTGAGTGTCGGTGAGCAAGCGAGTGACGGGTCATCTGTATTCACAGCGGCTCCCCACTGCTGGCATTACAGCCTGAACTCCACTGCCTGTGAGATGAGCAGTAGCCCTGGATTCCCATAGGAGCGCTAACCCTATTGTGAACTGCGCAAGCAAGCCATCGAGGTGATAGGCTTCTTTTTCTTTTTTAATACAAAGTCTCATTCTGTCGCTCAGGCTGCAGTGCAATGGTGTGGTCTCAGCTCACTGCAACCTCCGTTTCCCAGGTTCAAGTGATTCTCCTGCCTCAGCCTCCCAAGTAGCAGGGATTACAGGTGCCCGCCACCATGCCTGGCTTATTTTTATATTTTTAGTAGAGATGGGGTTTCACCACCGCCAGGCTGGTCTCAAACTCCTGACCTCATGATCCTCCTGCCTCAGCCTCCCAAAGTGCTGGGATTATATAGGTGTAAGCCACCATGCCCGGCCCGGCTATGCGCTTCTTATGAGAATCTAACATCTGACGATCTGTCACTGACTCCCATCACCCCCAGATGGGACTGTCTAGGTGCAGGAAAACAAACTCAGGGCTCCCACTGATCTTACACTGTGGTGAGTTGTATAACTATTTCATTACACGGTACAATGTAATAATAATAGAAATAAAGTGCCCAATAAGTGTAATGCCCTTGAATCATCCCAAAACCACCTCCCTGCCCAACCCCAGTCCGTGGAAAAATTGTCTTCCATAAAACCAGTCTCTGGTGCCAAAAAGTGGTTGGAGACCACTGCACTAACAGCATGGAAACTCTGTACATACACAGAAACTATAATCCCCATTTCACAGATGAGAAAACTGATGCTCAGAGAGATTAGGTACTTGTCCAGATGCAACCAAGTGAGAGAGCAGATGACTCCAGACTCAGGGCATCTGATGCCAAGGTCAAGTACTTCCTACCAGCCTGACCCTGGACTCCTATGTTGCTTCCCCTCAGGCTTCTCCAGTTTCCCCTCTCTTCTGGGATGGACTTGTATTTCCCTGGCATCCTGCTGTCTGTGTTGAAGGGCTCTCTAGGAAACACAAGTGAGTTCCAATAAACGCTTAACTGCGATCACTACCCACACCCCTTTCCTACTTCCACAAAAACTCCCTCTCTTCCTCCACACCCCCTCCCTCAAGTAAAGAAGAAGCTACATCTTATTCCTAAACCCTCAATTCAAAGCCCTTGTGTCCAGCTCTTGTCTCTGGGACGGCTCCCTTCCCACCTTTAAAAGAGCCCAAGAGGGAGGTCTGGTGGCCTCGTTTCTATAGTCGGCTGGTCTTCCCTTCTCCAACATAGGAATCCTGACTCAGTCTATCTCCATCCCTTCTGCTTCTTCCATAAGGACAGTTCACCCATCTCCCTCTGTTGGCAACAGACATGTACCACCCTTGCTTTGCAATACACTAAAGAAATCCGACAGGTCTAATTTAGAAAGAGGGGGTGGGGGAAATGAAGAAAAGCTGCCAATAAGTTTGCGGTCACATGGTGAGTCAGTGGCCAGGCCAGGAAAAAACCCAGGGGTTCTGATGCTGGAACAAGATGATGCCGCCTCCCCATAGGTGGCCCAGAGCTCACACCCACCTGGAGCTGCGTGGCGTAGTGCCCCAGCTTGATCTTCAGTAAAAACCCATCTTCCCCCACCTGGTGCTCCGCCTTCTTCTGCAGCTCCTGCACCAGGCCCTCTAGGAGCTGGGTGGCTTGGGCTCTGTCCTGGGGATTGTCCAAGTCGATGGCATCCCTTGGGGCAGGTCAGGAGGGAAAAACCTACTGTGGCACCATCCTGGGCAAGGAGGTCAGGCACCCAGAATAAGGTGGAAACCCCAGGCTCATGACCGAGAGCACTGCAGGGCCCACAAGACTTGTTCCCGGCAGTTCCACAGGCATCTGAGGCTAGAAACATTCTCTGTCCTCCCAGGCTTGCCCTTTCCCAGGGAAACTACCCCTTCCGCACAGAGACCGACAGGCAGGACCAGAGTCACACCAAACCACCATGAGTAGAACTAGAGGCCAAAGGGCCTGGCTTGTAGGGACCCTCTGAGGAGGGGCAAGGCGGGGCGGGCCTACCATGGCTGGCTCTCAATCCACTGGGCCAAGTAGTGTCGGACCTCGATGGGGAAGTGTTGGCCATACAGCACCTGCATCTGGCGCAGCGCATCACCCTGCAGCTGCTGGGCCTGGATCCACCCTGCCATGGCCGTTCACCTAGGGCGAACCCAGCACTGAAGCTCTCTACCCCCGCAGAGCCAATGGCCGGGACTGCCCCGACCCTGCCATGCCTACCTATCCCTGGACTGTGGTCAGGCCAGGCCCCTCCCCTCCCACAGACACGCTTTCCTGTGCGGGAACAGAGATGGTGAGGAGGAGCAGGCCGCCCATCCCCTGCAACAAGGAACCCGCTGAAGGGGAGGGGAGGGTGCGCTGCAGAGGCAGGTGCCCTCCCCATCTTCCTCTACCCTAGCCCCACCAGAGCTTCCCCAGTGGGGGGTGGGGGGAGGACGGCTAGAAACTGAAAGAGAAACTTGACGCGGAGGCCCACAGGCCCTCTGAAGAGGGCTGCAAGAATCCCCCCACCCCATCTCAGGCCCAGTTTCTGGAAAGGGAAGATATTCCAACCCAAAGTTAGGCTAGCACCGTGACAGCTCCCACTCGACGGCTAGGGCTCTTCAGGCACGTGGCTGGGGCTGTTTAGGAGAGAGGGCTGGGGACCTCTTCGGCTGCTCCCCCAACTGGTCACCGGCGTCTCCCCGGTCCGGCCCGACTGCGCTCCTTCTCCGAGGCGTGCCAGGACGGTGCCCTCCCTGGCCTCCGCCCTTCATCCTCAACCCCTGTCCCCACGTCCCCCGCCGCCCTGTCGTCCCTTGTCTGCGCTGCGCCAACTCCCTCGCGGTGTCGGGGACTGATCCCCGCGCTGCGCTCGGCCGTCGGGCCCCAGGTACCGTGGGTGCCGGGGGTACCGGGGCGGCAGTCGAGTGTCCCCTCTCCGCGCGCCTCCCGGACGCGCCACCGGGCCACCCACCTGGTGAGGCCGCGCCGTCCGGCAGCCGGGCCAGTTCTGCGCCCCGCGGCTCAAGCTTCGGGCCGGGGCACCTGGGGGCGGCGGCGGCAGCGGCGGCTGTTACTACAGGAAGGAGCAGAGAGCAGCGATTTCCTCCTCAAAGGTCAGCTGCCTGCGATAGACCATACACAGCGCGCGAGCCCGCGCCAGCACCCCTCCCAGCCCGGCTCGCTCCCTCCCCGCCTCCGCCCTCGGTCGCCGGCTCCCCGGCGAGTGCGCAGCGGCGGCGGCCGAGCCCGGCGGGCGGCGAGGCGGGGCGGCGCCGGCGTGGGGGCTGCCCCGACGGCGGGGTCCCCCGGGAGTCCCAGCCGGCCCTCGGCTGCGGCTCCGAGGGAGCGTCACGGAGCCGCGGCGGGTCAGAGCCGCCTGGAGAATGGGGTGGGAGGGCCGGGAAATCCCGGGGTCTGGAAATCCCAAACCCGGGCCTCGGTTTTCTCATCCGCAAAAAGGGAGGAGGGAAGTGTGGACTAGCTGGCGAGGCCTTCCAGCTCGGGCGCGTGTCACCTTTTGAGCCTCTAGATTAAAAAATAAATGTGTGTGGAGTGTGTGTGTGTGTGTGTGTGTGTGTGTGTGTGTGTGTCCTGGGGGCCACAAGTTTTAAGACCTCAGAGACTAAACTGGAGGGAGGGGAAGGACCGGGGATTCCAGAGAAGCCAAGATCACCCCCTCTACCGCGGCACCTCCTTCATCTTTTACTCCTACCGTCTAAACTCACCCTGACGGAGAAACAGGAAAGAACCTTGGCAGTCATGTGTTTCAACCCTCCCCCGCTCCACAATTTTGAAGGTAAGAAATGGAAGTCCAGAGAGGGGAATGGGCTTGCCCAGGGCCACACAGTGGGCGCCTGGCCTCTCCAGCCGGCTGTGATCCACACACTAGCCAGCGCCCCGTTCACCCAGCCTGGTCACTTACGAGGCTGGTTCTACTTTCAGAAAAGTCCAGGGAGGGGCCCTCTTGAGTCCTCCCAACCTCAAAACTGCCTATAGGCCTTGCCACAGCAGTGAACATCCTGCCTAGAGCCTCGGTCCCCCTCTCCAATAGGCCCCTTCTCACGAGGCCCAAGGGGTTTGGTAAGGTCGCGCTGGACGCCTTCCATCCCCTTTGCCCAGCTTCCCTCTCCTCTGGGCCTCCTCTCTGCCTGGCAGTGGGTTGGCAGCACCAGAGGAGGGGCCAGCCCAGCTGTCCACTCACAGCCCAGCTGGGCCAAGACCGCATGTACTGGGAGGGGTGCATTCTCCTCTGCCTCCCTCCCCAGCTGCTTCCCGGAGCTGCCCTTTTCTCTCCATTCCCACTCTCCCTTCTTGCCCCTTACTACCTCTCCCAGTTTCATTCTTTTAACTTCAGAGAGTGCAAAAGCCAAATTGTATGTCTGGGTTCTCCCCACCTTCCATGTGTGGTCACAGTGTCTTAGTTGGCAGGATCACGAGGAAAGGAATTGAAAACTCTAAGGGGGTGCATGGAGGATGTAGGGAAGCCCTGCGTCCCAGATGCTCTGCACGGGGCCCAGGGAGGAGGAAGTCTAGCCCTTCTCCTCTCCTTTCCCACTCTGAGCAATGGATTTGGCAGGGGAGGGTCAGACACAGAGCTAGGGGGCCACCTGGAATGAAAGCCAAGTGTCACAGCTGTAAGTGACCATAAAGATGATTTTACAAGTGGGAAAACAAAGGCCAGAGAGGGGAAGTGACTTCGCCGCTGTCATGCAGCCTGTCAGTGGCTGGATCCAAACCCGTCGCCACATTTTGGTGGGTCCTGCTTGGCACCTGTGCCCTCCAGTGGTTCCCTTCAGGGAGGTGTGGAAGTCAGTGGATGGGAGCAGATTCCTCAGGTTTCCAAGTCCTCTCAGCCAGGTCTGAAGAGGGACAGAGGGCCAACCTTGTCATGTGCTGACATCTGGGCACCTGATGGGGTAGGAGTGCCTGTGTAAGAGTGGGGGTCCTGCCTGCCCTCTTCCAGACAGCTGCCTCTCTAGGCTCCTCCCCCAGGGCCTGCAGAGGCCTTTTGCTCCAGCAGGCAGCCCCACCCACCAAACATCTGTCTGGGTTGGGCTGGGCTTGGCTATAGTGTGGGTAGTCCTGGGTCCTAAAAAGCTAGCATTGAGGTGCCAGAGAACAGAACGGGAAGGATGGGCTTGAGAGGGTGTGGGGCAGTGTTTTCAGAGCCCTCCCGTGACTCCCAACCCGACCCTATGCCCAGTGGCTGTGCCCCTGGTTGACTGTCTCCTCATTTGGTCTCTGATTACAAGGCCCCAAATCCTGGTATCTTTCATTGCATGTTTCCTCCTCTGGCTTTTATTCTCTCTCTGTCTCTCCCTGTCTCATTAGGTCTCCATCTGGTTCTCTGATAGTCTGGGTTCCTCTCTGTTTCTTTGTGCCTGTTCTCCCTCTGAGATGCAGTGGGGAGGAGGAGGAGCTGTGGAACTCTCCCAGGATGGGCAAAGGGCACCCAAGGTAGTAGAGGGAAGGGTGTCAGAGTTGGGTTAGGGGAAGAGGTGACTGTAGTCGTGGCTTCAGATAACACAACTACCCGGAAATGTCAAATTTGGGGTTTCTTTTTGCTTTCAGTCCCCTAGTTTAGTCTCTGCGATTTCCCACCGCAAAGCACCCTGGTGGTTTTGGGGAACCAGGCTGTGGAGGAGAAAACTGAGGCCTCCAGAATGGGGTTCAGGAAGATGAGAACCTGTCTAGGTTCTGAACTGAGCTGGGGCCCGAGGCTGGCCTCCTTGCCCCTGACTGCCCTTCACCCCCAAATCTAAGTCACAGCATTAGATAGGGAGTGAGGAAGGATTTTAGAAATCTTACAGAAATATATTCCCCAGGTTGGGTGCAGTGGCTTACACGTGTAATCCCAGCACTTTGGGAAGCCGAGGTGGACGGATCACTAGAGGCCAGGAGTTTGAGACCAGCCTGACCAATATGGTGAAACCCTGTCTCTACTAAAAATACAAAAAAATTAGCCAGGCGTGGTGTCTCACGCCTGTAATCCCAGCTACTCAGGAGGTTGAGGCACAAGAATCTCTTGAACCCGGGAGGCAAAGGTGGCAATGAGCCGAGATCACGCCACTGCATTCCAGCCTGGGCAACAGAGCAAGACTTCGTCTAAAATAAGTAAATTAATAAACAAATAATCTTCTCCAAAAGAAGACCTTCTATATTTTATTAGGAATGATAATCATCTGCAGCCTAGGCTGTAGCTGGCACACTGTATGCATATCCTGAACTACATCGTTGCACATCTGTGTGCAAATACGGTTGTGTTCTTCAACTCAACAGATCCCCTCGAAACAACGTTGAAGGCAGTCAGGGCCAGAATCACACCCTTTGATTAGTCTATGAAAGAAACCTGCCCAAAGCTGTCTGACCAGTAAGTGCACAGAGGGCACCAGGATCCAAGTTGCCCAGTTCTGTGGCAGGGTCTCAGTATAACCTTTCTAGGCTTCTCCAAGCCCAGCACACACAGGCAGAGTGAAGAGGCCTCCCTGGGCTGGGCTAGCCCACCATTGTTCTGTGGTGCAGAGCATAGCACCTCCGTTCTCACCCAGCCTATGCCCATGCTCTATTGAATGGGACAGTGTTCTCTGTGCATGCTTAACATGAGGGTGGGTTCGAGTTTATGGATTAAGAGAATTACCCCAAAGAGCTGGGCACGGTGGCTCATGCCTATAATCCTAGCACTTTGGGAGTCCCAAGTGGGTGGATAACCTGGAGTCAAGAGTTCGAGACCAGCCTGGCCAACACAGTGAAACCTTGTCTCTACTAAAAATACAAAAATTGGGCCGGGCGCGGTGGCTCATGCCTGTAATCCCAGCACTTTGGGAGGCCGAGGCGGGTGGATCACGAGGTCAAGAGATCGAGACCATACTGGTCAACATGGTGAAACCCCATCTCTACTAAAAATACAAAAAATTAGCTGGGCATGGTGGCACGTGCCTGTAATCCCAGCTACTCAGGAGGCTGAGGCAGGAGAATTGCCTGAACCCAGGAGGCGGAGGTTGCGGTGAGCCGAGATCACGCCATTGCACTCCAGCTGAGTAATAAGAGTGAAACTCAGTCTCAAAAAGAAAAAAAAAAAAATACAAAAATTAGTTGAGCATGGTGGCGGTCGCCTGTAATTCCAACTACTCAGGAGGCTGAGGCAGGAGAATCACTTGAACTAGGGAGATGGAAGTTGCAGTGAGCCAAGATCGTGCCATTGCACTCCAGCCTGGACAAGAAGAGCAAAACTCCATCTCAAAAAAAAAAAAAAAGAAAAACAAGCTGGGTGCAATGGCTCATGCCTGTAATCCCAGCACTTTAGGAGACCAAGGCGGGCAGATCATGAGGTCAGTAGATCAAGACCTGGCAAACATGGTGAAACCCTGTCTCTACTGAAAATACAAAAAATTAGCTGGGCATGGTGGCACCTGCTGGTAGTCCCAGCTACTTGGGAGGCTGAGGCAGAAGGTGGAGGTTGCAATGAGCCAAGATGGTGCTACTGCACTCCAGCCTGGGTGACAGAGTGAGAATCCGCTTAAAAAAAAAAAAATCATCCCAGGTCCCCTTTCTGCCTTGCCCTTGGCAATCAGGTCTGCCCATGCCCCTACCCTGGGGAGAACAGACTGAGGTCACCTTGACCTGACCTTCCTTGGGGGTGGAGGGAGGTGGTACAGAGATGCCTTTGTTTCCTATGATCCAAGTCCCTTCTTCAAGGAGAGTTCCTGTTGCATGGGAGCCAGAGGGGAGGTGGGGTAGGGGTGAAGGGCCTTCCCAAGAAAGCTGGAGGCTTTCTAGGAAGTATCCCTTCACCCTGCGGCAAAGCGGAGCACTTTTTTTTTTTTTTTTTTTTTTTTTTTGAGGCGGAGTTTCGCTCTTGTTACCCAGGCTGGAGTGCAATGGCGCGTTCTCGGCTCACCCCAACCTCCGCCTCCTGGGTTCAAGCAATTCTCCTGCCTCAGCCTCCTGAGTAGCTGGGACTGCAGGCGTGCGCCACCATGCCCAGCTAATTTTTGTATTTTTTTTTTTTTTTTTGAGACGGAGTTTCACTCTTGTTACCCAGGCTGGAGTGCAATGGCACGATCTCGGCTCACCGCAACCTCCGCCTCCTGGGTTCAGGCAATTCTCCTGCCTCAACCTCCTGAGTAGCTGGGATTACAGGCACGCGCCACCATGCCCAGCTAATTTTTTTGTATTTTTAGTAGAGACGGGGTTTCACCATGTTGACCAGGATGGTCTCGATCTCTTGACCTTGTGATCCACCCGCCTCGGCCTCCCAAAGTGCTGGGATTATAGGCGGAGCCACCACGCCCAGCCCCCCTTGGAGCACTTAAACATCCTGCTTCACCCCCACCTTGCCTCTGCTTGGACGGCCTACCTGCACTCCAGCTCCCACCCAGAAGCTCCTAAAAGTGGGGCGATGGGCCCATGATCAGAGTACACTCCATCTCTGAGACCAGGCTCTGGCACCTCCCTGTAGAAATGACACCCCCATTCTTGTTCTTGAAGACAGAGCAGGACCTAGGGAGGGTGTGTGTGTATGCACATGGTGAGGAATTCTGTGCAAATCTGGGAGAAGGGAAGGAGTTGCTGGAGCTCGGGTGAAGTCCGTTCCTGCCTCTGTCCCCTGTCCACCACTCTTTAGGGAAGTCGCTTTACAGTGAAGTCACCAAGAGAACGTAAGGCCATCCTGCCTGAGGCATAGTGACTGTCCTCTGTTTCTGGGAATAGCATGAGGGGAAGGGTGTGGGACTGGCAGGGTGGGTAGAAGGGAAGTCCTGCCTCCTCTGCCCAACTGCCAGCCTGCCGTGGGGAGAGGCTTGTAGGCAGGTTTCTTTCTGGACAAAGAGAAGAGGATGTAGAGTCTGTGCAGGGTTCATGTTTCCCAGCCAGTCAGGTGGGCAGGAGGAGCCCACCCTTTGCAATCCCCTCATTGCAGGGGCAGGCCCAGGAGCCTGGAGAGAGAGGAGAGAGGGCACACAGAGCCAGGCAGCTGAGTGGAATTGGCACTGTCCTAGGCAGGCTTGGGTCAAGCCTGGCTTCTCATCCTCATCCACGATGACTATCGGGCCTCTCTTCCCGCTGAGCTGGTTTCTCCTTCTTCCACCCAAACAAGAAATCTTTTGTGCCTTGGCCAGCCCAGTTCCTGACCTCAAGCCCTCTGGGGCTTGTGTGGGAGGGGGCTGAGCATCTTCCACAACACCTCCCAGTACTCCACCACTTTCCTTTGTTATGACTGGAGGGGGTTCCTTTCTGCAGACTCTGTTTCTCACTGTTCCTTGGTTTCTTAAGTTTCAGACCCACACACATCTTCCTTGCTCCAAGCCTTAAAAAAGTGCTTCAGCCAGGCTGTTCCCTTTATCCTGGCCTCCCAACTCCAAGCCCTTGGCCCTTCCATTCTATGTTCCTGGAATGTCATTCCTCCCTTGGCCACCTGGTGAAATTGTCTTTCCTAAGGTTAGTGTGGCCCAGAGGAAAACACAAGGCTTTGGAGTCATGAGGTCCTGGCGTGGACCCTGGCTCTGCTGTAGGATCCTGGGCGAGTGAGTCTGCCTCTTGGATCTAAGCGTCCTCACTTGTAAAGGAATAGCACGACCCACTGCCGGGATTGCTGTTAAGACTCAGTCACAGGCCAGGCGTGGTGGCTCACGTCTGTAATCCAAGCACTTTGGGAGGCTGAGGTGGGTGGATCACCTGAGGTCAGGAGTTTGAGACCAGCCTGACCAATATGGTGAAACCCTGTCTCTATTAAAAATACAAAAATTAGCTGAGTGTGGTGGTTGACACCTGCAATTACAGCTACTTTGGAGGCTGAGGCAGGAGAATCTCTTGAACCTGAGAGGCAGAGGTGGCAGTGAGCTGAGATCGTGCCACTGCACTCCAGCCTGGGTGACAGAGCGAGACTGTCTAAAAAAAAAACCAAAAAACTCCGTCACAGTGCCTGGTGCATTGTAGGTACTCAAAGGCCTTGGCCAGTAGAGCTGGGCGTTTTCTCCTCTGCCCTTCAGTCCCATCTGCATTACAGGCCCCTTCTTATGGCCCTAACATGTTCCCTAAAGGGCTATGTTCCACTGCTTGTTCACAATAGGGGCTTCATAAATATTTGTTGGATTAATGAAGGCCCCTAAAACAGCACAGAACTTCCAGAGCTCTGACGGTTCAGGGCAGCCCCCTGTTCACTGACCCTCACCCATGGTACCCAGAAGGCTCCCCCACTGCTGCCCTGGCCTCTGCCTGCTCTGGTCCCACTGACCTGCTTTTCCACCCACAGTGGTGGCAGCAGCCTCATCTTTCTGGTGCTGGGCTGATTTTTGAGTTCTTAACCTGCACAGCAAGTCAGCAGGATACTGGCTGCAGTGGCACTATGCTCTCTCCTCTGCGTCTGCCCCACCCTCCCTGGATAATGCTGCCTCGTCCCAGGACTCTGGGTGCAGAGAGCCCAGTGATCCTGTCCCAAGAGGCGGGGTCGGAGGATCCTTGGGTTTTGCAGAGAGCCAACCCCTTAGCCTTTAGCTCCAGCTGGAAGGGAGCCCAGATCGGTGAGGCACACAGGAGCCAGACTGAGAGTGGGCCTGTGAGACTGTCCTGTCTCACGCACCTGCACATCCATCGCTCCGTCCTCTCCCCTCCCCTTCATGTGACAAAGCACCAGCTCCCTCCTGGCCCAGCACACTGGCTGGGATTGGGCTGAGGGAAAGAAAGAGAAAAAATGCCCTTTTATCGAGTGCCAGGCATAGTTCTTAGTTGCCTTCACAAATACTCTCCTTTTTCCTATAAAAAATTGTCCACTTTACTAATGTTTTCATAGAGAGTACCTGCACATGGGACATGTATTTTGTAACAAAAGATCTTCTTTTCTTTTCTTTTCTTTTTTTTTTTTTTTTTTTGAGGCAGAGTCTCGATCTGTCGTCAGGCGCCAGGCTGGAGTGCAGTGGCGTGATCTCAGCTCACTGCAACCTCCACCTCATGGGTTCAAGCAATTCTCCTACCTCAGCCTCCCGAGTAGCTGGGACTACAGGCGCGCACCACCATGCCCAGCTAATTTTTGTATTTTTTAGTAGAGATGGAGTTTCACCGTGTTGGCCAGGATGGTCTTGATCTCTTGACCTCATGATCTGCCCGCCTCGGCCTCCCAAAGTGCTGGGAATACATGTGTGAGCCACCGCACCCGGCTTCTTTTCTTTTTTTGAGGAGTCTCACTCTGTCACCAGGCTAGAGTGCAGTGGCGTGATCTTGGCTCACTGCAACTTCTGCCTCCTGGGTTCAAGCAATTCTCCTGCCTCAGCCTCCCGAGTAGCTGGGTCTACAGGCGTGCACCACCATGCCCAGTTAATTTTTATATTTTTAGCAGAGATGGGGTTTCATCATGTTGGTCAGGATGGTCTCAATCTCTTGACCTCGTGATCTGCGCGCCTCGGCCTCCCAAAGTGCTGGGATCACAGGCGTGAGCCACTGCCCCTGGCCACAAGAGATTTTTAAAAGGGTATGTGGTGAAGTTAGTCTCTGCCCTTTCCTGTCCCCAGGGCCCTTCTGGAGAGGCAACAACAGTTGCTAGGGGCTTTTGTGCATTTAAATGGATTTAGAAGGATTCTGTGCATTTAAAACACTTTACCTCCAAACTATGACTTACACATAAGGGGAAACTGAGGTCCTCAGAGATGTTAAATACCTAGACCAAAGCCACACAGCTAGTAAGTTAGCAGAGCTGGGATTTAGAACCAGATCTAACTTTTCACCACCAATACTCCGATAGAAGTAAGCCGGGGCACTGACAGAGCCCCTCCCAAACCGCAGAGCCCGTTCTAAACCGTGGCCACTCCGTTCTGAGGCCCTGGAGAACTGGGGTTCCACCTTCCTCTCTGTTGAGTGGCTGTACCTTCTCCCCGTGGCTCCAGGCTCCTGTACTGACCTATCCACCTATGGAAAGACTCATCCCCATATGGAAAAAGGGATGTCCCCAGAAGTGCCCGTTCTTAGCAAATATGTGGCTGGTGGTCGCCCAGGGTCCGCCTGACTCCTGGGATGTAGGAGGGAAGTCACAGTAACGGGTCTCTGGTTTCTGGCCAGAGGGGATCGTGGTTGTGGCTTCAATGATGTTCGCAGAAAATGGCCTCATGGAGTAAGGGAGGATGTGAAGTAGGGGAGCTGCCCCACCAAGAGCCATGTGTTCACCCATGAGAGAGGGGAGGAGGCTGCAGGCAGTCCTGGCTGGGAGCAGGGGCACACGTGGACAAGGGTTGTGGACCAGACTTCCAGGCTCTTCCCCCAAAGCCTCTATCCTGGGTCAGGCCAGTGCTCAAAGGGATGAGACCCTCCAGTGGACATCGCTGCATCTCCAAGTACCTCCTTGGGTCATTCTCTCCGGGTTGGACTGTGGGGTCTTTCAGAATCCTAGCTTCCTATTCAGTTTCTTTCTTTCTGTCATGGCTTAATCTGGTGTCCCCTCAATTTAGGGGAATATGTCCCTGAGGCCTAGAAGAAGAGGATCTCACCCAATCAGAACTGTCAAGCAGAGAAACAGGTGTCAGACCTTCTTCCCATCCCAGGATGACAACATTCTGTAATGCTGCAGAAGTCACCCAGAACATTCTGTCCTCGGCGTCTGTGTACACACCGAGCCAGGCCTAGCTTGGTGCCTGATGACTATCAGTCAGAGATGAGCCTAGAGATGCAAGAATCAAGAGGCATTCCCCTCACCCTTCAGGACATTTAAACTAGCACCCTGCGGCTGCCACACACCAGCTGACTTGAGCCCTGGACCTTGGCCAGTCTTGGGAAGAGGGGTATTCATCTTAGCTGCTACTAAATACCATAGTAATAGCTAACCACTGTATAGTGCTTTACAGTAAAGCACTTTACATGTAGTAAACACTTATTTCACTACAGCCATCTGAGGTAGGTAGTATCTCTATCACCACATTACAAACGAGATAGAGGAAAACATGCACGAAGGTTACCTGGCTCAAGGAATTGAGAGTCTTGTTTGAGAACCTGTACTTTTTTTTTTTTTTTTTTTTTGAGAGAGGGTCTCACTCTGTCACCCAGGCTGGAGAGCAGTGGCACAATCATAGCTCACTACAGCCTCAGGCTGGGTACAGCGGCTCACAACTGTAATTCCAGCACTTTGGGAGGCTGAGTGGGGAGGATTGCTTAAGCCATGAGTTCTAGAACAGCCCAGGCAATATAATGAGACCCTGTCTTTACAAATTATTATTATTATTTATATTTATTTATTTATTTTGAGACGGAGTCTTGCTCTGTCACAAAGGCTGGAGTACAGTGGTGAGATCTCAGCTCACTGCAACCTCTGCCTCCCAGGTTCAAGCAATTCTCCTGCCTCAGCCTCCCATGAAGCTGGGACTACAGTTGTGTGCCATCGCACCCAGCTAATTTTTGTAATTTTAGTAGAGATGGGGTTTCACCATGTTGGCCAGGATGGTCTCGATCTCTTGACCTCATGATCTGCCCACCTCAGCCTCCCTAAGTGCTGGGATTACAGGTATGAGCCACCACATCTGGCCTACAAATTATTTTTAAAAATTATCAGGGAGTGGTGGTGCACATCTGTGGTCCCAGCTACTCAGGAGGCTGAGGCAGGAGGATTGCTTGAGCCCAGGAGGTTGCCTTGAGCTGTGATTGTGCTACCGCACCATGAGACCTTTTTTTGTGAGACCACACATTTTTGTGTGAGTCTGTCTCAAAAAAAAAAAAAAAATCATCACCACACCCTTGACTTCCCTTGCTTAAGTGATCCTTCCACCTTAGCCTCCTCAGTAGCTGGGACCGCACATGTGTGTCACCACACTGGGTTGGACCCTGTACTCTTAATGACTGCATAGACCTTGTAGCCTCCATGTCCATTCCCAAAGCACAGGAGTTGTTCCAAAAATATTTATTGAGTGTCTGGGCTTGAGCATGAGTAGGGGGATTTAAACTGAATGGGATATTATGTCTGCCGTTGGGGATAGAGACACATGCAAGCATGAAATTGTCCCTCAACACAAGAAGTGCTGTAATAGAGGCATAAACAACATGGTGGGAAACAAGGAGGGAGGTCATGCTGCCTGGAGCAAGTGTCATGGAAGGGCAGGCATAAGAAGGCAGAAGGACCTTCCAGGCAGAGGGAACAGCATGTGTGCAGGGATGAAAGCTCACAAGAAAGAGAAACATGGACCGGGCGCAGTGGCTCATGCCTGTAATCCCAGCAGTTTGGGAGGCTGAGGTGGGTGGATCACGAGGTCAGGAGTTTGAGACCATCCTGGCCAACATGGTGAAACCCCATCTCTACTAAAAATATACAAAAATTAGCCAGAGGCTGAGGCAGGAGAATCACTTCAACCCAGGAGGTAGAGGTTGCAGTGAGCTGAGATCACGCCATTGAGCTCCAGGCTGGGCAATCAATAGAGAGAGACTCTGTCTTAAAAAAAAAAAAAAAGGGGGGGGCTGGGCGCGGTCGCTCATGCCTGTAATCCCAGCACTTTGGGAGGCCAAGGCGGGCGAATTACGAGGTCACGAGATCAAGACCATCCTGGCCAACATGGTGAAACCCCGTCTCTACTAAAAATACAAAAAAATTAGCTGGGCGTGGTGGCGCGCGCCTGTAGTCCCAACTACTCGGGAGGCCGAGGCAGGAGAATTGCTTGAACCCAGGAGGTGGAGGCTGCGGTGAGCCAAGGTCGCGCCACTGCACTCCAGCCTGACGCCTGGTGACGGAGTGAGACTCTGTCTAAAAAAAAAAAAAAAAAAGGAAGAGAAACATGGAGAACATGGAGCGCCTGAGTGTCAAAACATCATGGGCAGTTGACTGTCAGGGAGGTTGCCAGAGAGCTCAGGGTTGGTTGGTGCATCCATCCTGCTTCCTGCTTCCTGCTCTGGCCTCCAAGCTCCCTGAACCTACTCTGTGCAAAGCACTGTGCCAGGTGTTGGCCCAGAGTGTGGGACTGGAGCAGTGGCCTGGGTAAGGGAGAAAAGCTTTTTAACCAGCTGGAGATCTTTGTGGCTGGTGTCATTCTGGAGGTGAAGAGAAGGCGGCTGGAAAGAGCTACCCAGGGAGGATGATGGGAGAATGTCCAGCTCTGGGCCACCTCTGGACATGAACATTTTGCATACACACAGGGCAGCTGTGTGTGTCTGTTTGGGGCCAGGAGGGGTCCTTCTCTCTCTCTTTTGCCCCCTGCAGCTGGGCTTCTGGAGCTTTCCTATGTCTTGCTTTAGTGCTAACCCTTGGAGGGTTGCCAGGGAAACCGCTGGCCAGCTCCGGGAGAGAGACATAGCGGAGGGAGGAGAGTGGGTGACTCAGGCTGGCTTCCCACACACCGCAACCCCCTCCCCAGTACGTGGAAAGGATCTGGGAGACCCACTTCCCTTGGATCCTAGAGGTGACCCTGGTTATTCTTTCTTCTCTGAAGAGAGCGGTCCCTCCCGCAGCTCTGACTAGTGGGAGCCTGCCAGATTTCCCCAGGAAGGGAACTGGCCCCAGGCACCCCGTCCTTCGTAGGTTCACCCTGGAACAGCGGACAGGTGCATTCGGCCTGGGCGAATGTGAACTCCTGCCGTGCCCATGCAGGCGGGGGAAGCCCCGGCTGAGACGCCCTCCTGGGGCAAACCCAGGATAATTATTGATCGGGACCGCTGTGGACTTCTGACCTCGGCCTGGGAGGGAGAGGACCCGGAACACAGACCTGGGCTCCCAGGGAGGGAGGTGGGCGGGCCGCAGAGGGGGCCAATCAACACGACCACGACAGTGCGCCCTTGCCCTGCTAGTGGTGGTCGACCCAACCCAAACAAAGCAGCATGTGCTTGTGGCGCGGGGCCCGCTGGGACGCCAAGCGGGGAAGACAGCCCCACCTCCGCAGAAAGGGGGTGCTGGCGGCGCCGGCCCCGGCCCCGCCGAGCGCGCCGCCACCCCGGGTGCGCTGAGGGAGGTCGGGTCCCTGCGGGACGGCCGCGGAGCGGGCGCTAGGGGCCCAGGGCTGGCGAGTGCGCGCGGGGCGGAACCAGGAAGCGGAGCGCGCGCGGGCCTGCCGGCGGCGCGCGTCACCGGGCCTCCGCGTGCGAGCGGCGCGCGCGCCCCCGCGGGCCCCGGCGGGAGGAGAGTCGGCGGCCGGAGCCGTCACCCCGGGCGGGGACAGTGCAGGCGACTCCTCGCGGCGGCCCGGCCGAGGGAGGGAGCGAGCGGGCGGGCGGGCGAGCCAGACAGCGGGGCCGGAGCAGCCGCGGACGCCCGAGGGGCCGAGCGAGGTAGGAGCTGCGGGCGAGCCCTGGGCCCGGGGTCGGGGGAGCCAGGCCGGGGAGCCAGCCCGGGTGGGGCCCGCGCTCTAGTCGCCCAGCCGCCCGGCAGTGCCGCGCCGCCGCCATCTCTCCCGGGCCGCGGTGGCTGCGCGCTGGGCGAGGGGCGCGCACGGGGAGAGGGGGTCCGGGCGGGCTGCCGGAGAGGCTGGGGGCGATGCGGGGCGCGCGAGGGGGGCGTGCGGATGCCGCGGCGCGGCGGGGGGCGTGCGCTTTCAAAGCTGTGTGCGCGTGTGCCCGAGTGGGTGTGTGTGAGGACCCCACGCCGACCCTTAGGAGCTCAGAGGGCTGCTGTCAGCCGCCTCGCACCTTAACGTTGCAATTCCGAATAGCCCCAGCCGTCTCCTTGCTTCGACTTCTTTTTTTCAAGAGAGGTGCCCGGACTCCCAGGGATGAGATGAACCTGCGGGGGTGCCTGGTGCGGTGGTGGGCATTAGCAAAGCTTCAAGAAACAGGGCCTTATAAGGAGTCAAGACAACAAATACGAACGTTTCGATACGACTCTGGGGGGCGGGATCCCACATCAGGACCCGCCAGGCCTGGGCTTGTGCGTGTGGCCGTGGGATGCAATGTGCTTTTTCTTTCTAGCCAGGGATAAAGGGTTAAAAGTGCTCCTGGTGTCGGGGGTAGATATGGAGAGTCGAAGGGGAGTTGTTGTATCACAAAAGCTGGTCTGAGGCTAAAGGAATCTGGCAAGATGGTCAGGGTGATCAAAGAAGAAAGAACTTGAGTGGAGCAAGAGGCGTTTGCAAACACTTGTAGCCAGCAGTGATGGGCAAAGAAGAAAAACAAGTGCCAGCTTTTAGGAAGACGGGATTAATGAAAACCACAAGAATTTTAAAGGCTAAAAGAGATACAGATTCTCTGTTTCCCAAAGAGCGAGGGTCAGTTCTTTTCTTCTTGGGCCCTGTGATCCCGCCATACCTTCTATCACATAAATAGTTGTGCCAAAAGTGGGTCAAAGAATGTTAGAGCTGGAAAGGAACCAGCGAAGATTCCACATTCTTTTATTGTACAAATGAGGAAACTGAGGCCCAGATAGGTGGAGTAAGTGGCCTGCTCAGGTGACATGACTGTTGAATAGTTGATTCATGCTCTTCCCAAAGCACCAAGCAGTGTATAGTTCTCCGTCTAGATGCAGTTCCATACATTTTCTCTGCAGTGCCCTCAGGGAATGCCCTTTGAAAGGCCCAGCCTGACACCGAATATCATACTTAGGCTTATGTCATTTTTTTCAGTCTTCAAGTGATGTTTATGGTCTGCTTGTAGCTTAGGTTTCCAGAGCTGTTGGATAGCCGCCTGGGTCATAATAAGCTTTCAGCTGTTGGGTCTACATTATTTCAAATAATTTTGTTATCGTTCAATTAAGATCATAGAACTTTGCCTCTTTCCCCAACATTCTGTTAGTGTCCATTTGCTTAGATTATATTGCGTTATATTAATTCCCTGTCAGTTCCTAGGTGAGGATGTATTTTATTGAGTGTGCCTTTCATGTTTTAAAATTTCATTTTGTCACACTATAAATATTGGATTGGTACTGATCATTTCAAATGGGGAGAATCTTACTGATTGATTTTATTTTAAGGCTTCGGGTTGTTTGTTTATTCATTTGGGTACCAGTTTCCGTCTCATGGAAGATCACAGTTGTTAGAATGGACAGGGCTAAATAAGAGAAGGGGCTGCTGATTTTAAGAAAAACTTCCTATGTGGCAATTTGTGATATCTGTTACATTTAATTAAAACAACACCACACCGTGGGTCAGGTAAGTGCATTATCTAGTAGGTGGCTTGTTTTCTACTGTAGCCTCTGGAAGATGAAATTTTAAGCTCCAGGTTGAGACACGGGGAAGGAATGGAGAGATTTTTTTTTGGTAAAGCAAACCATCAGAAAAAAGAAAAAGTTGATTTCTATCACCAGCAGTTTGGTTATTGCACAACTTGGAGCTAAACTCTGCACAAAATCTTTGCTGTATACCCAACTAAATAAATTATCCCATCTTCTCATTAGTTCCCACCTTTTCAGTACTCATATTTTTTGCCAACAGGATATTAATATGGATTGTGTTAAGAAATTGAAGGTGGATATGTTTCTTGAGTGTGTACTTCATAATATGTATGATAGTAGGAGAAAACTGTGCTATCATTGTTTGGAGTGTTACAACATAAATATTTTGGTCAACACTTCCTATCCTGCTCTGACTTTTCATCTCATCTCCATTTTCTTCCTTTCAGTTGATTGTTTTTATGTCATTTACATATGTAAAAGCCACATCAAGACTAAAGTTGCCATTTATTACCTTTTGATACTTAGGTCAAGTTTTTTCAAATCATAGTATTGTTAGTAGTCAAATTACCGGTAATTTGTGTTAGGCTTATATATTATGAATCCATTTGTTGTGGTTTATTTGGCTTGTTGTTATTTAGGTAGGTGACACAGGTAGTCTTATTGTAAAAAAGAAAGATGTTTTAAGTAGGTAAGTAACATGCTCAAGATTAGCTACAGGTTGCAGGTGGAATCAAAGGAAGCCTAACTATTTTCCTGCCCTACAAACATGTCTGTATCTCATAAAGTTACTCACAGATTTCTGGACATTCTATCTGTGACACATTTTTTCCCTTTGTATTAAGAGTGTAGATTACCACATTATTCCTACAAAAGGAAGCAAAATAACCCTAGTTTATTTGATTTTTCTGATAATTTGAAATTTATTCTTTTAAAAAGCTATCTGGCAGTTCCAGTTTGCTGAACTCTTCAGAAGAATATCCTTTTATTTATTTGCTACAATGAAGTATCAAAATACTTTAACTGTGGCACTTAATAAAAATAATGCTTAAAAGTTAGCTCTTCAAATGTGTGGTATTTAAAGGAAAAAAAAATTTAATTCTGAGCTTCGTGAACAGAACTCTTTTAAAATCATTTTTTTCCCCCTGCAATGTTGAAAACACAACAGTTTTATACTTACTTCTGGGAATAAGAAAGTCAAATTTAACAATCTAGTTTCCATCAATCAGCCAGTTTTTGTACTTAAATTTAAGTTGTAAGCATCATAGCGATAAACATTTTTTAGAAATTGTGTTCACTCTTAATTATAATGGCCTTATTTGAAGTAAAATCTTTTTTTTTTTTTAAAGAAAAAGATGGGGTTTCACCATTATGGCCAGGCTGGTCTTGAACTCCTGACCTCAGGTGATCCACCCACCTCGGCCTCCCAAAGTTCTAGGATTACAGGCGTGAGCCACCACCGCGCCCGGCCTGAAGTAAAATCTTGACATTGGATGTTTTGTTAATGATGATCCTCTGCTACTGGAAAGCTATGCCAGTTTGGAGAAGATTTTACACGTCTAAATCCATACTGTTTAGAAGAGTCATTTACAGGTGTTAGATTTTTAGTGGGTTGAATGAGACCCTCACCTTGAATGGTTTCAGAGTTTAAGTGACGTTTTATTACTTTTGTTAGTTTGGGTCACACCCATGACTTCCTTGGAAGGTATCTTTGAGGTTTGGTTTCCTTTTTTTTTTAAATGGTAATATTGGGGTGGGGGTGCTTCCTGTTTGTATTTTCAAAATTAGGTCCACATGTTAACCTTCTTGTAGTGTCACATTTTTATTTTAAACTTATAAAGACAAACATCAGATGCCACGTGGTTTTGTCTGTGACCCGTGGCGCTACTCCATGACAGTTTTACTGAGTGAAGCCTGAATACCCAGTCTGGAAGGCAAGATGTTCTTGTCTTTCCCTAACTCTCTTCAAGGTGTAACAGCCTTGCAGGGAGTTTTAGAAGAGTAATGAAAGCACAATTAACAGAAAAATGGAGGTGCTGCTCTCTTGTTTCCTCGCAGGTACTTGGAAAATGTACAGCAGTAAGATAGAGCCTTGAATGTCGGTGCTTCAAAGAGGAGTTGCCCTAGGTTTACGTGAGAAAGAATCCCATGTAGTACATGAAGTAGGAATGATAGCCATCTTTCTGGACTAGCCTAAAAGCCATACACAGTGTCATGGAAAAGAATTAAGAACGAGGAGAAATTTAGCAGAGCTCAGGAGGAATCACCTTCAGCCTTAAAACTCTTCCCTGATTCTCTCAGATAACTTTTAAGTGGTCGGTCACTTTTAATAAAAACGTTGGAAAATGAGTTAAATGGAGCCTTGAGAAATATGTATAGATTGTTTTGATGATTAAAGCAAATGTTCTTTTCCTTGCCTTTAACTTGCTTTATTCTAAGAAGTGTAATGACTAAATAGACTTCTAATTGAACCGACATTCAGATGTGTTTGCAGTTTAGGGGGAGTTTACCTCTTCTAACTTTTCATTTAGTAAATGACGTTACTAAGAGTAGTATTGCCTTAGCACAGTTCTGTACAATTCAATTTGCAAATGAAGTTAATGCTTGGAGTATCTTGACTTCCTATTCCCCTGGTGCGCCAATATTCAAGAAACGAGAAGTTGAGAAGTTGTAATTTGTCACATATAGGATGTTTTCTTCTTTAGGTTTATTCATAATAACAATGTCCATTTTCACATGTATGATATCACTGAGATGATGAATACCTGTATTGATTGATAAAGAACATTTATCTTTTTCTGCTTACTTTTGGAAGCTAGCTTGCAAAACCTACTGCAACATACACTCTTTATATATTCTTCTGTTACCTTTGGCACCCTGAATAACCTTTTAAAAAAATTTTACACCTTTCTATTATGAAGATAAATAGCTTCATATTCTATGCTAGTTTTTTGAGGTGCTTGTGCTGACTCATTTTTTAAAATTATACTAAGATATAGAGCATAGTTTGAGAGCAGTAATGAGATTCTCAGAAAATATGAAAACTTTCCTTTCTGACTAGTTAGAGAAAGGTTGGGGAAGACAAGGGGAAATACATCAATGAGCCAATCACTTGTTATTTGTTGGGATTAATTTTGTGACTAATATTTTTAATGCCCATCAGGCTAGTAAATGTGAATTTGGCTTTACCCTGTAATGACAACAGGACAAACCCAACAGGTTTCTAATATTGCTTGTTTTCCCCTGGTAGGGGATTTCTTTGCATATGGGAAATCAGGCCAAAGTTGCCAGTAACAGCCACATTCATGATTTGTATTAAAAATAACTATTCATCATTCTGGGCTAGAGCTCTGCTTAATGTGTCTCACCTGGGAAGATGTTCTGATTATGTATCTAATCATTATGATGCCATCTTTCAAGAAGTGAGCAATTAGCAAGTCCTTCAAATCATGTTCAAAACCCAGAGTTTGAGAAAATGTTCCCATGCCTTCAAGTATGAAGATAATAAAAATATGACCTAATGATTACTGTTCACTGACAGACATTGTTTTCAGCTCTTGCCATGTTTTAACTCGTGATTCTCAGAGGAGTGGGTATGATTCCTAGACGGAAGATGAAGAAATGACCACAGAGAAGTTAAGTAACTTGTCCAAGGTCACATTGCTAGCTGCATCCCTAACTAGTGTACGGCAAAGGCGAGCCGGCCACTGCCGCTTTGTTATAAGACATTTTGTTTCTTTCAGGCTTATATTTGTTTATTTGTGTTCCAAAATGGACTCTTATTGGTTTTTGAATATAGAATATTTTTATATGTTTAGGATTTTTTTAACGTTGATGAAGATGGTTATAAATATTTTTCCAATTAGAGTATATAATTCTGGTGGAAATTACGTTAAAGCAGAGAAAGTCTTAATTTTTATGATAAGTTGTCTTTTGTTCTTCCCCTAGCATTACCATATACATCATAGAAGAAGAGCTATAAGCTGTCTCCTTGGCCTCTGTTTACAAACCAAAGGATCATTTGTCCCCGTGTAATGGGTTCATGTTGACATACGCGTCTCTACCAAGAACTCAGCAGTGCAATTCATTTTATTTACAACTTTATTTTGAGGGGATTTCTGGTCCTCTTCTTGTTTTATTAAAGCTTTTTAGAGCTATTAGTCTTGATTTCTGAGATAGATCTAAGAATTTTACTTATTTGGGCTAATTTATTATCATTATTTATTTATTTATTTTTTGAGATGGAGTCTCACGCTGTTGCTCAGGCTGGAGTGCAGTGGTGCAATCTCAGTTCACGGCAACCTCCGCCTCCTGGGTTCAAGCGATTCTCCTGCCTCAGCCTCCCAAGTAGCTGGGATTACAGGCATGTGCCACCACGCCCAGCTAATTTTTTATCTCTTTAGTAGAGACAGGGTTTTGCCATGTTGGCCAGACTGGTCTCGAACTCCTGACCTTGTGATACGCTCGCCTCAGCCTCCCAAAGTGCTGGATTACAAGGGTGAGCCACCACACCCAGCCTATTTGGGCTAATTTTTTTTTTTTTTTTGAGATGGAATTTCACTCTTGTTACCCAGGCTGGAGTGCAATGGCGCGATCTCGGCTCACCGCAACCTTCGGCTCACCGCAACCTCCGCCTCCTGGGTTCAGGCAATTCTCCTGCCTCAGCCTCCTGAGTAGCTGGGATTACAGGCACACGCCACCATGCCCAGCTAATTTTTTGTATTTTTAGTAGAGACGGGGTTTCACCATGTTGACCAGGATGGTCTCAATCTCTTGACCTTGTGATCCACCCGCCTCGGCCTCCCAAAGTGCTGGGATTACAGGCGTGAGCCACCGCTCCCGGCTGGGCTAATTTTTAATGCAACTGAACTATTGTGTGTCTAGAGCTCTGCAAAGACCGTTAGAAAATAGTCTCAGAATGTTTTTTTTTTTTTCATTTATGATGCTTACTTTCTCTTAGCACTTTTCCTTGGGAGTAGATTGTGAAGTTGAGTCTTAGAGACAGAGTTCACAACCCTAAAGCATAGTGATTTGATTTTGGGAGATCAAGTCACAGACAAGAAGAACTTCAATTCCCTGTGCAGAGAGTATAAACTTGTTCAAATAAACAGAGGATGTTAGCTTCCAGGATTGTCAACTGTCACCTTTGACCAGGGTTGAATTTTCTTTGAATGTTGACAGAAGTTACAATGTCAGTGGAAAAAGCTTAATGTGAGGTATCTATAACTCAGAATTTCCTTATGTTTGTGTCAGTGAGATCCTGCAATTAAAACTGTTTCTTTTTTTCTATGTCTGCTGAGTTTTAAAAGGCTTCACTGGGGTTTTCCAGCCTTTAGGTGAGAGTAAGTTAAAAAGTTTGTGAAAAACTATTTTTTATTGTCTAAAATTCAGAGCCTAGGCCGGACGCAGTGGCTCACGCCTGTAATCCCAGCACTTTGGGAGGCTGAGGCGGGTGGATCACTTGAGGTCAGGAGTTGGAGACCAGCCTGGCCAACATAGTGAAACCCTGGCTCTACTAAAAATACAAAAATTAGCCGGGTGTGGTGGCGCACGCCTGTAATCCCAGCTACTTGGGAGGCTGAGGCAGAAGAATCTCTTGAACCTGGGAGGCGGAGGTTGCAGTGAGCTGAGATCACACTATTGCACTTCGGCCTGGGCGACAGAGTGAGACTTCATCTCAAAATAAATAAATAAATAAATAAAATTCAGAAGCTGTAGCTGGTGGCAAGCCACTGTTTTTGGAGGAGTGGGATTTTAAAAAAATCTAACCTGAGGCCGGGCATGGTGGCTCACGCCTGTAATCCAAGCACTTTAGAGGCCAAGGCGGGCGGATCACCTGAGGTCAGGAGTTCAAGACCAGCCTGACCAACATAGTGAAAACCCATCTTTATTTAAAAAAAAAAAATTCTTATTTTAAATAAATTTAAAAATAAAAATCTAACTTGGGCTAAATGTTAAGCTACATTCATACATGTCATTGTAGCCTTTATAAAAAGAAACTTGAACACTTAATCTCTTAAAGTACTAAAAATTGGAATTCATCAGCTTTGTGATATAGCATTTATTCTACAATATATTAATAGTTTTAAATAGGTAAAATGTTCTGTTAGAAATAATGCTAATTCTATTTTTTTTTGGTTTGATGTTTCTAAAAATCTTTTGGTGATCTTTTAGATTCAGGAAAAGTAGCAAGTTAGAGATCTACAGAAATCTACAGCTCTTTACAAAATGAAACGGTTCAACCCTGTGAATTTGTTTTCAGGATTTGAGATCTGTTTCTGATTCCGGGAAGGTGAGACTCCTACCTCATTTCTGATAGAAAGCGAGGGAGAACTGTGTATAGTGAGAACTGGATACTAGATTCTTACCCCAAAAGGTACAGAAAGTTTCACATGTAGGGATACAATGTAAATTGTCCCTCTTTTTGTATTTTTCTTTGGTTATTGTTTGTTACATAACTATAGTCATGTGTGACTTAATGGTACATGGTGACAAAGTTCTACGAACTGCATTAGGCTTTTTTGTCGTTGTGGGACCGTCATAGAGGGTACCTCCACAAACCTAGATGGCAGACGCTACTCCACACCTGGGCTGTGTGGTAAAGCCTATTGCTCCTAGACTACAAACCTGTATAACATGTTACTGTATTGAATGCTGTAGGCAATTGTAACACAGGGGTAAATTTGTGTAGCTAAACATATCTAAATATAGAAAAGGTACAGTAAAAATATGGCATGAAAGATAAAAAATGGTAAATCTGTACGAGGTACTTACCATGAATGGAGCTTGCAGGACTGGAAGTTGCTCTGGGGAACTCAGTGAGTGAATGGTGAGTGAATGTGAAGGCCTAGGACATTACTGTAGACTTGATAAATACTGCCTGCTTAGGCTACACTAAATGTATTTTGAAAATTGTTTCTTTCTTCAATAATAAATTAATCTTAGTGTATTGTAGTGCTTTTACTTTGTAAACTTTTTACTTTTTTTTTTTTTTTGAGATAGAGTCTCGCTCCTATCACGCAGGCTGGAATGCAGTGGCGCAATCTGGGCTCACTGCAACCTCCATCTCCCAGATTCAAGAGATTCTCCTTCCTCAGCCTCCCGAGTAGCTGGGATTATAAGCATGTGCCACCATACCCAGCTTATTTTTTGTATTTTTAGTAGAGATGGGGTTTCACCATGTTGGCCAGGCTGGTCTCGAACTTCTGACCTCAGGTGATCCACGCCTTGGCCTCCCAAAGTGCTGGGATTATAGGTGTGAGCCACTGTGCCCGGCCAACTTTTTACTTTTTTACACTTTTAAACTCTGTGTAATAACACTTAAACATAAACATGTACAGCTGTACAACAGTATTTTCTTTCTTTATGTTTTTATTCTGTTGACTTTTCTTTTTTTAAAAAAAAAAATTTCAAAACTTTAAAAATGTTTTCTTAAACATGAAGACATAAACACACACATTAACTTAGACCTACACAGGGTCAGGGTCATCAATATCACTGTCCTGTACTTCCACATCTTGTCCCACTGAAAGGTCTTCAGGGGCAGTAACGCATATGGAGCTGTTGTCTCTGTGATAACAATGCCTCCTGAAGGACCTGCCTGAGGCTGTTTTACAGCTAACTTTTTTATATAAGTAGAAGGAGAATAGTCTAAAATAACGATAGAAAGTATAGTAAATACATAAACCAGTAACATAGGCATTTATTATCACTGTCAAGTATTATGTACTGCACATAATTGTATGTACTGGACTTTCATATGACTGGCAGTGCAGTGGGTTTGTTTACACCAGCATCGCCACAAACATGTGAGTCATGCATTGCATTACAACATTATGATGGCTACAGCGTCACTAGGGGATAGGAATTTTTCAGCTACATTATCATCTTATGGGACTACAGTCATATATGTGGTCTAGCGTTGACTGAAACGTCATTATGTGGTGCCTGACTGCATATATGAAAACCCTGAGTGTAGTCATGTTTTACAAGTGAATTTCTCTTGCAGTGAGTTTAAATACCAAGTAAAGATACTAATTTCATTGTAATGTATGTAGAAATTGGCCTTTCTCCTCATGTTGAAGGTATCAAAACAAAATAGAAAATATTTGGCTTCCTGAGTGGCGTGGCTGCAATTCACATGCCGAGCTGATGATGAAGCAAGATCCCTTGACTTTGCAATACCAGAAAAATGCATATAATTAAAAAAAAAAAAATAGAGACAGGGGTCTTGCTATGTTTCCCAGGTGATCCCTCCCACCCCCACCCTCACCCTACCCCCACCTCCACCTCCCACAGTGTTGGGATTACAAGAGTGAGCCATGTGCCATGCCAAAAAGCATATAATTGTAAGGAATGAGCTCTTTTTTCTTTTCTTTCTTTCTTTTTTCTTTTTTTTTTTTTTTTTTGCTCTGTTGCCCAGGATGAATGAAGTGTGCCAGGAATGGGCCCTTAAGTAAGAGAACTTATTACTTTAGGCACACATTTAAAATTTTGTCCAAAAATGTGATATTCCCAAATTTTATGGTTTTGAATTTTATTTATTATTTTATTATTACTATTTTTTAAAGAGTAGGGTCTCACTATGTTGCCCTGACTGGTCTCTAAGTCCTGAGCTCAAGTGATCCTCCCACGTCAGCCTCCAGAGTAGATGGGACTGCAGGTGTAAGCCACTGAGCTTGGCTGGTTTTGAATTTTTTTTTTCTTTTTTAAAAAATTTTTATCTATCAAATCAGTCATATTGCATGGTTTAAAATTTTTATTACCCAAATGTGAAGAGGTCTAGTTTGCACAGAACTTAACATTACATTCCAGTTATATTGGTAAATTTGAACAGGATATAAGTGGCTTTAATAAATAACTGATAAAAGAAGATATATAGATCTTATTGTAAATATACATACATCTTCTTATATACACATAAATATTTAGAACTTCTTTATGTCAGGGTCGGGCGCGGTGGCTCACGCCTGTAATCCCAGCACTTTGGGAGGCCGAGGCGGGTGGACCACGAGGTCAAGAGATCGAGACCATCCTGGTCAACATGGTGAAACCCCGTCTCTACTAAAAATACAAAAAAAAATTAGCTGGGCGTGGTGGCGCATGCCTGTAATCCCAGCTACTCAGGAGGCTGAGGCAGGAGAATTGCCTGAACCCAGGAGGCGGAGGTTGCGGTGAGCCGAGATCGCGCCATTGCACTCCAACCTGGGTGACAAGAGTGAAACTCTGTCTCAAAAAAAAAAAGAACTTCTTTATGTCACAAAACTTACCACTTGCCACCAAAGCTAAGTGGCAAAATAAAAAAAAATTTCTAACATATATAACAAAGCATTATGGGTAAATATTCTTATTATATAAATAATCTATATAAATAGTAAGAAAAAGATGATTCCCATAATAGAAAATGAACAAAAGAAGTAATACATAGTCGATAATCATTTGAAACAGTTTTCACTCACACTAGAAATCAAAAAATGGGAATAAAAATGACTTTTTTTCAGTTAACAGCTTTATGAAGACTGAAATTTTTGAAAAATGAGAGCCATGTTTCTTGGGAATGTGGGGAACTGGACTTTCATACTCATTGGTTGGAATGAAAATTGGTGCTTTTTTTTGGAAGGCAGTTTTATACATGTATTGAGAGCCTTTAAAGAGTGCATACCCTTTGACTTAGTAGTTTCATTTAGATGAATTTCATTCTAGGACATAATCTGAAATACGTTTAAAGGTTTGTATGAAAGGATATTCCTCACAGTGTTATTTAAAATAGCAATAAATTCGAAAAAATCTTGGCGTTTGCATTGGAGGTTTAATAAACTAAATCATTTGTTATTCCTGTGTATAGCTGTCCAATGGAATATTATTCAGCTTTTTAAATTATGTTATAAAACAATATTTAATGACCACAAAATTCGCTATGTATTACTAAATGAAAAATCAAATTACAAACAATCATATACAATTGTGCCTGGAAAAAAGAATAGGCATTGAAAAAAGATTTCTTCTGGGTTGTGGGTTTCCAAGTGTGTGTGCTTTCTACTATCTTTCCATTTTTCTATAATAAACAGATTATGGCTGGGTACAGTGGCTTATTCCTATATTTCCAGCACTTTGGGAAACTGAGGTGGGAGGATCACTTGAGTCCAGGAGTTCAAGATCAGCCAGGGCAACATAGCAAGAGTCCATCTCTACAAAAAAATTAAAAAATTAGCTGGGCATGGTGGCACGTGCCTGTGGTCTCAGCTACTTGGGAAGATGAGGTGGAGGATCACTTGCACCTGGGAGTTCGAGGCTGCAGTGAGCTGTGGTTGAGCCACTACACTGATCCTGGTTAACAGAGTGAGACCCTGTCTCAAAAACAACAAACAAAAACAAACAAAAAATATGATCATACAGAAAATCCTTTTGTAATCAGGAAAATAGTTGTCTTTAAAATGGCATTGTATTTTGATTTACCTCAGAATACGGAATTTGTTTTTTGTTTTCAGTGTTTTCTTTTTAGAAGCAGAAAAAGGAGTTTGTGATGTTTTTGTTAAATATTTGGTATAGTATCCTATTCTTTGACATCATTTGTGGAACTATATTAAAATAATCATAATTCCATTTAACATTTTTAGAGTTAAAATAATTTGAACTTTAGGACTGAGTTATTTCCTATGCTTGGTGGTGGCCTTTATATTTTTACACAGAAGCTTATGGAGAATTACATATACATATATTTTTTTGAGGCAGAGTTTCACTCTTGTTGCCCAGGCTGGAGTGCAATGGCAAGATCTTGGCTCACTGCAACCTCCAACTACCGGGTTCAAGCAATTCTCCTGCCTCAGCCTCTCCCGTAGGTGGGATTACAGGCATGTGCCACCACGCCTGGCTAATTTTTTGTACTTTTAGTAGAGATGAGGTTTCTCCATGTTGGTCAGACTGCTCTTGAACTCTCGATGTCAGGTGATCCACCCACCTTGGCCTCCCAAAGTACTGAGATCACAGGCGTAAGCCACCAAGCCCGGCCTGGGTTTATTTTTTTTATAATTCTATTAGTCACACTTAATGACTTCTCTAAATGTTTATTATGGTACTCATTTGGGAATATCTGGTAAAGGAAATCTCTAGTGAAAGATACTTTCTCTTGGGTATAAGTCATTGCTAATACCCAAGATTTATGTTTTGCCTTAATTAAATTCACATTAAATTGTTTCTTTGTAACTAGAATTACTGTTAAAAAGCATTTTCCTGCATGGACAACATGCAAGACCCTATCTCTACAAAAAATAAAAATATTAGCACGGGGTGCTGGTGTACACCTATAGTCCCAGCTGCTCAGGGGGTTGAGGTTGGAGGATTGTTTGAGCCTGGGAGATGGAGGCTGCAGTGAGCTGTGATCGCTCCCCTGTACTCTATCCTGGGTGACAGAGCAAGATTCTGTCTCAAAAGAAAAAAATAGAATTGTAACACTTTAAGGAGTTTAAAGAAGAGGAATGAAAGTGAATTATGAGTTGATATTTCAAAAGAATTTTTTAAAAATTATAACCTTAAAAAAATATAAATTTTTGAAGCCAGCAGACTTACTTATTTCATGTAAAATTTAATTAAGTAAAAATCTATTTTAGGCCAGACAAGATGGCTCACACCTATAATCGTAGCACTTTGGGAAGGCGGAGGGGGAAGGATCGCTTGAGGCCAGGTGTTCGAGACCAGACTGGCCAACATAGTGAGATCCCATCTCTTTTTATATTTTTAAAAAATCTGGTTAGGCACAGTGGCTCACGCCTTTAATCTCAGCACTTTGGAAGGCTGAGCTTGGCTGATCACTTGAGCCCAGGGGTTCAGAAGTGGCCTGGGCAACATGGTTAACCCTCATCTCTAGAAAAATACAAAAATTAGCCGGAGATGGTGGTGCGAGCCTGTAGTCCCAGCTGCTTGGGAACCTGAGGTGGGAGGATGGCTAGAGCCCAGGAGGCAGAGGTTACAGTGAGCTGAGATTGTGCCGCTACACTCCAGCCTGGGTGACAGAGCGAGAGACCCTGTCTCAAAAATTAATCAATAAATAAATAAAAATAAAAAATCTATCTTAACTTGGATTGTGCTTTGGAATTTATTATAGTGAAATTGGTATAACAATTTTATTTTAAGCCAGTTTGGGGAATACTGAAACATTTTTAAAAATCACATAGTACCTTTTAGTGTTTTTAAAACCTAAATCCATAATTAAAATTCATGAAGTAAATAAGTATTTTTCTGTATTAAAGGTAAAACTATAAACATGTATTGCTTAGTATGCCTACATAAATAAATCATTCTCTTTGACTTTTTGGTTCTTTTTTGCTTATCACCTCTGTTTCCTAAAAACGTGATAATCTCATTTAATTCAAAATTATGTTTTCTGGCAGGATATGGTGGCTTATGCCTGTAATCCCAGCACTTTGGGAGGATGAGGCAGGCAGATCACTTGAGTCGGGAGTTCAGGACTAGCTTGGCCAACTTGGTGAAACTCTGTCTCTACTAAAAATACAAAAATTAGCTGGGCATGGTGGCAGGCACCTGTAATCTCAGCTACTTGGGAGGCTGAGGCAGGAGAATTGTTTGAATCCTGGAGATAGAGGTTGCAGTGAGCCTAGATCACACCTTTCCACTTCAGCCTGGGTGACAGAGTGAGACTCTGTCTCAAAAAAAAAAAAGAAAAAATTGTATTTTCCTTTCAGTTCATTTATAGTTGCTGATTTTCTCTGTAATCTGTTTTACCGATAAAATATCATGACCAGTTAGAGTACTCTCTTTTTTTCTCTTATATATCTGAGTCATTCTCACCAAACCATGAAGTATTTAAAAAATCATGTAACTTTGGGGCCTCATATTTGGCACCATATATTTTAGAATACGTCATCAGTAAGTTACGAAACATAGTTTAAAAATTAATATGTAAAATGATTTATTGCTTCATTTAAAACTAGTTACTTGATCATCTTCTAGTATTTTATCATTTTGAACACTTGGAGAGTATCATGAAGATAAGTCTTTTTTTCTTTTTTCAGTCCATAAATCTTAAGGTTATTTCCATTAAAGAAACGCAAATATATGTAAGATTGAAAAGACTTGAAAAAAAATTTCTTTTGGCTGGGCGTGGTGGCTTGTGCCTGTAATCCCAGCACTTTGGGAGACCGAGGTGAGAGGATGGCTTGAGCCCAGGAGTTCAAGGCCAGCCTGGGAAGCAAAGCAAGACCTCATCTCTATTAATAAAAAATAAATAAACAAATAAATAAATAAAATTACTTCTTTCAGAAGTTAGTGATACATTTCTGTTAGAAACTCTTTACTGTGCTTTTTGTTTCTTAGCTGCTGGAGGGACCTTCGGGGTAGTGTACATGCCAGTATGTTTCAAAATTACTTCCAAAGTGAGTAAAGAAATTTATCCCAAAATTGTATGATAATTGGGCTACCAGTCAAGATAAGAGTAAGTACTAAGTAAATATTTGTTGACTAGTGAATGAATGGCTGTACAATCACATAATGGTTTGTTTGTTTGTTTGTTTGTTTTTTTTTTGAGACGGTGTTTTATTCTATTGCCCAGGCTGGAGTGGAATGGTGCGATCTTAGCTCACTGCAACCTCCGCCTCCAGGTTCAAGCTATTCTCCTGCCTCAGCTTCCCAAGTAACTGGGATTACAGGCCTGTGCCACCACTCCCAGCTAATTTTGTGTTTTTAGTAGAGACAGGGTTTCACCATGTTGGTCAGGCTGGTCTCAAACTCCTGCCCTCAGGGGACCCGCCTGCCTTGGCCTCCAAAAGTGCTGGGATTACAGGTGTGAGCCACCGCATAATGGTTTTTAAAGCCGTTAGGCAACAATTTACTCTATTAAACTATATATATCTAGTGTTTCCTAACTGGGGATCAGGACTAATAAAATCATTGGGTCTCTTCCTGGTAAAATATACATACACATACAGTTTTTGCATACATTTTAAGGAATTAATGGACTTAAGATCCCCTACTCTGAGTGACCAGCTGTCTCTGAACAAAAGTAATCGAGGTGAGGGCATATGGAGAAGAGATAACAAATAATCCAAATTTATGGTTAAAACAAACCTCTAGCCTGATCTTGTTTGGGAGCTTGTTTTTCTGGGAACTCAATAAATATCAATCTACTTCAACATTTTTAAGGTCTGTGTCCCATCATACAGCCCTCCCCAAATTATAATCGTTCATATCTATTAATAGATATTTAGGTTATTTCCAGTTTTGTGTTTTTTTTTTTGAGGCGGAGTTTCGCTCTTGTTGCCCAGGCTGGAGTGCAGTGGCACCATCTCGGCTCACCGCAACCTCTGCCTTCCAGGTTCAAGTGATTTTCCTGACCCAGCCTCCCGAGTAGCTGGGATTACAGACATGCAGCACCACACCTGGCTAATTTTGTATTTTTAGTAGAGACGGTGTTTCTCCATGTTGGTCAGGCTTGTCCAGTTTTTTTACTTTTATAAACAACACTGCAGATTCTTAGATGGAGTAGATTTTTTCACATTTATGGGACCATCTTCTGACGTTCTAGAATCGTAATTGCTGAGTCATTTGCATAAATAGTGCCAATCTGCCCTCCAAAAAGACGAACCTAGTCTGCCTGCTCACCAGTGAACAGTACATGAAGGTGATGGCGATTTCCCCACAGCCTCCGTAATCGAGTATTGGCAGCTGTTTCATCTTTGCCAGTCTCTTGTATTTGTTTGCATTTCTTTGATTTCTATCAAGATGAGACATTGCTTTCATATGTTTATTGGCCATTTTGTTTCTTTGTGATATGCCTTTTTATTTCATTAGTTTGCTTTTGTATTACAGGTGTTTGAGTCTTCCCAAAGCTCTTTTGACTAACGTATTAGAAATGATTTTCTGCCATTTTTATTTTTTGGCTTATAAGTTTATATAGTATTTCACATTTTTGTACAGCAAAATGTTGAACTATTTTTTCATATATATATATATATGTATATATATATATATTTTTTAATAGAGATGGGGTGTCACCATGTTGGCCCAGCTGGTCTCGAACTCCTGACCTAAGATGATCCACCCATCTCAGCCTCCCAAAGTGCCGGGATTACAGGCGTGAGCCACCGCGCCCGGCCAGAATGTTGAACTTTTATGTAGTCTTTTCTGGTCTAGTGATCAAGACATGCCTAGGAAAACCACCCTGATGTGAGTCCCAATTGTAATTTTCTTAGTCTGTATAACAATAAAAAGTAAAAATAACAGATAAAATTAATTTTAACAATATATTTAATTTAATATATTAAGAACTATCAATATAAAAATTATTGATTAATGTAGTATATTGAGCCGGTTTGGCAAGCCAAGGCAGGAGGATCACTTGAGTCCAGGAGTTTGAGACCAGCCTGGGCAACATAGTGAGATTCAGTCACTAGCAAAAAAAAAAAAATTAGCTGGGCATTTGTGACGTGCACCTGTAGTCCCAGCCACTCAGGAGACCAAGGTGGGAGGATCACTTGAGCCCAAGCAGTTAAGACTGAAGTGAGCCGTGTTCATGCCACTGCGTTCCAGCCTGGGCAACAGAGTGAGACCTTGTCTCAAAAAAAAAAAAAAAAAAAACACCCCACAAAAACACAGATATTTTACATTCCTTTGTTTTGTACAAATCCTTCAAAATCTGGTGTGTATTTTGCACTTAGAAAATCTCTCAATTTAGCCACCAAATTTTCACCAGAAATGCACAAACTGCATTGAGATTTTATAAAACTTTCAGTTGATAAAGTTGATTCACATACTCAAGTTGTTCCAAACAAACGGAAAGGTTTTCCAAGTATTAAATTGAACACCAGTTTCTAGGTTTACATTTAAGTTATTAAAGTAACATAAAGTTTGCAGTTGAGTTCCCCAATCGCACTAGCTACATTTCAAGTGCTTAGGTAGCACATGCTGCTAGCGGCTATGGTAGTAGTGTGGTTACAGGCCTTCCAACGAAGGGAAGTGAAATATAGGCTGTCTCCTGCTTTATAACATCTGGCTTACAATCTGCAAATACAAATAGAGTCGCTTGGTGCAGCAAACCACCATGGCACATGTTTACCTATGTAACAAACCTGCACATCCTGCACATGTATCCTGGAACTTAATAAAACAAAACAGGCCTAGCACAGTGGCTCATGCCTGTAATCCCAGCACTTTAGGAGGCCGAGGCAGGCGGTGGATCATGAGGTCAAGAGATCGAGACCATCCTGGCCCACATGATGAAACCCCATCTCTACTAAAAATACAAAAATTAGCTGGGCATGCGTGCCCATAGTCCCAGGTACTCAGGAAGCTGAGGCAGGAAAATCGCTTGAACCTGGGAGGCAGAGGTTGCAGTGAGCTCAGATCACGCCATTGCACTCTAGCCTGGGCAACAGAGTGAGACTCGCATCTCAAAAAAAAAAAAAAAAAAAATAGGGTGTCTCTTGCCCTGTGGAAACTTTGAAGCCACTGCTCTGTAGGAAACAAAAGTGTCTCTTACCCAAAGAAAGTGATGCCCTTGAAGCTTCCTACCAGACCCCCACCCCCAAGACACACCCAGACATCCACAGATGCAACCTGTTGTTTGAAAATTGCTGCACCCTTGCATGACTGAAGCATTATGCATGTCCTTGGAGCTCCTGCTTTCAGAGGACCTCTCATTTCTTGGGAGTAGAAAAGCCCTCTTTGGCCAGGTGCAGTGGCTCATGCCTGTGATCCCAGCACTTTGGGAGGCCACGATGGGAGGATCTCTTGAGCCCAGGAGTTTCAGGTCAGCCTGGGCAACTGAAGATAGTGAGATCCCATCTCTGAAAAAAACATCTAAATAAAAATAAACAGCCCATAATGTGGTATGTTCTGGGGTGGTATTAAAAAATAATAAATAAATAAAAATAAACAGCCCACCCTGTTTTAGATATACCTCAACTGTCAAATCACTTTTAGGCAGGATATTTTGCTGTTTTTGTTTTGTTTCAGAGTGTTGTTTTACTTCATTTTTGAAACTGAGTTTGTCTAGAAAAGAATCATATTCACCTTTTGGTCTAAGCGACTCTTCATGTTTATGAAATACATCAAGTTGATGCCTAAAATTGGAGATCTACTTACAGATGAAATTTTTCCTTTCAAAATAAATGCCTCCACCCCTCACCCCCGCCGCAGTGTTCCTATAGTCGTAGGAGACACTTAAGGGAGGGGAACAATTATTAGTTCCCTTTAGGTGAGGTGGTAGCTTCCCTAAACTGCCAGGTTCCCACCATGACTGGTAACTCCACCGTGTGAGGAATACTGAACAAATGGAGCTTTGGAAGGAAGACACGTAGAGAGATCCTGGTATCTAGGTAGATGCCCACTACCTACTTAGTTTATCTTAATTTAATGGTTTTTTTTTTTTTTGAGACAGAGTCTCCTTCTGTCACCCAGGCTGCAGTGCAGTGGCATGATCTTGCATCACCTCACCATTCATCTCCCAGGTTCAAGAGATTCTCTCATGCCTCAGCCTCCCAAATAGCTGGGATTACAGGCACGTGCCACCACACCCAGCTGATGTTTGCATTTTTAGTAGAGATGGGGTTTCGCCATGTTGTCAGGCTGGTCTCAAACTCCTGACCTCAGGTGATTCGCCTGCCTTGGCCTCCCAAAGTGCTGGGATTATAGGCATGAGCCACCACGCCCAGCCAACCTTTTAACATTAAATAAACTATTCAATAACTTTTACTAATTGGTGGACTTCAGGGACCCCCTTTATGTTACTGTGTTGCCAAAAGTAGGTTCATTATAACGTTGAATACATCCTAATGTAGTTTACTGAATGTAAATTATTCCTCAATAAATTTGAGGATAATTTCCATAAAGGGAAACAAATTCCTTTCTTCCAAATATACTATGACAGCCTATTTTGAAATATTTAAAATATGTCCTTAAATACGAAAATTAAAGAGCAGGCATGAAGTTGTTCTGCTCCAAGGAGTCATTCTTTTGATTTAAAATTCATTATAATTTCCTGATTGTCTAGTGGTTAGGATTCAGCACTTCTAAAATTCATTATATTGATTCTACAAAAGTATATTGTGTGGAATTGAGAAACACATGGGCATTTTTAAGTATTTCAAAATATTTTTGCTATACCTAGGTTTTCACTGAGATGGCATTTGTTGTTTTAGTAGAATTTGACCTGTATTTTATTCTGTGGGAAAAAGAAGAAAGTAAACGTTGACTAGCCACCTGCCACCCTGTACTGCTGTTTGTTTGTGGTCCCATTGTGAATTGTTAACTCCATTCTCTGTATTTTTAGTGCTTTTTGAAGGTTGAATCTGCAAATCATCTTTGAAAGATAAAGGATTTGATTTGATTGTGAAAGTTATCCTCTAAATAAAACTGTATGTCCTGGATCAAAGCTGGAATAGTGCCACACCGTAGTGATCTTAACTGTGGAATCCTTGATTGCACCCGATTTGTTTTGCACATACAATTGCTCCATAAAGATGATCAGCTTTCCGCAGAGATGAACAGATGTTCTGGTTTTATCAGAAATTGCTTTTGCATCACCAAGACTTCACAAAAGCCAATAATCCCCCTGTTAGTCTGATGTTGTGGAGATGCTTTTAAAACTTCTTTGTAAATACTAGTTTGAAGGCACAGACTTTGTCATTGATCTGTAAGATTCAATTGTCAGGTGGTATGTTTCCCCTCAACAGAAATAAAGAGAAGAAGATTAAAAACAAAAACTAGAAAGTATAGTAGGGACGCAATTATTTATTTACACTTTAAAGTATTTGGCTGGGCACGGTGGCTCACACCTGTAATCCCAGCACTTTGGGAGGCAGAGGTGGAGGTGGGGGCGGGGGGATCACGAGGTCAAGAGATCAAGACCATCCTGGCCGTCATGGTGAAACCCTCTGTCTACTAAAAATAGAAAAATTAGCAGGGTGTGGTGGCATTCGTCTTTAGTCCCAGCTACGTGGGAGGCTGAGGCAGGAGAATCGCTTGAACCCGGGAGGCGGAAGTTGCAGTAAGCTGAGATCGCGCCACTGCACTCCAGCCTGGTGACAGCGCAGGACTCCATCTCAAAAAAAAAAAAGTATTTAATATTACACACCATAATCTAAGTTCCATAAAGCATGTGTGTTTTATTCACTGCCACATTCTTAGTACATAGAACAGAGCCTGACATGTAATAGGTACTCAGTAAGTATCTGTTAAATAAGTATAGTAGTCCTGCCTTATCCCCAGGGGATGCCTGAAACCTGAGATAATTTTGAATCCTATATATATATATATAGTTTTTTTCCTATACTTATGTAACTGTGGTAAAGTTTAATTTATAAATTAGGCACAATAAGAGATTAAGAATATTGATAATAAAATAGAACAGTTATTACAATATACTGTGATAAAAGGTGTGTGAATGTAGTCTTTTAAAATACTGCATCTTACTGTGCAGTACTGTGGGTAGCAGAAAGCATAGAAAACAGAATCTCAAATGAGGAAAGACTACGGTATTCCCTTTTAATCTCAGTATAGCAGCTGTATCCAGAGAGCTTCAACCCTCAGAAGGACTGAAAGTGTGCTCTTTACTGTGGAAGAAAGAAAAAGACGGGCTGGGCGTAGTGGCTCATGCCTGTAATCCCAGCACTTTGGGAGCCTGAGGCAGTAGGATCACTTGAGCCCAGGAGTTAGAGACCAGCCTGGGCCATAGAGTGAGACCCCGTCTCAAAAAAAAGGCTGAGGTTGAGGCGCCAGGGGAGAAAAGAGGGGGCAGCAAATATCTTGTTTCCTTTGGATTTCAGAATTAAAGATGGAAAAAACTGAGTTTATTAGGCAAAAACTGGCTTTTTACCCCCATTTTAAAGATTATGGATATATATATATCATAAAATTTACCATTTTTAACCTTTTTTGAGACAGTGTCACCCAGGCTGGAGTGCAATGTCATTATCTCAGCTCATTGCAACCTCTGCCTCCTGGGTTCAAGCAATTCTCCTG
Source organism: Aotus nancymaae (assembly GCF_030222135.1). Lineage (NCBI taxonomy): Eukaryota > Metazoa > Chordata > Mammalia > Primates > Aotidae > Aotus > Aotus nancymaae. The sequence continues at coordinate 24,511,138 of NW_026988504.1, forward strand.
CCTCAGCCTCCCGAGTAGCTGGGATTACAGGTGCGTGCCACTATGCCTGGTTAATTTTTGTATGTTTAGTAGAGGTGGGGTTCACCATGTTGACCAGGCTGGTCTGGAATTCCTGACCTCAGGTGAACCGCCCACCTTGGCCTCCCAAAGTGCTGGGATTACAGGTGCACCTGGCCATTTTAGCCATTTTAAAGTACAGTTCAGTTGCATTAAGCACATTCACATTGTTGTGCAACCATCAGCACCTGGTCCATCTCCAGAATTTTTTCATCATCCTAAACTAAAATTCTGTATTCATTAAACAGTAATGAGAAGGTTGGGTGTGGTGGCTTATGCTTGTAATCCCAGCACTCTGGGAGGCTGAGGCAGGTAGATCATGAAGTCAGGAGTTCGAGACCAGCCTGGCCAACATGGTGAAACCCCGTCTCTACTAAAAATACAAAAATTAGCTGGGCATGATGGTGGGCACTTGTAATCCCAGCAACTAGGGAGGCTGAGGCAGAAGAATCACTTGAATCTGGGAGGCGGAAGTTGCAGTGAGCCAAGATCATACCACTGTACTCCAGCCTGGGTGACAGAGCTAGACTGTCTCAAAAATAAAAAAATGAAATTTAAAAATAAATAAATAAATAAAATAAACAATAATGAGAAGAAAACTCTCCATTTGCCCCTCCCCGCAGGCCCTGACAGCCGCCATTCATTCTTTCTGTTTTTATGAGTTTGACTACTCGAGGCATCTCATGTAAGTGGAATCATACACTATCTGCCGCTTTGTGTTTATTATTTTTTTTTCAACATGATCCTTTTGCTTGGAGACTTCACAGTTTTTCTTCCCTTGATGGTTTAGTTTTTGCTTTGTACCTAGACCTGGCCAGTGATGCATATGCAATGAGTATGCAAAGACAAGTTAATTCCGCAGCTTGTTGCATACCACTAGGTGGTTATTAAAGCTTTGAAAATGTGATTCCTCATCTGTATGTCTGTAGGCTTATCTACTCCAAGTCTTGCTGATAAACCTGCACTGACAGTAATAGCAAAGATTAGTCTTTCTCCATGTTTCATAAAACAAATTGTTCTTCTTATAGCCTGATTATGAACTGCAAAATTACAGGTACATTGTTGTAATTATTTATATAGACAATGAGACACACCCTCCACAGGGGACCTCGGCTTTGAGGGAGGTTCTGATTGTAGTGTCATTAAGAAATGACAGTTGAGAAACTCATTTTCCTTTCCCTTCCAGTTTGTCCCTCCCTCCCTCTCTTTCTTACTTTTTTCTTTCTTTTTCATTCTTATTTTTCTGAGTAGTTGCTAAAGAGACAACCTGATCTTAGGAGTCCAAATATAGGTGAAATAGTCATAGCTCTCTAGCAGTTCACCTGGAGGGAGAGAGAAAAAGAGAGTAAGAGAACCAAAATGAAGGGGGAAATATCCTTTTTTTTTTTTTTTTTTTTTTTTTGAGACAGAGTGTTGCTCTGTCACCAGGCTGGAGTGCAGTGATGTGATCTCGGCTCACTGCAACCTCCGCCTCCTGGATTCAAGCAATTCTCCTGCCTCAGCCTCCAGAGTACCTGGGACTATAGGTGTGTGCCACCACCCCCAGCTAATTTTTGTATTTTTAGTGGAGATGGGGTTTTACCATGTTCATCAAGATGGTCTTGGTCTCTTGACCTCAAGATCCGCCCGCCTCAGCCTCCCAAAGTGCTGGGATTACAGGCTTGAGCCACCGCGACTGGCTTTCTTACTTTTTTTTTAAGGACAGAAACTAACTTGTTGAGGAAAAAGAGAAATATATTGGGAGTTCTGATTGGTAAGAACAAAGAGAAAGAGGAGAGCTTTGAAGAATGATTTGAAAAGTAATCTCTGGAGTTTAGCTTTAAAGCAGGATCTTGGGCTGTAGATGACTTTGTTATTATTATTTTTTTGGTTTTTAACGTTAGTGCCAACATTCAGATATTATTATTATTTTTTAAAAGACAGAGTGCAGTGGTGCGATTGTGGCTCACTGTAGCCTCAAACTCCTGAGCTCAAGCCATCCTCCTTCCTCAGCCTCCTGAGTAGCTAGGACTGCAGGCACATACCACCATGCCTGGCTAATTATTTTATTTTTATCTTGTAGAGACAAAGTCTCCTTGTGTTGCCTAGGCTGTTCTTGAACTCCTGGCCTCAAGTGATCCTCCTGCCTCAACCTCTCAAAGTGCTGGGATGTTGTGGACTCCTTTAGAGCCTCTTGAAATAGAGCTAGTAAAGTGATTTTCTCCACTGTATCCGTGCTCATTTACATTGGGCAGATCACTTCTACTTGACCTCATAGTTTCAGCCTGTGACATGAAGGGTCAACAGGTAGATTCGGAACCATCAGTTTAGGCTGAAGCCCATAGAATATGAAAGGTATTTTTAAAGTGTATTTTTATAGTGTCTACAAATGCAGGTATTAAAGTGCCAGAGACAGAAGTATTGACAACGAGAAATTATCCAAAACTAGGCCAGGCGCGGTGGCTCATGCTTGTAATCCCAGCACTTTGGGAGGCAAAGGTGGGAGAATCACTTGAGGCCAGGAGTCAGAGGCTGCAGTGAGTTCTGTTCATGCCACTGCTCTCCAGTCTGAGCCACAGAACGAGACCCTGTTTCCAAAAATAATAATCATCATCCAAAACCAAGATTGGCTCCTATTGGAAAGGTGGATATGGTTGTGATAGAATTTAGCAACACCAATACCTTGCTATTTCTGACTTTAGGATGTTAGGAGACTTTTTCAGTCCTTCCTGTTTAAATATGAATAGACATGTATTGCCATTATTCCCCTGCCCCTACTTCTCCCAAATTTGGATTGCTAGTATTTATGTAAGTTTACTAGTGACAAATAGTTTTTGCATTTCCCATTTCTTGTCATAGGGCCCTCTTTCAGTTCAATATGCTTTTATTGGCACTTACTTTGGTTTACTTTACAGCAGCAGCTGCTAATTAGTGACAACTTTTGAACAAGCAGCTTGTCATTTTTGGCAGAGATAGAGGACATCCATAGCAAGTCAAGACTATATTTTCATTTGCTAAATTTACTTTGCTACATGGAAATACATCTTAGATAAAAAATAGTCAAAGGTGGCTGTGTTTACTGAACTATCTTCCTGAGTTGGCATTCTGTCTTGTAGTTGAAGAACTCACAGAGATTAAAAATAGGGAAAGAAAGAGGTTCAGTGTCTATCAGACTGATACCATTAGTCCTGAGTCATCCTTCTAACATTAATCTACATTCTGGGTACAGAACCTCATCATCTTGTTTTGGCACAATCATAAATCTTTCTGGATTGTGGTTAGTGGCATACATGGTAACTGAAGGAGTGAATTGTTGACAAATGTGCTTCTCATTTATACTCAGCTTCTTTCTTGAGATATAATTAAAAGAAAGGTTAGTTTGCTCAGAGAAGATGCTTTCTTTGGAATTTCAGCTCATCTTAGCATCATCATATTTCATGTAATTCTTCTCTTTGAAATTGCGGCAATAAAGTGTTAGCTCTATTTTACAAACTTGTCACGATGTTTATGGAGGTGGCACTACTTGCTCTTATGTTTACCTTGATTAGCACCAATGATGAGTCAAAACCTCCGTCATGGTTTCTATAAAGTGTGATTCAGTCCTATTATTCCTGTTATAAGGATTCAAGTTAACGACCTTCACAGTGTTAAAAATATCCTGAAGGAAATAACAGCTACCATCCATTTCCCCCAATTTAGGTTCTTTCTGTAACATGAAGGTCTACAAAAATTGTATTTAATACACAATTACTGAATACCAACCATGTGTATCAAGTACTATATTAAGGAAATCAAAATGAATGAGAGAGACACGGTCCTCGCTCTAGGATGGCTTACAGTCTATTAGTCAGGCAGCAGGTAACTCAGTTGCTTGTGTTCTTATGCCCAGAGTGTAGGGTAAATTCTAATTCTAGAGGAGGAAAACATCCTATCTTTTGAAAATAGGATGATCGGCCAGGCACAGCGGCTCACATCTATAATCCCAGCACTTTGGGCGGCTAAGGCTGGCAGATCACAAGGTCAAGAGATCGAGACCATCCTGGCGACGTCATGAAACCCTGTCTCTACTAAAAAATATATTAAAAAAATGTATATATTAGCTGGGCATGGTGGCACACGGCTGTAGCCCCAGCTACTCAAGAGGCTGAGGCAGGAGAATAGCTTGAACCCAGGAGGTGGAGGTTGCAGTGAGCCAAGGTCGCACCACTTTACTGTAGCCTGAGCAACAGAGCAAGACTCTGTCTCAAAAAAAAAAAAAAAGGATTATCAAAACGATCAGAGACATTGGATACAAATACTGTATTGATTCTATTTCTAGCTAAGGTGTTAAAGATTGTGTGAGGCACCTTTCATGGGAGTATGGAACTGCCAGGTGTCTTTGTCCCAAATTTCCCCTAGACATATTACACAGCACTGTTAAATTCAGAAGTTGCCTTCTGTATCAGAGTGTCTGTTTCTTGATGGCATGGCTTGGAGAACCCAGATGATCTCCTAGCATTTGACTCATACTTAATGCACATCAACAACAGTAACATAGTTATTTGTGTATTTTCATTTTTTTTTTTTTTTTTTGAGATGGAGTTTCACTCTTGTTACCCAGGCTGGAGTGTATATTTTCATTTTAACATGTGTTAATTACAGTAGGAATTTATCATGTATACCTCGTCTGCGACCCCATGCACAGTAGCATCAGGTAAGTTGATGTTGAGTTATTGGTATCATGTGAACAGGTATCCAGATGGCAGCTAACTTCAGTATCCTTTGTTATCCTGTCTTACATTTTGGAGTGTTTTGCAAGTTTTTTTCTCATTTGTATTAATGATATTGCCCCATGTATGCGAAATGTTTTCTGCCATTAGAAAACCTGAGTTTCAGATGATATTGGTGATGGGTAATAATGTAAGTAACGGAAACCCATTAAGGAATTTGCAAACAATTATAACAAAGTTAACAACTCAGCTTTTTTTTTGAGTGGGGGATGGAGTCTCACTCTGTCGCCCAGGCTAGAGTGCTGTGGCACGATCTTAGCTCATGGCAACCTCTGCCTCCTGGGTTCAACCATTTCTCCTACCTCAGCCTCCCAAGTAGCTGGGATTACAGGCATATGCCACCACACCCAGCTAATTTTTTTGTGTTTTTAGTAGAGATGGGGTTTCACCATATTGGCCAGGCTGGTCTTGAATGCTTGACCTTGTGATCCGCCCGTCTCAGCCTCCCAAAGTGCTGGGATTATAGGTGTGAGCCACTGCGCTCGCTCGGCCACAACTCAGCTTCTTATAGGAAATGTTGCATTGCTAATTCTGACCACAAGTGGTCAGGATCTAGGTTTTGGCCTTATGGGAAAGTTACCCACCCCCAGGACAGTTCTCGTTATTCTCCTCCCACTGACTTTTACAATCTAAAGCTTCGGCTAATTTCTGATCGACTTAAAAGAAGAAAGGTGAACCTTCACTCCCCAAATATGGCTTCCTTTGGTTGTGTTTGAAGGTTTGTCTTCTTGGTGCTCTCTAGCCCTCAGGGAAGGGAGTCTTACTTAAAGCCTTTTTTGGGGTTGTCAGATAATCTTTTTGTATCCCTTTGTGAGTTGCATTTTGTGATAATTCACTTTGTGGCTTGTATTATAAAGGAGTCTTAAACTGCATGTATCACTGTCAGGAAAAACTCATTTGGCTAGGCAATGATTTTCAAATTTTTTTTTTTTAGAGATGAGGTTTCACCATATTGGTCAGGCTGGTCTCAAACTCCTGACCTCAGGTAATCCACCCGCCTCGGCCTCCCAAAGTGCTGGGATTACAGGGAACGTGAGCCACCGCGCCCGGCTAGGTGATGATTTTGAATAAGTAAAGCACTGTGGTTGACAGCCTGCGCCCTGAAGGTGGGCGAAACTCCTTGGATATTTATTACTACTATTGCTACTGTATTTCTGTTACTACTGCTGCTTATACTTTCTTTTTCTCATTTCCCATGCTTGCTTCTTTGCTATTATTGAAAGTTTGGTGATGAAGTATAGGAAAGGCCTTGGAAATTAAGTAGTTTATTTTGTTTCCAACACAAAGCAGTTTCTAGTGTGGGTGTGTGGGTAGCTTAATTTAACATAACAAACTCACACTTTTTTCCTTGAACTCCATACTGTCTTCATTTCAAACTAGGTATTCTCAGAGTGGGGTTAAACTACTCTCCATCATCAAAGCCCAAACTTTTTAGAACAAGAGCTTGTCTCACAAAAAGCCTGGTGTCTCTTGTTGCCACCGCAACCTGAAACTGAAGAGTTAGAAACCACACAGAGCCGGCATTCGGTAGGAACCCGTCACATTTTCTCGCAAGTTTTTTGTAGCTAGTTTAGCCAGGAACTGATCTGATTGAGAAAACTTTTTAAATCATCATTTTTCCTTCCTTCTCCTTCATTTTTATACTCAAAAGGGTCTAATTTTGCTCCTCTAGGAAGACGGAATGCATAGGCTTTCATGCAGTTTAACTCCTTAATTATCCTGAGCAGTCTAGGAGAAAAAAAGAAGAAAAAAAACCACTCTTAATTAAAAAGTCAGGCTTTGGTGCAGTGGCCCACACCTGTAATCCCAGCACTTTGGAAGGCTGAGGTGGGTGGAGCGCTTGAGCTCAGGAGTTCGAGACCAGCCTGGGCAACATAATTAAACTATGTTTCTACCAAAAATACAAAATATTAGCCAGGCATAGTGGCACACACCTGTGGTCCCAGCCACTCAAGAGGCTGAGGCAAGAGGATTGCTAGAGCCTGGGAGGCGGAGGTTGCAGTGAGCTGAGATCACACCACTGCACTCTAGCCTGGGCAACAGGGTGAGACCCTGTCTCAAAAAACAAAATCTTATTTTCTATCCTCTTCCTCTTTTTGTTGATTTGTTTTATAAAAGTCTTTTCTCCATGTCTAATCTAAGAAACATATATTCATTGTGTATATGCCTGCTGGTTGTCAGCATTGAACCCTCCAGGGCCCTAGCATGTTGGACAATGACTGACTTGACTTTGAGAATAAAATATTTCAAAATTTATTCTTTTTATATCAGTCCATTAGGGACCTTATCTGTTGTTGCATTTATTATCTCTAAAATACCATCTTATTTTTATTATTATTATTTTTTGAATTGGAATCTCACTCTGTCATCCAGGCTGGAGTGCAGTGGCGTGATTTGGCTCAGTGTAACCTCTGCCTCCCAGGTTCAAGCGATTCTCGTGCCTCTGCATCCCTAGTAGCTGGGATTACAGTCACATGCCACCTCAACTGGCTAATTTTGATGGAGACGGGGTTTCACCATGCTGGCCAGACTGGTCTCAAACTCCTGACCTCAAGTGATCCGCCGGCCTTGGCCTCCCAAAGTGCTGGGATTACAGGCCTGAGCCACCGCACCCAGCCTACCATCTTATTTTTAGATGGAAACTTCTGGAGCATTGGTATAAAATCTAGATGGTTACAGTCCTGCCCTTTTCCTCATGTTTAATCTCACCTTCCTAACATTTCCACCACTGTTTAAAAAGTGTAGCTCCATATGATCTTACTGCCTTTCATTCAGTCAAACGAGACACTGACATTGCTTAGATTCTGGGTCTCACGTTTGCTTTGTTTTTCTAGGGAGCTTTACTGGAAACTAAATGCTATTGCGTACTAGCTGCAGAAGCAGGAGGGGAAGTTGGCAAGAATTCGCTGCTTTCTGTTTGGTCTGTCTGAGGCAGCTGACCTTTTGGAAGGAAATCGCTGCTCTTTGCTTCTTCCGGTAACAGTGGCTCTGTGAAAGACTTACACACAGAAGGGGTCTGCCGTTATCCTGGCTCATGCCTTGCAGCATAAGCCGTTAGTTAAGAGGCGGGAGCCTTTCAGGGCATCTGTTGTGTGTTGTAGGGACATGCATTCACGTTCCATGCTAAGTTGTATGTAGATATCCTAGTAGAGGTATAGTGAGAGGCAGGCTGTTACCAGAAAAAGTAGTTTGCTTTAGCAAAAATAACTACATTTTATTGCAGAGTCCCACTGTGAGTGCTGTGTAAAATGTGGACAGTTATTTTGTGCACAATTTTAATTCATCTTAACATGCAATGTCCTGGTAATGGTATTGCTTTTTATACCTCGATAGCTGTTCTTTTTTTTCCTAGCAGGACAAACATTTTGATTTGGTAAGACATGAGCTCTCATTTGAATGTCATTTCTTCTCAGAATTAGCATAAGGTGTTTTTGTTTTTGTTTTTTTGAAACAGTTTCACTCTTGTTGCCCAGGCTGGAGTGCAATGGCGTGATCTCAGCTCACTGCAACCTCTGCCTCCCAGGTTCAAGCAATTCTCCTGCCTCAGCCTCCTGAGTAGCTGGGACTGCAGGCGTGTGCCACCACTCCCAGCTAATTTTTGTATTTTTAGTAGAGATGGGGTTTCACATGTTGACCAGGGTGATCTCGATCTCTTGACCTCGTGATCTGCCCGCCTCGGCCTCCCAAAGTGCTGAGATTACAGGGGTGAGCCACCACGCCTGGCTTGTTGTATTTTTTTTAAGGATAAGATCTCAGTCTCACTCTGTCACCCAGGCTGGAGTGCAGCAGCATGATCATGGCTCACAGCAGCCTTCAACTCCTCAGCTTAAGCAATCCTCCTGTCTGTCTCCTGAGTAGCTAGAACTACAGTCATGCCCCACCACATCAGGCTAATTTTTAAATTTTTTGTAGAGATGGAGTCTCCCTATGTTGCCTAGGCTTGTCTCAAACTCCTGGCCTAATCGATCTTCCCATCTTGGCCTCCAGAGTGCTGGGTTTACAGGCATGAGTGACTGTGCCTGGCCCAGAATTAGCTGTTCCTTCTTTTTTTTCATACTTTTTTTTTCTTTTAGAGACAGTGTCTGGCTCTGTCGTCCATCTGGCATGCAGTGGCACAATAATAGCTCACTGCAGCTGCTAACTCCTGGGCTCAAGTGATTCTCCCGCCTCATCCTCCCAAGTAACTAAGATTACAGGTGTGTGCCACCACACACTACTACTTTTTGTTTTGCTTTCTTTGTAAAGACAGGGCCTTGATATATTGCCCAGGCTGGTCTGGAACCCCTGAACTCAGGTGATCCTCTTTCCTACCTCAGTCTCCCAAAGTGCTAGGATTACAGGTGTGAGCCACTACACCTGGCCAAGATTTAGCTTCTTAACAAACCTGCTACTCGTTGGATCCATTTTGTCTGCAGAACTTGTTTTACTTAAACGTAGGTAGTAGGACACCCCACACTTCGGGATTATTTTCAGAAAGCTGTAGGTGGGTTTCATATCACTCAGTAAGCAAACAAGGGAACTAACTAGCTGATGAGGCATTTCTCTCTTAAAAGAGGAGATTTCAGTTTTCTATTGTTTTAACTAAAACATATTAAGTTCAATTTTTATTTTGTTATTTGAAGTGACTTATATTCAATTATGTCGAAGTAAAAATGAAACAGATTTTAATTCCTGACAAATTAAAGGAACACAGCTGCCTGGAAAATGAGGCAAAAGGCCATATTCTGCATTTAGTGTGGGTTCGGTGGATAGGGGTGTGCTTTTCTAAGGTATTACTGGTCTCTTCCCTAGATTTACTGTTGATGGCAGAGGTCATTGGGTGGAGGTTTGTGTTGATGTACATAGAAGACATAGAGATCAGTAGAGGGAGAAATATCTCAGGGCCTCCTTGGCAAGATTGCCCTGCAGAGCCTCTGCTCTTGGAAACTGCTCTGATCTGTTTCACTTTCTTGAGGTAATGAAGAATCCAGGGGGAATACAAACTCTGCATTGGTTTTAGATATAGGTTCTTGGCACAGAATAAACTGGTATCAACAAAACAGGAAGATTCTCCCCCTCCCAGTTCTGTTGGCCTTTGAGTAGGAGCGAAGTTAGGAACCAACAGCTGAGGTTTCCTGTGATCTGCTCTGTCATGATAGCTTTCTAGAGGCCTTGCATTGTTAGGCTTGAACTGTCTAGGGCCTTCACATAAGCCGACTGTGTTCAGGCATGTGATTAGAGGTAAGAGATGTGTTTGTTTGTTTCTTTGTTTGTGTTTAGTAATGGGGTCTCACTTTGTGGCCTAGGCTTGAGCACAGTGGCGTGATCATAGCTCACTGCAGCCTTGACCTCCTGGGAGTGCTCCCAGCCCAGTCTCCTGAGTAGCTTGGACTGCAGGTGTGAGTCACCATGCCCAACTAGAAAGTGTACTATTTTAAAGAAATTCTAATACCATTGGGAGTGGCTTTCTCTGTATTTCATTCTATTTGCAGTTGATACTAGTTTGCTTAGTCACATCAAAGATGAAAGAGAGCCACAAATATATATAAATAGATGTCAGAATTACAAATTAATCTGTTATTAACAGTCTTAAATCACTACTTGAGCTATCCAGGTAAGACAGTGTCATAACCTGGATATTATCATGTTAGGAAATATTTCTTCCTATGTTTTCATGTCTCTTTAAACTTGGTTCCTGTGGGATAGTCAATAGTATCAATTCCCCGTTGATTATTAAATTTATATTTCAAGTTTTACATCTTAAACACAATTTAATCAAAAACTTAAAAAAAATTGTACCAGAAATCTCCTTCACCTAAATGTAACTACTGTTTACACTTCCGACATTTCTCTATTTGTCCTCTTGCATACGTGTACATGCTTTTATTTCTACTATAAAAAGAATCTGTCTATGGGTCAGGTGGGATGGCTCACACCTGTAATCCCAGCAGTTTGGGAGGTCATGGCGGGTGGATCACTTGAGGCCAAGAGTTGAAGACCAGCCTGGCCAACATGATGAAACCCCATCTCTACTAAAAATACAAAAATTAGGGCCAGGTGCAGTGGCTCACACCTGTGATCCCAGCACTTTGGGATTAGGCTGAGGTGGGCAGATCACCTGAGCTCAGGAGTTCAAGACCAGCCTGGCCAGCATGGTGAAACCCTGTCTCTACTAAAAATACAAAAAATTAGTTGGGCATGGTGGTGGGCACCTGTAATCTCAGCTACTCAGGAGGCTGAGGCAGGAGAATCGCTTGAACCCAGGAGGCAGAGATTGCAGTGAGCCAAGATTGCGCCATTGCACTCCAGCCTGGGCAACAAGAGTGAAAGTCCGTCTCAAAAGAAAAAAAAATAAGCTGGGCATTGGTGGCAGGTGCCTATGGTCCCAGCTACTCAAGAGGCTGGGACAAGAGAATTGCTTGAACCCAAGAGGTAGGGGTTGCAGTGAGCCAAGATTGTGTCAAGACTCTGTCTCAATAAAATAAATAAATAAAATAAAATAAAATAAATATTTTAAAATGTGTCTACATGGTTTGTATATTTCAACATAGCTTTTATATGTCATTTAACTGGTTGCACCTTATCCCATTAGGTTAATACTTTATAGTCTTATCATCCCTCTGTTTTAGACATTTTGGTTATTTCTGGCTTCTCCGATGGCATACGTCCCTGGGAGTTGGCCTAAATCAAGGCACTCTTCAAAGCAAGTTTTGCTAGGTAGAAACGAAATACTGTAACTCTCAATGGTAAGAGGAAGGCTGTGAACTTTAATGAGGAAAATATTGGTAATGTGTAGATTTATTAATAAATTGCCTGTTTTATTCGTTTTTAACTTCGAAACGAGGAATGGGATTATATTTCATTTAAGTAGTACAAAAATAGGGTATTGTAGTAGCTGAGAAGTTTTTTTCTTGAAAGATTTGAATTGTCCAAGAGACACATTCTAAGATGAGTTGATCTAGAATTACAATACAGATATAATCCTTCATTAGAAATTCTGAGGCTGGCAGGTGCAGTGGCTCACATTTGTCATCCCAGCACTTTAGGAGGCTGAGGTAAATGGATCACTTGAGCGCAGGTGTTCATGACCAGCCTGGGTAACATAGCAAGACCGCGTCTCTTAAAAAAAAAAAATTAGCTGGGTGTGGTGGCACATGCCTGTGGTCCCAGCTACTTAGGAGCTGAGGGAGGAGGATCACCTGAACCCAGGAGGTCAAGGCTGCAGTGAGCCATGATCGTGCCTCTGCACTCCAGCGTGAATGACAGAGTGAGACCCTGTCTCAAAAAAAAAAGAAATTCTGAGGCTAACATAGAACTACATGGCAGCTTCAAATCATTTCTTATTTTTCCATAATGCAGATGTCATTATTTATGGGCTACAGCAAATGCTTTTAGTCATCTGGAAAGTGATACTGATGTAGCTTCTTCCCAAAGGGGTGGCTGAAGTTGCTGGCCAGATTTGGACATGAAGATAATGATAACACATGTATGTTGTGGGCCACGGTGGTGTGAGAGAGCCAGACTTGCATGCTGGCGGCCTACCAGCTGCAGCACAATGTCTAAGAAGTCCAGTTTTTGTTTTTTTCCTCTTTTGAGACAGGGTTTCACTCTTTTTGCCCAGGCTGGAGTGCAATGGCACAATCTCGGCTCACTGCAACCTCCCCCTTTCAGGTTCAAGCAAGTCTCCTGCCTCAGCCTTCCAGTAGCTGGGATTACAGGTGTGCGCCACCATGCCAAGCTAATTTTTTGTATTTTTAGTAGAGACGGGGTTTCTCCATGTTGGTCAGGCTGGTCTCGAACTCCCAACCTCAGATGGTCCACCTGCCTCAGCCTCCCAAAGTCCTGGGATTACAGGCGTGAGCCACCGCGCCTGGCCGAGAAGTCCAGATTTTTATTTACCACCAGGGACAGTTTCAAAGTGAGAATCTCTGCTCTCGTTGCTGTGTTTTTCTTTTTTGGAATTTTTGCCCTTAATTTTGATTTTGAAAAACATGTAACTGACTGAATAGTGGAAAGAATAGAACAGTGAGTACTCTTATATACTTCACCTAGGTTGAACCAGTGTTCACAGTTGTTAGATTTACTTTCCCACACTCCCCACCACAGTCACTCTTCCTTTCTCCTTCCAAAGTAAGTTGCAGACGTCCTGACCATTTACCCTCAAATACTTGATGGTGTATCTACTCTGAGCCAGGGCATTCTCCTACAAAACCTCAATGCCATTGTCACTCTCAAATTTAGCAGTGATAAAATAATATCTAATATATAATGGCCTTTAGAGCTGTGGGCTTTTTGTTTTGTTTTGAGACAAAGTCTCACTCAGTTGCCTAGCTTAGAGGGCAAGTGGTACAATCTTGGCTCACTGCAACCTCTGCCTCCTGGCTTCAAGAGATTCTTGTGCCTCAGCCTCCTGAGTAGCTGCAACTACAGGTGTGTGCCACCACGCCCAACTGATTTTTGTATTTTAGTAGAGACAGGGTTTCACCATGTTGACCAGGCTGGTCTTGAACTGTTGACCTCAAGTGATCCATCCCGACCTCCCAAAGTGTGGGATTACAGGCCTGAACCACCGCACCTAGCTGTGTTTTTGTCTTTGAATTACGTTCTTGGTGGTTGTGTCTCTTCAGTCTCCTTTAACTTAGAACAGTTCCACCTGTTTGGGGTGGGAATGGGATCGTTGATGAGAGCCTCACAATTTGGATTTTTCTGGTTGTTTCTTCATGATTTAGTTTGTGTATTCTTTTCAGCAAATCATATCTGGAGGCACATAATATCAGTTTACCCCATGATTGGAGATGTTTGATCACTCAGTTAAGGTATTGTCCACCAGATTTATCCACAGAAATGCACCTTTTCCCCTTTATGAGTAATAAGTAATATGTGAATAGTACTTTGAGACTAAATGTCACTCCCCAACAACTGTCACCTAGTGGTTTTGGCAGCTGTGATGATCCTTGTCTGAGTCTACTCTCTTTATTTTTGAGAATGTGCATTTTTGGCCAACACCTTATATCCTATGTTTAGATGAGAGTTTTAAATATTTAGTAATCTGCTGATTGAAACTTGATTTTTATATTTACAAGTAGGTCCCTTCTCTACCTTTTCCTTTTTTCCCTCCCCTACCTTTTCCCCTCCTCCATTCACTGTTCTTCCCATTGTAATATGCAGTGATTTGGCTGTGACATAAAGATTTATGACTGATTGTCTTCTCAGAATATTATCATCTTTATGTTGCCTGGGTACATTTTTCCTTGTTTGTTTCTTTGTGAGACAAATGCTTTTGTTCTTTCTATTCTTTTCCCATCTGTTTAATATGATTTTTAAAAAAGAGAATTGCCTTCCAGATTGCATATAAAGTAGTATTTAGAAAAAAAAAAAAAGAGCAGATGGCTCTGGTATTGACCTACTTCTACATGTGATAGCCTTCTTATTTGATATTAGTCCAATTTTAATATGAACGAAGTCTTAATCCTTTATTATTTTTTCTTTCCCTTAAAATCCCTATTTTAAGGTCAGGCGCAGTGGCTCATGCTTGTAATTCCAACACTTTGGGAGGCTGAGGCAGGTGGATCACTTGAGGTCAGGAGTTCAAGACCAGCCTGGCCAACATGGTGAAACCCCGTCTCTACTAAAAATACAAAAATTAGCCAGACACAGTGGCATATGCCTGTCATCCCAGCTACACAGGAGGCTGAGACAGGAGAATCACTTGAACCCAGAGGTGAAGGTTGCAGTGGGCTGAGATGGTGCCACTGTACTCCAGCCTGGGCGACAGAGCAAGACTGTCTCAAAAAAAAAAAAAAAAATACCTATACTAGGTGACCACCACCACTTAATATATTTAATAATGTTGGTATCAACAGTAAAGCAGTAAACATAACCAGGGAACTTGCTCTCTATATTCTGTCCAGAGTCTTTAGTCATTCATTGGAGCTGATAGGTTTGACAGTCTTGAACCCTGGCTCCTTGCCTTATACTTTTTAGGTCAGAAGCAATATGTATACATCATCTTTTTCATCTGTCACCCAGCCCTAGCCTTTGCCAAAATCAGAGCCCCTCAGTATTAGGTTTCTTATTTTAATTTTTTATTCTTTGCTCTCTTTAAATTATGAAATATAACAAACAGGCAGAAAAGTACCTAGAAAATGACAAATCACCTTAAGTCCTCAACACGCCTGTAGCCTTGTCCAAATAAGTGCAGGTTCTTGGTAGGTCCAGACCAGATAGCACCCCTCAGTAGTATGGGAGCGACCCGGAGCAAGCGTTTCACCTCTTTGTCTTTTTTAAAATAGCTTTACTGAGATATAATCATATACTATAAAATTCACCCTTCCAAGTATATTCTCAGAGTTACACAATTATCACCACTATCTAAATCCAGACCATTCTCATCATCCCCTCAAAAACCACACCCTTTAGCAATCACTCCCCATTTCTCCCTCCCCTCTGCCCTTAGCAACCACCAATCTATGTTCTGTCTCTATGGGTTTGCCTATTCCAGACATTTCATAAAAATGGAATTTACGGTATGTTCCCTTGCATGCCTGTCTTTCACTTTGCATAATGATTTTAAGGTTCATCCACACCATAGCATGTGTCCGCCCTCCATTCCTTTTTAACATCTGTATAATATTCCATTTTATTCATTGTATTTATCCATTCCTATCCATATTATCTGTTTATGCTTTTGTGGACATTTGAGTTGTTTCTACTTTGGGGCAACTATGAGGTGATTATGAATAATGCTGCTATGAACATTTGTGTACCCATTTTGTGTGTGTGTGTGTGTGTGACAGAGTCTTCTTGCTCTGTCGCCAGGCTAGAGTACAGTGGCTTGATCTCGGCTTACTGCAACCTCTGCCTCCCAAGATCAAGCAATTCTCCTGCCTCAGCCTCCCAAGTAGCTGGGATTACAGGCATGCACCAACACACCCAGCTAAATTTTGTATTTTTACTGACATGGGGTTTCTTTTTTTTTTTTTTTTTTGAGACAGAGTTTCGCTCTTGTTACCCAGGCTGGAGTGCAATGGCGCGATCTCGGCTCACTGCAACCTCTGCCTCCTGGGTTCAAGCAATTCTCCTGCCCCAGCCTCCCAAGTAGCTGGGACTACAGGCGTGCACCACCACGCCCAGCTAATTTTTTTGTATTTTTAGTAGAGATGGGGTTTCACCATGTTGACCAGTATGGTCTCGATCTCTTGACCTCATGATCCACCCGCCTCGGCCTCCCAAAGTGCTGGGATTATAGGCGTGAGCCACCGCACCTGGCCTGACATGGGGTTTCAACATGTCAGCCAGTATGGTCTCGATCTCTTGACCTTTGTGATCTGCCTCAGCCTCCCCAGTAGCTGGGATTACAGGTGCTTGCCACCATGCTCGGTTAATTTTTGTATTTTTAGCAGAAACAGGGTTTCACCATGTTGGTCAGGCTGGTCTTGAACTCCTGACCTTGTGATCCTCCTGCCTCAGCTTCCCAAAGTGATGGGATTACAGGCGTGAGTCACCGTGCCCATCTGGAATACCATCTTTTAAAAGGACCAGGTTCACACCTGTAATCCTAACACTTTGGAGGAGGCTGACTTGGGAGGATCACTTGAGGCCAGAAGTTTGAGACCAGCCTGGGCAATATAGTAAGACCTTGTCTCTACAAAAACAAAATTTTTTTTTTGAGACAGAGTTTTTCACTCTTGTTGCCCAGGCTGGAGTGCAATGGAGCAATCTCGCTCACTGCAACCTCTGCCTCCTGGGTTCAAGGGATTCTCCTGCTTCAGCCTCCTGAGTAGCTGGGGCTACAGGTGTGTACCACCACACCCGGCTAATTTTTGTATTTTTAGTAGAGACGTGGTTTTACCACATTGGCCAGGCTCATCTTGAACTTCTGACCTCAGGTGATCCGCCCCCTTTGGCCTCCCAAAGTGCTGGGATTACAAGCGTGAGCCACCTCGCCTGGCCAGAAAAATTTTGTTTAATTAGCCAGGTGTGAAGGCATGTGCCCATAGTCCCACCTACTTGGGTGGCTGAGGTAGGAGTATCCCCCAAGCCCAGGAGTTTGAGGCTGCAGTGAGCCATGATTGCACCACTGCACTCCAGCCTGAGTGATGGAGTAAGACCCTGTCTCGGATGGATAGATGGATGGATGGATGGATGGATGGATGTAAAAGGTTATACTGGAGGATATTGGTTAAGAATGATAATGAAAGCCGGGCGCAGTGGCTCACGCCTGTAATCCCAGCACTTTGGGAGGCTGAGGCGGGTGGATCACGAGGTCAAGAGATCGAGACCATCCTGGTCAACATGGTGAAACCCCGTCTCTACTAAAAATACAAAAAATTAGCTGGGCATGGTGGCGCGTGCCTGTAATCCCAGCTACTCAGGAGGCTGAGGCAGGAGAATTGCCTGAACCCAGGAGGCGGAGGTTGCGGTGAGCCAAGATCACGCCATTGCACTCCAGCCTGGGTAACAAGAGCGAAACTTCATCTCAAAAAAAAAAAAAAGAAGAATGATAATGAGCTATTTGTGGAGGATTGATTTTGGAAAGTTTGCTAAATTGAGTTAAAATTAGAGATGGGGAGAAAGAACCCAGTTTTGTAAGTTTAAGGTAACAGTAAGAACGGTAGTGAGTACTTACAGAGCACATGCTCTTAGCCAGACTTTTTTTTTTTTTAATACAGACAGGGTTTCTCTATGTTGGTCAGGCTGGTCTCGAACTCCCGACGTCAGGTGATCCGCCCGCCTTGGCCTCCCAAAGTGCTGGGATTACAGGCTTGAGCCACCATGCCCGGCCCAGACATTGTTTTAAGTATGTACATAAAACTAATTCATTCTTACAGCAGCCCTCTGAGGGGCATAAGTATTATTATTCCCATTGTACAAATTAGAAAACTGAGGCACAGAGAGGCTGAAGGGGCTAAGTCTTTGGCAGACCATATTTAAGTGAGTTCAGTATTATCTCTAAAAGTTTTACCCCAGGTTAGAGACTTTTGCCCTGGGGTGGGGGGGATATGATAGAGAATCAGATTTATATAATGCTTTAAATTATACACATGAATCCAGCAGACCAAATCTGTACATACATATTAAAACCCTACTCCCACCCCAAGCTAGAATTCATTCGCTCAGTTGGTAAATACACAGTGGGTACCTTCTAATGTCAGACACTGCTTCCCTCCACCACAGTTTAACTATGGCAAGACCTTGGCCACAGTGTTCTAGAAGTGGTCAGAGAGAGTAATGCTTTTTTTTGGTTACAGTTTATATTTTACTTTTAGAAAGAAAAAGCATCTGAGAAAAGATACTTATTACTGAGACAAAATTATTCCAAATCCCACTCACTTATATCATTTATATGGTGGACATTCATTTTTATGGTTTTCCGTAAGCCTGTAACATTATGAGCTATTAGACTTTGAAACTTTTATTAACAAGTGCCTGAGGGCCCCACTGGTTTATTTGGCTCTCCAAGCCCGTGGATATATCCAGATATATAAGGTTGAGGTAGGTGCTTTATGCCTTCAGAAAGTACAGTCTTCTGTGTCCAAGGCTGTTTTATGTTGTTCTGAAATGCTTGTGAACTCAGAGTGCCGCTGAACCAAGCTCAAATAGTTCTCATGTTTGGCCTAAAAATAAAATTGTGAATCCATTTCCCAGTCTTTAGAGAATCCCCTGTGATGATTTACCAAAGAACAAACCACTTCCCTTGTCTGAGCATCACGCACTGAAATTGGAGCTGCCCGTAAATCAGCAGAAGAGGGTGGGTACTGGGGACAGAGGTCCAGTCCTCTCAGATGCAGAGTAGAGTTCAATGGCTGGATGAATGCCATTTGGAAGAGTGAATGCCAGTTAGATGAATGTCCCTTAGATCAGGCATGGACATAGCCTGATAATGGGATGAAGAGTTCTGACATCTATGAAGAAAAACACTACTTAGTGGCCTGGCACAGTGGCTCACGCCTGTAATCCCAGGACTTTGGGAGGCCAAGGCAGGTGGATCACAAGGTCAAGAGATCGAGACCATCCTGGCCAAGATGGTGAAACCCCATCTCTACTAAAAAATACAAAAATTAGCTGGGCGTGGTGATGCACGCCTGTAGTCCCAGCTACTCAGGAGGCTGAGGCAGGAAAATAGCTTGAACCCAGGAGGCGGAGGTTGCAATGAGCTGAGATCATGCCACTGCACTCCAGACTGGTGACAAAGTGAGACTCCATCTCAAAACAAACAAACAAACAAAAAACCACTACATAGCTTCTAGGTGTTATTTACATAACTGGGGAAACGGTTTTTTTCTGAACTGGGTACTTAGAATTTTATAATGATTATCTCAGTAAGTCGTCTCATATTTCACATGTAGATAGTTTTCAGTTAAACAGTAAAATAAAAATGACTCTGTACTAGTTAGTGTACGTTTTTTTTCTTTTTGAGCTGGAGTTTTGCTCTTGTGGCCCAGGCTGGAGTGCAGTGGTGCGATCTTGGCTGACTGCAGCCTCCACATCCTGGGTTCAAGCGCTTCTCCTGCCTCAGCCTCCTGAGTAGCTGAAATTACAGGCACACGCCACCATGGCCAGCTAATTTTTGTATTTTAGTAGAGACGGGGTTTCATCATGTTGGCCAGGCTGGTCTTGAACTCCTGACCTCAGGTCATCCTCCCAAAGTGCTGGGATTACAGGCATGAGCCACCACACCCAGCTATTTTACACTTTTGAATAGCAGTGAGCAGAATCTACTCTCTAGCTCTATCAAAGCACTTGTGTGTAGTGAAACTACATTGTATTTATTAAAATAAGGTGATTGCTACCTGATATTTACCAGCTATTATCCTTCAAATGGCATGCTATTTTAGAAAATAATTATTATGACATGTTCATAACTAGAATCATAAAAATATTCTGACAGATTCTAAGAGCTCAGCATTCTACTCTTTGATGAAAACTAAGAAATAATCTAAAATTTAAGGCAAAGTAGTGTGACTGACATTTTTATAATACCCCTACATGCATGGTATATCACCACAGTATTTCTTTCTTAAAACACTAATAGGTTCCTAAATATCCTTGACCAGCAGGGCATGTTAAATAGTGGCTCGTGCATGTAATCCCAGCACTTTGGGAGGCCAAAACAGGCAGGTCGCCTGAGGTTGATCATGGTGGAAACCCCATCTCTACTAAAAAAAATACAAAATTAGCTGTGCGTGGTGGTACATGCCTGTAATTCCAGCTACTCAGGAGGCTGAGACAGGAGAATCACTTGAACCCGGGGAGGCAAAGGTTACAGTGAGCCAAGATTACACCATTGCACTCCAGCCTGGACTATAAGAGGGAAATTTCATCTCAAAAAAAAAAAAAAAAATTTGTTTATGTATTTATTTGCTCTGCAAGTATTTTTTGGCCACTTTCCATGGGCCAGCTACCATTCCTGACACTGGGGACACTGTCGTGAATAAAATGTGCTTCTTTCACTTACCACCCTTGAGTACAGTGGGGACCACAGAAACAAAAACTAAATGAGAAATTGCAAACTATGGCATATGTTATGAAGGAACAGATAGACCATTGTCAACAGAGAATCATCCCAGTTATAAAATCATAACTGATCATTGACTGGGCGTGGTGGCTGACACCTGTAATCCCAGCACTTTGGGAGGCTGAGGCAGGTGGATTTCCTGAGGTCAGGAGTTAAAGACCAACCTAACCAACATGGTGAAACCCCGTCTCTACTAAAAATACAAAAAAAAATTAGCTGGGTGTGTGGTGGGGGCCTATAATCCCAGCTACTCGGGAGGCTGGAGCAGGAGAATTGCTTGAACCTGGAAGGCGGAGGTTGCTGTGAGCTGAGATCACGTCACTGTACCCTAGCCTGGGCGACAGAGCAAGACTCCGTCTCAAAAAAAAAAAAATTTTATAATTGATCATTTAAATGGGAATCTGTTCCATTTTCATACCTTGGTGTTTCATACTGATATACAGTTCTATTATAATTTTGAAAAGAGCTGATAGTAGGTCAAATTGTGTGTATACATTTATTTACGCAACAAATAAATTATGATGCTTATGTGCCAGGTACCGCTGTAGACCCAAGAGAAGGCACAGTGAACAAAACAAAGTCATTGTGTTCATGGTGATTTCACCCTGGTGGGAAGTCAGTAAGCAAATATATGATCAATGTCAGGAATTAATAAATGATAAGAAGAAAAATAAAGCAGATTAAGAGGATAGAGAGTGACCAGGATGCTGTTTTATTTGAGTGGGCTGGGAAGGAGTCTCTGAGCAGATAAAAGTTTCCATAGCTTTCCTTCTTTTATCTCTTGAGTCAATTCAGCTAATGAATGCAGATGCAAGAGAATTTTTGTATCTGTTGGTATCACTCACATATTCATTGAGAGCTATGATGAGGTCCTACTTCTTAGGAAGATTTACTACTTAGGAAGATTAACACATGAATTCTTCTCTTCATTCTTTTATCACTCTTCCATGTACCTAAGTGCCTAAGTAAACACCTTCATCCATCCATCCCTTATATATATATTTTTTTTCTCGAGACAAAGTCTGGCTCTGTCACCCAGGCTGGAGTGCAGTGGCACAATCTTAGCTCACTGCCACCTTCGCCTCCCAGGTTCAACCAATTCTCTTGCCTCAGCCTCTCAAGTAGCTGGGACTATAGGTGCATGCCACCACACCCAGCTAATTTTTTTTGCATTTTTAGTAGAGGCAGGGTTTCGCCATATTGGCCAGGCTGATCCTGAACTCCTGACCTCAGGTGATCCACCCACCTCAGCCTCCCAAAGTGCCTGGATTACAAGTATGAGCCACTGTGCCTGGTCATCCATCCCTCATCTTTCATCCAAAAATCATGATTTGGTATCTGTTCTGGTTTTCCAAAATCTTGTGATATGATTTACTTGATTAAAAAAATATATTGTGCAGTTAAATGTCTTCCACTGTTTGATTATGAAGTGGAATTGCTTCTAGAAAGAACTGTTTTATGCAAGTGTTTTGGGGAACTCACAAGCCACTGAAATTTGATGTCTTGGGTGATCTTACAGTGATCCCAGCCTTAATGCCTAAAAGCCCTAAATAAAATTGTACACTTCTCAAGTGTTCTATAGCATTGCACAAGTCTAAAATAGGTAACTGGCACCTCCCTACACCTCATTGTTGGCTAACTGACTTGTCCCATAAATAGCTCAGTGTTACGTGATCAGACAACTACAAGTAACAGAAGAGATTTTTGTTTCCTAACACACTTGTCCAGTCTCTGGTAGTAAACAAAATCCAAGTCCAAGTCACTGGCCCCTAACTGTAACCCAGTTCTTAGGATTGTGCAAATCAGTAGCCAAATCCTGTGGGATGGAATTCAAGATAACCCTGCCTTATACCAAACTCTACATTATGGAAAATAGTGTTACAGCAAGATTCATTTTCAGTCCTTACAGTTGCATGAAGTCTCTTCCCAGTCCACCCAAATGTTTCTGCCCTAATCTGGTTAATCCCAAAGAGTGTCTGCCAAATGAGTTAAAAATTGTCAGGTGAGTTTGAGGGGGCGTCATGGTAGTTTTATAAAGCTGTTTTTTTTTTCTTTTTTAATCAAGAGCATGCTAAAAACAGAAACTACCAGCTATCGGAGCATAATGGTTCCTATTTCTAACTCTTAGTTGGAATGTATTGTTTTTGTGTCTGAAATATTTGTAAATGCTGTAATATAACAGAATATTGCTTCATAAATTCCTTAGCAGTAACTAAGAAGGTAAACCTTGGGGCATTTTTCCAGATAAATCTGGGCTTTTCGTGTGCAAAGCATTGCTGCTTAGGTAACTAGTGATAATGCATCGGGCTCAATCCATGCTTTAGATATTTTTACTTTTCTTTTACTAGGCTTTTTCAAAATGGTGTATGTTTGTTGTATTTCTGAAGTCAAAATACCAAATCTAAAACAAGTGATTTTTTTAAAAAAAAATCTCTTGGCTGGGCACAGTAGCTCACACCTGTAATCCCAGTACTTTGGGAGGCTGAAGTGGATCACTTGAGATCAGGAGTTCCAGACCAGCCTAGCCAACATGGTGAAACCCCATCTTTACTAAAAATACAAAAATTAGCTGGGCCTGGTGGCAGGCACCTGTAATCCCAGCTACTTGGGAGGCTGAGGCAATAGATTCGCTTGAACCTGGGAGGCAGAGGTTGTAGTGAGCTGAGATCATGTCACTGCACTCCAGCCAGGGTGACAGAGCAAGACTGTCTCAAAAAACAAACAAAAAAACTCTTTGCTAAGTATTTCTTGCTGTTGAAATGCTGCTTACCATAGCTGACAATTTTGAACAAAAGTAAAGAATATATCTACAATATCAAAGTTAGTAATTCTTTCCCTAATGCTCCTTTTGTACTTTTGCTTATAAGGACTTAGTATATTTCATAGTCAGAGCTTCATAAACCCAGTTGTGTATCTTTTCATGGCCAGCCAAGTGTCTACATTTCAAAAACATTTTAAAGTTAAAATTCATTTCAAGAGTACTGTCTTCAGTCTACCAAAAGGGCTAAAAACATTTACTTTGGCTGGGCATGGTGGCTCACACCTGTAGTCCCAGCACTTTGGGAGGCCGAGGTGGGAGGATCACTTAAGGTCAGGTGTTCAAGACCAGCCTAGCCAACACAGCGAAACCCTGTCTATACTAAAAATACAAAAATTAGCTGGGTGTAGTAGTGTGCACCTGTAATCCCAGCTACTCAGCAAGCTGAGGCAGGAGAATCGCTTGAACCCGGGAGGCAGAGGTTGTAATGAGCCAAGATGGTGCCACTGCACTCCAGCCTGGGTGGCAGAGTGAGACTGTCTCAAAAAAAAAAATAATAATAATGACAAATAAAATGAAAACATTTACTTTTATTAACTGTGTGAATATTTACTCTGGTGGATGTAAGAGGAAAATAAAAAACACCCAAAGCACTGATTGTTTGTTCAACAGACTGTAAAGCATGGCTGTGTGGATACAAGCTCAGCAGCTCCAAGGAGAAGCCCTTCATCAGATGCAAGCGTTGTATGGCCAGCATTTTCCCATTGAGGTGCGGCATTATTTATCCCAGTGGATTGAAAGCCAAGCATGGTAGGTGAACAAGGATGTTTGCATCATATTTTGTGAAACACAAGAATATTGGAGTTGGGTTAGAAAGATGTCATGATGGCAACTTTAAAAGTTGTATTTAAACATTTTTAAATGTGATCCATGAAAAGGTATTTTTAAAAATTTTTCTTGGTGGGGCCTGTAAAAAAAAAAGGAAAAAAAAATTTTTTCTTGTTATAGCTGAAAGGTATTTAAGCCCATCTTAGATTGAGGGAGATGGAATAACTCTTGGGATTTTTTAAAACAGGATTTGTTCCCTTTAATACTAAATACTGGCTAAAAGCATCAGACTATTACTGCTAATAAAGAGCAGCCAACAGGTATGTTTCGAGTGCCCATAAGTGCTTAGTAGTGTCCTAAGTAGTAGAATTTGTGTAAAAAAAATTAATGCCCTACTTTGTGCTGTAATCCCAACATTTTGGGAGCCCAGGAGTTCAAGGACAGCCTGGGCAACATAGCAAAACCCTGTCTCTGCACAAAACACAAAAATTAGCCAGGTGTGGTGGTGTGCATGTGTAGTCCCAGCTACTCGGGAGACTGAGGTAGGAGGGTTGCTTGAGCCTGGGAGGCAGAGATTGCTGTAACCCATGATCACACCACTGCACTCCAGCCTGGGTAACAGAGCAAGACCCCGTCTGAAAACAAATAAACAAAATTAAAGCCTTCATCTCCAGATAATTCAGTGTTTCACTAGATGTGGTGGCACACACCTGTAATCCCAGTTACTCAGGATGCTGAGGTGGGAGGATTGCTTGACTTCAGCAGTTTGAGGCTAGCCTAGGCAGCGTAGCAAGATCCTATGTCAAAAAAAAAAAAAATTTCGTGTTTAACGGGGGAGGTAGGGTGGGAATATGCATATAATTTAATTATAATTTATTTCTTATAGTTTATTTTACTAAATGTAAATTATTTTACATTTCTTAACAAATTTACCTCTAATAAAAAATTTTAAATGAGTAATTTGACAGTAGAGACATTGGTGTTTTTAATTTATATGTATTTTACGTATACACATAAAGACTAAAAGAAAATTGGCTGGGTATTGTGGTTCATGCCTGTAATCCCAGCACTTTGGGAGGCTGAGGCAGGTGGATCACTTGAGGCCAGGAGTTCTGAGATCAGCCTGGCCAACATGGTGAAATCCCGTCTCTACTGAAAATACAAAACATCAGCTGTGCATCATCACGTGCACCTGTAATCCCAGCTACTCTGGAGGCTAAAGCACGAGAATCGCTTGACCTTGGGAGGCAGAGGTTGCAGTGAACCAAGATTGCACCACCAACCTCCAGTCTGGGCAACAAAGTGATAACACTAATTACATTCTGGTGGTAGATTAGACAAGCATTTTAATTTTTATTTTCCAGATTACTGATTACATACCTCAGGGAGGGGAGAGTTGTTTTAAATTTCTTTTAGAATTAGTACAGTGTAGTCAACTGACAGCACAGGTTTTTTTTTGTTGTTTTTTTTTTTGAGACGGCATCTTGCTCTGTCCCCAGGCTGGAGTGCAGTGGTGCAATCTCAGCTCACTGCAACCTCTGCCTCCTGGGTTCAAGCAATTCTTCCGCCTCAGCCTCCCGAGTAGCTGGGACCACAGGCGCGTGCCATCATGCCCGGCTAATTTTTGTATTTTTAGTAGAGATGGGGGTTTCACCATCTTGGCCAGGATGGTCTCAATCTCTTGACCTTGTGATCTGCCTGCCTCGGCCTCCCAAAGTGCTGGGATTACAGGCGTGAGCCACCGCGCCCGGCCGACAGCACAGGTTTTTAATTGGTATCATTATTACACACCAGGCAGCAGGATGTACCCTGCTCTGCTCAGGGTCTGGGAGCTTGCTAGTGGTTACAGTCTGTCAGTTGATCTGACATATTCATTAGATACTTCAAGCCTCACCGTCTTAACCAGGGGTCCTCTTTGACAGTCCCTGGGAGAAGCCAGCCTTGATGCTGCGATTTGTAGAGGACCATATACCTGTCTGTAATGTTGCCTTAGAATAATCGCACTTGTGTGTTAGTAGCAAATTTCTGTTCCGAAACCAAAGATCACCAAAGAAAGGCAATTTTCTAGGCAATTAAAAAAAAATCTCAGCTTTGTCTAATTAAGTGAGGGGGAAGAAATGATCTAAATATGAGAATGTCAGCTGTATCTTGTTAGTGCTTTCCACTCCCTTTTCATTTTCTCTCCTGTTTTCATGATTTGGAGGATTTAGAAAAACATGAGTAGGAAGTTTCCGTTAATTTCAGATTTCACTTAGCAGAGTTCCCATTTGGTCTTACTAAATGAATTAAAAGACTTGTGTTGATATTAAGGAAAATTTGAAATTTCTTTAGCTTTGGTTTTCTTCAGAATATAACTATTTTAATGAAGAATCTTCAATTCTTTATGTTTAAGCCATCGAAGCAAGTCTCTTTTTTTAACAGAGAATTAAGGTTTCAAGTAAAGAACCAGTACCTGACTTCTATGAGTTTTGCTCAGAGACTGAATCCTCTAAAGAGTGGGTTCCTGGGGCCGGATGTGGTGGCTCCCACCTGTAATCCCAGCACTTTGGGAAGCCAAGGCAGGTGGATCACGAGGTCAGCAGATCTAGACCAGCCTGACTAACATGGTGAAACCTCATCTCTACTAAAAATACAAAAATTAGCTGGGCGTGGTAGCACCCACCTGTAGTCCCAGGTACTCGGGAGGCTGAGGCAGGAGAATTACTTCAACCCAGGAGGTGGAGGTTGCAGTGAGCCGAGATTGCGCCACTGCACTCCAGCCTGGCAACAGAACGAGATTCTGTCTCAAAAAAAAAAAAAAAAGACTGGGTTCCTGGCCGGGCACGGTGGCTTATGCCAAGGTGGGTGGATTGCCTGAGCTTAGGAGTTCAAGACTAGCCTGGGCAACATGGTGAAACTCCATCTCTACTAAAAATACAAAAATTAGCTGGGCATGGTGGCACACGCCTGTAATTCCAGCTACTTGGGAGGCTGAGGCAGGAAAATCACTTGAACCCAGGAGGCGGAGGTTACAGTGAGCCGAGATCGTGCTACTGCACTCAAGCCTGGGTGACAGAGTGAGACTCCATCACAAAAAAAAAAAAAAAAAAAAAAAAAACCCCAGTGAATTTCCAGACCAGGGGCATTGTTGCCAGTTGAAACAGAGGTGCAGGGCTGCCCTCATTCCTTCCTGCCTTTCATTTAATACATACTCTATTTAATACATAGAGCACATATATTTAAAATTTGACTTGCTTTAACTGCCTTCTCAAGGTGCGGATTGGGGCATACTATTTGATAGAGTACGGTATCACTGTTTTTATATGCCTGTTGGTGCCTGTTTTTAAAATTAGTTGGTATCTTCAGGGATTTAGGGATGTCAGAGCCTTTTAGCTACCACTATCTTGTTTAGCTCCAGACCCAGTCAGCAGTTATTGAATGTTATTTCAGTCCAACAGCTGTTTGGTTTCTTCAGTGACTAAGTAATTTGGTACTTCCCAGTGTCAATGGTTGCCTAAGTTGTAGAAAGAAAGAAAGGAAAAAGGAAAGAAAGAGAGAAAAAAAAGAAAGGGAGGAAGGGAAGGAGGGAGGGAGGGAGGGAGGGAGAGAGACGATCCGACTCCTGTCACCAGTTAAATAGCTTGAAATCAATCCAAAGTCTGTAGTGTAGTTTCCCTTGTTTACTGGAAAAATAGGCATTGCCTTCAGGTCCCAGGTCTGCAACTAGTGATATAAATGTCTGACTCATATAAATTCTTGTAGGAACCCTCTGCCTGAATGTCTCATTAGGGCTTCTTAGAAATAGAAATAACTTGTTTCACCCGTCTCTACCTAAGAACCCCGCAGATACCAAACTCCTTGAGGCTGGAAAGGACATGTAGAAGAGTCTTGACCTTGTGCCTCCTTTACACCCATGAGGGGTAATTATAAATAGGAAATTATCCAAGTCCTTATTTCCCTCAGAGTACACAGAACACTTTCCTTTTCCCTGCATTTCCCGGAGCAAATAGCATAAGCACCAAGCACATCAGTGGGAGAAAGGAGAAACGGCAGTGCGTTGTTTAAAAAAAAAAAAAGAAATCTGCTGTACAATCCAACTATTTAGTGAATTACAAATAGATTAATGTAGGCATTGAGTCCATTTCTGTTAGGCTGTTTCTTAAAATTTGCAAGTGAGCTTCAAGAAGAAATCACTTTAGTTGAAGAAAAAGTGGGATGTGTTGAGGCTGCATTTATACAGGCTCATGTGCATGTATGTATACAGATTATGTAATTTTTTTCCCCTAGGGACTCAATAGATCTTGATAATCCACAGGAGAACATTAAGGCCACCCAACTCCTGGAGGGCCTGGTGCAAGAGCTGCAGAAGAAGGCGGAGCACCAGGTGGGGGAAGATGGGTTTTTACTGAAGATCAAGCTGGGGCACTACGCCACGCAGCTCCAGGTGGGTGTGGGCTCTGGGGTCACTCTTCATTATCTTCCCTCGGAGGTCTTCTTCCTGTAGAGACTGACTTTCTCTCCTTCAGCCCAGCATCGTTGAGTTACATGTTACATGCGTAAGGTTCTTATTGTTTGGTTTTGGTCTTTTTGTTTGTTTGTTTGTTTGTTTTACTTTTTATTTGAGAATAATTTCAAACTTCCAGAAAGTTATGAGAATCATACAAAGATTCCCTACCTATCCCCAGATTCACCTTTTGTTGACTTTTATGTTGTCTTATACTCCTTGCCGTCTCTCTACACACATTTTTTAGTCACTGGAGAGTAAGTTGCATACCTTGTGCCCCTGCACCACTGAGTACCTCTGTGCCTTTTCTTTTTTTTTTATTTTTATTTATTTATGTATATATTTTTGAGACAGAGTCTCGCTCTGTTGCCCAGGCTGGAATGCAGTGGCACAATCTCAGCTCACATGCAGTCTCTGCATCCCGGGTTCGAGTGATTCTCCTGCCTCAGCCTCCTGAGTAGCTGGGATTACAGGAGCCCGCCACCACACCTGGCAATTTTTTTTTTTTTTTTGTATTTTTAGTAGAGATGGGGTTTTGCCATGTTGGCCACGATGGTCTTGAACTCCTGACCTCAGGTGATCTGCCTACCTCGGCCTCCCAAAGTGCTGGGATTACAGGTGTGAGCCAGCTTGCCTGGCCCCTCTGTGCATTTTCTAAGAATGAACCTTGTCTTGCATGGTTAAAATACACTGATCAACTTCAGTAAATTTAGCATTGATATAATACTTTTAGGTACTCTTCTGGATTTCCTTTTTCATTTTTTGAAACGGAGTTTTGCTCTTGTTGCGCAGGCTGGAGTGCAATGGCGCAATCTCGGCTCACCACAACCTCCGCTCCTGGGTTTAAGTGATTCTCCTGCCTCAGCCTCCCAAGTAGCTGGGATTACAGGAGTGCGCTACCACACCCGACTAATTTTGTATTTTTAGTAGAGACAGGGTTTCTCCATGTTGGTCAGGCTGGTGTTGAATTCCCAACCTCAGGTGATCCACCTGCCTTGGCCTCCCAAAGTGCCGGGATTACAGGCATAAGCCACCACGCCTGGCCTGGATTTCCATTTTGTCAACTAACTCAAACATGTCCCTAAGGGTATTTTTCCCTGCAGCAGTCCAGAATCCAGTCCAAGATCACATATTGCATCTAGTTGTCATGTCTCTTTAATCTCCTTTCATCTGGAACCATTTTGCGACCTTGTCTTTCATTACATTGACATTTTAAAATAATTCATGTAGCCTGGGCACAGCGGCTCACGCCTGTAATATCAGCACTTTGGGAGGCCAAGGCAGGCAGATCGCCTGAGATCAGGAGTTCAAGACCAGTCTGGCCAATATGGTGAAACCCCGTCTCTACTAAAAATACAGACATTAGCCGGGTATGGTGACATGCACCTGTAATCCCAGCTACTCGGGAGGCTGAGGCAGGAGAATTGCTTGAACCCAGGAGGTGGAGGTTACAGTGAACCAAGACCATGCCATTGCACTCCAGCCTGGGTGACAGAGTGAGACACTGTCTCAAGAAGAAAATAATAATAACTCTTGTACCCCCTACTTTTTAAAGATAAAATGTTCCTCATTTGGGGTTTGTCTGATGTTTCCTCATGATTATGTTCACGTTGCACATCTCCAAGCAGACTTCTAAACATAATTGGCTGTCCATGTCCGTGGGTTCTGCATCCTCCGATTCCACCAAAATATTTAGGAAAATTAAAAAAGTAACAATACAACAATTTTTAAAACACAAATAAAAAAAGATATGACAGAACAGCTTTTTACATAGTATTTCCTTTGTATCAGATAGTATAAGCGATCTGTAGGTGGTTCAAAGTGTACGGAGGATTGCATGGGTTCTATGCAAAACGATACCATTTTATATAAGGAACTTGATCATCTGCAGATTTTGGTATCCAAGAGGGTCCTGGAACCAGCCCCCACAGATACCAAGGAACAACTGTAGGTGACATTGTATCCTTCTCGGGTATCACATCCAGAGGCAGGGAGTGTCCCACGTCCCCTCAGTGGTATTAGTTTTGATTGCCCAGTTGAGGTGGCGTCCAGTTCCTCCTCTGGCGAGGCTTTTTTTTTTTTTTTTTTGAGATGGAATCTCGCTCTGTCGCCCAGGCTGGAGTGCAATGGCGTGATCTTGGCTCACCACAACCTCCACGTCCCGGGTTCAAGCGATTCTCCTGCGTCAGCTTCCCAGGTAGCTGGGACTACAGGCAGGCACCACCATACCCAGCTAATTTTTGTGTTTTTAGTAGAGACAGGGTTTCACCTTGCTAGCCAGACTGGTTTTGAAATCTTGACCTCACCCACCTCAGCCTCCCAAAGTGCTGGGATTACAGGTGTGGGCCACCTCACCCAGCTCTGGGAAGGCTTTTAAAACTTACGTATTCCGTTTTTAAGAATGTTCCCCGAGTACTTTAGGCAAATTAAGATGCAAGACGTAAAACAGCACTTTGAGAGGCCGAAGTAGGTGGATCACCTGAGGTCAGGAGTTCCAGACAAGTCTGGCCAACATGGTGAAACCCCATCTCTACTAAAAAGACAAAAATTAGCCAGGCATGGTGTCAGGTGCCTGTAATCCCAGCTACTCGGGAGGCTGAGGCAGGAGAATCACTTATCGCTTGAACCTGGGAAGCAGAGGTTGCAGTGAGCTGAGACTGCACCACTACACTCCTGCCTGGGTGACAGAGCGAGACTGAGTATTAAAAAAAAACAGAAGTAGTAAAACGATCTTACCTTCTCACTGTAATTGGCTTTCTGTGATGTGCCTCTTTTTCCCGTTGGTATTGGAGGAGCAGTGTCTTCTGTAATTATGCCATCAGGTCCCTCAGGAGGCTCCCCATCCTGAAGCAGGGATAGGCTCCATAGTGTGGAGTGGCACAAAGTGATGTCTGCTGTTGGATTCTTTCAGAACACGTATGACCGCTGCCCCATGGAGCTGGTCCGCTGCATCCGCCATATATTGTACAATGAACAGAGGTTGGTCCGAGAAGCCAACAATGTGAGTGTCCCATGGGGATGGGGAGTGCATTCGGGAAGTCTTTTCTTACCCACCTCCCTCTGGACCCACCTTTGTCAAGGTGACTCAGGGTGCACAATTGGTGTCTCTTTAAAGAGAAAGTTGTCCTAAGGGGCACAAAAGAAATAGGAGACATGACTGAGTGTGGCGCAGCACTTTGGGAGACTGAGGCAGGCAGATTGCTTGAGCCCAGGAGTTGGAGACCACCCTGGGCAACATGGTGAAACCCCATCTCTACCAATAATTAAAAAAAAATTAGCTGGGCATGGTGGCACACGCCTGTAGTCCCAGCTGTTTGGGAAGCTGAGGTGGGAAGATCACTTGAGCCCAGGAGGTAGAGGCTGCAGTGAGCCGTGATTGCACCACTGCACTCCAGCCTGGGTGATGGAGTGAGACCCTGTCTCAAAAAAAAAAAAAGAAGAAGAAGAAGAAATTGAAGACGTGGTCTCTGATCTTCACTGATTTATAACCTTGATGAGCTTGCAACCACAAAACAATATGAACAAGTGCAAAGTAATTTGACCTCAGCTGAACAATTTTTTAGTAAAGGCAGCTCATATTCAGGTGAGAATGCTTAGCCCCTAAATCAGGTGTGGAATGAGTGGTCCGACCAGGTCACTTGCAGGGCTGGATCCACAGAGACCTTGTTTATGCCTCCCCCATCACTTCATTTGGGGGTCTCCAGGATGCCTGTGAGAGGTCTGGCCTCTTCCGTGGCGGAGGCAGATGATTCCATCACGAGGCTGTCTTGAATGGGGACACAGCTGATGTGTGTTCACCTGGCCCACTCCCCACAGCCTCTCTAATGCTTAATGCCATCCTTGCATTGGGTCGTGAGTGGAAGGGGAATTACTTCACCTCCTCATTAGTAGGAAAACCCAGGTGACCCTGAAATGGGTTATGTTCTAGTCTCTCGAAAGGTAATTTGATAGATCCTGTTTGGGATACTCTGGTGGAGGCCAGATCTGCAATGGAAGCTTCTCCCATGCTTTGTGATTTGAGGCGTGATCTGTCCACTCACCTGTTTCTCACTTTTTCTACCCTACCCTATGTCTTACACGTGATGTTTGCTATTCCTCCAACTAAAAATTTACCTTTTGGGATCTTCGCCTGGTTGTAGGAGCTGGCATAAGCTTTTCCTGGGGATTAAGGCCTCAGGCTTCCTCCCATTCCCACTGCCCTGCACTGCCCCCCATCTGTTCCCAGGGTAGTTCTCCGGCTGGAAACCTTGCTGACACCATGTCCCAGAAACACCTGCAGATCAACCAGACATTTGAGGAGCTGCGACTGGTCACACAGGACACAGAGAATGAGCTGAAGAAGCTTCAGCAGACTCAGGAGTACTTCATCATCCAGTACCAGGAGAGCCTGAGGATCCAAGGTGAGGCGCGGTATGGGGAGCCGTGTGTGGGCTGAGGAGGGTGGGTGGGGGTCTAGAAAGCAGCTCTGGTGAGGTTGGGAGAAAGCCCGTTTCCATTCAGAGGCAGTGACCTTTCTCTGAATAGTAGGGACTTATTTGCATTGAAGACAGTGCTGAGAGGATGAGAGTTAGAGAGGGAGATGACAGGGCACCTGCCCTTGAGTGCGGGTCTCACTCAGGTCCCCAGATCCAGGGAGCTTCTGCGCTGCTAGGGAAAACATTTCCTCTTTTTAGAAGGAGCTCACAGTCTAAATACTTCATAGCATAATACCTTTGTATATAGTAGGCATATTAGAAGTTGAGCTTTTTTGGTGCTAGGCACACAGAAATTTTTTTTAAAAAGTTGAGCTTTACTGAAATGATAAATAGAAATTATATAATTACATGTTTAAAAAAAATTCTGGTTGGGCTCGGTGGCTCACATCTATAATCCCAGCACTTTGGGAAGCTGAGGCCAGCAGATCACCTGAGGTCAGACGTTCGAGACCAGCCTGGCCAACATGGTGAAACCTCATCTCTACTAAAAATACAAAATTAGTTGGGCATGGTGGCACACGCCTGTAATCCCAGCCACTTGGGAAGCTGAGGCAGGGGAATCACTTGAACCCGGAAGGCGAAGGTTGCAGTGAGCCAAGATCTCACCATTGCACTCCAGCTTGGGTGAAAAGAGCAAAACTCTGTCTCAAAAAAAAAAAAAAAAAATTATAAGCTGGGAGTGGTTTTGCACACCTATAATCCTGGTGCTTTGGGAGGCCAAGGCAGGAGGATCACTTGAGGCCAGTAGTTTCAGACTAGTTTGGGCAATATAGCAAGAGCCTACTGTCTCTAAGAGGGAAAAACCTTTCTAAGCAGGGACAGTGTAAGTACTAAGGATCCGTATTTGTGGTAACTGACTTCTAATGTTCTGTGCAGTTATTCACAGAAATCTTCCTGGAACAGAGTACACTTACGCACCTTAGGTAGCCCCTATGGACAAAGCTCCCCTAGCCTGGTACGAATCCTGCTTAGTACTTGGGGCACAGAGAGCTTCAGTCTGTCATGAGGCTATGGAGCCCCACCAGCGCCCCCTCTTGACCCTGTAGCAATTTGGCAGTTTGAGCTATTAATAATAGTTTCCTCTCTCTGCTTCCATGCCCAGTTCAGAGTCTCAGGGAAACCTTATCTCAGCCACCCAGCCCCTGCAAACACACACACACAGCACGTGCTCCTCTCAGTCTATGCATGTAGGCTCCATCTTATGTCTGTAGGGATATTACTTATTTACTCTTTGTCTCCTCCACTGGAATATAAATCTTTGAGAAGGGACTGTATCTTTTATCTCTGTACGCTGAGGCCAGCACAGTGCTGGAAACTTAACAGTTACTGAGTCGGGGTTGACTGGATGATTCTAGTATGTCTTCTTGTTATCTGAACCTATCCCAGACTGGCCCTAGAAGAAGAGCAGCTCCTTCTAAGAATGGAAACAGGAGATTGCAAGCTGTTCTTTCTACCCAAGTCCTTAGATTGTTGACAGTGTTTCTGATCCCACACCTGGGTTTTCTGTTTCCTGGGCACGGTGATGGATTAGGTTTGGATCCATCATGCAATGTCTCCTCAGTCCCGTTTGTCAAGTTCACTCAGCAGAAACACGGACTGTTGATCTGTTTGTGCCAGGGAAGGCTCAGCTGCCTTCAGTGGAGGCGGGAAAACCTCCTTCCCAAAAGCTTCTGCAAATTTCCAGGAGAGACCTAAGTGGGTCCCTTGCGTAGGAAGGCTGGGTCAGCCAGGAGCTCCACCAAGACATGCTGGTGTGCACATCTTCTGACTCAGCTCAAGCAAGGACACTGGGCTGTTGAGAAGGTGACAGGAAGGGATTAATAGTCCCAGCATGGGGGACAGGGGCTGTCTTTGGGAGGGTGGGGCGGGCCTGCCTGTGGTGGCTGTAACTGTAGCTGTGGACATGTTTAGTTCCTTAGGCTGCGTTATTGATACACAGGTGTTCCTGTGTTCCACATTCCCTGTGTCTTAACGTATTTCATAATGGATACTTTTTAAAAAGGTAGGGAGGCCTGACTTACTCCCTCTCCCACCATCAAAGAGACTGCTCACAGCTGGTGTGGAGAGAAGCCACCTCCCTTCAGCCTCCCTTTTCTGAGAGAATCTGGGTGGCTCTGTGTCCCCAATGGGCCCTGGACATGCTCTCCCTCTGCCGTCTGTCTGTCTCCCCTGGTTGGTCGTCTGAGCTCACAGTCGCCTGGACAAACATGCTGGGCCCCTTCCAGCCCCTCGAGAAGTTCATCGTCCCCTGAGGAGGAACTGCTGTGCTCAGGGACGAGACAGAGCCAGGGCTGGGGTTCCCTTAGGAGGCCTTGCTATGGAGGAATGGGGCCGAGCACCTGCTTGTCTCTGTCACTGCTCTCTGTCCCATTTCCCGTTAGCCAAGAAAGATGAATCTCACACAGAGCCCACCCATGCCAGGCAGTTTTTTTGGTATCTTCCATGTCCTCATGTATTTAATCTTCAAGCACCCCACTGAGGCAGCTGCCGAGATTCTCCTGTTTTACATGTGGGGAAGCCGAGGCACAGGAAAGGAAAGCAATTTTCCCAGGTTCACCCACAGCCAAGGTCATGGGCACACTTCCACCCTAAGCAGCCTGGCCCCGCCAGGCAGTGAGAAGATGGCTGGCAGCCCTGTGGGGCAGGCAGACAGGAGATAGGCAGGACTCCTCCCGAGCTGCCCCAGCATCCCATGTGCCCCCAGAGGGGACGCTCAGAGTCAGGAGGCTGGTGAGTAGGCCCAGAGGTGCCTCCCGAGGCACACATTCGTCTTGGCGCCCCGAGCTGTTAGGAACACCGACTCGCCCTTGATGCAGCGTCTGAGCCTGGGAAGGTCTCGCTCCAGAACAAGCAAGTGGGCTCCTCTGGGCCTCCTGTTGGATTCTGGGAGGTGACGGTCATGGTGCCCTGTCCCCTCCTCTAGCTCAGTTTGCCACGCTGGGCCAGCTGAGCCCCCAGGAGCGTCTGAGCCGGGAGACGGCGCTCCAGCAGAAGCAGGTGTCCCTGGAGGCCTGGCTGCAGCGCGAGGCGCAGACGCTACAGCAGTACCGCCTGGTGAGTGGGGTCCTGGGCCTCTCCTGGGCATGGGTGCCACAAAGTCAGTCTCTGGGGACCCGAGGGAGGGCTGGGACCGGGATGAGAGCAGAACCTGGGAGGGCAGGAGGCCTTTTTACCTGGGGGCCATACGAGGCAGAGCAGCTTGGGGAGAGAGAAGGGCCTGGGCCCTGCCCTGCCGTTTCCCAGCGAGGCCCTGCGGGGTTCTCTGGGAGCCCAGAAGGGGCTGTTCTCCTCCCTCCCTCAGGAGCTGGCCGAGAAGCACCAGAAGACCCTGCAGCTGCTGCGGAAGCAACAGACCATCATCCTGGATGACGAGCTGATCCAGTGGAAGCGGCGGCAGCAGCTGGCCGGCAATGGCGGGCCCCCTGAGGGCAGCCTGGACGTGCTACAGTCCTGGTAACGGTGTGGAGCAGCCAGCGGGCAGGGCAGGAGGGGCCGCGGGGACCCCAACTGCTTCTGCCTCCTGCGCTGGCTCCTGCAGCAGGCCCCCTCCGTCCTGGGACAGCTCTTGTTTCTGTAGGGGCCTGAGTCCTGATTCAGACTTTGGTCCGCCGTCCTGTGCCACCTCCCCCAGGAAGGGGGCTGCTGTTCTGGGGGTAGGACAGGGCTCGGGTATGCGGAGTGACGTTCAGGCTGGTTGGGCCTAGTCAGGGTCCCCTCCTGTGAACGTCTCTAATTCTTTGAGGCAGGGAGCTCTGCTGTTCCTGTGGGTGGGAAGTGTGGGGAAAGCACAGAGCCTTCCTGGGCGAGACCTTCCCGGGGGAGGAGGAGCCGTGTCTTGGGGCTGGGCTCTGGCCTGGAGTCTGTGCAGAGAAGCCAGTGTCCTGTTGGCCTTGGGGCTCCGTGCAGGTGTGAGAAGTTGGCCGAGATCATCTGGCAGAACCGGCAGCAGATCCGCAGGGCTGAGCACCTCTGCCAGCAGCTGCCCATCCCCGGCCCAGTGGAGGAGATGCTGGCCGAGGTCAACGCCACCATCACGGACATCATCTCAGCCCTGGTGACCAGGTGACGGCTGCCTGTTGGCCATACCCGGGGCTTGGGGCAGCTCCCATGGGGTGGGCGTGTGGGGGGCCACAGGTGCTTTCCAGACCAGCAGCTTCACCTTCATCCTTGTCTCTCTTTGCCTCTCATCCCTCCCCACTCCGTCTCCAGTTACTGTGGCTGCTGGGTGCCGCCCTTGCCCAGTTTCTCTTGTAGACACTGCAAGGGATGTCCTTGGGTGGCATCCCATGCCAGCTGCTGCATTCATCTCACTCCCCCTCTCCAGCCTCTCCCTGGACTCTCACGGCCTCCTTGGGAACAGAGGCTGTGCCGTGCTCTTCCTCACCTGCTGAGCCCCTCGGGAGGCAGCCCCATTCCCACCACAGAGGGACCGAGACCCCTTTCCCCGAGCCAGCCCCTCATCGTGCGTCCGTCCCTGTGTCCCCTGCAGCACATTCATCATTGAG
This sequence comes from Aotus nancymaae, assembly GCF_030222135.1. NCBI lineage: Eukaryota > Metazoa > Chordata > Mammalia > Primates > Aotidae > Aotus > Aotus nancymaae. The sequence goes on from NW_026988504.1 coordinate 24,548,488, forward strand.
AAGCAGCCCCCTCAGGTCCTGAAGACCCAGACCAAGTTTGCAGCCACTGTGCGCCTGTTGGTGGGCGGGAAGCTGAACGTGCACATGAACCCCCCCCAGGTGAAGGCGACCATCATCAGTGAGCAGCAGGCCAAGTCTCTGCTCAAGAACGAGAACACCCGCAAGTAATTGTGCAGCTTCTTCTTCCCTGCTGCTTGTCTCACGTCCTGGCAACAGGAGAAAAGAATTCTGCCTCCTGTGTCAGATCCCTGTTTGCCCCTCTGGCCTCTTCTGGCTGTCAGAAAAGAAATATAAGGAAGTTATTGGGCTGGGCGTGGTGACTTATACCTGTAATCCCAGCACTTTGGGAGGCCAAGGCGGGCAGATCACCTGAGGTCAGAAGTTTAAGACCAGCCTGGCCAACCTGGCAAAACCCCGTCTCTACTAAAAATACAAAAAATTAGCTGGGCATGGTGGTGCGCACCATAATTCCAGCTACTCTGGAGCTTGAGGCAGGAGAGTTGCTTAAACCCAGGTAGTAAAAGTTGCAGTGAGCCAAGGTTGTGCCACTACACAACAGCCTGGGCAAGAGCAAAACTCCATCTCACAAAAAAAAACAGCTTCTTCAGTGAACTTTTTTCTGTGAATATAGTTTGATTTTGTTTCATTTTGTAGTGGTATGTCTGAGAAAATTACATGTATGTGTTATATAGCTAACATTTCCTTTAAATGATGTACATTTTTAGCAAACTTCTCTATTTCCTGCTACCCCAAATTATATTATGTACCGCACATGTCCTGAGTCCCTGGCCTGGGTTTGGAGCTGATCTCTCTCTGATTTGCAGTGATTACAGCGGCGAGATCTTGAACAACTGCTGCGTGATGGAGTACCACCAAGCCACGGGCACCCTCAGTGCCCACTTCAGGAACATGGTGAGGGTGGAAGAAGAGGAAGAATGAATGTTTTCCAGTTCTTAGAGAACAACTTTCATCTTACATCTCATATTCCTCCTTTGCAGTCCCTGAAACGAATTAAGCGGTCAGACCGTCGTGGTGCAGAGTCGGTGACAGAAGAAAAGTTTACAATCCTGTTCGAATCCCAGTTCAGCGTTGGTGGAAATGAGCTGGTTTTTCAAGTCAAGGTAAAGCCTTCCCTCAGCTCTGTGTGTGTGTGTGGCGGTGAGGGGGGTTGTACTTCGTTTTATAAAAGAATTTTTTTTTAATCACATAGCATCTTCTTCTTTTTGACTGTTTGTAAACTGAAAATGGACTGACCTCACACTGAGAACTGTATCTCTTAGATTCTCTTAAGACATGAACAAAGACCAGGCACAGTGGCTCACGCCTATAATCCCAGCACTTTGGGAGGCTGAGGCAGACAGATCACTTGAGGTCAGGAGTTCAAGACCAGCCTGGCTAACACAGTGAAACCCTGTCTCTACTAAAAAATTAGCCAGGCATGGTGGTGTGCACCTGTAATCTCATCTACTCAGGATGCTGAGGTGGGAGAATCACTTGAACCCAGGAGGCTGAGGTTGCAGTGAACTGAGATCGTATCACTGCACTCCAGCCTGGGCAAAAAAGTGAGACCCTGTCTCAAAAAAAACAAAACAAAACATGAACAAACAAGGCCCAGTGCAGTGCTCACACCTGTAATCTCAACACTTTGGGAGGCTGAGGCAAGAAGATTGCTTGAATTCAGGAGTTCAAGACTAGCCTGGGCAACATAGTGAGACCTTGTCTCGACCAAAAAATTAAAATTAAAATTAAACATGAACAAACAGTAATGAACAGAACTAGTTGGATAGATAGACTACAAAATGGATTATGAGAAACATTACTCGGGATGAATTTGAGTAGAGGTTGTGGTAAGTTTTACACATTTATTTGTAATTTTTTTCCCAGAAATGTCTCCAGTAGTCTCTTTTGTCTCTCCTGTTCTCCATGTAACTTTGAGACACTTTATCCTACAGAAATATCTAAGCAACATTGCCTGTAAAATACTTAAAATGTCTAAGATTGTGCCAGGGTGAAAAGTCATATTATTCCCAGGGCCATTTAGATTCTGTGTCTGAGAGGAACATTAACTGAAACTTGGAAAAGGGAAGTGTTGTGATAGTAAGAGAAGGAGAAGAACTTGAGGCTGGTGGGCGCTCAGCCTTCTCTTGTGTTTTTAGACCCTGTCCCTGCCAGTGGTGGTGATTGTTCATGGCAGCCAGGACAACAATGCGACAGCCACCGTTCTCTGGGACAATGCTTTTGCAGAGCCGGTGAGTGGATTCCTCAGGCATGTGGGTCTCCAAATCAATGCCAGTGTCATGAACCTCATTTATGTATTATCCCTTTAAAAAGCATAAGAGCCGGGCATAGTGGTTCACGCCTGTCATCTCAGTACTTTGGGAAGCCGAGGTGAATGGATCACAAGGTTGAGGTGGTCAGATCACAAGGTCAAGAGATCGAGACCATCCTAACCAACATGGTGAAATCCCATCTCTATTAAAAACAAAAAAATTAGCTGGGCATGGTGGTGCGTGCCTGTAGTCCCAGCTACTTGGGAGGCAGAGGCAGAAGAATCACTTGAAACCAGGAGGCAGAGGTTGCAGTGAGCCAAGATCACGCCACTGCACTCCAGCCTGGGTGACAGAGCAAAACTCTGTCTAAAAAAAAAAAAAAAAAGCATTGGAAAAGCCTGGGTGCAGTGGCTCACGCCTATAATCCCAGCACTTTGGGAGGCTGAGGCACGTGGATCACCTGAAGTCAGGAATTCGAGACCAGGCTGGCAAAACGCTGTCTCTACTAAAAAATACAAAAAATCAGCTGGGCATGGTGGCATGCCCCTGTAGTCCCTGCTACTTGGGTGGCTGAGGCACAAGAATCACTTGAGGCCGGGTGTGGTGGCTCACACCTGTAATCCAAGCACTTTGGAGGCCAAGGTGGGCGGATCACCTGAGGTCGGAAGTTCAAGACCAGCCTGACCAACATGGTGAAACCCCGTCTTTAAAAAAAAATAAAAAATCACTTGAACCCAAGTGGCAGAGGTTGCAGTGAGCCAAGATCACACCATTGCACTCCAGCCTGGGCAACAGAGCGAGACTCCATCTCAAAAAAAAAAAAAAAAAGTGGCTGGGCACAGTGGCTCACAAGGCCAAGGCATGTGGATTACCTGAGGTCAGGAGTTGGAGACCAGCCTGGCCAACATGGTGAAACCCTGTCTCTACTAAAAATAAAAAATAAGCCGGGTGTGGTGTTGGGTGCCTGTAATCCCAGCTACTTGGGAGTCTGAGGCAGGAGAATCACTTGAACCCAGGAGGCGGAGGTTGCAGTGAGCCAAGATCGCATCACTGCACTTCAGCCTGGGCGACAGAGTGAGACTTCCTCTCAAGAACAAAAAAAAAAAAAATAGGAAAAAAGATGCTGTTTTCTTTAGTGGGAGGCAGAATAGAAAGAATGCGGAAAGTGGAAAGAACATGGGCTTGACTTCAGCCAAGGTTTGAACTGAGACTCCATTTCCTCACTCCATGAGTACACGGAAGTTCACTTTCCCCCTCTGAGCCTGAGTTTCCAGTAAGTGTCTGCAGCACAGGGATACTCTTGATCTACTCGTGCAGACACTTACTTGTTAGGGAGATTAAATTAGGTAACATAGAAAATGCTTGTCACGAGGTCAGTCCTGAAACTATTTTGAATCCTCGGGTGAAACTATGAATGGGATTTGGGACTCCCAGGTTCCCTCCTGAGGTTAGCATCTCAAGAGGCTCACTTTAGCATAGAAGTTGCTTCCTATCCTCTACCTTTCAATAAATGAAGATGCCATTAGATTTCTTTTCCAAATTTTAGTTTCTGTGATTCATTTCAGGTCTCTCATGAAGAATGAGATGCTTTGCCTCAAGGAAGATACAATTTGGATTTATGCACCCAAATTCTATCTGAATCCTACTAGCGTGCTGCTTGATGAGCATTTTAAAGATCTTGTAGGCCAGGCGCCATGGCTCACACCTGTAATCCTAGCATTCTAGCAAGCCAAGGCAGGCGGATCCCTTGATCAAGCTGCAGACTAGCCTAGGCAACATGGCAAAATCGTGTCTCTACAAAAAATTAACCAGGCCGGGCGCGGTGGCTCACGCCTGTAATCCTAGCACTTTGGGAGGCCGAGGTGGGTGGATCACCTGAGGTCAGGAGTTCAAGACCAGCCTGGCCATCATGGTGAAACCCCATCTTTTTTCAAAAAACAAAACAAAACAAAAAAATAAAAATAACCAGGTGGCCGCGTGGTGGCTCATGCCTGTAATCCAAGCACTTTGGAGGCCAAGGCAGGCGGATCACCTGAGGTCAGGAGTTCAAGACCAGCCTGACCAACATGGTGAAACCCCGTCTTTTTAAAAAAAAAGAAAAAAAAATTAACCAGGCATGATACACCAGCCTGTAGTCCCAGCTACTTGGGGGGCTGAGGCAGGAGGATCGCTTGGGCCCAGAAGGTCCAGACCACAGTGAGCCAAGATCGTGCCTCTATTTTCCAGCCCAGGTGACAAGGCAACACCCTGTCTCAAAAAAAAAAATTTTTTTTTAGTAGACAAAGGTCTATTTGTTACATATTTTCAGCAGAGATGAGCCCATGAAAGCATGATAAAAGGGTTATTATTTGGGATATAAGAGTATGTCCTTCTCTAAGTATCTCCAACAAACCTGGACTATGTTTTGTTTTGTGGCTATTAGAACATAGGATTTGACTGTTAGTTCAGCAGCTCATTTACAAAACAGCATGGATGGCACGGGTTACCTTCTAGTTGTGTGTAAAGAAGGTAAAATGGAACCTTCTGGTTCATGTGGAGAGGCTTAACATTTCCCAGCAGTCCTCTTTAGAGAACAGTATTTTACTGCAAAGGTGAGATTTTTAAGAGATTCTACCATGCTTCACTTAACAAACCTTGAATTGGAGGCTCCTTTTTGAAAATATCTGCCTACCTCTTGTCCTGATAAGCCTCCTGGATAAGATGGTCACATTTCTCATTTCCTTCCTGCCTGTACACAGATCCACTCTCTGTGAAACTTCCGCATCTCCTGTACCGTGTAATTACTGAAGTATCTTGTCTAAATAAATAAGCATTTTTTTCTTCTTTTTTTATTCTTTTATTTTTATTTTATAAATAAGCATTTTTAACATTGTCAGCTATGTTAATGACTACTGTATATCTTATGCTATTTTATTTTTTTAATTTTTGAGATGGAATCTCGCTCTGTCACCCAGGCTGGAGTACAGTGACACAATCTCAGCTCACTGTAGCTTCTGCCTCCTAGGTTCAAGCTATTCTTCTGCCTCAACCTCCCAAGAAGCTGGGATTACAGGCATGTGCCACCACACCCAGTTAATTTTTTTTTTTTTTTTTTGTGACGGAGTTTCCCTCTTGTTACCCAGGCTGGAGTGCAATGGCGCGATCTCAGCTCACCGCAACCTCCGCCTCCTGAGTTCAGGCAATTGTCCAACCTCAGCCTCCTGAGTAGCTGGGATTACAGGCACGCAACCACCATGCCCAGCTAATTTTTTTGTATTTTTAGTATAGACAGGGTTTCACCATGTTGACCAGGATGGTCTCGATCTTTTAACCTTGTGATCCACCTGCCTCGGCCTCCCAAAGTGCTGGGATTACAGGCGTGAGCCACCGCGCCCAACCAATTTTTTGTATTTTTAGTAGAGACCAGGTCTCACCATGTTGGCCAGGCTGGTCTCAAACTCCTGACCTCAAGTGAACCACCCGCCTCAGCCGCCCAAAGTGCAGGAATTACAGGCATGAGCCACCACATCCAGCCAATCTTATGCTATTTTAAAATGAAGACTTTTGGCCAGACACAGTGGCTCACGCCTGTAATCCCAGCACTTTGGGAGGCTGAGGCAGGCGGATCACCTGAGGTCAGGAGTTTGAGACCAGCTTGGCCAACATGGTGAGACCCCCATCTCTACTAAAAATACAAAAATTAGCTAGACATGGTGGCACGTGCCTGTAATCCCAGCTACTCAGGAGGCTGAAGCAGGAGAATCACTTGAATCCAGGAGGCAGAGGTTGCAGTGACCTGAGATCACGCCACTGCACTCCAGCCTGGGCAACACAATGAGACTCTGTCTCTAAAAACTGAAAAATAAAATAAAGACCTGTGGCCAGCCACGGTGGCTCATGCCTGCAATCCCAGCACTTTGGGAGGCCAAGGCAGGTGGATGACTTGAGCCCAGGAATTTGATTCCAGCCTGGTCACATGGCAAAACCCTGTCTCTACAAAAAATATAAAAATTAGCCTGTTGTGGTAGTGTGTGCCTGTAGTTCCAGCTGTTTGAGAGCCTGAGGTGGAAAAATTGCTTGAGCCAAGGAGGCAGAGATTGCAGTGAGCCAAGACTGAGCCACTGCACTCCAACCTGGTGACAGAGCAAGACCTTATTTCGAAAATAAATTACCTGTGGCAATTTATTCTCCAGATATATTTGCCTATGTGTCCTATGGGTCAAATAACATAAGAACATCGCAGCATTGTTAGTAATAGCTAAAGATGGCCAGACGCAGTGGCTCACGCCTATAATCCCAGCACTTTGGGAGGCCAAGGTGGGTGGATCACGAGGTCAAGAGATCGAGACCATCCTGATCAACAAGGTGAAACTCCGTCTCTACTAAAAACACACACACACAAAAAAAAAATTAACTCGGCATGGTGGTGCACACCTGTAGTCCCAGCTACTCGGGAGGCTGAGGCAGGAGAATTGCTTGAGCCCAGGAGGCGGAGGTTGCGGTGAGCCATCGCGCCATTGCACTCCAGCTTGGGTAACAAGAGCAAAACTCCGTCTCAAAAAAAAAAAAAAAAAAGTAACAGCTAAAGATAAGAGGCTGTTACACTGATGCCCATCTACAGGAGTCTGGTAAAATTTCTTTATGTGCTGATGTGAGGTCTCCCTGATGGAGTATTCAGTGAAAAGAAGAAGATGCGGAACATGTGGATTTTGTGCTACCATTTATTAAAAAAAGAAAAAAATCATATGTCATTGCCGGCATGCTTAGAATATCTTTGGTGGTATGCACAGGAAACTATGTTAAGTGCCTTTAAGGAAAAGAACCAAGTTGCTGGGAGACAGGGATGGGGAGTGACTTCACTGGGTAGCCATCTATGCCTTTTGAATTTTAAGTCATGTGAAAATCACCTATTGAAAAAAATTTATAACAAAATGGAGTACTAGGACTAAATGGGTTGAAAAGCAGTTTATTAAAAATTAATGTTCTAACCTATTTCTCAGTCAAACTGTCCAGCTCACAATTTCCACTCTTTCATACCAAGTTGTTTTACTTTGAGCTGGAGTTCTTGGCAGAAGGAGTCGAGGGCACGGATTCCATGTGTGTGCACACACGCTTACACGTGTACACACATACGAACACACATTCTCTCTTCGTACCTAGAGAACCAGTCTTTCAGATTTCTAAATTCCCAAGGTGATTACAGTCTAAGAGCCGGACCTTGGTTATGTTTTGGTTTGTGGCTGTGAGAACGTAGGATTTGACTGTTAATTCAGCAGCTCATTTACAAAACAGCATAGACAGCATGAGTTACCTTCTAGTTGTGTGTAAAGAAGATGAAATGGAACCTCCTGAATTTCATGGGACTTCATACCCCAGCAGAGTCCGAATTTACCCTCAGGCCGCCCTGCAAGACAAATGTGTGTAACCACCCCCAGCCATCAGGGTTTTTCTTCTGTGGCTTGAGGGAATAAATCATGCAACTGTTTTCTCATAAGATTCTGGCCTCTCTCCCTCTCAGGGCAGAGTGCCATTTGCCGTGCCTGACAAAGTGCTGTGGCCGCAGCTGTGTGAGGCGCTCAACATGAAATTCAAGGCCGAAGTGCAGAGCAACCGGGGCCTGACCAAGGAGAACCTCGTGTTCCTGGCGCAGAAACTGTTCAACAACAGCAGCAGCCACCTGGAGGATTACAGCGGCCTGTCCGTGTCCTGGTCCCAGTTCAACAGGGTGAGGGGCCCGGCCACCAGCCTCTGTTAGATCAGTCCCTCCCAGCCAGACACCCTCAGGAGTCTCCCTGCCCAGGCCCTTATTCTTCCTGTCTCTAATAAAACGTACCAAAAGTAACAGAAGCTTCTGACTAGATGGGCAACTTGAGAGTTACCCAGGTCACGTGTAGAAAATTACATCTTTACACATTTTAAATAAGTTGGGCTTTGTCTACAGTTAATGCATTTTCCTTTGTAAAGGAAAGAGAGTAAAGCACATGTAGTTCATCAAAAGCAAAGCTTTTGAAGTGATTCGAGCTCCAGTGCTCTTTCCCCTTCGCTTTCTTTTGTTCCCCGATGTGTAATGCCAGATCAGGCTCCTATGCGACCCTCAACCAACACAAGGGGATGCTGATGAAAGAAACTTCTCCTCTAGCATCTGGTAATTCAGATGTCACTTTGATTTTTATTGATTGATTGATTGATTTTTGAGACGGTGTCTCACTCTGGTGCGAAGAGTGCAGTGGTGCCATCTCGGCTCACTGCAACCTCCATCTCCCGGATGCAAGCAATTCTCCTGCCTCAGCCTCCTGAGTAGCTGGGATTGCAGGCACCTGCCACCACGCCCAGCTAATTTTTGTATTTTTAGTAGAGACAGGGTTTCACCATGTTGGCCAGGCTGGTCTCAAACTCCTGACCTCAAGTGATCTGCCCACCTCGGCCTCCCAAAGTGCTGGGATTACAGGCATGAGCCACCGCTCCCGACTGTCCCTTTGATTTTAATTTAACTTTTGTTTCTTTTCCTACACCCCCACCCCCAAGGTGTTTGCAGTGTCCTTAGTTTGGAGCTTAACAATGTGCTTTTCTCAGAAGCTCCCAGGTGATACTGATGCTGCTGGTCACAGACCACACATCGAAACTAGCAGGGGGACAGGTCAGCCCAGCCCCAGGTGAAAGGGTCTGTAGCAGGAGTCCTCTGGGTGTTGGTAACTGCAGTTTGGCATTTTCCCCGTCTTCCCTCTCTTCCTCTCCATTCCGTTTTTCGGTTGTGGGACCGTTAGGTGAAACCCAGGTATGCCTCTGACTAGTGCAGATGTTTGTTTCCCATTTAATTTTTCCAGTTAAAGTATGTGTGTAATATGCCAAGTGTTACTCTTGTTTTCTTGTGTTCACTACTATTGTATCTCCAACCAGGAGAATTTACCAGGACGGAATTACACTTTCTGGCAATGGTTTGATGGCGTGATGGAAGTGTTAAAAAAACATCTCAAGCCTCATTGGAATGATGGGTGAGAATCATTATTTCTTAAGGCACCAACAGAACCTGAAGGTCTTCTTTCTGGCATCAATAAGTCACACTCTGCTTCTGTCCTTTGTCCTTGGTGATCCAGGGCCATTTTGGGGTTTGTAAACAAGCAACAGGCCCATGACCTACTCATTAACAAGCCAGATGGGACCTTCCTGCTGAGATTCAGTGACTCAGAAATTGGCGGCATCACCATTGCTTGGAAGTTTGATTCTCGTGAGTGCCCCTCCCTTCTTATGTCCAGAGTTAGCTGCTTTTGTTACAAAATTATTTTCACAAATAATTTATCAGGTACTTGCTCTTTGTTGGGGTCAGTACTAATTGTGAGAAACACAAATGTATAGCCATGCATACTCATAAGGCAACCTATGAAAGATACTATTATGGGAAACACAGTTACTCATTTGGTTATACATGGAAGATATGGTATATGGCAACATGGTTATACATGAACGTATAACCATGACATGGCTGCCTATGATGCAAGAGTGTGCAGACTCTCAATTGCTTCCCTCTTGAAATGTCTGCCTTATTTTATTAATCTGTGTAAAGCTCATTTCAGTGAGAATGACTTGGATGATTTGGAGCCCTTAACAGTAGTAAAATATTCCTTTCTCCTAATTAACATACAGATATTGCCATCAACCATTTCTAACCAAGATGTTAGTTCTTTTCTTTTTTGTAACAGGGTCTCTTGCATGGGCTGGAGTACAGTGGTGCAAACATGACTCACTGCAGCCTTGACCTCCTGGCCTCAAGCAATGCTCCCATCTCAGCCTCCCGATTAGCTGGGACCACAGACGTGCACCACCACCCCCATCGAATTTTTAAATTTTTTGTATGTTGCCCAGGCTGGTCTCGAACATGTGGGCTCAAACAATCCCCTGCTTTGGCCTTCCAGAGTATTGGGATTACAGGCGTGAGCCGCTGCACCAGGGCAGCAGGAATGTTAGTTCTTTCCTCTGACCCTCACAATAAGGGTAGTTTGCCAGTTCGTTTTTTGTGACTTAAAGTTTTTAATAAGTTTTGTCTGGATCCGGTGGCTAATGCCTGTAATTCCAGCACTTTGGGAGCCTGAGGCAGGAGGTTCTCCTGAGGCCAGGAATTCAAGACCAGCCTGGACAACATAGCAAAACCTCGTCTCTAAAAAAATAAATAAATAAATAAATAAATAAGTTAATGAGCTAGCTGGGCATGGTGGTGCTCACGGTGCATGCCTGTAGTCCCAACTACTCTGGAGGTGAGGTGGGATGATCACTTGACCAGGAGTTCAAGGTTACAGTGAGTCATGATCACACCACTGTATTCCAGCCTGGGCAACAGAGTGAGATCCTGTCTTTTAAAAAAAAAAATTATTCATCACTATTAATAGCTCTTACACTTTCTCTGTTTGTGGGCATGCTTGGTGGCTCTTATATATCTTTGTATAGGGAATCAGGGATTGGGGTTAATAAGAACTGTTTCTTCTCCTGAGGGTTGGAATACTGTTTGAACCTGAAACTACTGAGATCATTGGATATCTTGGGAAGTGATTTGTGTATAACCTGCTTATCTACCCATAGCTTTTATCTTTATTTTTATTTATTTATTAATTTATTTTTTGAGATGGTGTCTCTATCACCCAGGCTGGAGTACAGTGTCATGATCTCAGCTCACTGCAACCTCCGCCTCCCAGGTTCAAGCCATCCTCCTGCCTCAGCCTAGGAGCTGGGACTACAGATGAGCGCTACCATGCCTGGCTAATTTTTGTATTTTTAGTAGAGATGGAGTTTCACCATTTTGGCCAGGCTGGTCTTGAACCCCTGACCTCAGGTGATCTGCCAGCCTTGGCCTCCAAAAGTGTGGGATTACAGGTGTGAGCCATCGTGCCTGGCGCCTACCGATGACTTTTTTTTTTTTTTTTTTTTCATTTTTGAGCTACGACCCATGACTTTTAAAACTATTTCATCTGTAACTCATGGTTATTTTTAAACGGATTTCTATTGGAGCCATTATAATGGCAAGCTTGAATTTATAGTACGTTTGAGTTTTAAGATTTCCTATTCAGAAATTATGTTTAGAATATGATTGTTCTGTTTCTTGATCTAGAGGAAAGAATGTTTTGGAATCTGATGCCTTTTACCACCAGAGACTTCTCCATTCGGTCTCTAGCCGACCGCTTGGGAGACTTGAATTACCTTATCTACGTGTTTCCTGACCGGCCAAAAGATGAAGTATACTCCAAATACTACACACCAGTTCCCTGCGAGTCTGCTACTGGTAACAATGTTCGCATTCTGATTTGATTTTGTTGCGATTTTGGTTGTGTGTGTGTGTGGGTGCATGTGATGTCTCTTGCATGAAAACCTACACAATTAGCATTCAGTTAGAGCAGTTTGAGCATTTTCCAGCGCAGATGTAAACCCTGGGCTGTATTCTTCAGTCATACAGAAAACACATCTGGCACTAATCCCAAATATCAAACAGAAGAAAACAAATTCCTCCTAATACAAGCTTAGATCAAACAAACTTAGAGAGGTAAAATTTTGTTTTTCGTGACAGATGGTTTTATTGCTTTGAGTCTAGAAGGATTACATATTTATTATAAAATTTTCAGAAGACACATAAAGGCATAAAAAAGAAAACAGGCCAGCCACAGTGGCTCACACCTGTAATCCCAGCACTTTGGGAGGCTGAGGCAGGTGGATCATTTGCGGTCAGGAGGTCGAGACCAGCCTGGTCAACATGGTGAAACCCCATCTCCACTAAAAATACAAACATTAGCCAGGTGTATACTGTATTCCAGCCTAGGCGACAGAGCGAGGCTCTGTCTCAAAAATAAAAAAAAAAAATTAAACACAAATATATTCATTTAGTGATGGGTGCTCTGAAGACCCATAAAGCCAGGTAGAGGGATAGAGAAGGGGCAGGGAGGAGGGTGAAGGTGTCATTTCACTAGAATGGTCAAAGAGGGTTTCTCTGAGAATGTAATTTTTTTTTTGAGATGGGGTCTTACTTTGTTGCCCAGTCTGGAGTGCATTGCTCACTGCAGTCTCAAACTCCTAGGCTCAACTGATCCTCCCACTGCAGCCTCCCACATAGCTGGGACTATACGCATGCATCACCAATCCTGGTTAATCATTTTATTTTTATAGAGATGAGGTCTTGCTCTGTTTCCCAAGCTGGTCTTAAAAGCCTGGGCTCAAGCAGTCCTCCTTCCTCAGCCCCTTAAGTGTCTGGGATTATAGGCATGAGCCACTGCACCCAGCCAGGATGTGATGCTGGAAAAGACCTGAGCGAAGTGAGGAAGCTAGCCATATACAAAGATCTAGAGAAAAAATATGCTGTGCCAAGAGAACAAGCACAGAAATCCTGGGTTGAGAATGGGCATGTCTGGAAAGCCTCAGGAGGGCCAGGGAGGCTGGAGCCTGTTGAGCAGGGAAGATAAGTGGTAGGAGCTGAGGTCAGAGCACTCTGGCCTTGGAGTTCAAGGTGCAAGGTTGGGGTTTGGACCGTACCATATGTAATCTTTTGTGACTTTTTTTTTTTTACTTAGAAATATATTCTAGGTAGCTGGGCATGGTGGCTCACACGTGTAATCCCAGCACTCTGGGAGGTCAAGGTGGGCAAATCACTTGAGGACAGGAGTTTAAGACCAGCCTGGCCAACATGGTGAAACCCTGTCTCTACTAAAAAATGCAAAAATTAGCCAGGCGTGATAGCGGGCACCTGTAATCCCACCTACTTTGGAGGCTGAGGCAGGAGAATCACTTGAACCCAGGAGATCGCCCCACTGCACTCCAGCCTGGGCAACAGAACCAGACTCTGCCTCGAAAAAAAAAGAAAGAAAGAAAGAAAGAAATATATCCTAGGCAGAGTTACAGCTCAGTAAATGTAATCTTCCAACATCAATTTGATGATTGCATTGTTTGGTGAGTTCATGTTGGTGATTTAAGATACTTATAATTTGGGCCTAGGCACAGTGGCTCATGCCTGTAATCTCAGCACTTAGGTAGGCCAAAGAGGGAGGATTCCTTGGGCCTAGGAGTTTGAGACCAGCCTGGGCAACATGGTGAGACCTCATCTTACAAAAAATAAAAAATTAGCTGCGCGTGGTGGCTCATGCCTGTAGTCCCAGCTACTCAGGAGGCAGAGACTGGGGGAAAGGTTGAGCCCAGGAATTTGAGGCTGCAGTGAGCTATGATTGTACCATTGCACTGTAGCCTGTGTGACAGAGCAAGACCCTGTCTCAGAAAAAAAAAAAAAAAAATCCTATTTCTGGCAGCATTTCTTTCGTTTTTAGCTTCTTAGCCAATCTATAAAATTCTCTGAATTAGCCATGCGGGGTGGCACATGCCTGTAATCCTAGCTACTGGGGAGGCTGAGGCAGGAGAATTGCTTAAACCCGGGAGGGAGAGGTTGTGGTGAGCTGAGATTGCGCTATTGCACTCCAGCCTGGGCAACAAGAGCGAAACTCCATCTCAAAAAAATAAATTTTCTGTACACTGTAAAGCACAAAAACATGAGATGTTATGAAAAGTCGCTCCTGACACTTGAAGCCCTAGAAGAAGCAAATTAGGATAATGAGCAGTTGGTGAACCTTGCAGCATTTCACCCTCTTGGGCTACTTAAATGACAGGCTCTTTGTCCTGTAACCATAGTGTGATCGCCCTTGCCTAATATAATTAACATCCTGATCCTCGTATTCACATACCCGGAAACAAGACTTCATTCTCCCATGTCAGAGATCACACTGTTACTACCTCCTTACCTGAATGTCCATAGTCAGCCTTCAGAAAAGGTAACTCTGGCCGACCAGATCACGTTCAGGTTTATCTGCTCATCTGCCACATCCCGGCGGGAATTCTGTGGGAAACAAAAGGCACATCGCATTCTTGGCACCGACAGCGCTCACTGGGACTAGTGACCATCAGAGTACCCCAAATGCAGAAACACAAGGCATTAAGGAGCATGCAGGTGCCAGGAAAAGTAGCCTTCCCTTTCCTGAAAGACTAGACACTCAGAGTTAGAGGGACCTCAGACATCATCAAGTCAGATCAGCAGCTCTTCAGTGCTTAGGTCTTTCTGCAAGAATCCTGACCATTGTGTATGCACCTGCTTGAAAACCTCCAGTGATGGTTAGGCACTATGGCCCACGCTTGTAATCCCAACACTTTGGGAGGCCAAGGCAGGTGGATCACTTGAGGTCAGGAGTTCAGGACCAGCCTGACCAACATGGAGAAACCCCATCTCTACCAAAAATACAAAAGGTAGTCAAGTATGGTGCTGCATGCCTGTAATCCCAGCTACTTGGGAGGCTGAGGCGTGAGAATCACTTGAACCCGGGAGGTAGAGGTTGCAGTGAGCCAAGATCGCACCACTGTACTCCAGTGTGGGCAACACAGCGAGACTCTGTCAAAAAAGGAAAAGAAAAAGAAAACCTCCAGTGACAAGGAAATCAGTCCTTCCTAAGATAAATCATTTCTTTTCTGGGTAGTTCTTCTTAGAACATTCTTCCCTACATGACTGAACATTTGTCCTCTTATGACCTACCCCTCCTGGTCCTGATTTTATCCCCTGGGTGAGGTAGAACAAATCTTGCCTCTCTGCTTGGACTTTAAGATTTTCACTTTTTTTTAAATTAGTATGCAATTAATGCTTGACTTAGATTTGTATTGAAACACATAGTTCTGTGGTTTGAAGAATTTATTGAAACATCCATGCCAATTTGAAAGATATCTTGAATGTCTGTTTCAGTGTTGACCTTCTCCTCTACCAGGTCTTCCTAACAGATTGAAATATTAAGTGCTTGACCAAGTGCGGTGGCTCACGCCTGTAATCCCAACACTTTGAGGGACTGAGGTGGGTGGATCACTTGAGGTCAGGAGTTAGAGAACAGCCTGCGCAATGTGGTGAAACCCCATCTCTACTAAAAATACAAAAATTAGCCGAAGTGTGGTGGTGCACCTGTGATCCAGCTACTCAGGAGGCTGAGGCATGAGAATCACTAGAACCTGGGAGGCAGAGGCCGCAGTGAGCCGAGATCGCACCACTGTACTTCAGCCTGGACTACAGATTGAGACTCTGTTGTAAAACAAACAAAAAGAAATATTAAGTGCTTGTGTCATATCCTTAGATAAGTGAGGTGGTTGTGTCCTGTCCTAAGAAAAGGTGTAATTCATAACGAAGATCACATTTTTCTTTCACTTGAGAGCTTCGATTCACCACCTTCTCCCCTTGGCAGCTAAAGCCGTTGATGGATACGTGAAGCCACAGATCAAGCAAGTGGTCCCTGAGTAAGTGTCCAGGTGGCTCCGGCTCTCCTTCTGCCTCTTTCCTCCTCCCCCAGACCCTGCCTCCCTTCCTGATCCTGGGCCCAGCTCTCCGATCCCCCGGGAAACCTGACTCAGCCCTGGGGAGGGACCTGGGCTTGGTCACGCTGTACCAGTACCCGAGGCCCCACTCCTGCAGCTGGAGCCCCAGGGGCGGTGGGCACTTTGTCCTTCTATACCCCAAGAAAGACAAAGATGCCCCTTGGTCCCCTCTCCAGGTCACCCGCCCTGGCCTCCCCGGTGGCTGAGCTCTGTGCTCTTCCTTCTGCAGGTTTGTGAACGTATCTGCAGATGCCGGTGGGGGCAGCAGCGCCACGTACATGGACCAGGCCCCCTCCCCAGCTGTGTGCCCCCAGGCTCACTATAATATGTACCCACAGAAGTAGGTGGCATTCTCGTGGGGGTCCATGGAGGAGGAACTGGGGACTTGGCCCCAGCCTGGACTCCTGGAGGGGTGGTGGGCAAAGAATCCAGAGCCACCCAGTCCGGGCCCGGCCTCTGGCCCTTGGGAGGGAGAGATTTGACCAGAAATGATCGGTGGTTTAGAGTTGGGTTGGACAGATATCATCTGTTCCCCTCTCTCAAAATGGAGGTGTTTCTTCCTCTAAGGACAGTGGAGTTGTGAGGTGTCTGGACAGCCCGTGTGAGAGGTATGGGGAGGATGTTTCAGTCCAAGTTGCTGTACGCCAGCTGTTCGGATGGTAGTTCTTTTTCATGAAGCCCCAGGCTGAGGGCATAAGCTGGCTCAGACTGCCCCCGCTGACCCGCGTCCTGTGGGGCTTGGGGTGGTCTCTGACAGCCTTTCCCCCTCCCCTTCATCCCTCTTCTTTCCCTCCCAAGCCCTGACTCAGTCCTTGACACCGATGGGGACTTCGATCTGGAGGACACGATGGATGTGGCACGGCGTGTGGAGGAGCTCCTGGGCCGGCCGATGGACAGTCAGTGGATCCCGCACGCACAGTCGTGACCCTCGACCTCCCCATCTGCCGCTTCTTCATTCTCGCCAGAGGAATCACTCTTGTGGATGTTTTAATTCCATGAATCGCTTCTCTTTGGAAACAATACTCATAATGTGAAGTGTTAATACTAGTGACTTTAGTGTTTCTGTGCATGGTGGCACCAGCAAAGGGAGTGTGAGTGTGTGTTTGTGTGTGCGTGTATGTCTGCGTGTGTGTGTTTGCACCATGGTGTTTCTCCCTCTCACTGTCCGAGAGAGTAGCAGTAGCAGAGGGGCCATGGACAGAGGCTGTGGTGGTTTTTACTTTGTCAAAGAAGGCGGTGAGTTTCGTGAAGTCTGGAACTTGGCCATGTGTCTTAAGAGTGGCTGGACTTTGACATGGTGGCTGTTCGAGAAAGAGAAGGACAAAGGGAGGAGAAAGCATGTGTGCTCCAGTGAGTCTTCGTCACTCTGTCTGCCAAGCAATTGATATATAACCGTGATTGTCTCTGCTTTTCTTCCGAAATGTAGATAACTGCCTTTTGACAAAGAGAGCCTTCCCTCTCCCCACCCCTGTGCTCTTGGGTAGGAATGGGAAAAGGGGCAACCTACAGAGATCGTCGGGGCAAGGGAAGTTGCAGGTTTTCGGATGGGCTTTTCCGTGACACTTAGCCCACCTTAACATTCTCTCTTTGTCCCCTCCCCTCCTGCCCGCCTGCACCCTGGAAGTGCCACTCAGTTCCTCTGGGTGTGCGCATATGCAGACATGTTTGGAGAAAAGAGGGCTGCATAACTGAGAGCTGATGGGCCATGTCCTTTGTGTTCTGGCCAGAGCGGAGCGCCGAGCCCGACTCCCGGGTGCTGAGACTGTTGCCTGGTTACCCAGGAAGCTGCTGTTCTGGCTGCCCAGCCTTTCTCTGAGCCTGCGGATGCACAGTCCAAGGCGTTCTTCAGGCTTCTGGATAATGCTTTCTGCAAATGTTGAATCATGTTTCTGTTTCTAAGTCAGATCTTGTTTTCCCCTTCCCACCCTAA
Source organism: Aotus nancymaae (assembly GCF_030222135.1). NCBI lineage: Eukaryota > Metazoa > Chordata > Mammalia > Primates > Aotidae > Aotus > Aotus nancymaae. The sequence continues at coordinate 24,566,029 of NW_026988504.1, forward strand.
TTTGACATCAGAATTCTGCAATGGGCCCTGGGTCATCCGAACCCAGGTCACTTCATTCCCCTTTTCTGTTCATACATGACATACTGAAGAGTGGTGGCAGCAGTGTGGGCTGAACCTAGGCCAGCTTGCTCAGCGAGTCACCCTGCGTGGGGTCCTGGGTGCCGGGTGTTGGTGATGTGGGGAAATGCAGTCACCAGGTTTGCTGGGAAGTTTGATTAAGTATAAAAATGAAACAAAACAAAAAGACTCAGTATAATTTTGTTCCACAATTTCTTCTGTAGCTTTACACCAGAAGGAAGGAATGGGCTACGGCAGGCAGTGGGGGACGAGGGGGGTGAGCAGGTGTATTAAAATAGCTTACGGGTAAGGCCTAAAAGGTCACCCTCGGCCCCCTCTCCAAAAGAAGGGCATGACCACCCCCAGGAGAGGATGGCGCCAAAAACCTTATTTTTATACATGAGAGTAAATAAACATATTTTTTTTACAAAAATAACTTTTGAACTTAACAGTGTTTTGCTGTTAAAGAAAAATATTCCTCTATAGTAAATTATTTATTGGAAGATGACTTTTTTAAAGCTGCCGTTTGCCTTGGCTTGGTTTCATACACTGATTTATTTTTCTATGCCAGGCAGTAGAGTCTCTCTGCCTCTGAGGAGCAGGTGACCCCCATCCCACTCAGCCCCTCCCTCCCCCCCAGGATTTGAAAATTCCCACCACGAGGATGGGTGCATCAGGGAAGGGCGAGAAGGAGAGCCTGACTGCTCAGGGACCCAGGCTCAGAGAGCCCCTCCCTGCCCGCCACCCGTAGATTCTTCACCGGCACCTGCCTCTGAGACCTCCCACTCTGTTCCAGCAACCCTGGGAGGATCGGACTTGATACACTTTCAGGTTGGGAGTGGACCCAGCCCAGGGCCTGCTGAGGACAGAGTAGCCAGGCAGTCCCGGGCTGCTTGGAGCTCACTTTGCAGTTGGCCCTGGGTCTGGGAGGAAGACAGCCGATGAGTGTGGCTTCGCTGAGCGTGGCGTTCCCCTGCTCCTCCAGCTGTGAGCTGTCCTCGGTGTTACCGAGGCTGTGCCTAGAGAGGGGAGATTTTTGACAAAAGGTGTGTTCACTCTCTGCGTTCTATCTTCTCTCTTCTCCCTGCTCCTGCAAACCACAAGGAAAGGTAGTGGTGTGTCTCGACCCCATCAGCCTCCCACCCACTCCCAGACACACACAAGTCCTCAAATGTTTCAGCTCCGTGTGTGGTATGTGCGGGGTTTTGTAGGGGGTAGGGGGAGCCTAAAATCAAATGAAAGTATACTTTTTATAATTTTTCTTTTTAAAACTTTGTGAAATTATTTCAGATACATATTTTAGTGTCAAGGCAGATTAGTTATTTAGCCACCAAACAAAAGTATTGTGTACAATTTGGGGCAGTCACAAAATTGTGTATTTTATGTTACAATAAAGGCTTCCTGTGAAGGGATGGTATTGAGTCCTGTTGTTACTTTTTTCTGTCGTGTGCCAAGGGAGGGCAGCTTGAACAGGGAAAAGTTTCAGGTCATCAGCATGACCCTGAAAAAGGGAACTGGTCAGGAATTGGCTGCCTCAGAGGGCACGTCATTAGCTCTGATGGTAGATGGGGCCTTTCATACCTTTCTGCTCATGTGATGTTTTGAAAATGAGAATGATGGTCTTCATCTTCTAGCCTCCTGACTCTGGAAAGCTCGTCCTTAAGATTCAGCACATTTAGAGTACCTGACCCTAAGTTCAACATTGTGTGTGGGATGAGAACTGGTTCCTTATTGCAGAGTCTCACAGTTGGAGAAACACAGCTAGCACAACTGATGATGCCAGGATGTTGGTTCCTGCTGCAGTCAAGGCATCCCAAAGTCATTACGCAAAAGAACATGCACTGAGCATGACACTGAGCAACTCCAGCTGATTCTTTTTTTGAGAGTGGGTCTTGTGCTGTCGCCGAGGCTGGAGTGCAGAATGGTGTGATCTCAGCTCACTGCAACCTCCGCCTCAGAGGTTCAAGATGCTGTCATGCCTCAGCCTCCTGAGTAGCTGGGATTACAGGTGCCACCACATCCAGCTCATTTTTGTATTTTTAGTAGAGACAGGGTTTCACCGTGTTAGCCAGGCTGGTCTTGAACTCCTGATCTCAGGTGATCCACCTGCCTCAGCCTCCCAAAGTGCTGGGATTACAGGCATGAGCCACGGTGCCTGACCATCCACTGCACCTGGCCCTATTTTTTCTTTGAGTCAGCTCGAGGCTGGGCACAGTGGTTCACACCCGTAATCAATCCCAGCACTTTGGGAGCCCGAGGCAGGCGGATCACGAGGTCAAGAGATTGAGACCATCCTTACCATGATGAAACCCCATCTCTACTAAAAAATACAAAAAATTACCCAGGCGTGGTGGTACATACCTGTAATCCCAGTTACTTAGGAGGCTGAGGCAGGAGAATCGCTCGAACCTGCAAGGTGGAGGTTGTAGTGAGCTGAGATCATACCTTTGTATTCCAGCTTGGGCAGCAAGAGCAAAATTGTCTCAAAAAAGAAAAAAAAAAGAACAAATAGGAGTGAAGAAAACGCAAGACTAGCACAGCTAAAGGCCTAGAGAGGCTGAGGCAGGAGAATCACTTGAACCCGGGAGGTGGAGGTTGCAGTGAGCCAAGGTTGTGCTACTGCACTCTAGCCTGGTGACGGAGCCAGACTCCGTCTCACAAAAAAAAAAAAAAAAAAAAAAAGCCGGGCGAGGTGGCTCACGCCTGTAATCCCAGCACTTTGGGAGGCCGAGGCAGGCGGATCACGAGGTCAAGAGATCGAGACCATCCTTACCATGATGAAACCCCGTCTCTACTAAAAAATACAAAAGAAGTTAGTCGGGTGTGGTGGCACGCGCCTGTAGTCCCAGCTACTCGGGAGGTTAAGGCAGAAGAATCGCTTGAACCCAGGAGGCGGAGGTTGCAGTGAGCCAAGATTGTGCCACTGCACTCCAGCCTGGAGACAGAACAAGACTCCATCTCAAAAAAGAAAAAAAAATTGCAGTAACTGAAATGAAAAATTTGCTAGAGAGTCTCAGATTTTAAAAGGCAGGAGATAGCAAACTTGAGGACAGATTCATGGAAATTATATACAATCTCAAAAACAGGAAAAAAAAGATAAAAAATCTGGGCCAGGTGTGGTGGCTCACTCTTGTAATCCCAGCACTTTGGGAACCTGAGGCAGATGGATCATTTGAGGCCAGGAGTTCGAGAGCAGCCTGGCCAACATGGTGAAACCCCATCTCTACTAAAAATACAAAAATTAACTGGGCATGGTGGCAGGTGCAGCAGTTAAGACCAGCCTGGATAACCCGGTAAAATCCCATCTCTACAAAAAAAATACAAACATTAGCTGAACGTGTCAGCACACCCCTGTAGGCCCAGCTACTCAGGAGGCTGAGGTGGGAGGATCACTTGAGCTGTGATGACGCCACTGCACTCCAGCCTGGGTGATAGAGCGAGAAAAAAAGAAGTCAGGTACAAAAGACCACATATTATATGATGCCATTTATAGGAAATGTCTAGGATAGGCGAATCTATGGAGACAGAAAGTAAACTTGAGGTTGCCGAGAGGCTGGGGTATGGAGGTAATAGTGAAAGGATACAGGGTTTGGGGTTTTTTGTGTGTTTTTTTGTTTTTCTTGAGACCGAGTCTGGCTTTGTCGCCCAGGCTGGAGTGCAGTGGTGCCATCTCAGCCCACTGCAACCGTCGCCTCCTGGGTTCAAGCGATTCTCCTGCCTCAGCCTCCCGAGTAGCTGGGACTACAGGCATGTGCCACCACACCCAGCTAATTTTTGTTATTTTTAGTAGAGACGGGGTTTTGCCATGTTAGCCAGGCTGGTCTTGAACCCCTGACCTCAGGTGATCCACCCACCTCGGCCTCCCAAAGTGCTGGGATTATAGCCATGAGCCACCACACCCCGCCCAGGTTTGAGGGGTTTTATTTTATTTATGTATTTAATGAATTGGGCAGACGCCTGAGCTAGAGTAGGCTCAGAGAGACTCCCCAGGGTTTATTTTTGAGGTGATGAAAATGTGATAAAATTGTCTGTGGTGTTGGTGGCACATATCTCTGGATATACTAGCTCTTGAATTGTAGACTAAATGAGTGATTTGTAAGGTGTGTGAATTATATCTAATAAAGCTGTTATTGGGTCAGACCCAGTGGCTCACACCTGTAATTCCAGCACTTTGGAAGGCCAAGGTAGGAAGATCACTGAGACCAGGAATTCCAGTCCAGCATGGGCAACATAGTGAGACTCCTGTCTAAAAAGAAAATTGTTTTAATTAGCTGGATGTGGTGGCACATGCCTGTAGTCCTAGCCACTCAGAGGCTAAGGTGGGAGGATCGCTTGATCCCAGGAGTTCAAGGTTGCAATGCCACTGAACTCCAGCCTGGGCAATAGAGCGAGACCCCCCCGCCCCGCCTCTCTAAATAAATAAATAATAAAAGCAAATGCAAGACCTCAGCAAGAAAAAAAGTGAAAGTGAGGTGAGTTAGCCAGAGAGTGAGAACAGACCTGTTGAAGAAGCTCAGCTGTGACGAGGAGAGGTACTCAGCAGGTAGCACCTCTCTTCTCAGAGGTTCCCGGAGGCCAGTGAGAGGAGGAAGGGAGTGTCTTAGTGTTTTGAGGGCCTAGGTCAAGAGCACACAACCTGGGCAACATAGGGAGGTCCCGTCTCTACAAAAAATAAAATTAGCTGAGAGTGGTGGTGCACATCTGTAGTTCCAGCCACTCTGGAGGCTGAGGCAGGAGGATCACTTGAGCCCAGGAGGTCGAGGTTGCAGTGAGCTATGATCGCGCCACTGCACTCCAGTCAGGTAACAGAGCAAGACCCTGTCTCAAAAACAAAAGAAAAGAAAAGAGAGAAGTTTGTAATTTTCTTTGGGATAAAGCCAGTAAGCTAACACGGATGGTCACCCATTAACCAGGTAAAGTTAAGATAAACTATATGTCACTGGCTGGGCGCAGTGGCTCACGCCTGTAATCCCAGCACTTTGGGAGGCCAAGGCCGGTGGATCACTTGAGGTCAGGAGTTCAAGACCAGCCCGGCCAACATGGTGAAACCCTGCCTCTACTAAAAATACAAAATTTAGCTGGGCATGGTGGCGCAAGCCTATAATCCCGGCTACTTGGGAGGCTGGGGCAGAAGTGTTGCTTGAACCCGGGAGGTGGAGGTTGCAGTGAGCCGAGGTTGTGCCACCGCACTGCAGCCTAGGTGACAGAGCAAGACTTGTCTCAAAAAAAGAAAAAAGATAAACTATATGTGACAAGTGGTGTCGTCAAGTCCTCTTACTTGAGGACTGGTTATTGTTTATCTTGAAAGCATGTATGTAATGGGTTGTATGCACTTGGCTATACAAAAAAGTGAGATTTCCTTCCGTCTCTGCAAGCTCTTAGCAGATCGCCTGTCATGCACATCACATTCTGGTTGAATGTTTATTCGATAATAAAATTGTTTTCTTTCTCTACTACCTGGAGGGAGAAAATTTCTGAGTTGGGAGAGCTGGGGTTTTAAGAGTTCTCAAGCTTGAGCCTGCTTGAGGGAAAAGTGTGCCCTCCCAGCTCAACAGTGCTCTTTCCCACACACACCTTTCTCTTCCTTCACCTGCATGAGTTTCGGACCATGCCAGTCTGGCCCTAACTCCCTCAACTGCCAGCCTGGGCTAGCACCCGACCTACAGTCCCGTAGGCAACCTGCCCCTTTAAGAGCACCCCCGCCCCCTGCAGCTCCTCCCTCAGGCCTGGTGGCCGGATTTTCCAGTTGGAGCCCAGCCCTTTAAAGTCATCGCTCCTTCTTTCTGGCCGGATATGTGCTGAGACCCAGGGGCCTACGTGCTGTGCCGGGAGTAGGCAGAAGCAGGCTGTGACAGGTGCATGTGGGTATGGACCCCACAGGAGGGCTCAGGAGGGACAAGGAGCTGGGACAGGGTGGATCCCGAGAGAAAGCAAAGCCACTCGGGAGTGGGCAAGAGATGCTGTTAAGCAGCTGCTGTGTGCCCGACCCTGTGCCAGGCCCTTCCTGTACCTTCCCTTCCTGTGCCTTTTTTTCTTTTTCTTTTTCTTTCTTTCTTTCTTTTTTTTTTTTTTTTGAAACAGCATCTCACTCTGTTGCCCAAGCTGGAGTGCAGTGGCACAATCTCAGCTCACTGCAGCCTCAACCTCCTGGGCTCAAGGGATCCTCCTATCTCAGCATCCCAAGCAGCTGGGACTATGGGTGTGCCACCACTCGGGGCTAGTTTTTCAAATATTTGGAGATAGAGTCTCCCTATGGTGCCCAGGCTGGTTGCAAACTCCTGGGCTCAAGAGATCCTCCTGCCTCCGCCTCCCAAAGTGCTGGGATTACAGGTGTGAGCCACTGCGCCCAGCCTGCCCCTACCTTCTGAGAGAGGTATTCTTATTCCCATTTTTCAGATCAGGAAACGGAGCTCAGTGCAGCCCACTGAATTACTCGGGGCCCTGAAGCTAACACAGGGCAGAGGCAGGATCTGAACTCAGGTCAGTGGGACTCCAAAGCCTTGATAATCTCTCCTCCGCATCCCCTGTCCCACAGGGGCCTGCCTTCTTTACAAACTTCATTTTTCCTTTGTTTTCCTGTATGCAGTATAGTATGGGGAAAGAAATGGGTATTTCCTAGGCTGGGCGCAGTGGCTCACGCCTGTAATCCCAACACTTTGGGAGGCCGAGATGGGCGGATCACCAGAGGTCAGGAGTTCAAGACCAGCCTGACCAACACGGAGAAACCCCATCTCTCTAAAAAATACAAAAATTAGCCAGGCATGGTGGTGCATGCGTGTAATCCCAGCTACTCGGGAGGCTGAGGCAGGAGAATCTCTTGAACCTGGGAGGCAGAAGTTTCGGTGAGCCAAGATCTCACCATTGCACTCCAGCCTGGGCAACAAGAGCGAAACTCCATCTCAAAAAAAAAGAAATGGGTAATTCCTGCATGTCCCATATCTGGGTTCCGTTCTCCTCCGAGGAGCTGCTTGGAGATGCTGCTGTGGCCACTTCTGCTGCTTCTGCTGCTGCTGCTGCCAACATTGGCCCTGCTCAGGCAGCGGCAGTCCCAGGATGCCAAGCTGTCTTGGCTTGCTGGCCTCCAGCACCAAGTGGCATGGGGGGCCCTGGGCTGGGCAGCCACCTGGCAGCGGCGGAAGCTGGAGCAGAGCACGCTCCGCATGCACCAGAGCCAGCAGCAGGCCCTGAGGTGGTGTCTACAGGGAGCCCAGCGTCCCCACTGTCCCCTGAGGGGGAGCACAGGTGTGTTTCCCAGGGTCTGGGGAGGTGACCCCAAGAGAAAGAAACCCCACAGGACCGTCAGATTCCAGAGCCTAATGGCCCCCTTGCCTCCTCCACTGCCAACAGAGTGCCCTGACCCAGATGCCCATGACTGGCTCTCTTGTCCAAGATGAATTTCCCATGCTGGGTCCTTATATCCCCTCTACCCCAGGCCTAGTCTCGGCTCCTCCCTCAAGGGTCTCACCAGTCTTGCCTGAAACTCTTGGGAAACTGTGGCTTCCTAAGGCATTTCTGTTGTCATTGGGGCTACAGACATAAGCACCTTCCGGAATCATCTCCCTTTGACCAAGGCCAGCCAGACCCAGGAGGAAGAGAGCGGAGAGCAGCTACTGCCCCTAACCTCACACCAGGACCTGGGGGAGGCCTCTCTGCAGGTAACTAGGATCCCCAGAGCCCAGTCCCACCCGCCAAACCCTCCTATCATGGTGGGAAAGAACCCTCAAATTGGGGGCTCCGGGTCTGGCCCTGACACCAGGCTGGCACGCTCTCTTTCCTCCTCAGGCCACCTTGCTGGGTCTGGTAGCCCTAAACAAGGCCTACCCAGAAGTGCTGGCTCAGGGCGGTGCTGCCTGTCTGACCCTCACATCCCCTTGGCCCCGATCCCTGCCTTGGCCTGGGAAGGCCCTGGGCCGGGTTAGCACCCCTGGAACCAAGGACCCTAGGGTCCTCCTGCTGGAGGCACTGAGGTCCCCAGGGCTGAGGGCACTGGAGGCTGGGACCGCAGTCGAACTCCTGGATATCTTCTTGGGCCTGGAGGCTGACGGTGAAGAGCTGGCAGGGGCGATAGCTGCCGGGAACCCTGGAGCGCCTCTCCCCGAGCGGGCAGCTGAGCTGCGGGAGGCCCTAGAGCAGGGACCCCGAGGACTGGCTCTTCGGCTGTGGCCAAAGCTGCAGGTGGTGGTGACTCTGGATGCGGGAGGCCAGGCTGAGGCTGTCGGTGCCCTCGGGGCCTTGTGGTGCCAAGGACTAGCCTTCTTCTCTCCTGCTTATGCGGCCTCTGGAGGTCAGTGGGATTCAAGGGCAGTGAGGTGGGGGCAAAGGTCAGAGGTCACATAGCAAGCAGCCATGCATTGAGTCCTACATAATCATCTCATTTAATTGTCCCCAACATGCTGTATGCTGGGGTCAGCAGCCTCCTTTTACAAGTGAAGAAACACAGGCTCATATAGGTTAAGAGTCTTGCGGCTGGGTGCAGTGGCTCACGCATGTGATCCCAGAATTTTGGGAGGCCGAGGCAGACAGATCACTTGAGGTAAGGACTTCCAGACCAGCCTGGCCAACATGGGAAACCTGTCTCTACTAAAAATACAAAAACTAGTGGGGCATAGTGGCACATGCCTGTAATCATAGCTACCTGGGACGCTGAGGTGGGAGGATTGCTTGAACCTGGGAGGAGGAGGTTGTAGTGAGCCGAGATTACACCATTGCAGTACAGCCTACAGCCTAGGCGACAAAGCAAGACCCTGTTTCAAAAAAAAAGCCAGGCGCAGTGGCTCACACATGTAATCCCACTACTTTGGGAGGCCAAGGCAGGTAGATCACTTGAGATCAGGAGTTCGAGACCAGCCTGGCCAACATGGTGAAACCCCATATCTACTAAAAATACAAAAATTAGCTGGGTGTGGTGGCACATGCCTGTAATCCCAGCTACTCTGGAGGCTCAGGGAGGAGAATCACTTGAATCCAAGAATCACTGAATCACTGAGCTGAGGTCACACCACCACTGCACTCCAGCCTGGGTGACAGAGCGGGACTCTGTCTCAAAAAAAAAAGAAGAAAAAAAGAGTCTTACACAAATTTATGTGGCACCAGGATTCACTCCCAGGTCTGCCACCTCCTCTTTCCAGTGAGGGCCTAAGAGGCAGCCCGCTAAGCCTGGGGTAGCCAGGAAGGACGGGGTGGAAGGGCAGCAGGAGGAGCAGGTGCTCAGAGGATTGGGCCTGGGGTCCAGGAGGGGCTATTGCCTGGCAGAAAGCAATGGCACCAGCAGACGCTGAGGAGGCTGCTTGGCTTCCACAGGGGTGCTCGGCCTAAACCTGCAGCCACAGCAGCCCCACGGGCTCTACCTTCTGCCCCCTGGGCCCCTCTTTATCGAGCTGCTCCCAGTCAAGGAAGGCACCCAGGAGGGCACCCAGGAGGAAGCTGCCTCCACCCTCCTTTTGGCCGAGGCCCAGCAGGGCGAGGAGTATGAGCTGGTGCTGACCGACCGTGCCAACCTTACCAGGTGATCACCTGCACAGCCCCTGCTACCTCGGGCCCTCTGGGTTGCTTGGTGCCTGGAGCATGAGCTCAGGAGCCCTCAGACCCGACCTCACTCCCACTCGCACCCCATCAGGTGCCGCCTGGGTGATGTGGTGCAAGTGGTTGGTGCCTACAATCAATGTCCAGTCGTCAGGTTCATCTGCAGGTAGGTGACTCTGGGGAGCGGAACGGCCATCCTTGTGTCCTGGGCTCCACCGCCACTCCCTGCCTCCTCTTCAGGCTGAGCCAGACCCTGAGTGTGCGAGGGGAAGATATTGGTGAGGACCTGTTCTCTGAGGCCCTGGGCCGGGCAGTGGGGCAGTGGCCGGGGGCCAAGCTGCTGGACCATGGCTGTGTGGAGAGCAGCATTCTGGGTGAGCTTCCCTGCCGGCTCCTGCCTACCATTCTTGGGCTGGCTACCCTTCAACTCCAAAGCTTTGATAGTCTCTCCTCTGCATCACCTGTCCCAGAGGGGCCTGCCTTCTTCCCAAACTTCATTTTTCCTTGGTTTTCCTGTATGCAGCAAAGTGTGGGGGAAGAAATGGGTAATTCTGCATGGGAGTGGACCCCAGCCCAGCCATTCCCCCACTTCCCCTGCTAGGAAAGAGATAAGAGTCAGCTTCCTTTGCCACTCCTACAAAAGTGCTTCCCCGCATCTAACTCTCATCCATCCTGCTGCAGTTTCTACCCATTTTCTTTCCTGCCGTGTCTCCTATTTAGGATCAAGCTCTAGGTCCCTCTCTATTTACCCCACTCCCCAACAAGAAACTTTTTTCCCTGTGAACCTCAGAGTGGGGAAGAACAGGTGTGAGCAGAGGGCACTGGACTTGGCAGCTGCCCATTCACTGGAAGCATGTGTGCACATGGGGTCTGTTCACAGATTCCGCTGTGGGCTCTGCTCCCCACTACGAGGTGTTTGTGGAGCTGAGGGGGCTGAGGAATCTGTCGGAGGAAAATCGAGACAAGGTAAAGGAGACAAGGCCAGGGTCTGCCTGTAGGCCCCTTCACTCTCACACTCCCGGGGTGCCATGGAGATCAGGTTTGATGGGGAGGGGAGGGGCAGGGGAGAAGAAGCTCCCTGGGGTTCTGGAGGGGAGGAGTGACTCCCACAGACACACACCTGTCCACCCAGAACTTCTAAACACGTGTAGCCTGGGCACAGCCACGCACGCCTCGTGTGCGCCCTCACAATCACACACCAGCTCACTCAAGCCGTTCTGTTCCCAGCTGGACCACTGCCTTCAGGAAGCTTCTCCCCGCTACAAGTCCCTGCGGTTCTGGGGCAGCGTGGGCCCTGCTAGAGTCCACCTGGTGGGGCAGGGGGCCTTCCGAGCACTCCGGGCAGCCCTTGCTGCCTGCCCCTCCTCCCTGTTCCCTCCTGCGATGCCCCGGGTCCTTCGGGACAGGCACCTGGCCCAGTGTCTGCAGCAGAGGGTGGTGTCCTGAGTCAAGGCCTGCCCCACCGGCCAGCTCCTCCCTCTGAGACCTCTCTGGATGGGGAGTCCTTGGCCGGGGTCTGTGACTCTGTGTCACCTGTCATTTGCCCATGAAAGCCGCTGGGCCTTAGGGAGGCCTTGGCCCAGTTGACCAGTTCTGAGGCATGGGCCTCCAGGGTTAGCAGACACCAGCAGCACCTGCCCGTGTCCCCGGGTCCTGGCATGGAGGACACTGCTAGAGTTCCCATGGATGCCGATAGTTTCCTGTGTCACAGCCCGACGGGCTTCTCTGGCAGCCACAGCCGTGTGCTCAGTCCATGCACTGGGCAGGCTGGAAGTGTTGGGGTGTTAATGTCCCCAGGAGCAACCCTGAGTCAATAAAGAGCAGGACCTCAGTTTCATTGTCCTTGAGCGGGACAATTCTGAAGCGTATTCTACATAAACTCTCAGAGGATGCCCAGCAGGATGGAGTCCCTACTGCCCGAAGCAGTAACCCACTCATTCATGTACTTCCTTTGGGGCTCCTCCCCTGCCTCCCTTCCCCACTCCCTCTTTGGGCTTCCTGGGATGCTCCCAAATAAACCTCTCGAAGCCAGATTCTTGCCTCAGGGTCTGCTTTGGGGAAACTGGGGAGTGGACCCTGGCTCCAGGTCTGGTCCGGGCCTGGCTAGGCCCTGACTGTGCGTGCACACAGGAGCCTTTGGGGACACCTAGCACCTCCTAGGCCAGCACCCACAAGCCACTTCTGCGGCGGGAACGAGAGAACGATTGCTTCACACCGTAAGGCATTGTAGCAGGAAGCAGCCCCAGAGACCATCTGGGTTAACTGTTCTATACCAATGAGGAAACGCAGCCTCCACAGATTTGTAGAGGCTAAAATAAAAGAAAGAAAGAAATTGGGCTTGATTTTGTCTTCCTTTCCTCCCCCTGCCTGGGCTGAGTTTTTAAGGTTTTCCATCTTGGAGGCTGCGGGGAGGGGCAGACCAAGACCCTCCAGCTCCTCCTGAGTAGAGCCCGCACTGGTTCCAGATGCCTCTGAATGGCTTGTCCATTCCATGTCCCCATAACCAGGCTCTTGCTGCAAGCCTCCCAGCCCCCGCCTCAGCCTGTCACTCCATCCTAAAATCCTCCCATGGGCCGGCCAGGTGCAGTGGCTCACGCCTGTAATCCCAGCACTTTGGGAGGCTGAGGCAGGTGGATCACAAGGTCAAGAGTTCAAGACCAGCCTGGCCAAGTGGTGAAAATCGTTTCTACTAAAAATACAAAAATTAGTCAGGCCTGGTGGCACATGCCTGTAATCCCAGCTACTCGGGAGCCTGAGGCAGAGAATCACTTGAACTCGGAAGGGGGAGGTTGCAACGAGATGAGATGGCACCACTGCACTTCAGCCTGGGTGACAGAGTGAGACACTGTCTCAAAAATGAACAAAAATCCTCCCCTGAAGCTGGGCACACTGGCATGGGCCTGTAGTGGCAAGAGGCTGAGGTGGAAGGATGGCTCATGCCCAGGAGTTCAAGACCAGCCTGGGCAACACAGCGAGACAGTCCCCGGAAAAAAAAAAAAATCCTCCCATAGTGGCTTCCATCACCCACAGGATTAAGATCAATTAGCTTGGCCTATAAGACCCTTTGACCTTGGCCCCCACCTACTTGTCCAGCTCCCTCTCTCCCCTTGCTTGAAAGAAGTCCTGGACTAAAGACCACACCTCACCTCTCAGCCCTTAGGTTGCTAAGCATTAACTCCAGGCATTTGCTCAAGTTGTCCCCTCTACGGAATGCCCTCCTTCCTGCTGCCCCTGATATGACCCTAGTTTTCATGCAGCGTCTTTGAGGACACCTACCAGGCCCACTCCAGGCAGGGTGACTGGCTCAACTTTGCCTGTGTGGGCAGCAGTCCTCTCCTTCAATGAACTATCATTATGCCTGAACTGCCTCCCACCTGCACTTATAAGCTCCTTGGAGACTGGGCCAGGTCCTGTGCACAGCTGCTCCCATGCCCAGTGCCTGGTGTGGCACACAGTAGGAGCTCAATAAAGAGGTTGTAGACCAGGCGCAGTGGCTCAGGCCTGTAATCCCAGCACTTTGGGAGGCTGAGATGGGTGGATCACCTGAGGTCAGGAGTTCGAGACCAGCCTGGCTAACATGGTGAAATCTAGTCTCTACTAAAAATACAAAAAACTAGCCGGGCATGGTGGCTCTCGCCTGTAATTCCAACTACTTGGGAGGCTGAGGCAGGAGAATTGCTTGAACCCGGGAGGCAGAGGTTGCAGTGAGCTGAAATGGTGCCATTGCACTCCAGCTTGGGGAAAAGGAGTGAAACTCTGACTAAAAAATAAAAATAAAAAAAAAAAGAGGTTGTGAATAAGAGACGGCCAGGCCTGGAGATGCCATGTGTCCATCCTGCAGGGTAGCTCAGTCCCTGTTGATGGTGGAGTGAGACCATATCCCTCCCCTCCAGGCAGCCTGAGCCGGGGAAAAAGCTGGGGAGGTAGAAGCTTTCTGCCAGCTTCTGGTAGAAACTGAGTTTGGTTAGGCACAGTAGCTCACACCTATAATCCCAGCACTTTGGGAGGCCGAAGGGAGAGGATGGCTTGAGCCAGGGGTTTGAGACCAGTCTAGGAGACTCAGTCTCTACAAACAAATTTAAAAATTAGCCAGGCATGGTGGCACACATCTGTGGTCCCAGGTACTTGGGTGGCTGAGGTGGGAGCTTTGCTTGAGCCCTGGTAATGGATGCTGCAGTGAGCTATGATTGTCCCACTGCACTGCAGGCTGAGGGACAGAGTGTAGCCCTGTCAAGAAAGAAAATAAAGAGAGAAAGAAGGAGAGAGTGAGAGAGAGAAAGAAGAAATGCAAGAAGGAAGGAAGGGAGGGAGGGAAGGAAGGGAAAAAAGAGGCTGGGTGTGGTGGCTTACGTCTGTAATCCCAACACTTTGGGAGACTGAGGTGGATGGATCACTTGAGGTCAGGAGTTTGAGACCAGCCTGGCCAACATGGTGAAACCCCGCCTCTACTAAAAACACAAAAGTTAGCTGGTCATGGTGGCACGTGCCTGTAATTCTAGCTACTAGAATGCTGAGGCAGGAGAATCACTTGAACCTAAGGCGGAGATTGCAGTGAGCTGAGATGATCATACCGTTGCACTCCAGCCTGAGCAACAAGAGTAAAACTTAGACACACACACACACACACACACACACACACACACACACACACCCCAAGAAAATAAAGAGAAACTAAACCAGGCTTGGTTTTGGCTTCCTTACCTTCCACTGCCTAGGCTGGGTTTTCAAAGTTCTCCATCTCACAGGCTAGTGGAAGGGGCAGAAGGGCAGAAGAAAGCTAGCAGGAGGGGGGCAGCTAAGGAACATTTTCATGAAGGAAGAAGGCCCTGGAGCCTGACAGTCCCCAAGGGCAGGGACAACAAGCAGGGGAGGGAGAGGGCTGTTGCTGGCTGCTCCACCCCCGACACACATAATGTGGGGTCTTGCAATGGCCTCTTCTCCCGCCCCTAATTAGCAGCTGCCTTCCCCCCACATTGTCCCAGGCCAGCGCCTCTTTTGTGCTCCCAGATTCCTGGGTGCAAGGTGGCCTCATTAGTGCCTGGAGACCGCCCCATCTCCAGGGAGCAGGCAGACAGACAAGGGGGTGACCGGGGCCACAGTGATCCAACCCTGGCCTCCAAACGCACAGCGGCCATTCCTTGGGCCCAGCCTGGAGACGGCCCCCCTGCAGGAGGCTAATCTTAGACTTGCCTTTGTCTGGTCTGGGTGTGGACGCAAGTGCCTGTCTCTTCCCTGCCACCTCAGAGCACTATAAACCCCAGACCCCGGGGAGTGGGTCACAATTGACCGCCTCAAGGTTCCCGGCTATTTGAACCACCGCGGACAACTCCGTTCTTGGCTACCCAACCCTGAGCGCCAGACACCATGAACCTTCCTTCCACAAAGGTAAAGGTCTGGGGACAGAGAGGACTCATGATACCAGAGAGGCCATCAGAGCGCCTGCTCAGAGGGCTGGAAGAAAGGCCGAAGGTGCCTCCATGCTTGGTTTTTTCCTGGGTGTGCTCTGAGGCAGGAGCACCTGGCTTGGCTAACCCTGGGTTGGGTGCTGCTTTCCGAAGAGCCTGTGCTTGCTGAGCTCTTCCTATGTGTCAGGTGCTCCGTTTGCACCTGTCATCTCTTTTCGTCCTCCCGACAGCGCTGCAGAATAGGAATTATTTCTAGTATATCCAGTTTACAGGTAAGGAAGCTGTGCCCCCTAAAAGGGCAGGAAACTGGTTCAAAGCCATGGAGTTCAGTAATTCCGGCAAAGGAGCAGGCAGACAAGAGAGCATTCTGGAGTCCTGCTAGGTCCTCATTTCCACGTTTCCCTGCTGGAGAGGAGGTGGGGAAGGGGGGCTCAGTAAGGCCCCTGTTTTTCCTACGTTTACAACTTCTGCTGCAGACAGGCCTGTTTTTAGGTGGAGTGGTAAGTGTCCTAGTGGGAGCACAGTGGACTAAGTTTCCAGAGGAGAGGGGGATTCACTCTGCCCAGGGGTCTCAAAAGGCTTCCTGGGGCCGGGCGCGGTGGCTCACGCCTATAATCCCAGCACTTTGGGAGGCCGAAGCGGGTGGATCACCTGAGATCAGGAGTTTGAGACCAGCCTGGCCAACATGGTGAAACGCCGTCTCTAAAATTAATAATAATAATAGTAATAATAATAATAATAAAAGGCTTCCTGGAGGAGATTCTCTGCTGGGTCTTGAGCGAGTAGCTGGTAAAGTAGGCTGATACGAGCGAGGGCACAGAGCTAGGAAAACTAAGTGACGGTCAGAGAGGAGCGCAGGCCAGGAGGGGGCGCGAAGCCAGCGGGGCGGGTCCTGGGCGTGCGAGCTGGTGGCGGGCACCATGGGAAGACCCCTAGCGCCCTGTCTCCGCCTCCCTAGGTCTCCTGGGCCGCCGTGTCGCTACTGCTGCTACTGCTGCTGCCGACCGCGCTGCTGTCGCCCGGGGTGGCTGCACAGCCCCTGCTCGACTGCTGTCGTCAAAAGACGTGCTCCTGCCGCCTCTACGAGCTGCTGCACGGCGCGGGCAATCACGCGGCCGGCATCCTCACGCTGGGCAAGCGGCGCTCCGGGCCCCCGGACCTCCAGGGCCGGCTGCAGCGCCTCCTGCAGGCCAGCGGCAACCACGCCACGGGCATCCTGACCATGGGCCGCCGCGCAGGCGCAGAGCCAGCGCCGCGCCCCTGCCCCGGGCGCCGCTGTCCCGCCGCGGCCGCCGTATCCGTCGCGCCCGGGGCACAGTCCGGGCCCTGAGTCGTTCTTCGGGCTCTGTCCTGGCCCAGGCCTCTGCCCTCTGCCCATCCAGCGTCAGCCCCCAGAAAAACGGCAATAAAGACGAGTCTCCGTGCGTGTGGCTGGTCTCTGTTCCTGTGCGGTCGCGTCCTGCCCTTTTGAGGCGGCAGTGCGTCTTGCGAAGGCGGGAGGGCCTGGGAGCCTGGCTCTGGGGCACCAGCCTTAGCTTTTGCGTAGCTGAATTGGAAACATTGTTGGTTGGGGAGCTCCCAGTGCTAGGCCCTGGAGCACAGAGAGAACCGCACACTTGCATGCTCGGATCGGGACATGCGGGACTCCCACGATGCTCTGCTAGGCATTCTGTAGCGGGAACTTTACCCAGAGACGCTGAAGGGGAAGGAGAGAAAGAAAGATTGCACAGGTCGGGAACAGTGCTCATGCCTGTAATCTCAGCGCTTTAAGAGGCCAAAGCAGGAGGATCGCTTGAAGCAAGGAGTTCGAGACGAGCCTAGGCAATATAGTGAGTGAGACATCTCTCCAAAAAGCTTTTTTTAATTAGCCAGGCATGGTGGCACTCGCCTATAGTCCCAGCTACTCAGGAGGCTAAAGTGGGAGGATCGCTTGAGCCCAGGAGTTTGAGTTTGAGGCTACAGTGAGCCATGATTGGGCCACTGCATTCCAGTCTGGGCCACAGAACGAGACATTGTCAAAGAAAGAAAAACACTGCATAGAGGAGCAGAATCCAGCTAGGAAGGGGTGGGAGTTGATCCTTCAACAATGAATCGTCCAGAATGGCTGCACCATGGGGTATAGGGTGTGGGGAGTGGAGAAGCTCGGGAAAGGGACAGGGTTACAGTCAGTGCAGCCCAGCTCACAAAGGCTCTCACAAATCATCAGGCTTTGCACTTTATCTTGTGGGTAACAGAGTCACGGGACGTTCTTAAGCAGGGGTAGGACAAGGTTTTACTGCAACTCCAGCCAAAGACACCTGTTACTGGTGTTCCCAAAATCCATGTGTTGAAGTCCTGACCCCTGGCACTTCAGAATGTGCAGAATGTGACTGTATTTGGAACTAAGGTCCTCGAAGATGTAATTAGTTAAGATGAGGTCATACAAGTGTGGGGTAGACCTCTAATCCACTGTGACTGATGTCCTTATAAAAAAAGGAATTTGAGGCCGGGCGCGGTGGCTGACATCTGTAATTCTAGCACTTTGGGAGGCCGAGGTGGGTGGATCACCTGAGGTCAGGAGTTCAAGACCAGCCTGGCTATACTGGTGAAACCCCATCTTTAGAGAAAAAAAAAAAACGGAATTTGAACACAGAAACGCACACAGGGAACCCATGTGAACATGACAGTAAAGATTGTCTCCTACAAACTAAGGAACACCAACGATTGCCAGCAACCCCCCAGAAGCCAGGGGAGAGGCACGCAACAGGTTCTAGCATCCAGAACTGTGAGACAATAGCTTTCTGTTGTTTGTGTGGGTGGCACTCCTAGGAAACTAATACAACATCCAAAAGTGGAGACACAGGCTGGGCACCGTGGCTCATACCTCTAATCCCAGCACTTTGGGAAGCTGAAATGGGTGGATCACATGAGGTCAGGAGTTAGAGAGCAGCCGGGCCAATGTAGTGAAACCCCGTCTCTACTAAAAATACAAAAATCAGCCAGGCATGGTAACACACACCTGTGATCCCAGCTACTAGGGAGGCCAAGGCAGGAGAATTGCTTGAACCCAGGAGGCGGAGGTTGCAGTGAGCCGAGATCACACCACTGCTCTATAGCCTGGGTGACAGGGCAAGACTCCATCTCAAAAACAAAAGTAGAGACACAGAGAAAGCTGTGGCACTTCTTAGCAATCTAATATCCCAGATAATACCTAGCTCAGAGGGAGGGGAGAATTTAGCCTGCCCTCCTTGCTCATTAAGGTTTTCACTTTCACTGGCTTTAGCTGTTTTGTCATAGGAAGCAGCCACCTTCGGCCACAGAACTCAACTGCCTCAATTTTCTGCATAGGTGGTGAGAAAGTCCTGTGTCTAGTCTCACCTGGGTCCCTCTTGCCGCTGTATTGGTTCCATCTTGGAGAAGTCAGAGGTCAAAGTTTTTCAAACCATGACTCTGACCACCTGGAAACTATCTTTTTCAGGGGTAGTTTCTCCCAAACTTGCTTCCAGCCTCTCTTCCACTTGAAGGGTAGCAGAGAGGAGGATTAAGACAGTAGGAAGAGGGAAAACAGGGAGGCAACTGCCCTCCAAGACACTTATTTTGTGCCAAAGACATGCATTATGGTATTACATTCTCATGGTAACTGCATCAGGTAAGAATTATTGGCTCCATTTTGCAGATGAGGAAAGTGGGACTTGGAGACACTATCGCTCGATTAGTGTCTAGAGCTGGGACTCTACCTGGTGGACTCCAAAGCTCTTTTCTTTCTTTCTTTCTTTCTTTTTTTTTTGAGACGGAATTTTGCTCTTGTTGCTCAGGCTAGAGTGCAATGGTGCAATCTTAGCTTACCACAACCTCCACCTCCTGAGTTCAAGCGATTCTCCTGCCTCAGCCTCCCAAGTACCTGGGATTACAGGCACGCGCCACCACGCCCCGCTAAATTCTTTTGTATTTTAAGAAGAGGTGGGGTTTTTCCATGTTGGTCAGGCTGGTCTCAAACTCCCAACCTCAGATGATCCTCCCACCTCAGCCTCCCAAAGTGTTGGGATTACAGGCGTAAGCCACTGTCCCCGGCCTCCGAAGCTCTTTTCATTCCACCATGCCGTGTGCTCAGTAGGCAGAGTTTGCCAGGGTGTCTTGAGAAAACTGAGGCAGGAGGCAAGAGTTAGCGGTGCTTTCTAGGAGTTGGGGTTTCAATCCTTCCCATCATCTATTCTCTACCAACAAACTAGCCTTGCTATCTCACGCTGGAGCAACTGGGCTGGGGTGCTGCGAAGTATCTCAACTCCAGCAGGCGGCACTGTGAACCAGACACCAGCCCAGCGTGGACAGTGCGCGGGAAAACCCGCGAGGTGGAGCCACAAGGAGCAGCCAGGGAACCACGTGTGGGGGCGTGGCCACCCGATAAGAGGGCGTGTCTATTAGTCAAGCCCCGCCCATCATTTCAGGCCTCCCCTCCCGGTGGGCGTGTCCCGAATTCTCTCCCCGAGAGACACGCGTGGGCCGCTCCCCTCTGGGAGGAGGGCTGCCCAGAGGGGTGCGGGTGTCGCTAGCGGCCCCTCCCCGTGCGGGGCCACGTGGCGGTGCGGGCCGAGCCCAAGGGGAAGAACCTGGCCCTTGGGGAGGTGGGGGGGACCGAAGCGGCGCTGAGCGGAGAGCTACGGGGTTCGGAGCAGAGGCGGCGGCGGCGGCGGCAGCGCAGCAAGAGGGAGGGGAGGAGGCAGGCGGGCGCATGGGGCGCCCTGGCCCCTCCGGTAGCGCGCCCCCTCCGGCCCGGCCGCGCTGAAAGCTCCCCAGCGCCGCGCCTCGAACCCACGCCACGGGGCCATGCCGGTCATGAAGGGGTTGCTGGCCCCGCAAAACACCTTCCTGGACACCATCGCCACCCGTTTTGACGGAACGCGTGAGTGGGACGGAGGTCGGGGCTGGGGCTTCTAGCTGGGGACCAAATCTCCTCGGGGCCGTCTCGGGTCTCCCGGACGTGGTGAGACCCGAGGCAGGAGGAGAGAATGGAGTTGAGGGTCTAGGAACTCTCAAAGCCGCAGTGCAGGAACAGGGCGGGGAGTGCCCTGCGAGGGGAGGAGGTGAAAGGGCCGAGAGCAGGGGGCCAAGGTTAGGGGGTGTGACTCGAGACAGAAGAGGCTCTTTGTGCGGCAGAGTGGAGGAGGGGCCTTGGGAGCCGCCCGCTCTTGGGCTGAGCTGTGCTGGGGGCGTGTATGAGGGTATCCGAGACACAGAAGTGGAACAGAGTGGCCGGGCGTTCTGGGGTCTACTCCCGGACTCCAGCTCCCACTACCCCCAGAAAAAAGGAGAAAAGATCAGACTTCAGCAGGACCTAGCTTGGATGAGGTCGTGTACCCCCAAATCGTGGGGCGTCCGTGTCTGAGGTGGGTGAGGCAGGAGGAGAGGAACGGTCTGTGCGACGGTGGGAACTCCTAGCTCGCCCACCCCAGCTTGGGTTTCAGGTTCAGCACCTTGGACAGCCGCATACTCCTTCCCTGCCTCTTCTCCCGCCATTCCCTCTTCCCACTCTGGAGCCTAGAGATTCCCTGCCCTCACCTCCCCCAACCCCGCCATTCCCTCGGGAACCCTGGCCAGGATTGAAGGGTGGGGGAGCGGTACCCGAGGGCGGAAACTGAGCCGCGGGGCCCTACTCGCTCCCCCCCCCGCCCCGCCTTGTTTCCATAGCGCCGATCACCGGGGCAACAGGCCCTGGGATGGAAGAAGGAGGCTGCGCCCAGAGCCCAGTGCCTCCCAGGCACCTTCAGTGTCCCCATCAGCCGCTCTGCCCTCAGATAGTCATCCCTCCTAGAGCACCAGGACTGGTTGTGTCACAGGCCCCATCTCTTAGCTGAGTCTCTGTCCCTGGATGGCCCACAGGAGACCCCCTGGCCTCCCATCCATTGGAACTGGAGGGAGACAGCTCTGGTTCTGTTGCTGGAGGTGCTGGAGCTATACACTCAATGCCCTCTCCTGTTAGACTTTGAGCACTGGGGCAGATCTCCTGAAAGCAGCTATAAGAATGCTAAAAAGTGGACCTTTCCTGGAAGGCAGGGAAGGATACCACTCATCACTGCCCCCACACTAAGGAGATCTGTGAGTTTGGATAATCTCTGCCTTTTGGTTTCCTATCAATAAAATGGATGTGATGTCACCAGAATCTGCCCTGCTTACTCCGTAATAGGAAGAAAACCAAGTGAATGTGGGGGAACAATTTCACCTTCTCAGAGTAGCACTTACCATGTGCTAGGACTTGTTCTCCCCAAGTAAACTCAAGTAACTCTCACAACGACCATGTGAGGAAGGCCTATTATGCCCTACTTTCCAAATAAGGAAAGTTCAGGCACAGAAGAGGTCATCAACTTGCCCCAGGTCACACAGTAAGTGGCAGTGGAGGGTTGCAGGAACCCAGGCTCTTACTCACCAGGCTATGCTGCCTTCTACAGTGACACCAGTTGGAAGGCAGGTGGATGGACGGCATGACCTCTTGGGGTCCTATTCCAACTCCCCGTTAGACCCTGCTTAAGTTTCTTAAGTTCTTATCTCTTTGCTCTATCTTCTCCTATTCTCAATTCAGAATATCCAAAAGTGGGATCAGGAGCAACATGGAAACCTGAGAAGCTTCTGACTCTGTGACCTCTAACCCCATCTTAGGGGAGGTGCTGCCCACCTGGAAGCCAGCTTGCCTCCCAGCCTTGACTTGACCTTGACCTCTTCTTCCCACAGACAGTAACTTCCTGCTGGCCAATGCGCAGGGCCCACGGGGCTTTCCCATTGTCTACTGCTCCGACGGCTTCTGCGAGCTCACAGGCTACGGTCGCACCGAGGTCATGCAGAAGACCTGCAGCTGCCGTTTCCTCTATGGCCCGGAGACCAGTGAGCCGGCCCTGCAACGTCTGCAGAAAGCCCTGGAGGGCCACCAGGAGCACCGTGTTGAAATCTGCTTCTACCGCAAGGATGGTGAGGGGGCCCACCCCACCCTGCAGCCCTGCCTAGACCCCTGGCCTTACCCAGAGGGAGTCTGAGTGCTCCTCCCCACACTGCCACAAGCTGACTGTGACCGAGTGCATCCCTGACCCTCTCTGGGCCTGGCTTCCCCCATCTGAAAGATGAAGGAGTCGGCTGACAGAATCTCTGAGGTTCCTTTTGGCTCTTGCTTTGCCAAGCTCTTTACCTATGTCTAGTAGGATGAGGAGAAAGTCATGTCATGGGCTGCCCATGCTCCTCCCTCCCTCTCTCCATGCCTACAGGCTCAGCCTTTTGGTGCCTCCTGGACATGATGCCCATCAAGAATGAAATGGGGGAGGTTGTGCTGTTCCTCTTTTCCTTCAAGGATATCACTCAGAGTCGAAGCCCAGGACTTGGCCCCCGAGGAGGCCGCGGGGACAGTAATCATGGTAACGGCAAGTCTGGACGGGCAGTGTGAATGGTCAGAAGCCCTCGCCTACCCAGCCACATGGGATGTGCCCCAACGTATCTCCGCACCTTCCTCCCCAACAGAAAACTCCCTTGGTAGAAGGGGAGCCAGCTGGAAATTTCGGTCCGCCAGAAGACAGAGCCGTACTGTCCTACACCGACTGACTGGCCACTTCAGCCGCCGGGGCCAGGGGGGCATGAAGTCCAATAACGTGAGTCCCACCGCCAACCCAACATCTCCCAAGTCCTCCAGACTTGACTCTGAGGCACCCCTGCCTGCCACCGTCTCCCCGCTTCCTTGCCTGTCTGGTGTCCCTCCTTGGCCTGCTCCTCTGCCCACCCATTTCCCACGTACTATTCTCTGCTCCATCCTATATCCTCCCCCCACCTCCTTCCAACCCCATCTGCCTCACTCCCTTAGGTGATTGATTGACATTATTCTGCTTCAATGATGTCACAAGGGTGGGGATCTAGCAGCAATTACCTCACCTGCCCGAATATCATAGGGTTATGCCATGTGTGGTGAAATTGCAAGCTGCTACAGTTCTAGGGAGAAATCCCTCATTGCGGGCCTGGCATCTGGACCTGTATACCACCTCCTAGAATCCCTACCAAGCCAGGGGATTTAGTCCCCAACCCTCTGTTAAGGATACAGGGAATGGGGTGGGCTATGCCAGTGTCCTCTCCCTGCTGGGACATGCCCATCCCCCACTGGGCCCCCAGAACCCAAGAGGAACTTCAGGGAGAAGTTAGTGACCCCTCAAGCTGCGGCATGTGCCGGATTTGTAATAGTCTCCTTCTCAAGGAGGATGAGTGTTGGGCCAGGCACAGTGGCTCATGCCCGTAATCCCAGCACTCTGGGGGGCCAAAGCAGGAGAATCAATTGAGGCCAGGAGTTCTAGACCAGCCTGGGCAACATAGTGAGACCCCTTCTCTAAAAAAAAAATTAAAAATTATCTGAGTATGGTGGTGCATGCCTGTGGTCCCAGCTACTCTGGGGGCTGAGGCAGAAGGATAGCTTGAGCCCAGGAGTTCAAGGCTGCAGTGAGTTATGATGGTGCCACTGCACTCTAGCCTGGGCGACAGAGTGAGACCTTGTTTCTAAATTTAAAAAATTTTAAATCAAGTGGGGTGAGTGTCAAGCCCTATAAATGCCCGTGACAAGATATGATTGGTTCAAACAGGGGCCTGGGGCAGGGCGAAGTGGCTCACACCTGTAATCCCAGCACTTTGGGAGGCTGAGGTGGGTGGATCACCTGGCCAACATGGCGAAACCCCGTCTCTACTAAAAATACAAAAATTAGTCAGGCGTGGTGGCATGTACCTGTAGTCCCAATTACTCGGGAGACTGAGGCAGGAGAATCGCTTGAACCCAGGAGGCGGAGGTTACAGTGAGCCGAGATTGCGCCACTTCACTCCAGCCTGGGCCAAGAGCAGGACTCTGCCTCAAAAAAAAAAAAAAAGGGAGGGGGCCTGGGAAGTATATTGGCAGGAGAAAAAAATGTCAATGTCAGCCTCTGCGCCCCTCTTCTGGCCTTCTATCTCCTTTCATGGTCAAAAGTGCCCTTGCAGCGCCCACCTGCCCCCTTTCCCCATGCCCTGCCTTTCCCACCCCCCATCTTGGCTCCTCTTTCCCTCAAGTGTCCCCAACCGCCACCCCTCTCCCCTTAGAACGTGTTTGAACCAAAGCCATCAGTGCCCGAGTACAAGGTGGCCTCCGTGGGGGGGTCTCGCTGCCTCCTCCTCCACTACAGCGTCCCCAAGGCCATCTGGGACGGCCTTATCCTCCTTGCCACCTTCTACGTTGCGGTCACCGTCCCCTACAACGTCTGTTTCTCGGGTGATGATGACACCCCCATCACTTCGCGACACACCCTTGTCAGCGATATTGCCGTGGAGATGCTCTTCATCCTGGGTCAGACCCTCTGCCTCACCTACCCACCCTGGCGGGTTGGCTGGGGGAATCCACTTGGTCAAGCCTCACCCACTCCTGGGACCTGCATGACCCAGGCACTCAGACACCCCCACTTTCTACGTCTTTAAGTCCCAATGGCCCATGTGTCCTGCCCCCTGCAGCCTTCAGCCTTGTGACCTGTCCTCCCCAAGGACCAGCCAGAGGCCCAATTTATCTCTCCATGCCTGCCATCTCCTCCTCCCATCTGGGTGTCCAGAGCTTGTTCCCAGCTTTCTCTGTTTCTTGGTCCCTTGGCCAAGGCCCCCCAGTAATAGCCTCTTGCACCCCCAGATATCATCCTGAATTTCCGCACCACCTATGTGTCCCAGTCCGGCCAGGTGATCTCTGCTCCTCGTTCCATTGGCCTCCACTACCTGGCCACCTGGTTCTTCATTGACCTCATTGCTGCTCTGCCCTTTGACCTGCTTTACATCTTCAACATCACCGTGGTGAGTGACCTCCATCCCACCATCCAGCCTAACCTCCCAACCTCAGCACAGCATCTTCCAGGAAGGGACTGACCCCAAATCCAGATATGCCCCTTCCCATCATTCCATCTGCAGATACTTATCAGGCACCTGTTCTGGGCGTAGTCCTCTGCTAGGCACTGGGAGGATCCCAGAGGGTCTGTGCTCCTGGGGAGCTCAGCTCACAATCTTTGAGGGAAGCTGAGACTCATGAAAAGCTAACTATGGCTACCAAGGCGGCATTGGTCTGATGCCAAATGAGTGGTACCTTCCACATTTTTATTTAACAAACAACTGATGAGCATTTAGCTGTCTGCAAAGCACTGTGTGGGGCATGGCCACCGTGGGGAAAGGGAAGAAGGACTCAGCCTCTAAACAGCTAAACTGGTGAGGGGGCAGGACTGCCACAGAGCATCAGGGACAGAAGAGGTGAACGAGGTGGAAGATGGGCCCCGGGTATGCTGCAGAGGGCTGGGCTGACCTTGGAGTTCCAGGCTGGAACATGAGTGTGTGTAGAAATGATCTGAAGTCTGGCCAGCATCTGGGAAGCAAAAGTGGCCTTGTTAGGCAGAGGCTGGAGGGGTCTGGGAAGGCTTCCAGAGGGAGACTGCAGGAGTACAGCTAGACCTTCAAGGGTGAGTAGGATTTAGCTGGTAGGAGATGAGGACAGTGAGCATTTTGGGGAGGATAGTAACCCTAGACAAGAAGGTAGAGGCTGTGGGGTGGATTCAGAGGCAGAGAATGCCAGGACCTGGGTTCTCACAGTTCCCTGGGGATACCCTGGAGGTGCACTGAGTAGTCATCCGTGGCCCCAGCCAGCAGAGAGTAGGTCTTCTCAAGTCCAGGGTGGGGCAGTGCTACCCCGTGTCCCCAGGCCCCCTTGGGTGTGGGGCGGGGAAATGGGGAGCAGTTTCCTTGTGTGCTCTCTCCCTGCACTCAGCTATAGCAGGAAACCACCTACATGTAGCCGAATTTAACTAGCCGCCAACGGGCTGTGGGCCTCCTCTCCTGGCTGTGCACACGTGTGTGTGCGCTCCCATACACGTGCATGTGTGTACATCTGCCTCGAGGCTCTGACCATTCTGAGCCGACCTTCCCACCCCTCCCCAGGAGTGCACCCACTCCTCTATGCCCATCAGGCATCATCAGCTGGGGAGTGGGAGACTGCAGAGAGCCCCCCACCCCTCCTCCCAGGGACCTTTGGGAGCATATTACAGGTCACTACGTTCTTTCACACACATCATCACGTGGGAGACCCACGAGAACCCTTCAGGGCAGATCCTTATTCTTTTTCAGAGGTAGGTACAGGGCTCAGAGAGGTTCAGTGACTTGCTAAAGGTCACATAGCTAGCAGGGGCAGGCAGGAGATTTGAACCAGGTCTCTAAACTTCCAGCCTACTATTTTTTCCAACACACCACCCTGCTTCCCAGGTAACCAGGGCCTCCGAGTGGATGATCTGGTGAGATGAGGAACGCCACTGGGGGCCACAGACGGGAAGAGCAGAGACAGAAAATGAGTAGGCACTGGCAGAGGCAGACTTGAAGGAGCCAGGCCTGGATATTCTAGTCCAAGGAGAATAAGAGGAGTATCCCCAGGAGAGGGGGGCCCAAGGGCGGCTGGCTGAGGGAGCCCTGAAGAGCTCAAGCTTGCAGTCAGGAGCTCTGGGACCCGGGGCAGGCATTAAACCCTGGCAAGGGTCCATGTGGAGGAATCAGAGCCACCTCCTTTCCAGTTCCTTCACCTAAAATTAGAGGAAAATTACACGAGGTGGTCCAGGAGCAGTGTAGGGCCAGGGCTGTGGGGAATGCTCTCTGGGGCTCAGGAAGGGGCAGTGAGGGGGTTTCATACCAAGTTTCCCAGGCACGGCCCTACAGCCTCCAGTCCTAGCTGCCACACTGCCCCCACTCAGAAGATAAGCCCTCCCCAGCTCCAAGATTGAAGGGCTGATCAATACTGATAACCACAATGCAGATGGTACTGGGAGTAATATTAGTGAATACGGGACACTTACTAGGTACCATTAGCTCCATCAACCCCTAGCGCAGCCCAGGCTCCCTCAGTCCCTGCTCTCCTGCCCCCTCGACTCTTCCACTTGACTCTCATCTGCAGTCCATCCACAAGAGGAAGTGTCCCGAAACCTCCCCCAGCCCTCAAGTCCTTGCCTGTCCCCCCTCCACTATGCTTCTCCATGTCTCGAAGGGTGGTCCCCATCACAATTGCTGTCATTGCTACCGGGGCTCTGCGGAGACGATTGTCTATCCCTTGACTCTGACCAGGGCTGGCTCCTCCACCATCTCCCAGTGCTTCGTGGCTGTAGAGCACCAGGTGGACTGTGATGTCAGTTAGCCCAGATGCCCACCCTGAGTCCCAGCTCTACCATGTCCTTGGTCTGTGACCCTGAACAAGTCATTAGCCTCTCTGAGCCTTAGTTCATTCATTTGCAAATTGGGAATGATGATAATTGAACTAAAGGTATAAATGTGTGTGTGTGTGTGTGTGTGTGTGTGTGTGTGTGTGTGTGTGTGTATTTTTAAATAAGGATTACAAATGTTTAGCACAGTGCCTGGCTAAGCACATAGAAAGTACTTACTGGCAGGGCGAGGTAGCTCACACTTTGGGAGACCGAAGCAGGTGGATCACGAGGTCAGGAGTTTGAGACCAGCCTGGCCAAGATGGTGAAACCCTGTCTCTACTAAAAAATACAAAAATTAGCCGGGCTCAGTGGCGGGCACCTGTAATCCCAGCTGCTTGGGAGGCTGAGGCAGGAGAATTACTTGAACCCAGGAGGCAGTAGTGCAGGGAGCTGAGATCGCACCACTGCACTCTAGCCTAGGCAATGGAGCAAGACTTCGTCTCCAAAAACATAATAAAGAAAAAAGAAAGTACTTACTAACTGTTAGCCACTGTATTATTGTTATTATTCCTTTCCTGCTGTGTTCCCTGGCCACTTTCTCAGGACAGCAGGGATGTCTTTCCTGTGGTAGCTTCCCCTGGCTCCAGGGTGTCTGGTGGGAAGGCCCTGGGAGGGGACTCTGAGGGCTCTGAGGAGGTGTGCCTGCTGACAGCCTCCCCCGCCACCCTCCCGCAGACCTCGCTGGTGCACCTGCTGAAGACGGTGCGGCTGCTGCGCCTGCTACGGCTGCTGCAGAAGCTGGAGCGGTACTCTCAGTGCAGCGCGGTGGTGCTCACGCTGCTCATGTCGGTCTTTGCGCTCCTTGCCCACTGGATGGCCTGCATCTGGTATGTCATCGGGCGCCGGGAGATGGAGGCCAATGACCCGCTGCTCTGGGACATTGGTGAGCCACCGACCCCAGACTTTCACAGACCACCTGTCCACCTGTCCCATCCCCAAGCAGATGCCACCACCAGTGCCCATACCCCTCGCCCCACATTCCTCCATTCACCCAACAAACATGCGTTGAGCTCTTTCTGGATCAAGCATGGGAATATGGATTTGCAGACCAGGGCTCTGTTTGGGGCGGCAGGTGGGGAGGAATTTACAGCCTAGCAGGGGAGCAAAACCAGTGATAGTGATCAAAGTATAATGTAGGAAACACTGAGGGTGGAGGGGTGTGTTTCAGGCAGGAGCAGCACGTGAAAAGTCCCAGAAAGAACCTGGCATCTCTGCCCCCATCAATTCCTCCTTCTCTAGGGTTCATGGCCATGGGCCAGGAGACGTGGGCCAGGATCTGACTGGCCTTTCAGGCCCTTGGCATCGCCCTGAAAGGCCAGTCAGATCCTGGGCATGGTCTCTGTTACCTCCCTCTCCTCCGCCCCACACCTAGCCCACCACATCAATCCCACCTCTCAAATGCCCCTTGAATCTGGCCTTTTCTCTCCATCCTCTCTGCCCCTTCCCAGTCCACTCCACATCCCTTTCTCACCCAGTCCTGTGCAATAGCCCCTTACTGATCTCACAAATCCCTTCTCATCCTCCCCACAACCACCCTCCTCACCACAGCCAAATGGGTGTTCCAAGATTCAACACTGACCTGCCACACTCCTGCTGGGATTCCGTTAGTGGCTTCCCACTGCCCTCCAAATGAAGTCCATACTCAGTGCGTGCCCTGGGCGGCCCTGTGCCCCCTGTCCCCACCTGCCTTCCCATTCTCCCATGCTCCCTGCACTGCAGCCACAGCAGCCTCTCCCCTGGACCCAGGACATACTGCTTTCTCACGCTGAGCCTGACCATGTCATTTTCCTCTCTGGAATCCTCCCTTGTTTGTCTTCCCTCTCCACCTAGATGGCTTCTCTGTTCCTTGCCTCATTAGGAACCAACGTTCCATTGGTTCCATTTGTCTCAACCAAAATGTCCTGTCCTAAGGAGCATGCCTTCCAGACACCATGTACCCAACCCCCCAAATGCCAATGGGTTGGCTCTCCCTAACCTGTTAGGATTCCTAACATACCCTATACAATACTCTCCTTCTGGGAACTCACCTCCCACCTGTAATGATTTATGTCATGTCTCTTTCCCCTCCAGGCTATAGGTCTCACCAGGGCAGGGAGAGTGTTTGGCTGAGTCAATTCCCCAACACTTTGTATACAGCAGGGGCACAATAAACTATTGGAAAGTTTCAGGAGCCTTTGAACAGTCAGCAGTGTAGTGAGTTGGCGGCCTTGGACTGCAACTGTAACCAGTGCACCATGCAGGGGCCCAGGCTCAGGCCACTCCTCACATTTCCTGTGCCAACCTGTGCATAAATACTTGCCCAAGGTCAAGTGCAGGCGGCTCAGGGAAACCTGGTCCTCCACCGCCGGCACAGCCAGGGCTTCCTGCATCCATCCACCCCGCAGGCTGGTTGCATGAGCTGGGCAAGCGTCTGGAGGTGCCCTACGTCAATGGCTCAGTGGGCGGCCCATCGAGGCGCAGCGCCTACATCGCGGCACTGTACTTCACTCTAAGCAGCCTCACCAGCGTGGGCTTTGGCAACGTGTGCGCCAACACCGATGCTGAGAAGATCTTCTCCATCTGCACGATGCTCATAGGCGGTGAGGCCAGACCTGCCATGCCTCAGTGGGGCCCTGCAAAGCCCAGTGTGCACGGGGACACTGAGGCCCAGAGAGGGCAAGGCATCGGCCTGAGGTGTCTCCCCAAGTCCAGTCGTGCATTCATTCCTGGACGTTTCCTGAATGCCCACTATGTGCTGGCCCTGGGGATGCCACAGACAGGCATGGCCTCTTGCAAAGGGGATGGGAAACCCAGGTTTATGACCTAATGGTGGGGAGGCCTGAGAGGAGCAGGGGGTGTTACCCATCTCTGGCCCACTCCCTATTCCCCACCCCTAGTCTAGTGCCTGGCACCCAGTAGGCACGCAGGAGCCCTCTCGCTCTTGGTCGAGGACAGGGTGGGTTTGGGAGCTGGGGAAGTGGCCAGAGGGGTGGCCGCCCCTGACTGCCCCGCTGCTGCCACTGCAGCCCTGATGCATGCCGTGGTGTTCGGGAACGTGACAGCCATCATCCAGCGCATGTACTCGCGCCGCTCACTCTACCACAGCCGCATGAAGGACCTCAAGGACTTCATCCGTGTGCACCGCCTGCCGAGGCCACTCAAGCAGCGCATGCTCGAGTACTTCCAGACCACGTGGGCCGTCAACAGCGGCATCGATGCCAACGAGGTAGTGTGCAGGGGCTCCTGTCTTGCCCTCGCCCTCTGAGTGGCCCTGCAGTGGGGTAGGGAAGGGGTCACTGCCCCTCTGGCTTAAAATGGAGGCAGGCTGGATGTGGTGGCTCAGGCCTGTAATCCCAGCACTTTGGGAGGCCGGGGCGGGTGGATCACTTGAGGTCAGGAGTTCAAGACCAGCCTAGGGAACATGGTGAAACACTGTCTCTGCTAAAAATATGAAATTAGCCGGCTGTGGTGGTGCACGCCCACAATACCAGCTACTCAGGAGGCTGAGGCATGAGAATCACTTGAACCAGGGAGGCAGAGGCTGGGGTGAGCCAATATTGGACCACTGCACTCCAGTCTCGGTTACAGAGCTAGACTTTGTCTCAAAATAAAATAAAATAGAGGCAAACAGGGCCCAGGGGCTGAGATGTTCACAAGGTCACACACTCACCCAAAATACAAATTCTTGTTTCTTTGCACTTGAATATGGGAGCGAAAGAGCTCAGGGCCCAGCTGACGCCACCCTCCCTTCTGCCAACATTTCCTGAGTGCCTGCTTTGAGCCAACCTCGATGCTAGACACAGGGAGCTTAGAGATGATGACACTTAGCCCTGGCCTGGCCCTCACGGAGACCCGGAATAGTGACAGAGGGAGACAGATGAACAGGGAGTGTGGCAGTGAATGGGGCTGTAAAAGAGGGATGCTGATGCCATCTGGTCCTCATTGTGCCTGGGCGGGAGGAGTCAAGGAAGGTGGCATAGCAGAAGGGACATTGCAAAGGACAAGAAGGAAATCAGCCTGCTATAGGAAGTCCATCCCAGGTAGAAAGGGCCATAGGGACACAGGTCCAGAAGTGATGCTACAACAGTGCAGAGTGGGGGCCAGGCACGGTGGCTCACGCCTGTAATCCCAGCACTTTGGGAGGCTGAGGCAGGCAGATCACCTGAGGTTGGAAGTTCAAGACCAGCCTGGCTAACACGGTAAAACCCCGTTTCTACTAAAAATACAAAAAATTAGCTGGGCGTGGTGACGTGCGCCTGTAATCCCAGCTACTCAGGAGATTGAGGCAGGAGAATTGCTTGAACCAAGGAGGCAGAGGTTGCAGTGAGCCGAGATCTTGCCACTGCACTCCAGCCTGGGTGACAAGAGTGAAACTCTGTCTCAAAAAAAAAAAAAAAAAAAGAGCAGAGTGAGTGCCTTAGGGAACGGAAAGCGGGTTTGGTAAGCCTGCAGGAATGGGCATGCGTGTCCTGCAGAAGGAGAAGGCAGGGCAGGAGGGCACGATGCCCAGCCCAGGTATGGCCTGAAATTTAGATTTTATCCTGTGTAATGTTTAGGCTGGGGAGTAGCATGGGGATCTGGGAGGGAAGGGATCGGTGAGAGATCTCTAAGGATGGGATCCGCTAGTTGCAGGAGAGGAGCTCAGAGTGACTCCTAGGTTTCTGGCTTAGGCCAAGGGTGGGGATGGAGGCATAACAGGAGGAAGATGGGGCTTCTGGATGAAGGTGAGAGTCCCAGGTCAGCTTAAGAGGAGGGTATGGTGCCTGGAGGAGGTCCAGAGGAGGATTGCCTAGTAGGTAGATGGGAATCAGGCCTCAGCTGGGCGTGGTGGCTCATGCCTATAATCCCAGCACTTTGGGAGGCTGAGGCGGGCAGGTCACGTGAGGTTGGGAGTTTGAGACCAGCCTGGCCAACATGGTGAAACCCTGTCTCTACTAAAAATACAAAATTAGCTGGGCGTGGTGGCAGGTGCCTGTAATCCCAGCTACTTGGGAGCCTGAGGCAGGAGAATTGCTTGAACCTGGGAGGCGGAGGGTGCAGTGAGCGGAGATCGTGCCATTGCACTCCAGCCTGGGCAACAAGAGCAAAAAACTCCATCTCAAAAAAAAAAAACAGAGGTCTTTGGTAGCACCCAAGATCTAGTACAACTCTGCATCTTACAGGCTGAGATACAGACCGGGATACTGAGGCCCAGCGAGCAGAAATGGGTTGCCCAAGGCCTACAGGGACTTAAGAGCGGAGCTGACTCCTGGTCTCCTGACTCCCAGTTGAAGGCTGACCCCCAAGGGATGGTTCTTGAATGATGGGGTTGAGTGCCCAGCAGGTAGCCATAGGCAGGGGACTGATGGGAGATGACCTGGTCTCTGCCCCTGGAATTGGGTTGCGAGCTTCACACAGCAAGCAAAATTGAGGTTAGACACAGAGGTTGTCCTGAAGGTCTGGAATGGGTGACCTCAAAGCAAGGGCAAGCAGAATTCTCTCTTTAAAGACAGCTAAGCACATTTGTAGACTCAAGTAGTAGCTGCAGGGGGATGGCCAGAATGACCTATGCCCCTTATGCAGTTACTGCGTGACTTCCCAGACGAGCTGAGAGCTGACATTGCTATGCACCTGAATCGGGAGATCCTGCAGCTGCCGCTGTTCGGAGCGGCAAGCAGGGGCTGCCTGCGGGCCCTATCGCTACACATCAAGACCTCGTTCTGTGCTCCGGGCGAGTACCTGTTGCGCCGTGGGGATGCCCTGCAGGCACACTATTATGTCTGCTCCGGCTCACTTGAGGTGCTCCGAGACAACATGGTGCTGGCCATCCTGGGTGAGGACCCCATCAGCTACCTACCCCACTACCTACCCCAGTACCACCTGCCCCCACCTCCCCTTGAGGACTTGGGAATGGCCAGGATTCTAGGGAATGGGATATCCCTCGTGGTTACCTACAGTTCCTGCTGAGGAGTACTCTCTCTTGGTCCCTTCTCCCTACGACCATCCCCTTTTGACAGTTCCCCTCTGATTCTCCCCTAACTCCCTTGGCTATCCCTTAACCCATCAACTCTTCCCGGTGATTGTCCCCCAGCTCAGCTGCTCCTTTCCCATTGCTCCACTTCCCAGCTCCATTGACCTTTCCCCAGTGACCTTAAACTCCATTCACCTTTACCCTCTAACTGACCCAACCCCCAAGCCATGGTTGATTGTTATCATCCAATTCCATTGACCGTTCCTCTAGCCCTACTCACTCCCACTGATTGTCTCCCAACCCCACCAGTCATTCTCCGCTGACCTTTTCCTAACTCTGTCGATTATTTCCACCAATCCCATTGACTGGCCCATCCTTCAAACGCACTGACCGCTCCTTAAATCCACTGACCAACTCTGGCTGATATTCTTTTATTCCCACTGCCCCCACTGACTGTCCTCATCCCTTATCTACAGGGAAGGGGGACCTGATTGGAGCAGATATCCCTGAGCCAGGGCAGGAGCCTGGGTCGGGAGCAGACCCAAGCTTCGTGCTGAAGACCAGCGCTGACGTGAAAGCTCTGACCTACTGCGGCCTGCAGCAGCTGAGCAGCCAAGGGCTGGCTGAGGTCCTGAGGCTCTATCCTGAGTACGGGGCTGCCTTCCGGGCTGGCCTGCCCCGGGACCTCACCTTCAACCTGCGCCAGGGCTCTGACACCAGTGTATGTATACCCCTGATGGCCGCCACCCTTCCAGAGTCCCCTCCTCCAAAGCAGACTTCCCAGCCTGAGAGTCTTGTGTACCTCCTTCCACCCTAAAAACATCATGCCTGAAGCCCAGGCACCCTCCTCCATTGCCCCTTACCTGCTTCATACCTTCCAACCCCGCTGACTGTACACTGGCCGTCACCCAATCCCCTGGCCGTCTCTCATCGCCGTCTACTTCCAACTCTACTGCCCCATCTCCTGCTGGCCACCCCTCAGCCTCACTCCAGACTCCTTCAAAGGAACCTCCCTTTTTTTTTTTTGAAACAGAGTCTCACTCTGTTGCCCAGGCTGGAGTGCAGTGGCGTGATCTCGGCTCACTGCAACCTCCACCTCTCGAGTTTAAGCAATTCTCCTGCCTCAGCCTCTTGAGTAGCTGGGATTACAGGCATGCACCACCGTGCCTGGATAATTTTTGTATTTTTAGTAGAGATGAGGTTTCTCCATGTTGGCCAGGCTGGTCTCAAACTCCTGACCTCAAGTGATCTACCCGCCTCAGCCTCCCAAAGTGCTGGGATTACAGGCATGAGCCACCATGCCTGGCCAGGACCCTCCCTTTGGAAACAACCCCTTCATGTGCTTCTCTTTCAAGCCCCTCTGGACCGGGCATCATCCCCTGGGGCTTCCTCTTCTCTCACCAAATGTCTCCCGAGCCCACTTTGTTTTGGGCTCTGGGCCAGGCCTGTACATTACCCCCTGGGCCTTGGTCTTTTGCTGCTTTTCAGTTTCACTTTGCTGTGCAGTGTTTGGTAGCGCCCAAGCTCTAGTACAACTGCATTTGACAGACTGAGATACAGACTGGGATACTGAGGCCCAGTGAGAAGAAATGGATTGCCCAAGGCCCACAGGGACTTAGGAGCGGAGGTGACTCCTGGTCTCCCTTCTCCCAGTTGAAGGCTGACCCCCAAGGGATGGCTCTACAACTCTAACTCTTGTTTGAGTTAGAGTTGTAGTTTCTGACTCAGTTCCCCAGAAGACTCCACATTCTCAACCCTGTAACACTGTTGGGTGGGACGAGAAGCGGGGGGCTGCGCTAGGGCCGTGGGGAGGCGGGAGTGGGCTTGAACTCTCCTCTGTCCTCACAGGGCCTCAGCCGCTTTTCCCGATCCCCTCGCCTCTCCCAGGTAACACCCACTTCCTAGGTGGGGTTGAATTGCCCCGGGGAGAGAGTGAGATGGGGAGCAGCCTCCCCCTTTCTGTGGATGGGGAACTCTACCCACTGGTGAAGGCTCTTACTTAATGAAGGGGTCTGTTGTTCACTGTCCCGAAACATCAGCTGCCCCCTCTGCCCGCAGCCCCGCTCAGAAAGCCTCGGCTCCTCCTCAGACAAGACGCTGCCATCCATCACGGAGGCCGAGAGTGGCGCGGAGTCTGGGGGTGGTCCCAGGCCCCGACGGCCCCTCCTGCTGCCCAACCTCAGCCCAGCGCGGCCTCGGGGCTCCCTGGTCAGCCTTTTGGGCGAGGAGTTGCCCCCATTCTCGGCCCTTGTCTCCTCTCCTTCCTTATCACCATCCCCGTCCCCTGCCCTGGCTGGCCAGGGCCACAGCCCCTCCCCTCACGGCCCCCCCAGGTGCTCTGCTGCCTGGAAGCCCCCTCAGCTTCTCATTCCCCCACTGGGAACCTTTGGACCTCCGGACCTCAGTCCCCGGTGAGACGCCAGCCTCCCCTGCCATCCCCAAACCCTCACTGGCTTCCAGAACCTTCTCTGGGCTCTATCCCCGGCGTTCCAAACAGTGCTTCATCCTGTCTCCACCCATGTGCCCGCTGCACCCTTCCAACCACAGCTTGCAACCCCAACCCACTTTGACTACTGCTCTTGCTCCACCCCCTGGCACTGCTCCCCCAGTCCCCCTCTGCCTGCTCTGCTCTGGCCCTTACCCTCACCCCACAGTGCTGATGAGCACTGCCCTGTCCCCAGGATAGTGGATGGCATTGAGGACTCTGGCAGCACAGCTGAGGCCCCTTCATTCCGATTCAGCAGGAGGCCTGAGCTGCCAAGGCCCCGCTCCCAGGTGCCCCCTACAGGTAAGGACCAATAATGGACTTGAACTCCATCATCCATCTGCCCATACACCTATACGTCCATCTGTCCATCCATCCCACATGTAGTAGGGGCCTACCATGTGCCAGGTCCCATTCTGGGAATACAGAGATAAAACAGACCCAGCCTGCGCTCTTGGCATGAGTCTAGCAGGGAGACACCTCTATACACAGCAATTCCAGATGCTAAATACCATGACAGACAAGAACAGGACTCTGTGGTGGAAGAGAAAAGTGCCCACTGGACTTCCTCCTAGAGGAGAGGAGGGAATGCTTTTGCTTTTTTTTTTTTTTTTTTGAGACTGTCTCACTCTGTCGCCCAGGCTGGAGTGCAGTGGCATGATCTCGGCTCACTGCAACCTCTGCCTCCTGGGTTCAAGTGATTCTCCTGCCTCAGCCTCCCAAGTAGCTGTGCCACCATGCCTGGCTAATTTTTCATATTTTTAGTAGAGACGGAATTTCGCCATGTTAGCCAGGATGGTCTCAATCTCCAGACCTCGTGATCTGCCTGCCTTGGCCTCCCAAAGCGCTAGGATTATAGGCATGAGCCACCACGCCCAGCCTTGGGTTGCTTCTTAAAGGATGGGTGGGATCTTGAAGGGTGGAGCAAAACAGTTATTGAGCTGGCGTGGTGGCTCATGCCTGTAGTCCCAGCACTTTGGGAGGCCAAGGAGGGCGGATCACTTGAGGTCAGGAGTGCGAGATCAGCCTGGCCAATATGGTGAAACCCATCTCTACTAAAAATACAAAAATTAGCCAGGTGTGGTGGTGCATGCCTGTAATCCCCTACTTGGGAGGCTCAGGCAGGAGAATTGCTTGAACTCGAGAGGTAGAGGTTGCAGTGAGCTGAGAGCATACCACTGCACTTCACCCTGGGCAACAGAGCGAGACTCTGTCTCAAAAATAAATAAATAAATAGAGAAGTTGTTGAAAGGCATGAAAACCAAAGAGATGTTGTGTTCAGACACCAAAGAGAAACTCCATACCAAGATGGGGCGAGGGGGCAGGATGAGACTGGGGAGTTACAGGGGTCTCAAAACCAGGCTAAGGAGTTGAACCTTCCATCTCACAGACCCTAGAGCTTTGTCTCCGCCTGCTCTCTGCCTTCCCAGAGATAGGAGGGCTCCAGCCCAAGTCACAGGCTCAGGTATTCATGCTCCATGAACTCAACTGCATCTCTTCACCCTGCAGGAACCAGGCCCAGCCCAGAATTGGCCAGTGAGGCTGAGGAGATGAAGGAAAAGGTTTGCCGGCTGAACCAGGAGGTAGGTTGGGGCTGGCTCAGAGATGTGCCTGATATAAGAGCATTTCGGGCCCAGCACAGTGGCTCACTTGATGTCAGGAGTTTGGGACCAGCCTGGCCAACATAAGGAAACCCCATCTCTACCAAAAATACAAAAATTAGCTAGGCACCTGTAGTCCTAGGTACTCAGGAGGCTGAGGCAGGAGAATCACTTGAACCTGGGAGGTGGAGGCTGCAGTGAGCTAAGGTTGCATCACTGCACTCCTGCCTAGGCAACAGCATGAGACTCCCTCTCAGAAAAAAAAGAGCATTTCAGATTCTGGAGCCAGAGACTGGAATTGAAATATTCATGCTAGGCCGGGCATGGCAGCTCACATCTGCAATCCCAGCACTTTGGGAGGCCGAGGAGGGCGGATTACCTGAGTTTGGGAGTTCGAGACTAGCCTGACCAACATGGAGAAACCCCGTCTCTGCTAAAAATACAAAATTAGCCAGGTGTGGTGGTGCATGCATGCCTGTAGTCCCAGCTACTCAGGAGGCTGAGGCAGGAGAATTGCTTGAACCTGGGAGGCAGAGGTTGCCGTGAACCAAGATCGCGCCATTGCACTCCAGCCTGGGCAACAAGAACCAACCACTGTCTCAAAAAAAAAAAAAAAAAAAAAAAAAATTCATGCTAGCTAGATGACCTTGGGCAAGTCCCACAACCACTCTGAACTTAAACTTCCTCATCTAAAATGGGGAAAATAGTAGTATGTACTTCCCGGAGTTTTGAGGATGAAATGAGAACGCACATGTGCCTGATCCAGTCCCTGGCCCATCATAGGCACTCAGTACTAGTTGGTTCCCTTCCTCCCCGACTGGCTGAGGTTTCCCAGCCTGATAAGAGGATTTCTTCTGTGGGAGTGTCTCCTGCCCAGACCCCTTTCCCTTGTCCTTACCCCACTCATGGGTAATGAGTGCTAAGCAAGTGTGGGGGCAGAGGACAGGGAGGCTGAGAGGCCTTCAAGCCTCAGGGAACGGGATCCAGATGTGCCTAAAATCCCAGCACTTTGGGAGGCTAAGGCAGGCAGATCACAAGGTCAGGAGATCGAGATCATCCTGGCTAACATGGTGAAACCCTGTCTCTACTAAAAATACAAAAAATTAGGTGTGGTGGCACATGCTTATAGTCCCAGCTACTTGGGAGGCTGAGGCAGGAGAATCCCTTGAAACTGGGAGGCGGAGGTTGCAGTGAGCTGAGATTGCGCCATTGCACTCCAGCCTGGGTGAAGAGCGAGACTCTGTCTCAAAAAACAAACAAAAACAGATGTCTGAATTGTGTTCAGGAAGAGTCTAGATCCTATATGCTGAGCCTCTGTGTCTGCCTCCTCCCGGAGGGATTTCAGACTTGTCACCACAGAGCAACCAGGCCCAGCCCCTGGGAGCCGGCCCTCCCTGTGTTCTCATAAACATCGGGTAGCCCAGAGGGGTGGCACCTGAGCTGGTTCGGGCCCTGGGGCCTGGGTAGGGCTGACACATGCTGAGCAAGCTTGAGGGACAGTCTGCTCAAGGCCTGGGGCCTCCCTCGGTTCTAGGCCAGTGTTTCGCAAACAAGTATCTATCAAAACTACCTGACAACCTATTAAGGGCAGACTTCTGAGCCTCTCAGGATTTGATATGTCTGGGGTGGGGCCCAGAAATGCGCATTTTTAAAAGTTTCTCAGTTGATTCTATACTCCCTGAAGTTTGAAAAGCACCGATAGAGACCCTTGAGCTTGTGCGATGGAATCAGCTAAGAATAAGGCTGTGCCTTCACAGATGTATGGCCTCTTGGAGCATTTTTCGACATCTTGGAAGTGCATGTGTGTGTGTTGCGGGGAGCGGGGCAGGGATAGCAATATCTGCTGCCCCAAATCCTTTGTGGAAAGAGACTGAGGCATTTTACATGTAGGCAAAAAGAACCCCCATCCTGCTTTCTTCCCAGGGTGGCCATGAGCAGAAAGTGGCTGTGAAAGAGCTTTGTGAACTGGAGCGGGGGGGTGCACCTGGCTATTACTGTGGCACCTGTGAAACAACTCAATGTGTTTTCAACAGATCTGTCGTCTCAATCAGGAGGTGTCTCAGCTTAGCCGGGAGCTGCGGCATATCATGGGCCTGCTGCAGGCCAGGCTGGGTCCCCCAGGCCACGCAGCAGGCTCCGCTTGGACCCCAGACCCTCCTTGTCCGCAGCTGAGGCCACCATGCCTCTCCCCTTGTGCATCCAGATCACCACCCAGCCTCCAGGATACTACGTTTGCTGAAGTTCACCCCCCAGCCAGTATGGGGACCATGGAGACAGGGACTGCGCCCCTGGACTCGAGACCTTCCAT
The DNA here is from genome assembly GCF_030222135.1 of Aotus nancymaae. Classification (NCBI taxonomy): domain Eukaryota; kingdom Metazoa; phylum Chordata; class Mammalia; order Primates; family Aotidae; genus Aotus; species Aotus nancymaae. The sequence goes on from NW_026988504.1 coordinate 24,605,563, forward strand.
ACTGCCTCCCTACCCCCCAGAGCCTGACCCTCTGGGACCCTCTCCAATGCCAGAGGCCTCACCCCCAACCCCAAGCCTCATGAGGCGCAGTTTCCAGTCCAGGTCAGACATGTTCCACTGACCCTGGCCCAAGGCCCAGGCCTGTCGGGGGTGGGCGCTGCTGCTCACCATTCTGGGAGGACCTGGGCCCCTTGGCCTCCTGCCGTGGGGTCAGCAGCCACCAGCTGGCCTGGTTGGCTCTGGATTTCTGGACTTTTTAACCAAGCCTGATTACCTCTGATGCTATTCCCTTTTCCAAGCCTTCCCCAACCTCCCCCTCTGTGAGGGGAGCCACCTGAGGGCCGTGGAACCCAGCAGGCATGGGACGAACCACAGTGCCCATTGGACTGGGCAGATGAGATCCTACTTTCTCCCCAGGACCTGGAGGCAGGTAGAGATGGGGAGCAGAGGGGACGGGCAAGGGACCCAGCTCCAGCCTAGGACATGAAGGCAAGACCAGGCAGGATCATAGCAAGTGAGACAGGTTGCAGGATTTAGCCTGGAGATAGCTTAGTGATATTGTGGGGTCTTCTGTCTCAGCCCCTGGGTCTCTGCTGAAGACCTTAAGAGCAATGTTACTGGCTGGGTGCGGTGGCTCTCGCCTGTAATCCCAGCACTTTGGGAGGCCAAGGCGGTGGATCACCTGAAGTCAGCAGTTTGAGACCAGCCTGACCAACATGGGGAAACCCCATCTCTACTAAAAATATAAAATTAGCCAGGTGTGGTGGCACATGCCTATAATCCCAGCTACTCAGGAGGCTGAGGTAGGAGAATTGCTTGAACCTGGGAGGCAGAGGTTGTGGTGAGCTGAGATCGCTCCATTGCACTCCAGCCTGGGCACCAAGAGCAAAACTCCATCTCAAAAAAAAAAAAAATTAGCCAGGCGTGGTGGCGCACGCCTGTAGTTCCAGCTACTCTCAAGGCTGAGGCAGGAGAATCACTTGAACCCAGGAGGCAGAGGTTAGAGATCACACCACTGTACTCCAGCCTGGATGACAGAGGAAGACTCCAACTCAAAAAAAGAAAAAAAAAAAAAAAGAGAGGTTTTATAGGAATCCAGATATTCCAGTTTCTCTAAAAAATGTAGCACTGGACACAGTCACTCATCCTTGTAATGCCAGAACTTTGGGTGGGAGAGGTGGGAGAATCGCTTGAGCCCGTGAGTTTGAGAGCCGCCTGGGCAACATAGTGAGACCCTGTCTCTATAAAAATATTTTTTGGGCCGAGCGTGGTGGCTCACATCTGTAATCCCAGCACTTTGGGAGGCCAAGGCAGGCTGATCACCTGAGGTCAGGAGTTCGAGACCAGCCTGACCAACATGGAGAAACACCATCTCTACTGAAAATACAAAATTAGCTGGACATGGTGGCACTTGCCTGTAATCTCAGCTACTTGGGAGGATGAGGCAGGAGAATCGCTTGAACTCGGGAGGTGGAGGTTGTGGTGAGTCAAGATTGTGCCATTGCACTCCAGCCTGGTCAACAAGAGCAAAACTTCATCTAAAAAAAAAAAAAAGCTTTTTGCCAGACGTAGTGGCTCACTCGCAGCACTCTGGGAGGCGGAGGCGGGTGGATCACAAGGTCAGGAGTTCAAGACCACCCTGGCCAAGATGGTGAAACCCCATCTCTATTTAAAAAAAAAAAAAAAGAGAGAGAGAGAAAAAAATTTTTTTTTTTTTTTAATTAGCCAGGTGTAGTGGTACATGCCTGTAGTTCCAGCTACTCCAGAAGCTGAGGTGGGAGGATGACTTGAACCCAGCCTGGGCAACATAGCAAGACCTCCCCACCCCCGCCATGCCCCATCTCTATAAAAATAAAAAATTAGTCAGGTGTAGTGGTGTGTGTCTGTGGTCCCAGCTACTCCGAAGGCTGAGGTGGGAGGATCACTTGAGCCCAGGAGATTGAGGCTGCAGCGAGCATTGATCACACCACTGCATTCCAGCCTGGGTGATAGAGTGAGACCCTGCCTCAAAAACAAAAAACCCAGGACATCTGGCTACCATGGGCAAACATTCCATCTGGCAATAATTGAAATCAGCAGGGGCCAGGTGACCACTGTCCTCCTTAATGGGATCTGCTCTGCGCCCTACTTCACAGTCACCACTTGCAGTCAAGAGTTTCATGATCATCTCCCGACACCTGGCTAGCTTCCCTTGTTTGAAACTTTTGTCTGGTCTCTGTAGGTATTTGAGTTCCCAAAACTGAGTGTCCATCAGAACTACCTGAGATCCCATTAAAATGCAGATTCTGCCAGGACGGTGGCTCAAAAATAAATAAATAAATAAAAAGCAGATTCCTGGGCCTCACCCAATTTGGAATGTCTGGGGTGGAGCCCACAGGTGGAGTTGCAACCCCCGCCTCCTTACCTAAGAGCCTGTTCCCAGGTCCCTGTGCCTAACAGGTGCTTTTGGGGCCCAGTAGTGTCTGCTTCTACTGCTAGGCATGAGTCTGGCAATATCTTTGTTTCTGTCTCTCTGCAGGCTGTCTCTCAAGCTGGTCTCTTCTGCTGCTAGCAACTCAAAAATCCCAACAGCACGCCCTATCCCTCCCCTGACCCCCAGACCTCTGCCAAGGCTGTTCTCCCCCATGACAACGTGGTCTCACTCAGGGCCTGGACGGCTCCAAAACTCACCCAGGTCTCCAGCTCTCCTCTACCACCCAACATCTTGGGCTCACTTTTGGATAGAAAATAAAGTCTTTATTTTTGTAGTTATTGGCTCTGGGTGTATCTGGGGGTTAGTCTGAGAGTCCCAGGGCTTTGGAGGAGCAACACAGCAATCACTCCCCACCCCCACCCCCCTCACCCCCGCTGTACCCCAGGGCCCTGTTGCTATCTCTAGGAAGGGTTGCTATCTCTAGGAAGGGCGGAGGCACCAGCCAATCTATTTGGCACCACATTCACACCACCAGGGGCCCCAGAAATGAGGGAGAAACCTTAATTAGTCACTATGGGCCTGTTATATTCTCTTCTCTCCTGCACCTCAGTCATAGCCATATAAACACACAGTCTGTGGGAAGAACAGAGTCCTGGCTCAGGCCCACCCCTATCCTTGGAAAGGAGGGCCCAGGGGACTACCCATCCCTCCTAAGGAATTGTTGCAGAGCTGGGTATGGAAGCGGGGCTGGGGGAAGAGCTAGCCTGTCACCAGCCAAAGCCTGCTAGGAATCCCACTCTGCCCCATCCACTCTGTCCTTCCAACAAGCCCTCTTCCCTCTTCCCTCTTCCCTCTTCCCTTTCACTTCTCTCATGATCACCGGCACGGGAGTGGGGATTGTGTGTTATGGATGTAAGAAAGAGACGCCCTGCTGACCAGATGGAACTAGATGTGGGCACAGTTTTGTGGCAGGTTGTCCCAGAGAGGTCGATTCTCCGGCTGAGGCTCAAGGATATGCCTGGTGTTGGCCAGCACTACAGGCACAATGGCCACAGCTGTCTCCAGTGAGCTTTGATTCCACACAGGTTTTCAGTAGTGTCCCTGGAGGGTAACATGCAAAGGAAGAGGAGGTACTAGTCTGTGTTGAGAGGTAAGGGTGGGCGGAATCAGGAGCCGGCCCAATCCATATTCAGAGGAGCAGAAGAAACAAATAGTCCTGATCCATATGGGGAGGTGCAGAGTGGGGGTGGTTCTAGTCTTTATTTTCGGATGGAGAGGGCCGAGGAGAGGTTGTCCAGCTCTATATTCCGCGTCAGAGAGAAGAGCTGACCCTGGCTGGGAGCAGGGGAAGGCAGAGGCGGAGATGGTCTTTGCACCGGCCCCCACACACACCAAGTAGGGGATGGTGGCAGAAGCTCTCTCTTTGATCTCACCCAGCATCCTGCAGAGAACCCTTCCTACAGCCTTTCATCGCTTTCATCGCCTTCCCCATCACAGAGGCCCCCAGCAATCGGGCTTCCCAAGCAGACAGGGGCTTCTCCAGATCAGCGAGTTCACAGGACTGGTCCACGCAGCCTCGCGTGCATATTCATTCGCACCATGTTTTTCCTTTCCCAATTCTGCACACACAGTCCTCTGCCTTCTTCCAATTCTCCACCACCCGCCTTCCCTCGGGCGTCCGGAACCGGCGGTGACGCGGGTGGCAGGCTTGGCCTTAAAAAGTTCCCGGCCATAGGCCGGGCGCGGTGGCTCTGGCCTGTAATCTCAGCACTTTGGGAGGCTGAAGAGGGCGGATCACCCGAGATCGGGAGTTCAAGACCATCCTGGCCAAGATGGTGAAACCCCGACTCTACCAAAAATATAAAATTAGCCGAGCGTGGTGGTGCATGACTTTAATCCCAGCTACTCGGGAGTCTGAGGCAGGAGAATCGCTTGAACCCTGGAGGCGGAGGTTGCAGTCAGCCAAGATAGCGCCACTGCACTCCAGCCTGGGCAACAGACTGAGACTCCTCAAAAAAAAAAAAAATTCTCGGCCGGGCTCCGCCTCGTAGTCAGCCGGCTCCACCCTAAGCCCAAGACCTAGGCTGCCGCCGACTCTTCCCAGCGCTGCGAACTACAAGTCCCGCCATCCCTCGCGCGCGCCCTCCAGTCACTCCCGCGTTCCTACCGGCGCCGCTGGGTAGGTCGGCCAATAGTGCCTTCCATTGGTCTCTCCGCCCTGTCAATCACCTGGGGAGTATTGAGGGGCGGGACGGAGGTGGAGATCCGGATCCGGAGCGGCTGAAAGGCGGAAGTGGAGGCCGGAGCCTGGGACACCGCCGGGGGGGGGAAGAAGCGGAGCCCGTCCGAGCCCCGGCCCCAAGTAACGCCGCCGTCCCGGAGCCGCCGTGAGTATGCCTGTCCCTGGACCTGGTGTCTCGCCTGCGTTGAAGCATCTCCACGGCAGCCCTTACTCCCCACCCAGCCCGTTTAGGGGGATACTGACCCCTCCCCCGACCCGTAGCCCCCTCTGAAGGGGTTCCCCAGGCGTCGGGCCAAAGGAGCGGGGGAGCTTCTTTCTTTAGCTTACCTGCCTTTCGTGAGCCTTAAGGAAACCCCTATGACTGCCCTCTGGCCTGTCCATCCCAGTTGTGGGAGAGAGGAACCCTAAGTTCCGCTCCCCCTGCTCCCAGAATCGAAGGATCTTTGCCAGGTGTGAAGGAACCTGTCCTTCTTGTCTTTTAGAAGTGACAGGGAGTGCTGTCTGTCGCCGTTTTCCTTCCACCTGTCCCACAAAACCAGTTGTCCCCTCCAGCCCTAGAGGAATATCTCGATTTCCTATGGGGGAGGGGGGTCGTCCGGGTGAGACCGTTCCACACGCACAGAAGTGTATTTGCGCTCCCACAACTCCTTACTTCCCTCTTTCCTCAAGCCAGAAAACCAACCAGGACCTCAGAGTTAAAAGTCTGTTCACTTAGTAAGAATGAGCTGTTTTCTTGCTTTGCCCCTTCTGTCTCCCAGTCCTGTTCTCTAGTTATATTGTTCTCTGAGTGTCTCTCTCTTTCTGCCCCTGAAGAATTTAGCTGAGGTTTCCTCAATCCTAGCTACAGATCACAGATCAGGGTGGATATGCCCATTCATTATCTTCTCTCCCCTCCCCCCTTGCTCCAGGCTCAGCTCTATCCTCCCAGAGCACGTGAGTGGTTTCCAAGCCGCCTCAAAGGGACTGCTTCTCCTGGGACTGCTGTCCATGTGTCTATAGGCAGGAGAATAAGACCCAAAATGAGGAGTCTAGAATTGAAGAATCATCTCTTTCCCACTTCCAGACACACACACATAAACCACCCTGAACAACAGGTCTATGCCACGCTGGTCTCTAATCCCTTCTGGGCTTGGATTTATTACTGAGGACTAAGTCAAGATCCCACTGGCAGTTCTGGGATCTGAATTGTAGCCTAAGGAATTCCCACACATGTCAGAAAGTGCAGGATCCCTCAACCCTATTGACTGTGATTCCTGTCTGTTGCTTGGGGCTTAGGTGTGTGAAATAGCTGCTGTCTCTGACCAAGCTTTGTTATGTGGCCAAAGTACAGGCTGGAGACTGTACCTTAATGAGGAGTAGCCTGGCTCTGAGGCCATGGCTGACCCTTGCTATCTACAGTGGAGGAAGGGGCGGGGAGCCATGCAGTCCGTGGGAATGTCTGTAACTCTTCAGTTTTCTGAGCTACCTTTACCACCCTCTCGTGCCACTTAAAAGTGTTGTTTTTTGGCATTGAGGTGTTTTTGAGTACTTCTGGACAGTCGCTAGTGTCTGATTTCTACAGTCTTGTGAGTAGACCTAGGACTTATTTCACCTTCCCCCAGTGCCCTCCCTTCCCCGCTGCTGGAGTGCAGTGGCCCCATCTCAGCTCACTGCAACCTCCACCTCCCAGGTTTAAGCAAGTCTCTGCCTCAGCCTCCTGAGTAGCTGGGATTACAGGCGCATGCCACCATACCGGCTAACTTTTGTATTTTTGGTAGAGACAGGGTTTCACCATGTTGGCCAGGCTGGTCTTGAACACCTGACCTCATGATCCACCTGCCTTGGCCTCCAAAAGTGCTGAGAGTACAGGCATGAGCCACTGCACCCAGCCTACTTATTTCACTTTTTGTTGGACAACAGAAGCCTTCCTTAATAGGGTCAACAGCTGGATCACAAGCTCTTTATCTGTGTGGGTTCCTTGGGGGCTCATTGGAGACTTCTTCAGCCAATCTAGTTTTTCTGATCTGGTCAGCCTGGGCATCTGAGGGGCAGGGCCGGAGAGGCCTGACTGCTCACTGGCCATTGGTCTCTGACCAGACTTACGCCTTAAGGAATGGACCGTGGTTTGTCATTCTTCAGGAGTCCTGGGATGAGACTGACCAGCCTTCTGAGGAGACCTTTTTTCCTTTGTCTGGACATGCTCTTCCAGCTCTGACTCTGATTTTTTTTGGTTTGTTTTTCTTTTGAGATGGAGTCTTGCTCTGTCACCGAGGCTGGAGCGTGGTGGCATGATCTCCGCTCGCTGCAACCTCCACCTCCTGAGTTGAAGGGCTTCTCCTGCTTCAGCCTCCCAAGTAGCTGGGATTACAGGTGCGTGCTACCACGCCCGGCTAATTTTTGTATTTTTAGTAGAGATGGGGTTTCACCATGTTGGCCAGGCTGGTCTCGAACTCCTGACCTCAGGTGATCCATTCACCTCAGCCTCCCAAAGTCCTGGGATGACAGGAGTGAGCCACTGTACCCGGCCTGAAATGACTTTTGAAGGGGAAGCCCTGCCATTTAGAGAGACGAGGAAGGCCCCAGTGCTTTGGGAGGGTATGCAGCTGCTTCTGGCATCCAGAAATTACAGTCCTAGCAGAGGTCTGATGCTGTTCCTCTCCTGCCCTCTTGCCTCTCATGATTAGTGGGCTGTTAAACTGTAGAGGGGCAGTAACACTTATTTTTAAAAATCATTGTAAAGTTACAAAGTTATTTTCATATGTATTCCTCACGGGTACCCTGGGAATAGTGGGGTTTGTTTCCCCACTTGTTTTTAATTTTTGTTACTTTTTTTTTTTTTGGAGTAAGATAAGGCAAGTATGTGTTCCTGCTTTAGAGAACATGCTAAAGGAATTTAAGTAGCTTGCCTAAGGTCATGCATTTAGAAAGTGGTAGAGCTGGGGCTGGGATTTGGGGTCAGATGTGACCTTATCTTTTAACAGTGGGCCTTCTTTGGCCTGGTTTGTTTGCTAAATGAATGAACATGCAGGGTAAGTGCACTGCAGCACAAGGGCAGACTGTTAACCCTTTAGCCCTCCTCATCACTGGCACACCTCTCTTCTCGTTTTCTTCCCCCACCTCGACCCAAACTCCTGCCTTCTCTCTTGACCCCTTTCTTTTCTGCCTCTGAGGACCAAGACAGTTGGGAGTCCCAAGTCAGTCCTCTTCAGGGCCTGAGAGTTTGCTGACATCTGCATGCCATTAATTTTTTGGGAACCTGAAAGTCTTAATGGCTAGAAAATGAAAGTTAAAGTGAGTGAACTCAGGGGTCACTCTGGGCAGGGTTGAAGGGGAACCAGCAGAGGAGGCCTCTGATTAGTCCTCTGTTTCCCTGCTGGTACTGCCTGCTGATTGCAAGTGGGAAGAATGTGGCTGGCCACCAGGAGCTCTTGTCACTAGAATTTACATGGAAACAGAGCAAGATCATACATTTTTTTGTTTTTGTTTTTGTTTTTTTTGAGACAGAGTCTTGCTTTTGTTGCCCAGGCTGGAGGGCAGTGGCGCGATTGGCTCACTGCAACCTCCACCTCCCAGGTTCAAGAAATTCTCCTGCCTTAGCCTCCTAAGTAGCTGGGATTACAGGTGCACGCCACCACACCCGGCTAGTTTTTGTATTTTTAGTAGAGATGAGGTTTCTCCATGTTGGCCAGGCTGGTCTCAAACTCCTGACCTTGTGATCTGCCCTCCTTGGCCTTCCAAAGTGCTGGGATTACAGGCATGATCCACCGTGCCCGGCCAAGAGCATACATTTAAATTCAACCCACCAGGCAAGTACTTTCTTTACTTCCTGCTCTTCCGCAGGAAACAGGCAGTGTGGTAGGGTGGAAGGCACTAGAACTTTGGAGGCAGTTGGACCTGAGTTCTCATCCCGACTCCCCCACTTATCAGTTGTGTGACCTTGGGCTTGTTACTTGACCTCACTGAGCCTATGTTTCTTCTGGTAAAATGGGGATGCTAAATACCTTGCAGAATTAGAAACAAAGAAAGGAGCTAGTCCAGTGCTGGCACAGACTAGAAAATAGCTTTTGCCTCTGATGGGTAGATAGGGGATTGAAGGTAAATCATAAAATCATAATTCAACACTAAGATTCTTTCTTTCTTTTCTTTTCTTTTTTTTTGAGACAGAGTCTCGTTGTGTCACCCAGGCTGGAGTGCAATGGTGTGATCTCGGCTCACTACAACCTCCGCCTCCTGGGTTCAAGCGATTCTCCTGCCTCAGCCTCTTGAGTAACTGGGATTACAGGAGTGCGCCACCATGCCCAGCTAATGGTTTTTTTTTTTTTTGAGTTGGAGTCTAGCTCTATCGCCAGGCTAGAGTGCAGTGTGGGATCTCAGCTCACTGCATCCTCCACCTCCTGGGTTCAAGCGATTTTCCTGCCTCAGCTTCCCAAGTAGCTGGGACTACAGGCGCGTACCACCACACCCAGCTAATTTTTATATTTTTAGTAGAGATGGGGTTTCACCATGTTGGCCAGGATTGTCTCCTAACTCTGGACTTCAGGTGATCCGCCCACCTTGGCCTCCCAAAGTGCTGGGATTACAGGTGTGAGCCACTGCGCCTGGCCCTAATTTTTGTATTCTGAGTAGAGATGGGGTTTCTCCATGTTGGTCAGACCTCCTGACCTCAGGTAATTGCGACCAGCCTTGACACTGATTCTGATTCAACATTTGTACCAAATATATGCTGGGGCCTGGCGCAGTGTCTCATGCCCGTAATCACAGCACTTCAAGAGGATCACTTGATCCTAGGAGTCCAAGACCAGCCTGGGTTCGGGGTGTGGTGGATCAGGCCTGAGATCCTAGCACTGTGTGTTTTTTTTGTTTGTTTGTTTTGTGTTTGAAATGAGTCTTGCTCTGTCGCCTAGGCTGTAGTGCAGTGGCTCAATCTCAGCTCACAGCATCCTCTCCTGCCCAGGTTCAAGCAATTCCCCTGCCTCAGCCTCCTGAGTAGCTGGGACTACAGGTGCACACCACCCAACCCAGCTAATTTTTTTTTGTATTTTAGTAGAGATGGGGTTTCACCATGTTGGCCAGGATGGTCTCCATCTCCTGACCTCATGATCCACCTGCCCCAGCCTCCCAAAGTGCTGAGATTACAGGCATGAGCCACTGCACCCAGCCAATCCTAGCACTTTGGAAGGCTGAGGCGGGTGGATCCCCCGAGGTCAGGAGTTTGAGACCAGCCTGGCCAACATGGTAAAACCTGTCTCTACTAAAAATACAAAAATTAGGTGTGTTGGCGCATGCCTATAATTCCAACTACTTGGGAGACTGAGGCAGGAACCTGGCAGGCATTTGAACCTTGGAGACAGATGCTGTGGTGAGCCACGATTGTGCCACTGCACTTTAGCCTGGGCGATAGAGCAAGATTCTGTCTCAAAAGAAAAGAAAAGACAAGACCAGCCTGGGCTACATAATGAGACCCAATCTCTAAAACAAAAACAAAATGTCTGCTGGGATGCCTTGTACTTTGCTTGATGGTTTCACAAATTGTCTCATTTCATAGACATTGAACAGAATTGATGTGGGTTGAATTCCCATTTCACAGAAGAGAACACTGCCACTTCAGTCTTACTCAGTGGTAAGCATTTTAATATTTAAAAAGTCCTGCAGCTACTATAGATTAGAATGCAAGGTTTGCATGAATTGAAGCTAAAACAGGAAACTTTAAGATAATTTTTTTCTTGGGACGGGGGCTCTCTCACTCAGGCTGGAGTGCAGTGGTATAATCACCGCTTATGGCAGCCTTGACGTCCTGCTCCCAAGTGATCCTCCCACGTCAGCCTCCCGAATAGCTGGGACTATAGGCGTGTACCACCATGCCTGGCTAGTTTTTGTATTTTTAGGACAGACAGAGTTTTGCCTTGTTGCCCAAGATGGTCTCAGAATTCCTGGGCTGAAGTGATCCTCCTACCTTGGCCTCCCAAAGTGCTGGGATTATAGGCATGAGCTACCGCACCTGGCCAAAGACAATATTTTGGTTGTAGCCAGCTGCTTTGGGTTCGACTCTTAAATTCCTGGGAGTTTCCTCTCCCCTGACTTGAGTCAAGGGTACATTTTTGGGGCTGTTTGAGAAGCACTGCTTTAGGTAGAATTTATAAACTAGGACATGCCAAAATCCAGGTAATCGTGATTTCAGGAACCTTGGCAAAGGAGAATTGAAATATTTTTGGAGTCCTCTGCATTAACAGCTTGGTATTTTAAGAGATTAGTTTTCCAAGTAAATAGTCCCATCCTCTAAATATAAGAACAGTAATATAAATAAAAGCTAAACTTTGATTTTTGTCATGTGCCAAGTACTCTTCTGAGCCCTAAGCATGTGTTGACTCCTTTAATCCTCCAACAATCCCAGGAGGTAGGTTCCGTGTTTAATCCCCATGTTGCAGTCGGGGGCTATGTAGTGATGGCAGAGAAGGTGTCACTATTCAGTACAGCGTCTCTGACCTATCTTTGGGCTAAATGCCTACTGTTCACTTTGCCTTGAAGGATCTTCTCCACCTCATGTGCCTGGAAACTGCATCTCCCTACTTTTCTCTCGAAGCTCAGTTTGAATGCCACGTCCTGTGAAGCCTTCCTTGCCCCAAATAGTCTGAGGGCTTTTCTCCTGCATGGACTTTCTTCTCACTGCTTTCTTATTGTTCCTTGTCTGCCTCATTCTGTAGTGTATGAGCCCTTAAGGGCACAGATCGGGTCCTGTTTCATCTTTGTGTGTTTAGGGCCTAGTATGGCACTCAGCATAGTAGACCCGCTGCTGCTGAAGTTGTTAAAGGAGAGGGCAGACATTCAAACCTACCCTTGAAGGAAACACCAAACACCTGCCCACTTCTTTTTTTTTTTTTTTTTTTAATTGAGACAGAGTCTTGCCCTATTGCCCAGGCTGGAGTGCAATGGCGCGATCTCGGCTCACTACGACCTCCGCCTCCCTGTGACCTCCGCCTCCCAGGTTCGAGTGATTCTCCTGCCTCAGCCTCCCGAGTAGCTGGGATTACAGGCATGTGCCACCACACTCAGCTAATTTTTTGTATCTTTAGTAGAGACGGGGTTTCACCATGTTGGGCAGGCTGGTCTCGAACTCCTGACCTTGTTATCCGCCCCACCTCAGCCTCCCAAAGTGCTGGGTTTACAGGCGTGAGCAACTGCACCCAGCCTCGCCCACTTCTTTTAACACACATCCTTCCTTCACACACTTTGGATGTCTTGAACATAGGATTCAAACTTACATCCATCTGATCCTCCAGCTTGAGCCATATCTTTGGTCCATCCCCTAGAAAGTTGCTCACAGACAAATAGGAGAACAAACAGGTCAATAGAATGAATGTTACAGTACAGATGATGGGGAGCAGGTCACAAACTCAATTTTCAGGAGTTAAGACTCCAAATCTCCATTTCTGGTGAAGGGTTTAGTGGGATAATGAGGGCGTGGCCCTGACTAGCTGCAGTCCTGCTGACTGGCTTTTGCCGTGTGTGTGTCTGAGGGCAGAGCCACCAGGCTTCTGCAGCTCTGTGTGGTGAGGCAGCATCGACCCCAGGCCAGTACTTAACAAGGCTCAGTGAAAGTGAATTTCCCTCTGCCTTTGGGTGCTGTTCTACCTGTCTGCACAAGGCTCATTCCTGAGTGAAGGTGGCATAAGAAAGTGATGACAGCAGCTGTTCAGACCAGTGGTATGAGCAGCCCTCTCTTGTGTATTCCACAGATGGGGTCTTTAAAATTCCTTGATCCTGTGCCTGCAGTGCTTGAATAACCTCTGCTCACCTTGAGGACGGTCTCTTGTTGTTGCTGTTCTTGTTGTTGAGACAGATTCTTGCTCTGTTGCCCAGGTTGGGATGTAGTGGTGCAGTCTCAATTCACTGCAGCTTTAACTGCCTGGGCTCAAGTCATCCTCCTACCTCAGCCTCCCAAGTAGCTGAGACTACAGGTGTACACCACTATGCCTGGCTAATTTTTTTTTTTTTTTTAGACAGAGTCTCACTCTGGCACCTAGGCTGGAGTGCTGTGGTGCATGCAAATCTCGGCTCACCACAACCTCCGCCTCCTGGGTTCAAGTGATTCTCCTGAGTAGCTGGGATTACAGGCACATGCCACCATGCCCAGCTAACTTTGAGACAGAGTCTCCCTCTGTTGCCCAGGCTGGAGTGCAGTGGTGTGATCTTGGCTCCCTGCAACCTCTGCCTCCTGGGTTCAAGTGATTCTTGTACCTTAGCCTCCCAAGTAGCTAGCTGGGATTACAGGTGCCTGCCACCATGCCCAGCCAATTTTTGTATTTTTAGTAGGGATGGGGTTTCACCATGTTGACCAGGCTGGTCTTGAATTCCTGACATCAAGTGATCCACCCGCCTTGGCCTCTCAAAGTTCTGGGATTATAGGCGTGAGCCACCACACCCAGCCCCAGCTAATTTTTTGTTTTTTCTGTAGAGACGTGGTCTCCTTATGTTGCCGAGGCTTAATAAACTTACTCTTTAAGAGTAGTTTGCCGGGCGCGGTGGCTCACGCCTGTAATCCCAGCACTTTGGGAGGCCAAGGCAGGTGGATCATGAGGTCGAGATCGAGACCATCCTGGTCAACAAGGTGAAACCCCGTCTCCACTAAAAATACAAAAAATTAGCTGGGCATGGTGGCGTGTGCCTGTAATCCCAGCTACTCAGGAGGCTGAGGCAGGAGAATTGCCTGAACCCAGAAGGCGGAGGTTGCGGTGAGCGGAGATCGCGCCATTGCACTCCAGCCTGGGTAACGAGTGAAACTCAGTCTCAAAAAAAAGAATAGTTTTAGAAAAATTACAAAGATAGTACAGAGAGTTTTCTCACAACCCCCCACATCCAGTTTCCCCTATTAACATTTTATATTAGTATGTGTTTCCATTAAAGTCCATCCTTTATTCAGATGTTCTTAGGTTTTTACCTGATGTCCTTTTACTGTCCCAGGACCCCACATTACTTATATTCGTCATCTCCTTAGGCTCCACTTGGCTATGCCGGTTTCTCAGACTTTTCTTGTTTTTTATGACATTGACAGTTTTGAGGAATGTTGGGCAGGCATCTAAAGAGGATTTCAGCCAGGTGCAGTGGCTCACACCTGTAATCCCAGCACTTTGGGAGACCGAGGTGGGCGGATCATTTGAAGTCAGGAGTTCGAGACCAGGCTGGCCAACATGGTGAGACTCTGTCTCTACTAAAAATAGAAAAATTGGCCAGGTGTGATGGTGGGTGCCTGTACTCTCAGCTACTTAGCTGAGGCACAAGAATCGCTTGAACTGGCCGGGCGCAGTGGCTCACACCTGTAATCCCAGCACTTTGGGAGGCCGAGGCGGGGGATCATGAGGTCAAGAGATCGAAACCATCCTGGCCAACATGGTGAAACCCCGTCTCTACTAAAAATACAAAAATTAGCTGGGCGTGGTGGCGTGTACCTGTAGTCCCAGCTACTTGGGAGGCTGAGGCAGGAGAATTGCTTGAACCTGGGAGGTGGAGGTTGCAGTGAGCCGAGATCACGCCATTGCACTCCAGCCTGGTGACAGAGCGAGACTCTGTCTCAAAAAAAAAAGAAAAGGAATCGCTTGAACCAGGAGGTGGAGGTTGCAGTGAACCATGATTATACCACTGTACTCCAGCCTGGGCGGCAGAACAAGACTCCATCTAAAAAAAAAAAAATTAAAAAAAAAATAAAGAGGATCTCTTCTCAACTGGGATTTGTCCAGTGTTTTTCTCTTTTTGATAGAGTCTCACTCTGTCGCCCAGGCTGGATTGCAGTGGGGCAGTCTGGGCTCGAGCCATTCTCTCACCTCAGCCTCCCAAGTAGCTGGGACTACAGAAATGCACCACCATGCCTGGCTAATTTTTGTATTTTTTGTAGAGACGGGGTTTCACCATGATGTCCAGGCTGGTCTCAAACTCTTGGGCTCAAGCAATTTGCTTGCTTCAGCCTGCCAAAGTGCTGGGATTACATGCATGAGCCACCACGACTGGCTATGGCCAGTGTTTTTCTCATAATTAGACTGCACTGAGTCTTTGGGAAGAGGACCATCGAGGTAAAGGGCTGTTTTCATCACATTGTGTCAAGGGTACATGCAGTCCACGTGCCTCTCCATGACTGATGTCAACCATGATCCCTTGGCTGAGGTGATGTGTGTGAGGCTTCTCTGTAAAGTTGTTCTCTCCTTCCCCTTTTCATGCTGCACCCTTTGAAAAAAGTCACTGTGTAGCCCACACCTAAGGAACGGGGACTTAGGTTCATGCTCCCCCTTGCTGAGGGCAGAGTAGCTACACGAATTACTAAATTCTTCTATACAAGAGACTTGTCTATTTTCCCCCATTTATTTTCATTTATTTATTTATTTTGGAGATGTAGTTTCACTCTTTTCACCCAAACCGGAGTGCAGTGGTGCGACCTTGGCTCACTGCAACCTCTGGTTCCCGGGTTCTCCTGCCTCAGCCTCCTGACTAGCTGGGATTCTACAGTCTCAGCTACCTCCTGTGTAGCGATTCTCCTGTCTCGGCCTCCTGAGTAGCTGGGATTACAGGCACATGCCACCATGCCCGGCTAATTTTTGTATTGTTAGTAGAGAGCAGTTTCACCGTGTTGGTCAAGCTGGTCTCAAACTCCAGGCCCCAGGTGATCCACCTGACTTGGCCTCCCAAAGTGCTGGGATTACAGGCATGAGCCACCGCGCCTCGCCTATTCTCCCCCATTTATTTGTTCAATTATTTATATCAGTATGGATTCCAGGATATTTATTTTACACTTTGGTTTATAATCCAGTGATAATGCCAGGCTCGATGGCTTATGCGTGTATTCCCAGCACTTGGGGAGGATAAGATGGGTGGATCACCTGAGGCCGAGAGTTTGAGACCAGCCTAGCTAGCCAACATGGTGAAACCCCATCTCTACTAAAAATACAAAAATTATCTGGGTAATTAGAGTAGTTAATTACACCAGAGTAGCTCACGCTTGTAATCCAAGCTACTCTGGTGGCTGAGGCAGGAGAATTGTTTGAACTAGGGAGGTGAAAGTTGCAGTGAGCTAATAAACTGCCACTGCACCCCAGCCTGGGCAACAGAGTAAGCTCAAAAATAAATAAATAAATGATCCAATGGTACTTTGTTTTATTGCCCACAATGTTTCAACTTTGCTCATTGGGTGCTCATTCAGTCTCCTTTGACCTGCACAGTCATTGTGAGATTTTTGTTCTTGTTTGTTGCTTACTTCTTTACTTTTTGGCACTACCAGATTTTTGGAGATAGAGTCTTGCTCTGTCACCCAGGCTGGAGTGCAGTGGCACGATCTCGGCTCACTGCAGTCTCCACTTTCCAGGTTCATCCAATTCTCGTGCCTCAGCCTCCTGAGTAGCTGGGATTACAGGTGCATGCTACCATGCCCGGCTAATTTTTGTATTTTTAGTAGAGACAAGGTTTCACCATATTGGTCAGGCTGGTCTCGAACTCCTGACCTCAGGTGATCCAGCTGCCTCAGCCTCCCAAAGTGCCGGGATTACAGGTGAGAGCCACCATACCCGGCCCCAGGCTTACTTTGTATATTTCATGCCACAGTCATAGTTTCAGCTGGCTCACCAAAGGCCTCTGCCTTTTTCGCAAATGTTTTCTCTCAAGTATGTTGACATAGAGTGATGTGGATGCCTTGAGTTATTGCTTCTCTTTTTTTTTTTTTTTTTTTTTTTTAGATGAAGTCTTGTTCTGTCACACAGGCTGGAGTGCAGTTGCACGATCTCGGCTCACTGCAACCTCTGCCTTTCAGCTTTAAGCGATTCTCTTGCCTCAGCCTCCTGAGTAGCTGGGATTACAGGCATGTGCCACCATTATAATACCCAGCTAATTTTTGTATTTCTAGTAGAGACAGGGTTTCACCATGTTGGCCAGGCGGGTCTCGAACTCCTGACCTCAGGTGATCCACCCACCTTGGCCTCCTAAAGTGCTGGGATTACAGGAGTGAACCGCTATGCCTGGCTGTTATTTCTTCTTTTGATGGTTAGTCATAGTTACTGAAGACTCTGGAGTTGGGTAAGGTAGAGGTGGACCTGGGAAATCTGCCCCATGAGAATCAACTGTAGTCCTGGGAGTTGATCCCAGTAACTGGCTGTCGTCGTTCTGTTCACCCATTAATACTTCTCTTATCCCTGCCTGATGCCATGACTGATCCAAAATGGTCAGATTTGGTCTTCCCTTTGGAATTTACTTTGGAGTTGGGAAGATGAGGTATGTGTATATAATTGTTCTCTATTTCAGGTGCTAAGTTCTCCAGCCAAACCCTCCTGGACTCTGGGTCTTGTAAGAGATTCCACGTGGTCTGGGCCAGTGTCTTTTGCTGCCCTTCCAAAATGGGGTGCCCCTTGGGAGGGTTTGTGGCTGTTGGCGGGCTCAGGGCAGGCCGTCACTTTGTGCTGTGATCTTGAATCATCGAATAGCTTAAATCCTTCCGATGTACTGTTGTCTCTCTGAAAATGTGTAACTTGAGCCTTGCTGGAAACACTAACTTGGGATCTTAACAGGAGTTGGTTTACAAGCCTCTTGTCTTCTATACATAGTGCCATGTGTGTCCCCTTCAGGTGGCTGTCAGAAGCATCCTAGGCGTGGAGGAGGGCGTGGGTGGCCTCCCTAACCCTGGCTGCTCTCCTAGTCATCAAATTGCTCTCTGAGCTGCTCAGACTGGTGATGAATGACGCCAATTTCCAAACCTCTAGCATTTGCAGCCTGGTTTTTAAAAGGAACTCTAGTTTCTTTGTCAGCTCCTCTATTCTGTCCCCTCCCCCTCTCCACAACTGAACTGCTTCTTCCCTTTCCTGAAAGAGGCTTTGAGATGGAAGGAAGGGCATTTGGGCTTTAAGATGCTTTGTGGGCCAGGCACAGTGGCTCATGCCTGTAATCCCAGCACTTTGGGAGGCCAAGGCGGAGGCGATTGCTTGAGCCTAGGAGTTTGAGACCAGCCTGGGCAACATGATGAAACCCTATCTCCACACACACAAAAAAAAAACACAAGATGCTTTGTGTTATGGGGCTTTTTTTTTTTTTTTAATTTAAAGAGGTTATGGTTTGCCTAGTTGGGGCTTCAGCCCCATGCAGATTTATTGGATGGTGATGGTTTCTCCCCTCCATTTTTATGGTTTTGGGAGTCAATCTCAGAGGATAAAAGGTTAGGCTTGTTGACAGAGATTGAGTATCTTCTAGGAAATTGGAGAAAGGTATCCTCTTTAGCATTCTCTCCAAATGAGAGGTGCTGAGGAATGGAGTCCGGGGAAACTGGAGGTAAGAGGAATGCGTGAATGTTGTCTGAACAGATGAAGTGAGGACTCCGCCTCCTTCACAGGGAAGTGAAGGGACAGGGGCTTCCCTGCCACAGAACATGTACTGAATGCTCCCCCACGCCAGGCCCTTTGCTAAGAGTCTCACATGCATCATCTTCCTGGCAGCCCTGGAGATGGGTGGTCCTGGTCTCTCCATTTTAACACGTGAAGAAATGGGTTCAATGACGACACCAGGCCACCCTAGTAAGTGGTGCCTCCAGAACTTGAGCTGAAGTTTGTCTGACTCCGGCACTTGAGCTCTCAAGCCCTGTGCAGTAGGAACTGAGGAAGTCCTCCCTGGGGAAGTGAGGCAGCTCCTCAGCTGGGCTGTGGCTCTGTTAGGGGATCTGAGCCGTCTGGCAGATGAATGCATATTTAAGCCCTCAGCTCCCTCCGTTCACTTGCCAAGTGTGAGCAGGCTGTACCTCTCACTTGCGCAGTTCACTGTATCTGTGCTCACCTACTGTGTGTCAGGCTTGCTATGTGCTGTCAACACAAAGGAAACCCTGGGCTACAGAGTGAGACTCCATCTCAAAAAAAAAAAAAAAGAAAAACATCCAAAATATTGTTCTTTGGTGCTCAGGCTTCTGAGAATAGCCATCATCCCTCAGATCTCCCACTGAGGACTTTGACTTTTTCGTGTTGGTTGCACGGTCTCTGACCACACTGCGTGTGGTGTCTGAACAGAAGGCATTTGGCTTGCTGATTCTCCTTTCTCCTGCTTTCCTCTCAAACATGACCTCTGCTCTTTGTTTAGGAGCGGAAGGCAAAACAAAGAGGGCGGTGATTTAAACTGGCTTTCTTTTGTTTTCCGTTATTTGTAAGGACAGGAAGGGTTTGGGAGAGGTGTCCATTGGTGTGAGTGGCTAGATGAACAGGTGCTGCTTCTGATCCTGACTTTCAACCACGGTTCTTGGAGTCTTTCTGGGCCTAGGGCAGCAGTGGAAGCTGTCCTGGCTAATACTTCTGACCCCTTCAGGGCCCCTTTTGAGACAGGGGAAGACAGGCCCTACATTGATGAGATTCCAGTGAGAAATGTCCTAGGTAAATAGTAACTGCCTGAGCAAACCAAATACAGGATAGTTGTCAGGACTGCAAATCAACAGGAGTCCTCCATCTATCCTGACTGGCTTCCATTTAACTCATGCCCCATTCCAGGACAGTGGCAGGGAGGCTGCGGCGAGGAAGAACCTTTGTCCTGGATGGCACTCTTCCTAGCATCCTGCCTGGCACTGGCAGGTGAAGAACTGACTAGTGGCGTGTGAGCCACCATACAGCCATGTTGCCCTCCCCACCAAGCCCTGTGGCTGGGACGTGTGTGGATTTGGGCTGGCGAAAGATTCCAAGTTAAGCTTTTGCTTGAGGTTTCTGAGAGAACAGCCCTAGACGGGGTAGAGAGTGTGCCACAGCCTTGCTGACTGAAGTGCTGAGTTAAGAGACCAGGTCCTCTTAGGGAGAACAGTTTCCTTTTTTTTAAGAGGCGGAGTGTAACTCTGTTGCCCAGGGTCGGGTGCAGTGGCGTGATCTCGCCTCACTGCAACCTCCGCCCCAGGTTCAAGCCATTCTCCTGCCTCAGCCTCCCAAATAGCTGGGATTACAGGCATGTGCCACGCCGGGCTAGGGAGAACAGTCTCTCAGGAGTGTCAGCGTAGGGCCTGGGCTCCCCCCGGCCCCCTGTACCTTTTGGAATCGGCAGGATGGACGAGAGCCTTGCCTGGTGCAGCTGCAGCCAGGGCCCTGTCTGTGGGCCTTCCTTGCTAACCTTCTGCTCTGTCAGCCAGCAGGGCCAGTGACTGAGAGTCATTGAGCTGCCCATGAAGCCTGGGGCCCTTCTGTGGACAGCACTGGCTGAGCACACTGACCAAGCTGTGCCAGCAAATACATGGAGATGTCCTCCCACTCCAATAGTCTTCCTCCCTGTAGGTGCAAAAAGAGGGAGTGGATACGGGAGGTTTCCATCCAGCTCTGACTGCCCCTCTCTCTGAGCCTCTCTAGAGAACCCATCTGTCATTGAGAGCTGGGAAGACAGCTCAGGAATCAGGGAGGGATTTCATGGAGTTCTGCTGGGAAAGAGTCCTGGAAAGCTAAGGGTCTGCCCCTCAGGGGTGTCTTCCTCCTGACTGAGCTTGGCATCTGTCCCGAGTGATACAACAAGACTTCCCACACAAGGGAAAGGGCTGCGGGAGCCAGCTGTGCTCTGTCCTGGCTGACTTTGGCAAAGTTCCAGGCTCAGCCTGCACAGCGTTTATTAAAGACCACTTGGTAATGCGTGTCCAGGCTTTAAGCCTCTTGGTGCCTCTGCACACTGGCCCCTTTTGCAGGCGTTGGTGGAGTTGGTGGCTGCACTTGGGGCTCTGGTGGACCCCTTCAGGGCCTGATTGTGGTGTGGAAGTCTAGGTACTAAGCCCCAGAAGTCTTATTGAGAAAAGAATGAAATGAAACCAATCCCAGTTAAGGAAGATGGGGGTGCTTTCCCCATGGTATGGGACCCAGCTCACCTCGAGTGCCCCTCTGGGATTATTTACTTCCCTTTCCCCTGGAAAAAGGGTCATTTTCCTGTGGCTTTGGAAGGGTAGCACCTTCCTCGCTACTGCTGCCTCTCCCAAGTCCCCTAGGTTTAAGAGCTGGACCTCCTGAAGGTGGGAGGTAGAGCCCACCCTGTTCCAAAACCCCCCATCAGAATTGGGCTAGATCTCACCCTGGGCTGTTAAGCTTCTGGCTTCCAGGGCCAGGGCCAGGCTTCCCCTGTTAGACTTTTAGGTGAGACACAGGCTCTGTGTGTAGCAGTTCCATAGTCCTGTCACACAGAGGACACCCCTCTCTTTGATTCCATTCCCCAACCCCTAAACCCCTCTTTCCTCTGCAGATATCCTCTGGACTGGTTGGGGAGTGCAGAATATCATACTGTTATAACCTCTTTCTCACCATCGAAAAGATATAAATAAATATCAACTTCTCTTTATTATCGTGAAGCTTTTTTTTTTTTTTTGAGTCAGAGTTTCGCTCGTTACCCAGGCTGGAGTGCAATGGAGCGATCTCGGCTCACTGCAACCTCCGCCTCCTGGGTTCAAGCAATTCTCCTGCCTCAGCCTCCCGTGTAGCTGGGATTACAGGCGTGCGCCACCATGCCCACCTAATTTTTGTATTTTTAGTAGAGACGGGGTTTCACCTTGTTGACCAGGATGGTCTCGATCTCTTGACCTCGTCATTCACCCGCCTTGGCCTTCCAAAGTGCTGAGATTATAGGCGTGAGCCACCGTACCTGGCCATCGTGAAGCTTTAAACCACTTGAAAATTCTTTAGCCCACAGTCAAGCCCAAACACTAGATATATCCTTAACATATATGCAGGAATCTTCCTTTTTATGAGGAATCCCATTACCTTGCACATTGTGTGTAACATTTGGGTGTCTTTGTTCCCTTTGGTCTTTTCCAATTCAGGTGTCATCTTTTTGATTGTCTTTAATATTTTTTTCATACTAAAGAGGCAGAAAATATTTTATGTACAGAGGAGCTAGATTGCATTCATACCCTTTCCAAGCTTTAACTTTTCATGATTATATGCAAAATTCTGTACTAGCAGCATTTTTTATCTTTTTATTGACATGTGACTTACATATAATAGTTTACAAATTATAAATATGGCTCAATGGTTTTTACATTTGTTTGCACTCACGTATTTACCTCTCAAATCAAGATATAAAACTCTTCCATCCAGCAGTGTGCTTTTTTTAGTTTGATAGAAACTCATTTTTCCCTAGCTGAAAAGCCACATTTTATTAAAGCATGTGTAGAGGGTCGCAGTCCCTGTTTTATTTTTTAGTAACAGGGTCTAATGTAATGACATTGTTAACATTCTGGGGTTTTTCTTTCTATCTCTGATAAGAGAGCCTTGCTTGAATTATGAGTCTTGGGCAGGCTTGGGCTCTGCCACCAGCTGGCTCTGTGACCCTAGGCAGGTCACTTCCCCTCACCTTTATTTTTTTTCTCTGTAATTGTCAACAATAGGATGAAGTCTTTAAGGCCCTTTTGGGCTCTGACTGCCAGTTCTAGCCTCTAGGGTACTAAACCTGCCACATGGAAGCTTACCTTCAGCCTGATACTGTGGTGTATTGTTTCACTTGATCTGAAGTACCCTGTGATATTAGCAGTAAGGAATGCCAATTTTTAGATAAGGAACTGAAGCTGATAATGATCACTTGTGTGACTTAGCCAAGGTCACACGGCTAATAAACGGTGGAGCCTGGCTTAAACCAAACCCAGCTCAGCCTCCCAAGTCCTAACCTGCTGGACACGCTGGGGAAGGTGTGTGGGTACCTCATGTGACTTATGGCTGGTGTTGCTTCAGGTTTCTTTTCTCTGGGTCTGCAGCCAGCTAGAAGCCTGGTTAGTCCTGCTGTGAGTCTGTCCTCTGTTTCTGTGTGCCAGTAGTAATTTTCCCCTTTGAGGAGGAGCTGTGTTCTTGAGCCTATGGGTGAATCATCTCCCCAACTAATTGGAGCCTGGGAAGCATTTACAAAACCTTGGCTCCAGTTGGCTTTGTTTTTGGAAACAGAGTCTCTCTCTCTCTCTTGCCAAGGCTGGAGTGCAATGGCTCCATCTTGGCTGACTGCAACCTCAGCCTCCGGGGTTCAAGCGATTATTCTGCCTCAGCCTCCCAAGTAGCTGGGACTACAAGTGTGTACCACCACGCCTGACTAATTTTTGTATTTTTAGTAGAGACAGGGTTTCACCATATTGGCCAGGCTGGTCTCGAACTCCTGACCTCATGATCCACCTGCCTTGGCCTCCCAAAGTGCTGGGATTACAGGCGTGAGCCACTGTGGCCGAATAGTTGGCTTTTAAAACAAATGTCTTTCGCCGGGCGCGGTGGCTCAAGCCTGTAATCCCAGCACTTTGGGAGGCCGAGGCGGGTGGATCACGAGGTCAAGAGATCGAGACCATCCTGGTCAACATGGTGAAACCCCGTCTCTACTAATACAAAAAATTAGCTGGGCATGGTGGCGTGTGCCTGTAATCCCAGCTACTCAGGAGGCTGAGGCAGGAGAATTGCCTGAACCCAGGAGGCGGAGGTTGCGGTGAGCCGAGATCGTGCCATTGCACTCCAGCCTGGGTATCAAGAGCGAAACTCCGTCTCAAAGAAAAAAAAAAAAAAAAAAAAAAAAAACAAAAAACAAATGTCTTTCACTTTAGCCTTTGAACCAATTACCTCTCCTTCTGTGTTCCTTGCTCCCTTTTCTTTAACAACTCCTTTCTGTGGGGTTTTTTTGTGGGGGGTGGCGGGGCTGGACTCTAGTTTTAAATACTTAGGAATGCTTTTTTCTGGAGTAAAATGCAGCTGAAGAGTCACTGGTCAGAACCACCTCCAGGGGGCCCTGCAAGGGGTCACTTGGTTCTCAGGCTACTCCGCTAATCTTGAGTGAGCAAGTCTCTACCTACCCCACCCCTCGTCAACAGTCTGATTGGTTTCCCTAATCAGCTCGCTCTCCAGGCTGTGCCAGGACACTCAGCTAGAGGAAGTCTCTAAAGCAAACAGGAAGCACAAGAGACACTCATCAGCTGGAATTGCTCACCCTTCCACCAGGAAGGACAAAAAATATGACGTGGGTGACTTCGTGGATTAGAGGAAAGGTGAATATTTCTAAGGCAGGCTAGCAGGAGGAATTGCAGCAGCGTCTGGTGTCTTGGAGAAGACTCCAGTTGCTGAGTGAAGCTGAAGTCAAGACCCTCCCACATTTGTGGACTTACTTGCGCGCTTAGTTGTGCACAGCACTGATTGGGGGTGCCTTTCTGTCTCTTGGATTTCTCCCTCCTTCCTCTATCAACCGTAGCTCTGGTGTTTCAATCAACTGCTTAAAATCACTTTGGGAACTTATTTTTTAAATACTGATTTCTGGACTGCATCTCTAGAAATTCTAATTCCGCTGGTCAGAGCATTTTCTAAATACCTCAGAGTGATTCTGGTGAGAAAGAGTTTGGAGGTTGAGGTGGAAGGATTGCTTGAGCCTGGGAGTCGAGGCTGCAGTGAACTGTGATTGTACCGCTGCTCTACCCTGGGCAACAGTGAGACTCTATCTCAAAAAAAAAAAAAAGGCCAGGCACAGTGGCTCACACCTGTAATCCCAGCACTTTGGGAGGCCTAGGCAGGCAGATCACTTGAGGCCAGGAGTTTGATACCAGCCTGGCCAACTTCGAAACCCGTCTCTACTAAAAACACAAAAAATATTTAGCCAGGTGTGGTGGTATATGCCTACAGTTCCAGCTATTCCTGGAGGCTGAGGCATTAGAGTCGGTTGAGCCTGGGTGGCGGAGGTTGCAGTGAGTTGAGATTGCACCACTGCACTCCAGCCCGGGTGACAGAGCAAGATTCTGTCTCAAAAAAAAAAAAAAAAAAAAAAAAAAACTTAAGAAAAAAAAAGGAGTTTGAGACCCACTGACCACTGACCTGTAGTGTCCAGAGCATAGGGAACCCCGGAGCAGAGAAGAGCAGTGTCCCATTTTTCTTTCTTTCTCTCCCACCTTTGGCCCAGAAGTGCCTTTGCATAGGGCTGGGGTGTTGAGGAGCTTAGATCTCTTCTGCACTTTCGTGTGCATTGTATTAATAGGAAAATAGTGTGACTCCAAGTCCTTGTATAGTCTCTCCCCTTTTCTGCAGAAGACATGAGGTTGGGACTGGTGCTTGTTCTTCGTGGCCTCTGAACCAGCCAGGGTTCTTATTTGGATGGTGGGTCATGGCAAGGAGAATCTTTCTCCCTAGGTCTGAAGCTCCAGCACTGCCATCGTACTCGTGAAAAAAAATTAACTTTTTTTCTTTTTTTTGAGGCAGAATCTTACTCTTTCGCCCCAGGGTGGAGCTCGGCTCACTGCACTCTTCGCCTCCCGGGTTCAAGCAATTCTTGTGCGTCAGTCTCCTGAGTAGCTAGGATTACAGGCGTGTGCCACCATGCCCAGCTAATTAAAAAAACATCAACTTTCACTATAACTTGAGCTCTTATGGAGAATTCTATTTTTGTCTCAAAGAAGACTTTGAAAACTATGCCAGTTTTGGTTGTAATTCCATTACCTGACGGCACAAGTGGACAATTTTTGCCAGGGGTTCAAGAGGAAAGATTCCCAGTAAGACGCCCATCCCTGGGAGGCAGGGCAGCTCAGTGGATGAACCCACCTTTACTATTTGCCATGTCTTCAGTTTCCCAGGCTTGGGAGGAGAGGGTATAATGCTTCCTGGGGCCCTCGGTCTGGCCTTCACCTGGCTTAGACACCCTCATACCTCCGTGTGCCCTTCATAGCAAATTGGCTTCCTTGGGCTTTATTGTCTGGAAAGGTTGGACACCACTATTCATGTGATCAAACCACGAGGCAACAGACCATAAAAAGTGCTGTGTAAAAAAAAAAAGTGCTGCGTGTGCCTGCTCAGGTATCTCTGGAAGGCAGGACCAGTGACCAGGCAGAACATGTCAGCAGCTAGTTTATGCCAGGGAGAGCCTGTTTTAGTTCATTGGGGTGGCCAGGGTCTGTTCACCAACAGTCTTGGAGAAAGTGTTATAAATAACCATGTCAATACTCTTAGCTACTGTTTACTCAACATGCTGTGTGTGAGACACCTGGCCAACACTGCATTAACCCTGTGTGCCCCGTGTTAGTGATGAGAACACAGGCTTAGCTCAGGTGGCTTCTACAAGGTGATTCAGAAGCGGCAGGAGACAGTCACACCTGCAATGCCCAAAGCCAGCTAGTGTCTGTGCTCACTCTCTCCATGCCAGATGCTCTAGCCCTGGCTGTGCTTCAGTGACACCTGCAGATGCCGGGCCCTGCTCCAAATCTTCATGGGAATCTCGAGGGGCTGGCTGCACAGATGACTTCAATGTACAGACACCGTTGAGAACTGCTGCTGGAGGGTTATTTGTCTCCCCTTCTGGCTTGTTTTTAAAAGTCACATTCTGTCTCTATCCCTGCAGTTTGGTAGTGACAAGACTTAGATCTGTTACCTCCATTTTTCTCAACTTGCAGGTGGTGGTTACCTCCCAGCCCAGTACCCTCAGCACCAGCTGCTTTGGTATTTTGGAATCAGATACTTGGTTTTCTGTTACCATCTCCCAATTCATTCATACTTCCTCCTCTGGTGCCCCAGCCACACACTGTTGCTCAGCCAAGACTCTATGTCACGTGGATTCATGGTAATAACCAACTTGTAATTCCACTGTGGTTTCCCTCTGTCGCTGTTGCCCTGCCTGGCTCTGGGTGGCTCCTCCTGCTGTTGAGGGCACTCAGAAACTGCAAGATTACTGTGACCGTTGCTAGAGCCAGACCTTGCCGGGCCAGCAACGCTGCTGCCACAAAGAGAGAGCCTCATTCGCCTGGCAACCCTAAACCAGACATCGGGCGGGCCCTGCTTCCATTATTCTTCCATAGCAGGGAAGATGGCATCGTGTCCATGGTGGGGCTGGGGGGTTCTGTCACCTGTTTGCTGGGTGACCATGAGCAGGACATTTAATACATGAATGTTAAATATCTCTCTGTAAAATGGGGGTTGTCATAAAGCTTAAACGAGATAATGGTTGTGCAATTGGGGAGCTGAGGCGGGAGGGTTGCTTGAGGCCAGGAGTTGGAGACCAGCCTGGGCAACACAGTGAGACTCTGTCTCTGCCAAAAAAATAAATAATAATAAATAATGAGCTGGGTGTGGTGGTGTGTGCCTGTTGGGAGGCTGAGGCAGTAGGATCTTGGAGGCCTCCAGTGAGCTGTGATCACAACACTGTACTCCAGACTCCAGTCCGGGCAACACAGTGAGACCCTGTTTCTTTTTTTTTTTTTTTTTTTTTTTTTTGAGACAGAGTCTTGGTCTGTCATCAGGCTGGAGTACAGTGGCACAATCTCAGCTCACTGCAATCTCTGCCTCCTGGGTTCAAGCAATGCTCCTGCCTCAGCCTGGGACTACAGGCGCATGCCACCACGCCCAGCTAATTTTTGTATTTTTTAGTAGAGATGGGGTTTCACCATGTTGGCCAGGATGGTCTCGATCTCTTGACCTCATGATCCACCCGCCTCGGCCTCCCAAAGTGCTGGGATTATAGGCGTGAGCCACCATGTGCGCCTCCTGTTTCTTTAAAAAAAAAATTTATTTCCTCCAGTCACCACTCTTTGAGTTCCTAGTATGCACATAGGCACTGTGATGAAGGCATCTGTTAAGCAGAAAGCATTGCCTCTTCATTGACTGGGGTGAAATGAGAAAGCATCTTAAACCGTGAGATACTGAAGTGGCATAACTTTGAAATATTTACATGGTATTTCTGGTTGCTAATTGAGACCCACCACCCCGTGCTTCCTTCCTTGTACTTTTGGGGAAGAGGTGGGCCCCATTTCAAACCTCTTTTCCTTTGGTGCTGTCCAGAAAGGAAACTGTTGTTTCTGGCTAGTGAATCATTCTTCCTGACGCTCACTTTTTAAATGAGTTGCTGGGAGAATTTGGATGTGGAAAACGATTTGAGGTTGAACAAAGCAAGCCCTTTGCTGTCAGCTTCTTGCATGAGTGGGGACCATTTGCTTCCCACAGACACCTCCTGTTCATCCACATTGCTGTCCCTGGACCGCGAGGGAATGCACTTCCCTTGCTCAGCGGCAGATCAGGGCTCTCCCTGGGATCTTAGACTCCATTATGCAAAAAGGGAAGCCTAATAAAAACGTTTTCTTTCCAACCCAGGTTCAAATGCTGAACAGTGTTCAGTACTTAATACCTACTCACAGTACCTGTTTGTGAAACATTCTGTATATATCCTGTTGTCTGTTGATGTCAGATATATATGTCTGATGAAGACATACACTTATATCTTCTAGAGTCTTCTAGAGGTAGGCTCCTCATGTGTCTTTGCAATTCCAAAACTTACCAAAAGAAACCAAAAACTTAAGCTTCTGAAGCTGTCACCAACCAAGTGATTCAGATGTCTGGGCTGGAACACCACCTGTTGGGGGTACCGGACTTGGCCTCTGCCCTCCCACACCTCCTGCCTCTTCTTTCTCTCCATCGCCCCATCTCTGCCAGTAGAGAATGGAACTAGGTCGCCATTGAGAAAGGGAAAGTTGGTAGCTGTGCTGACTGCAGCAGAGCTCTGACTTCGGTGTGTGTGGTTTCTGCGTGTGTTTTGTTTCTTAATGGCTATGAGACTTCTGGCCCATCAAAAATGAGAGAACTAAAGAAGGAGGCTGAGGATGAGAGAGTGAAGCATCGCTTTGATTCTGGTGCACAGAGGCACACAATCCAGCCTTAGACAGAAGGTTGGTCAGTCCTTCTGAAGGTGGCAGGAGAAAAATGGCTATGTTAATAACAACTTGTGCTGGCCAGGCCCTGGTCCCTGAATGCCCACGAGGTTGGCCTAGCACCTTCTCTGAGGAGCTTTCTACCACGATCCCCTGGGCCCCTGTTTGCCTCACCACTTGGTCCTGGCTATCAGACTACAGGTTCATTGTTGACCTAAATCATGGTATCTTCCTGAGCATTTTGTTTTAAATTTTGCCCCAAAAGCCTGTTGACTGAACTGTCACCAGACTGGCATACATTCATTCGTCTCCTGTGTGTGTTTATTTGCAGGTGAATGTACATATTTGGGATCCAGAAGTCAGTATGTTTGCTCAGAACCATGAGCCTGACGTTGGGAGACCATTCTCTTTATGGCTTAAATGGTGGTAGAGCTGGTAGATAGCTAGTGTAGCCCAGTGCGGCCTCCTGACCTCTGGGAGTGAGGGCAGGCAGGTGAGGTGAGGGGAAGCCGTCAGCTAGGTCTTCAGTGAGGCCAGAGAGAAAGACCTGTAATTTAAGAAGGACACACTGGGTGACGGCCTCTGAACTAACCCAGTCCTTCTCATTTCTCCCTTACAGTTGGAGGTCCCCCTCCCCACTAAGTGCCTCTTTGCATAGCACCGGTCCCGCCCCGCTCTCTGGACCACTACAGCTAGACGGGCAATGGCGGGTCGGGGAGGCGCAGCACGACCCAACGGGCCAGCCTCTGGGAACAAGATCTGTCAGTTCAAGCTGGTTCTGCTGGGGGAGTCTGCGGTGGGCAAATCCAGCCTTGTCCTCCGCTTCGTCAAGGGACAGTTTCACGAGTACCAAGAGAGCACAATCGGAGGTGAGTGGGGACAAGGGTGTTGGGGAGGGGCCTCAAGGTTGCCAAAGAAATGCTTTGACCTTGAGGAGATGGGAAGCTGCCTGCCTGCCTGCATTGGAGACTACCTGCGTCTGTGGTGGCAGCCCTCTTCCTTACCTGGGCCCTGAAATCTAGTCCAGCAGCTGGTCTCCATGCCAGAGTGCCCGAAAGCATGGCGAGTAAGCATTAGCTGGGAGTGGAAAGCTAGCTTCCCATCCTGTTTCTGCCTCTTCCTGATTTTGTGTGGCCTTGACTGAGGCCCTTCCACTGCCCCAGCCCCAGGGAGGGAGAGGCTGGCTCTGTATCTCTCAGGCCCCTTCTTACTGTAATGGGTGGGCCATGTGCCCTGGCCTCTCCCGCTTCTAGTAGGAACGGCCTGGTAAGTCAGAGCTGGTGATAGATGGGCGTTTCTGAAGCTGACTTTCTCCTTTCTGGAGCTCATAGCCTGTTGTTGATTCTCCGGTGGTCAGCATTTAGGATGTGAGTGAGGGTCTGGCCTCAGCCTCTTGCCTTCATGGCTAGCACACACATCAAGAAGCTGGGACCAGTGTTGGCCTTGAGTCATCCGTTCTCTACTCTCTTGGTTGGTAGGAGGTTTCCAGGCAGCTGGAAACAAATGAGCTGTGTCAGCAATCTCCCTGCTGCCTCCTCAGCACTTGGGTCAGGAGCTGGAGAGGGGAAGTGAGGCAGTGTCCCAAGTCCCTCAGTGAGCTGGGGGAGGGCAGACCAGGAAAGCAGTCTTCTACACATGGCTATCTGGGGTCCTCTGCTATGTCCAGGGGCAAAGGGGCCTTTCACTGTCTGTCCCAACTCTGGGACTCCTCCTTTGAAGTATGTGTACAAGCACCCCGCGTTGCCCTGTCTAAGAAGGAGTCACCATGTTCCCTGAAGGTCAGATCACAGGGTGGCCATACAGGAACGGGTCTGGGTCAGAGCTGGGGGCGGTGTCTAGCTGGAGTGCCTGGAGGTGGCAGGGGTGGTTGGGAAGCTGGCCACCCAGCCTCAGCCTGGCAGTGGAGTAGTGTGTACTTCCCCGGCATAGCTAAGTGTGTGAGAACGTCCTCAGAAACCCAAGGTCATCAACACCCCTGCACTGGAGCAAACTGAGGGGTGGAGAGGTTCCCAGCTGGTCTGTTCTCAAGTGGCAGGAGGAGGAGGTCTGAGGGCGCTTGGAGTGAGGCTTCCCCTGGGCATCCCCTCTCCTGCCCCTGCTGCGTTCCTCTTCAGAGAGTGCTCCTGAGACGGCTCAATGCATGCAGGTGTCCCTTCTTCTGCCCTTGCCTGGGCTGGGTCTGTAAAGCCTGTGCAGACCCCATCCCCCAGACACATACATAAAAATCTAAACTCCACCAGCCTGCTCAGGCCTGCTTTGGCTCCTGGGTTGGGGGTTCTCTGTGCCCATCTCAGCGGTGGGCTTCTGAGTGCCAGGGCCTAGAAGCAACCGTGGGAATGTGTGGGGTGGCTTCTAACTCACTGTTGTCCTTGGACGCTCCTTTTCTCTTTCAGCGGCCTTCCTCACACAGACCGTCTGCCTGGACGACACAACAGTCAAGTTTGAGATCTGGGACACAGCTGGACAGGAGCGGTATCACAGCCTGGCCCCCATGTACTATCGGGGGGCCCAGGCTGCCATCGTGGTCTATGACATCACCAACACAGTAAACATTTCCCCTTGCTTCTTCCTCTGCCCTTCATCTTCTCCAAGTCCCAGGGATTGGGTTATCAAAGCCCGGATTTCAGGCCTTTTAACCTTCTGTTGCTGGCTGGGGGGTTGGCAGATTTCCTATTTGGGGACATTGTGCCAGAATCTTTAGGTGGCAATGTCTTAATTTGGCTGTGCCAGCTTGCAAGTCTCTAGTGGGTGGCCTTGGGCTGAATGCCTTCTCTGTCCCTTTGACATTCTGTCCCTGTCTTCTCAGGATACATTTGCACGGGCCAAGAACTGGGTGAAGGAGCTACAGAGGCAGGCCAGCCCCAACATTGTCATTGCACTTGCGGGTAACAAGGCAGACCTGGCCAGCAAGAGAGCCGTGGAATTCCAGGTGGGGAGACAATGGACTTGGGGAACGAGTGGAGGAAGCAGCTCCCCCTGGCCTCACCCAGGCTGCTCAGGGGCTTTGGGAAGGGCCGTGCTAGGAGGCAACAGGGAAGCTTCCATCTACTGTCCTGTCATGCCTCAAGCATGGGCCTAATGGGCATCATGGCTCCTGTCTATAATGCCTTGGGAGGCTGAGGTAGCAGGATCACTTGAGGCCATGAGTTCGAGACCAGCCTAGGTGACATAGTAAGACTCTGCCTCTACAAAGGATTTAAAATTTAGCTGGGCTTGGTGGCACACACCTATGGTCTCAGCTACTCGGGAGGCTGAGGCAAGAGAATTGCTTAAGCCCAGGAGTTTAAGGCTGCAGTGATTGTGCCATTGCACTCCAGCATGCCCGAGAGTCAGGCCCCATCTCCTTAAAAAACAAAACAAAACAAAATAACACCAGGTGCAGTGGCTCACGCCTGTAATCCCAACACTCTGGAAGCTGAGGCAGGAGGATTACTTGAGCTTAGGAGTTCAAGACCAGTATGGGCAATGTGGTGAGACCCTGTGTCTACAAAAAATACAAAAGTTCGCCAGGCATGGTGGTGTGCTACTCAGGAGGCTGAGGTGGAGAGGATCACTGGAGGCCAGGAGGTTGAGGCTGCAATGAGCAGTGATTGTGCCACCGTACTCCAGCCTGGGCAACACAGTGAGATTCTGTCTCCAAAAAAAAGAAAGAAGAAGTACTTTAGTCTTTGCTAACCCTAGAAACTCAACTTTTCTTTCTGTAATTTTCCATTTCTTGTCCTTCCAGAAATATGCACATAGTTTTTAATCCCTTTCTTTACATGGATGGCAGTGTGCTATACATACTGTATATGATAATTTTTACCAGTCCCTAATAATTGCAAAAAGACTGAAAACAGTGCCGCAGTAGACATCCACGTACTTGTGTGCTTTTGTGCAAACATGCAAGTGTATTTGTAGGATAATTTTCTAGAAGTATTTCCTAGCCTAGGGATTTTGAAGGGCAGGAAGGTAGCGTGGACCTAGGGAAACCTGAGTAAGACATCTGCCCATGGTTGTGAGCTGAGAGGTGCTGTACATGACCGGGCAAACCCTGATCAGTTTGTCCAGCTGATCTCTATTATGATGAGGCACTCAAACAGGGAAGGTTTTTATCCTGGGCCCTGGCCCCTGCCATTTCCTCTCACCTACTTTCTCACCTCCATCCGAATCAGGAAGCACAAGCCTATGCAGACGACAATAGTTTGCTGTTTATGGAGACATCAGCAAAGACTGCCATGAATGTGAATGAAATTTTCATGGCAATAGGTAAGTTGCTTCTCCTCCCCTCCTCTCTGCCACACCAAGGGCATATCACTAGTCTGCTGTCCTGGAGTGGGCCTGTGGGGGTCCCTTCACCACTTTTAACCTTCTGATAAAATTGTTTTCATCCTCACCTGACTCCCAGTTGTAGATGTTGGTTATTCACCTCATAAGTTCCTGAAGCCTGGGTCAAAGTCTCAACATTTCACTCTCTGACCCTTTCGCCTGCCACCCATTTCCGAGCCTGCCATCACTACCCCTGCCCACTTCCTGGGAGTTTTTAGCTCATTTGGCTCTGGAATCATCCTGCCTGGGTTGCAGATCCTGCCTCTACTACTCATTAGCTCTGTGGTTTGGGGCAAGTTATTTTACCTTTCCTTGCTGCAGTTTCCTAAAAACACATAGAAGCCCTCAATATGTTAGTTGTCACTTATGGGGTGTAAAGGCCAGGATCTGCTCCAGTGGAAGTGGGAGAGTTATTGGTGTACCCTCTACAAATGTACTTTCCCCCACTTCCAAACAGCTAAGAAGCTTCCCAAGAACGAGCCCCAGAATGCAGCTGGTGCTCCAGGCCGAAACCGAGGTGTGGACCTCCAGGAGAGCAACCCAGCCAGCCGGAGCCAGTGCTGCAGCAACTGAGCCCCCCTTGCCTGCCCGCTGCCCCCACCTCCTCCGCCTGAACGACCCGACTGGAATCCACTCTAACCAATCGCACTTAACGACTCGGGCCACCACTGGGGGGGCAGGGGGGAGGGGTCCACCATGATTTCTTCATATAATTTTGATCATAGGCTGGAGTGAGGTATTCCACCTGCACCTTTCTGTACAAATACTAATTCAATTTTAAGTCTTAAGTCACTTTTTTAATATATATGATCTTCTGCTCTTCCCACTTCCTCCCCTTTCTACTGCTCTCTCACTTTCCCTTGCTGGGAGTAGCCACATGCTCCTGTCCCCCTCGCCACCCTTGTATATGGGGACAGCGGGGTCAGAGCAGCTACACTTTCTTTCCTTCCTGCGGAACAGCGGACCCAGCAAGAGCATCCACATCCTCATCCTGTTCGGAGTGGTCTTGGGTTTGGGCAGTGGGGCGGACCTTGGGAAGGGGCTTGGGAAGGGAGTGGCAGCTCTTCCCTCAGCTGACTGTCATCAGCCTGCAGCCCCCTCCCTGCCCCCGCCTCCCTGCTGGGGAAGCACAGCATTATCACAGCATTATCGTGACAGCCACAAATCCATTTCCCACAGCCCCTCCACTCTCGGTCACCCCGACCTCTGGCTCTGAGCCCTGTTCTGACCAAATCACGATGATGAGTATTTGGGGGTGGGTGGGTAAGGGGGGGAGTGGGAGGGGACGGAACCAACTTTTTCTGTATTTTGTATTGTATGTTTTCTTCAACATGTAACCAATCAGTATCTTGTCAATATAGTCAGCCGATCGACCTCACACTTGTCTTCCTTGTCTTTCTCTGGCAGAGTTTATCAGACCATGCCCTCTCTAGTTTACTTGAAGTTGATTTAAAATGAACCACTGAATCTGGTTAAACAAAAGCTTCCCCTCAAATGTGCGGGAATGCTGGTGGTCATGGTGACCAAGAGAAAGAGGCTCTTACTGTTAGCAGCTCTGATGGGGCAGGGGTAGGGTAAAACTAACCAGGGCTGACCAAGTTTGAAGTTTCAGGGCCTGTGTTCACTTCTCTACCACTCCCTCCCCCTCTACCACCTACCAGATCATGCTGGGGTGATATGCGGTCTGTATTTGATGATCAGTAGTCTCTGAAACACCAGAAGCAATCTCTTTGGGTGTTTTGGTTGGTCTTTACCAAGCCTGTGAGGGTCTGAATCCTCTCACTCTCTTCCCGAAGAGGAAGGAATCTCAGCAGCCCCTGGAGTGCTGGACTGGTCTTAAGGCCAAGGCTGCAGCCCCTGGCTTTCCTCACCACCTCTGTCCACAGCACCCCCAACACCAGATCCAAGTTGCCCCAACCCAGCTCTCTACTGGTTCTGGAGTCAGGTGTGGACACTCTCAGCTCTCTGCTGCTCCCTGCTGGAGCTCCTGCTCAGCTAGGGCCACACTCCCCTCCAATTTCTCCGTGTTGGTGAGATGGAGTCTCTGTCACCTAAGCTGGAGTGCAGTGGGGCCATCTCAGCCCACTACAGCCTCTGCCTCCTGGGTTCAAGCCATTCTCCTGCCTTAGGCTTTTGAGTAGCTGGGGTTACAGGTGCCTACCACCACGCCCAGCTAATTTTTGCATTTTTAGTAGAGTGGGGTTTCACCATGTTGGCCAGGCTGGTCTCAAACTCCTGGCCTCAAGTGATCCGCCCGCCTTGGCCTCCCAAAGTGCTGGGATTACAGGCATGAGCCACTGCACGCGGCCTTTTATTTTTTGAGACAGAGTCCTACTCTCGCTCAGGCTAGAGTGCAGTGGTAGGATCTTGGCTCACTGCAATCTCCCTCCACCTCCCAGATTCAAGCAATTCTCTTGCTTCAGCTTCCAGTAGCTGGGATTACAGGTGCACACCACCATGCCTAATTTTGTGTTTTTAGTAGAGATGTGCTTTCACCATGTTGGCCAGGCTGGTCTCCAACTCCTGGCCTCAAGTGGACCACCCACAGAGGCCTGATTCTTGGTGGACCACCACCTTGAGGTGCCTTTCCTGCCTCCTGTGCCTCCACTCCCTCTACCTCTCACCCCATCCCCAGAAAAGACAACGGACACCCAGGCTGCTGCACACAGGGTTATTGTTTACTGGGTCAGCTTGGAAGCCTTAGAGCCGAGGCTGCTGAGTTTCAGGGACAGTCCTGTTTGGGCTTCAGGGAGAGCCAGTGCCCCACACTGGCCTCTGACCCACAGCTGGCCGGAGGGGGTCAGGCAGCAGGTCATGGCGGTGGGATTCAGGTTGGACAGGAGTCGCGTTTTCCGGTGCATCTTCTGTGACATGCCGTAACTGCCCCTTTCCGGGTCACTGCCCTCCATTTGCCGCTGTCCGGTCACCATCAGCCATTGGCCATCCACTTGCACCACCAGCTCCTCCGGGGCAAAGCCACGGGCATCCATCTTCATTTGGAAACTGTCTCTGGCATGGTCTTTGTCCTCCTGAGCTGCTGGGCTGTGCTTGAGCAGCCGCACCGGCAGTGTGGCCGCCTGGTTCCGTTCAGCGAGGGCCACGCTGGGACACCGGGATGGCACCCGGCTCTCGTTGGAGAAAGTGTTACCGACCCTCTGTATCCGAGTGAGCAACCAACTGCTGTCCAAAGGCTCGAGGCTCCGAGCGCAGAGCTAGGCGCGAGGACCCCAGGAGAGGAGGGACCTCGCACGGCCTAGCTGAGCTCGGCTCCGCTCGGTTCCCTTCGCTTCTGCAAAAGCAGGCGGAGTTCGAGGTCAGCCACGCCCATCTTACCACCAAGAGCAAGACTGTCAGCGCCAGGCAGCTGCTCTCATCCCAGACCCTGACCCTTTCTTCGCCTTTCCCCACCTTGTCAGTGGGTCTGGGGCTGTGAAGGAACTGGATCCACAACCAGGCCAGATCGGAGGGAGCCGGACCCCGCCGCAGCCAGCAGCAGACTGATCCACTGGCTAGCTGGAAGGGGGCTGTCTTGCCTTCTAAGGACCAGACTTGGGGCAAGGATTGTTCCCAGACAGAGCCAGAGGAGGGCGGCCTTCCCGGGTCATCCACCCTGCCTCTCCCTGACCACCCACAACTCCACGCGACACGTGGGACGAGGAGGCAGACTGGTCTCTCCGGCTGCCTTAATAAATCCGCTCCCAGGGCTTCATGTTGCGGCAAGCTGGGTTCTGGGCTCTGGGGCCACAAAGATGAAGACGCAGTTGGGGCTTCAGGAGAGCAGCTCTCAGTGCACAAAGACCTAGCTCTCCTCTGCCTGATCCTCCACCTCAGTAGCCTTGGTGACCATCGTGACCACAGCTATGGCTCTGGTGCTGTTATTTGATCAACTTTATTTTTTAAGAGACAGGGGTCTCGTAATGTTACCCAGGCTAATCTGGAACTACTAGGCTCAAGCGATCCTCCCATTTCAGCCTCCCAAAGTGCTGGGATTACAGGCGTGAGCCACCTCACCAGCCTATAAACTTTATTTTTTTGTTTTTTGTAGAGATGGGAGTCTCCCTCTGTTGCCCAGCCTGGTCTCGAACTCCTGGGCTCAAGCGATCCTCCTGCGTGAGCCAGCCACCTGGCCTGATAAACTCCCTTTGTTGAGCGATACTATTAAATACATACATACAGAAAAGCACACAAAAGGATGCAGGTGAATGTCAGGAAGAGAACGTACCCAAGTCACCACCACACTGCTGCAGAACTGTTGCTACATCTCATCTCTACCGCAGCTGCAATTCCGTGTCCGGAGCCGCGTGAGGCAGGGCCTGTGCAGGAGTTGGGGAGAGGGTTAAGTGGTAGAGAGGCTCGGGGAAGAGGCAGATCCCACGATTCTCCCAAGACTCCTTGTCCCCAAGAGAACAGCCATCGTGACTCGCCAGGACGCCTTTAAAAGAGATTAGAAGTGAAGAGGGGTCAATGTGGGGCTTTCGCTCAGGCCTCACTTGGCCGTCAGGGACCAAGAGACAGGACAGAATAGTCTGGAAGCTAAAGGCAGTGGGGGAACAGAGCGGGAAGACTACAACTCCCGTCGTGCGCCGCGCAGCGACTCCTGCGTACTGAGCGCCGGTTGCCCATGCGGCCCTAGGGCTGGGAGCGCGGCGCCGCTCTCCGCTGCGGGGGAGGCCATGGCGGAACCTTCCCAGGCCCCGACCCCGGCCCCGGCTGCGCAGCCCCGGCCCCTTCAGTCCCCAGCCCCTGCCCCAACTCCGACTCCTGCACCCAGCCCGGCTTCAGCCCCGACTCCGACTCCCACTCCGGCACCAGCCCCTGCTCCAGCTGCAGCCCCAGCCGGGAGCACAGGGACTGGGGGGCCCGGGGTAGGAAGTGGGGGGGCCGGGAGCGGGGGGGATCCGGCTCGACCTGGCCTGAGCCAGCAGCAGCGCGCTAGCCAGAGGAAGGCGCAAGTCCGGGGGCTGCCGCGCGCCAAGAAGCTAGAGAAGCTAGGGGTCTTCTCGGCTTGCAAGGTGGGGGCGGGGCCTGGGGTGAAGGGGCGGGGCTTGGGGCATCCCTGGGCTCGGGTGGGAATGGGGTCAAAGCTCTGGCTGCGGAACGGCTCTTGCCCCAGAGGTATAGGTCACTGACCGATCCTTCCGCCTCCAGGCCAATGAAACCTGTAAGTGTAATGGCTGGAAAAACCCCAAGCCCCCCACTGCACCCCGCATGGATCTGCAGCAGCCAGCTGCCAACCTCAGTGAGCTGTGCCGCAGTTGTGAGCACCCCTTGGGTAAGGCAGGCAGCGCCCTTGGAGCTGGGGGCAGGTGCAGGGTCCTGCTTGGACAGGGTGACAAGTCCCACAAAGCCTCATCTCTGAAAAAATCAAAGATGCTTCCTAAGGAGGGATTGGGTTGGGGGTATGCATGCATCAAGAAAGGAGAGAGGAAACCTCAGCCCAGAACAGGTCCGGGCAACCCAACGGTTGATATCAGAGCAGTCAATCTCACTGTTGGTCACTGGTTGGAGGGACGGAGTGTGTATCTTGGTTGGCTGTGAAGAGGGGCAAGAAGCCTTGTTGCTCTCTTCTATCAGTTTTTCCCAACTCTGCCACCTGTCTTGCAGCTGACCACGTATCCCACTTGGAGAATGTGTCAGAGGATGAGATAAACCGACTGCTGGGGATGGTGGTAGACGTGGAGAATCTCTTCATGTCTGTTCACAAGGAAGAGGACACAGACACCAAGCAGGTCTATTTCTACCTCTTCAAGGTGAGCTTCCACCTAAGGAGGGTGTGAGTGGGTGAAGGAGGTGGGGCCTTGAGGGGTTGTCTGTAGCTCTGCCCCGCTCCCCCCTCCTCCCCTTCCTCTTCTCTCCAGCTCCTGCGGAAATGCATCCTGCAGATGACCCGGCCCGTGGTGGAGGGGTCCCTGGGCAGCCCCCCATTTGAGAAACCTAATATTGAGCAGGTGGGATAGGGGAATTGGAGTTAGGGGATAGGAGAATTGGGGACAGCTTGGAGGAGTGGGGAGCCTGTGTTCTTCATCCTCAAGCTGAGAACATGGGAGAGGTTCAGAGAAGGGAGGGTGTTTTGTGCTAACCTCGGTGCTGTAGGGAGGGGGCAGAGCTTCTCTATAGAGAGCACCTGAGAGAGAGGGGAGACCCTTGTCCCTGGCCTCAGGAAGCATCTTCTTTTGTCTAAGAAGGCCCTGCGGGCTGGTCACACTTCATTCCTGGTTTTGTCCCCACTTACCCCTTCTCAGGGTGTGCTGAACTTTGTGCAGTACAAGTTTAGTCACCTGGCTCCCCGGGAGCGGCAGACGATGTTCGAGCTCTCAAAGATGTTCTTGCTCTGCCTTAACTACTGGAAGCTTGAGACACCTGCCCAGTTTCGGCAGAGGTCTCAGGCTGAGGACGTGGCTACCTATAAGGTCAATTACACCAGGTAGGTTCAGCTGGGGGCAGCGTCGGGACAGGCTTGCAAGCTCAGCCTGGGTTCAGTGGTTTCCGCCCTCACCTGTTTCCCCTCTGCCCCCTACTCTAGATGGCTCTGTTACTGCCACGTGCCCCAGAGCTGCGACAGCCTGCCTCGCTATGAAACCACTCATGTCTTTGGGCGAAGCCTTCTCCGGTCCATTTTCACTGTCACCCGCCGGCAGCTGCTGGAGAAGTTCCGAGTGGAGAAGGACAAATTGGTGCCGGAGAAGAGGACCCTCATCCTCACTCACTTCCCCAAGTAAGGCTCCTTCTGGCCTATCAGGATTTGGCACCAAGTTCACTTCCTCCCTGTTGTCCCCTTTTTTCCAGGAAGGCTTCCTGGATTGGTCCCTCCTCTCCCTCCATGGGCCTTCTGGGATCTGGGCGTCTACCTGGCAGACTTGCCCATGGCCCAGAAGCAACTTGCTAGTACTAGTCTGGGGATGGCAGGTACATGGCCCGAGCTAACGCTGCCCCCTCACCCCACGCCCTGGTAGACGTTACTAATTATTTCCCATGGGGGCCTGGACACAGCCTCAGACTCCTTCCCTGCACAGCTCTCCAAGAAAGCAGAGCTTACGCTTGAAGTGAAACCCATTTCCACTCCTGTTCTGGTCTTTTCTGTACCGTGTTCTTCTGTTTGGCCACACCTTTTAAAATCTGGGTCATAACTCCCCTGTTCAAAAAGCCTTACTGACTAATCCTGGCTCTCTAGTGCCCCCTGCCACCAGGTGGGAACAAAAAATGGCAAGGTGGGGTGGAGTCTGAGCCCATTTTGATACTGAGGGCAGTGAGGGGACTCAGGGTGACAAGGTGTCCTGCCTGGCCACACAGCACAGGATGACATCAGCTCCGACCTGTCTCCTTGTGCTGCCCAGCATGGTGAAACTGAGCCTCTTTGATCTCTGTCCTGGATGTGTCCTATCCTCTTACCTTCAATTGGAGGCTCCCAGAAGGCAGGGACTGTCTCCTCTTTGAGGCCCCCAGTTCCCTAAGAGCAGGGTCTGTCTCTGACCAGCCTCCAGTCCCTCTGCTGCCTGGCCCAGGCTGCACGCTTGGAGGATAGAGTTGTGGGACAGACTGTGTCCTCCCTACAGATTCCTGTCCATGCTGGAGGAGGAGATCTATGGGGCAAACTCTCCGATCTGGGAGTCGGGCTTCACCATGCCACCCTCAGAGGGGACACAGCTGGTGCCCCGGCCAGGTATGTGCCATGGTATGCTCCGTAGGGTCTCTGGCCTCCCTGGCTGAGCTAAGCCTCCGGGGTGGAAGAGGGCTCAGCTGAGCTGGAGGGTCTGGATCCCATTGAGGGATCTGCCAACAGCTGCAACCCCCTGTCCCTGATCTATGTCTCCCTCTCCCTCTCCCTCTCCCTCTCCCCCTCTCCCTCTCCCCCCTCCCCCCCCCACCTCTTCAGCTACAGTCAGTGCAGCGGTTGTTCCCAGTACCCCCATCTTCAGCCCCAGCATGGGTGGGGGCAGCAACAGCTCCCTGAGTCTGGATTCCGCAGGGGCCGAGCCTATGCCAGGTGGGATACTCAACCCCTGACCTCTGACCCTCATTCACCCCTCCCCAAACCTTTTTTACTGTTCCTGGACAACTTTGCCTACCTCCCCCATAGGCGAGAAGAGGAAGCTCCCGGAGAACCTGACCCTGGAGGATGCCAAGCGCCTCCGCGTGATGGGTGACATCCCCATGGAGCTGGTCAACGAGGTCATGCTGACCATCACCGACCCTGCTGCCATGCTGGGGCCTGAGGTGGGCAGCCTGACCTGCTGACCAGCTGGGGGACCCCCCCACCAACCTGAGACCCCGGCCCACTGCCCCTCCTCTCTGCCTAGACGAGCCTGCTGTCAGCCAATGCAGCCCGGGATGAGACGGCCCGCCTGGAGGAGCGCCGAGGCATCATCGAGTTCCACGTCATCGGCAACTCGCTGACGCCCAAGGCCAACCGGCGGGTGTTGCTGTGGCTCGTGGGGCTGCAGAATGTCTTTTCCCACCAACTGCCTCGCATGCCCAAGGAGTACATCGCCCGCCTCGTCTTTGACCCGTGCGTCCCCCGCAGAGCCCCTCCCCCAGGGCAGCACACCTAGGAGCCCTTCCTCCTCCACCTCCTCACTCCTCAAAATTGGGGATCCCCTTCTCCCCACTTGTGAGGTTCAACCTTGGAGCATTCTTACTTCTCACTGCCCAACCCTGACTACAGCTCAGACTTCCAGGGCTCTGAAGGGGACAGGCAGGGACTGTGATGTGCCTCCCTCTCTCTTAGGAAGCACAAGACTCTGGCCTTGATCAAGGACGGGCGGGTTATCGGCGGCATCTGCTTCCGCATGTTTCCCACCCAGGGCTTCACCGAGATTGTCTTCTGTGCGGTCACCTCAAATGAGCAGGTCAAGGTGAGCGCAGCTCCCTTGCTCCAGCCCCCAGCGGGATGTATGAGATGCAGCAGCCCCTGCTCCTCTCTTAGTTAGCGGCCAGTTCCTCACATCCCCACAAGGTGGCAGCCGTGCTTTAATAACTGGATTAGGAAACCACCTGTTCCCAAATGGAGCCCGAGAAGCAGCCACACTTCGGTGTACAAGAACATTTACATACATGGGGGAATGCATTATTTTATTTTTATTTTTTGAGACAGGGTCTCTCTCTGTCACCCAGGCCAGAATGCAGATCATGGCTCACTGCAACCTCTACTTCCCAGGCTCAAGTGATCCTCCTGCCTCGGCCTCCCAAGTAGCTGGGACGACAGGTGTGCACCACTACACCTGGCTAATTTTTGGATTTTTGTTAGAGACTGGGTTTCGCCATGTTGCTCAGGCTGGTCTTCAACTCCTGACCTCGTGATTCTCCTGCCTTGGCCTCCCAAAGTGCTGGGATTATAGTTGTGAGCCACTGCTCCCAGCCGAACTAATAATTATTACAGTAGCCCTGTGCTGATAGTCTTGGCTTCTGTCCTTTGTCACAACAGACCCACGCGCAGGGTCTCTGTCTGGTTCTGTGTGTCACGTGCCCCAGAGCTGCGTGGTGCGTCGTTGGCCCTGAT
The DNA here is from genome assembly GCF_030222135.1 of Aotus nancymaae. NCBI lineage: Eukaryota > Metazoa > Chordata > Mammalia > Primates > Aotidae > Aotus > Aotus nancymaae. The sequence continues at coordinate 24,647,582 of NW_026988504.1, forward strand.
TTGTGGGAGGCATTGCTCCTGCTCCTGCCGCTGGTGATTCCCTCTCCCTTTTCCCCCAACTCTGAGGCCCGAGGACTGGGAATCAGTGGCCCGTGTTGTGTTTGGGCCATGGCTGGCAGCCTGACCGTCAACACATTACCTAAGGTAGCTGAGTTTCAGTTTTCTCTTCTATAAAATAGAGGTGGTAATACTTGCCTCTGGGGTTAATTTGAGAATTGGTCTGTAAAACAGCAAGCACCTGACCCAGAGTGAGCTTAGCCCGCAGACTTCCCTTTCTCCTCATAAACTCTCCTTCCTCTGCCAGCTGCCTTTCTTCCTCGTGCCTGGATGCTCTCACTCTCCCTACCTCCTTTCCAATCTGCCCTGTCCACTGTGGGTTCTCAGCCCTCCTGAGACCTCTCCAGCACCAGGCCCATCCTCTGCTCCTGGTGAGTCCTGCTTCCCTCCCCCACAGGGTTATGGGACCCACCTGATGAACCACCTGAAGGAGTATCACATCAAGCACAACATTCTCTACTTCCTCACCTACGCTGACGAGTACGCCATCGGCTACTTCAAAAAGCAGGTGACCTGTGGCCTCGCCCCACACCCGTCCTTTGCCTGGAGCCTGGGATCATTCTGTCTAATGGAGTAGGAGTCCCTTTGTGTCCCCTGTTTCACCTGACACCTGCCAGGGAAGTCTCCATGCCTTTCTTCCTTCTTTCCTCTGCTGCCACTGCCCCAGGAGAGAATGGGGCCCTGTGGGGCCAGTAGAACAGGCTGGAGGAACTGGGGGGCTCTTGGGGATGAGTTGGGAGCGGGCGATGACCTGGGACCTTTCCAGGGACAGTTTGAAGCCTCACAGTGCCCCAGGAGGAGGTTCAGGATCAGGAGGTGGCACATGGCAAGCACCACTGGTGCTCCCAGGGGAGAGACTGCAGAAGGTGGGAAATACTTAGAGATGGACTGGGTCATGACCATCCATCCCCCAGGGCTTCTCCAAAGACATCAAGGTGCCCAAGAGCCGCTACCTGGGCTACATTAAGGACTACGAAGGAGCGACACTGATGGAGTGTGAGCTGAATCCCCGAATCCCCTACACGGAGCTGTCCCACATCATCAAGAAGCAGAAAGAGGTGGTGTGCGCATCTGTGGAATTTTCATGAATGTGCCTGGGGAGAGCCAGCGCACGTGTGTAGACCTATGCCATGTGTGCATGCGTGTGTGTGACTGAGGAGGGCACAGGCTGGGATCTTGGTTCTTGCTCTGCCTCCTTTGGGGAAGTAACGAGGGAAGGTGCTGGATTAGGTGGTGTTGCAGTCAGGTGGGTGCAGCTGATGGCTCCGACCATGGCCCCTGGAGGGGGCTGTTGCTGGGGCTGGAATTGCCCCTCAGACCCTTCCTCCCCTCAGATCATCAAGAAGCTGATTGAACGCAAACAGGCCCAGATCCGCAAGGTGTACCCGGGGCTCAGCTGCTTCAAGGAGGGTGTGAGGCAGATCCCTGTGGAGAGCGTCCCTGGCATTCGTAAGCAGGGGTCTGGGTTGCGGGGTAGGGGTTGGGGGGCACACTGCTTGGGGTGTGGACTGGCATTCTCAGGGATGTTCTCCCCCTCCCCACTTTGCAGGAGAGACGGGCTGGAAGCCATTGGGGAAGGAGAAGGGGTGAGTGTTTTGTCAAGAGAGCTGGGTTGGGGGGAGGGCAGAGGGACTGGGAGCCTCAGACTTGGTGTCTCTTGCCCCAGGAAGGAGCTGAAGGACCCTGACCAGCTCTACACAACCCTCAAAAACCTGCTGGCCCAAATCAAGGTGAAGAGAGCGGGTTTCCTTTCCAGGGCCCCTGCACCAATTGCTGTGGCCTCTTGATGCAGTGTAGGGTGGCTGGTGGTCTCGGGCTGGTGTGGGTGCAGCAGGGCTGTCCCCAGCTGGGCTCTTCTCTCCAGTCGCACCCCAGTGCCTGGCCCTTCATGGAGCCTGTGAAGAAGTCGGAGGCCCCTGACTACTACGAGGTCATCCGCTTCCCCATTGGTGAGGACCCTCCATTCCATCCCCTGCCCTCCTCTTCTGTCCCCACACCTGCTCCTGCCCTCACTGCACCCTGCAGCCTCATGGGGCCCACCCCGGCAGACAACCCTGCCGCAGCCCTCACCCTCTTAAAGCTGTGCTCCGTCTCCTGCTACCCCAGACCTGAAGACCATGACTGAGCGCCTGCGAAGCCGCTACTACGTGACCCGGAAGCTCTTTGTGGCCGACCTGCAGCGGGTCATCGCCAACTGCCGCGAGTACAACCCCCCCGACAGCGAGTACTGCCGCTGTGCCAGCGCCCTGGAGAAGTTCTTCTACTTCAAGCTCAAGGAGGGAGGGCTCATTGACAAGTAGGCCCCAGCTTTGGGCCGCAGCCGTGACCTGGAACATCTCCACCTCGGATTCTGATCTGATCCTTAGGGGGTGCCCTGGCCCGACGGACCCAACTCAGCTTGAGACGCTCCAGCCAGGGGCCCTCCTGCCCCGATCCTGTAGCCCTCTCTGGACCTTCGGGTACCCCCAGGCCTGCAGCTCTGTCCCAGCCGTCACTGTGTGTGTGAGCAGTCTCCTGGGTCTGGGCCCAGCTCCTCTAGAGTGGCTGTTGGCCGGGGATGGACCTTGCCCAACCGTGGTGGCCCCTAGACCTGTTCCCTAAGAGCTGTGAAGGCTTGGAGTCCTGGGCCTGGCCCAGGTGGCTGTTTCCCTGAGGACCAGGACTGCTCGTTTTAGCTTGAGTGATGGCTGCAGGGGTTGGAAGTCCAGCTCGGACACTCGGACTGGAGGGGCCATGCCTTGCCCAGCACTGTTCTGTCAGGCTCCCCCAGGGCTGGAGGGTATGGGGACCATTCACTCCCTGGCATTAATCCCTCAGAGGGAACAATAAAACTCTTTTTATTTCTGTGTGTAATTGTTTCTTTGGTATACTCCCAGTCTTAGCAGGCTCGCCTTTGCCCTCAATGATCTCTTACGAGCTGGAGGCTGCCCTCCCCAGCAAGCCTCAGGCCTGGTCCTGTGCTCCTAGGGTGATGGGTCCTGCCTGGCTGCAGCCGCTCACCCTCCCTCCTGATCCAGATGCCAGGGCAACGGGTCAGAACCCCCTGCCTTAACCTTAACCTGGGTAGCTGTGCTTAGAACTGACTGCAAAAGGGCCAGAGGGTAGAGGATCCCGTAACAGTGAGAGTATTCCCTGTTAGCACACCCGATTTTTTTTTTTTTTTGAGACGGAGTTTCGCTGTTGTTACCCAGACTGGAGTGCAATGGCGTGATCTCGGCTCACCGCAACCTCCGCCTCCTGGGTTCAAGCAATTCTGCCTCAGCTCCCAAGTAGCTGGGACTACAGGCGCGCACCACCATGCCCAGCTAATTTTTGTATTTTTAGTAGAGACGGGGTTTCACCATGTTAACCAGGATGGTCTCGATCTCTTGACCTCGTGATCCACCCGCCTCAGCCTCCCAAAGTGCTGGGATTATAGGCGTGAGCCACCGTGCCCGGCCCCAGTTCTTTTTCTCGGGGCAGGGATGGGAGCTTTCCTGAGTCGGCTCATCTGGCTCCTCCCCTCAATTTCAGTTTCCATATCCGGTCTCTGCTCTCTGTGCTGAGCACAGCAGCACCAGGCTAGGCACGAGACCGAGCTAAGGCCTACCTGATGGAGCAGGTGAGACCCGGGCTGGGCAGGGGGCAGGTGTAGCTTGTGTTATTCCCACCCCCACCTTTTGGCCAGAGCAGGCTCCTGATGGGTTCTGAGGGTGTCCTGCCCCAGTTCCCTCAAGTGGGGTGGAGTCCTGGGCAAAGGGAGGTCTCTGCATGGACCGGTCTGGCCAGGAGTGGGATGAGTGGAGAGGCCAGTGGGTCTGAGTCCCCTGCCATTCCCAGAATGGAGCTGTGGCCTTAGCAAGGGAGGTGATGATGCCTACCTGGGTGCTGGCGCAGTGGCGGTACTCGCCATTCAGGGTTTGTACTAGCGGCAGTTGGCGATGACTGTTAGCACAAACGGTTCTTTTTCTTCTTGATTCTTTTTTTTGGGGGAGGGATGGGAGATTCCTAAGTCGGCTCAGCTGGCTCCTCCCCTCAGTTTCAGTTTCCATTTCAGATCTCTGAGCTGAGCACAGCATCACCGAGCTGAGCTAATTAAGCAGGGCCGCCCTGGGCAAGCTTACGTGGTAGAACAGGTGAGACCTGGGCTGGGCAGGGGGCAGGTGTAGCCTGTGTTACTCCCGCTCCCACTTTTTGACGGAGCAGGCTCCTGATGGGTTCTGAGGGTGTCCTGCCCCACCTCCCTCAAGTGGGGCGGAGTCCCAGGCAAAAGGGAGGTCTCTGCACAGACTGGTCTGGCCAGGAGTTGGGAGGGGTGGAGGGGCCAGTGGGTCTGAGTCTCCTGCTATTTCCAGAATGGAGCTGCGGCCCTACCAACAGGAGGTGATCACTCCTGCCCTGGAGGGCAAGAATATCATCATCTGGCTGCCCACCGGTGCTGGGAAGACCCGGGCGGCTGCTTATGTGGCCAGGCAGCACCTAGAGACTGTGGATGGAGCCAAGGTGGTTGTATTGGTCAATAGGGTGAGTGGTCTGCCCTGCCCGGCCTGCCCCACTCCCCCACCACCAAGCAGGGTCTCAGCTCTTCAGGCGCCTCTCCCCACCAGAATTCCAGAGCTGCTGTGGCCATCCCTAAGTTCACCTGTCTTTCCACCCCGGCTCAGTACCCAGCTATGTCCTGCGGGTCACCTTACCTCCTCCCCACTCCCCTGGCCTCAGATTCAGCTTTCTCTTCCCACCTCATTCTCCACCCCCAGGTGCACCTGGTGACCCAGCATGGTGAAGAGTTCAGCCGCATGCTAGATGGACGCTGGACCATGACAACCCTGAGTGGGGACATGGGGCCACGTGCTGGCTTTGGCCACCTGGCCCGGTGCCATGACCTGCTCATCTGCACAGCACAGCTGCTGCAGATGGCACTGACCAGCCCTGAGGAGGAGGAGCACGTGGAGCTTACGGGTGAGGGCCGTGGGCAGGGGGAAAAAGGATATGCACCCGGGGTACCTCCTCCCACCAACCCCAGGGCACCTCCCAAAGTACAGGTGGTGGGAGTTTTTGTGGGAGCCTGTTTACAAAACCCCAGCAGACACTAGCAGAAACAGGCTGGGCTATGGTGTAGGATCTTAGGCAAGTCCCTTCCCCAGCTGAGCCTCCGTTTACTAATCTGTGAAATGGAGAGAAATCACCCGTGCCTGGCTTTTCATCCTGGGACCCAGCTGCAGGTTGTGAAAGGAAGAAGGAATTCTTAGATTATTGTGGGGACTGAGAGTTTATGAGAGGGAAGGGCTTTGCAAACACAGGTCACAGCCTTCCCCATTGTGCCCCCAGCCTTCTCCCTGATCGTGGTGGATGAGTGCCACCACACCCACAAGGACACCGTCTACAACGTCATCATGAGCCGGTACCTAGAACTTAAACTCCAGAGGGCACGGCCCCTGCCCCAGGTGTTGGGTCTCACAGCCTCCCCAGGCACTGGCGGGGCCTCCAACCTCGATGGAGCCATCAACCACGTCCTACAGGTGAGCCTGGCCCTGTGTGCCTCCCACCACCAGACACACCAGGGACCTCCCTCCCTCCCTGCCTGCCTGCCCACTAACCCATCCCCCGCAGCACTACCCAGGCTCTCCGTGGCAGGGTCTGGCCCCTTCCTCACCTAAGATCCAGCCTCCAATGGCTTCTTATGGCACAAAGAATTAACCGTAGTTCATACTACAGCCACACTGGACTGCCTTCTGCTTCTCGAACATGCCGGGCTTCTTCCCATCTTGGGACCTTTGCACTTACCATTTCTTTTGCCTGGAATGCCCTTCCCTTTAAACTTTACCTGCTGCCTCCTCCTTGTCATTCACTGAGCAGCTTAAATGCCACTTCTTCAAAGTCCTCCCTGATCGCCCCCTCTGCTCTCTGTCATATCATCCAGTGCTAGCCTCTTCAGAGCTTGTTAAAGCGCTCTGCAAGGTTCCATTATGCTTTGCTGGTTTATTATCTGTCTCTCCAACTCCAGTCTGAGTTCCTTTGTGTCCCCAGTGCCTAGAACAAGACTGGCATAGACAGGGCGAGCAATATTTGAGTGGATGAATGCCCATGCCCCCAATGGCCTTCCCCTCTCCTGTCCTCAGCTGGGATCCATCCTGCCCCAAAGGTTTACCCATTGTCCCCACAGACCCTTACTTTCCAGTAAAGTCCTCTCTGTTGCCCCCAGCTCTGTGCCAACTTGGACACGTGGTGCATCATGTCACCCCAGAACTACTTCCCCCAGCTGCAGGAGCACAACCAGCAGCCTTGCAAACAGTACGACCTCTGCCAGAGGCGCAGCCAGGTACACGGGGGCAGGGACACGGCGGGAGCGGGAGCCCGTGTGAAGCGAGGACCCCAGGCTTGGGCCCCGACTCCACCCTCACTAGCTGTATGACTTCAGGTCACTTGCTCTGTGTCTGAGCCTCAATTTCTCCTCTCTGTGAAATGGGGCAGATACAGCCCATGCCCACAGCCCACTCTTCGGATTGACTCAGAAGGCACCGCCTGCGCCTGTCACAGCACTGACATGCTGGGGAGTGCTCTGCAAACCAAAGAGCAGGGCCGCTTTGTGCTGAGGCTGTGCTGAGCTCTCTCCAATGTGGCCAGGGCCTGGTGCCTGCTGTGACTGGACGGGACAAGGACTAGGTGTCAGGTCCACAACTACACCAATGTTACACTCGGGGTCAGGCTTGAGTCCACGCTGTGGTCTGCAGGGAGTGAATGAGCAGATAGCTGAAAGAACCCTTGGCGGGGCCGTGGGCTGGTGAAATGTAGTTTTAGGCCAGATACAGTGGCTCACGCCTGTAATCCCAGCACTTTGGGAGGCCGAGGCCGGCAGATCATCTGAGGTCAGGAGTTCAAGACCAGCCTGGCCAACGTGGCGAACCCCTGTCTCTACTAACAAGACAAAATTAGCCAGGCATGGTGCTGCATGTCTGTAATCCCAGCTACTCGGGAGGCTGAGGCAGGAGAATCACTTGAACCTGGGAGGTGGAGGTTGCAGTGAGCCGAGATCGCGCCACTGCACTCCAGCCTGGGCAACAAGAGGGAAACTCAGTCTCAAAAAAACAAAACAAAACAAAACAAACTGTAGTTTTATTCAGCAGCTGCAGCTCTCTCACACTGTCCCCCTTTATCTGGGCTGTCTGCTCTGGCTCTGTGGCTCCTGCCACCCCCAGGCCTGCAGCTGCACTCCCTGGCCTGCAAGGCCAGCTCTGTCAGGGTCAGCAGTTAACTTTCTCCCTCTGGGCACAAACTGGTTCCTGGCTCCCCGCTGCCCATCTTCAAGGTGACCAGCTCTCCCTTAAAAGGGTTAGTAGCATTATTATCTCTCTCGGTGCGCCCATGTGCACTGCCATACCACGCAGAACTGAGCCCCGTGCGCAGCATCAGCAGGGCAGTTATACCTTCTGACAATAAAGGCTCAGAGTCATATGAACTTACACAAACAGGCTATATAGCAAGTGGAGTATGCGCCTGCCCCCTAAACTCGCTGAGTCACCCTGGCCCGGATGTCTGCCTCTGCCTATTCCTTGACCAAAGCACATCCATGTACCTTACACTAGGCCCCACCATTCCCAGGCCAAAAGGTAAGAGCACATCGCGGGTGAGACAGGGCAGGAGCCGGGTGCAGGAACCTGGCCCCTGCCTCTGGCCAGGACTCCTCCACACCCCAGCCGGCCTCCCTCTGGAGCTCTCACCTCAGCTAAGACAGATGGGTGAGGCAGTCGCGGCGCGCTGCACGCCGGGGTCAGCGACCCCACTGAGTTCCCATCCTCCAACACATTTTGGTTAGAAAAATGGGGTGTCCACCAGTATCCTCGCAGGCACCTTCCCATGTGTATGGGAATCCCCTCCAACCCTCCTCTTGCTAAGGATCCGTTTGGGGACTTGCTGAAGAAGCTCATGGACCAAATCCACGACCACCTGGAGATGCCTGAGTTGAGTCGAGACTTTGGGAAACAGACGTATGAGCAGCAGGTGGTGAAGCTGAGCGACAGTGGTGAGAGGGGCAGCCCCTCAGGCGGAGGCGAGGATGTGGGAGTGGTCAGGGGTGGGCCCTGCCTGGGTGGAGGCCTTAGGGGCGGGGCCTAGCCACTCAAGGGGTGGAGTCTGAGTGGGAGGTCCCTATGGGGCCGACAGAGGGTGGGGCAGGGGGCGGGCAGGGGCCCAGCTCAGACCCTACGCCCTGTACCCGCAGCGGCTTTGGCTGGGCTCCTGGAGCAGCGGGTTTACGCACTTCACCTGAGGCGCTACAATGACGCGCTCCTTATCCACGACACCGTGCGCGCCGTGGACGCCCTGGCTGCGCTGCAGAATTTCTATCAAAGGGAGCACGCCACTAAAACCCAGATCCTGTGTGCTGAGCGCTGGCTGCTGGCCCTGTTCAATGGTGAGGGACGGGAGAGGGGTTTGTGGGCGGGGGTGATGGGGCCTGGATGCGAGATCAGAGGCCAGGGCACAGGTGCCAAGACGTACGCGCGAGGATATTGGTGGACATCCTATTTTTCTAACCAAAATTCAAGGCCATGGGTAGGATGGATTTATTTCCTCATTTGGGAAGGTTTTTGCATAGTTATATTAAAATTAATTCACATTATTGACTTTTGTTTTAAGAGTCAGGGTCTTGCTCTGTCGCCCAGGCTGGAGTACAGTTATGCAATGATAGCTCACTGCAACCTCGACCTTCTGGGCTCAGTGATTTTCACCCTTCAGCCTCCCGAGTAGCCAGGGCTACAGGTGGGCATCACCACTCCCTGCTAATCAAAAAATTTTTGGAGCCGGGCGCGGTGGCTCAAGCCTGTAATCCCAGCACTTTGGGAGGCCGAGGCGGGTGGATCACGAGGTCAAGAGATCGAGACCGTCCTGGTCAACATGGTGAAACCCCGTCTCTACTAAAAATACAAAAAAATTAGCTGGGCATAGTGGCGTGTGCCTGTAATCCCAGCTACTCAGGAGGCTGAGGCAGGAGAATTACCTGAACACAGGAGGCGGAGGTTGCGGTGAGCCGAGATCGTGCCATTGCACTCCAGCCTGGGTAACAAGAGTGAAACTCCGTCTCAAAAAAAAAAAAAAAAAAAAATTTGTTGGGGGGGCCGGGTGCGGTGGCCCACGCCTGTAATCCAAGCACTTTGGAGGCCAAGGCGGGCGGATCACCTGAGGTCGGGAGTTCAAGATCAGCCTGACCAACATGGTGAAACTCCCTCTTAAAAAAAAAAAAAAAAAAAAAAAAAAAAAAAAAATTTGTAGAGGCAGAGTCTCTCTTTGTTGCCCAGGCTGGTCTCTAACTCCGGGGCTCAAGTGATCCTTCTACCTCTGCTTCCCAAAGTGCTTCGATGACAGGCATGAGTCACTGCGCCTGGCCCAGATTTTTAAATTTAATTAATTAATTTATTTTTTTAAAGATGGGGTTTCATCATGATGGCCAGGCTGGTCTTGAACTCCTGACCTCAGGTGATCCACCCACCTCGGCCTCCCCAAGTGCTAGGATTACAGGCTGAGCCACCGCGACCTGCGGCCCAGATTTTTTTAAACCACTAGTTAGGAGTGATTCCTTTAGACAGGGAGAGTGAGGCTGAAAGTCAGAGGGTGAAATTTAAGGCTGAAAATCTCAGCACAGGCTGGGACTCAAAAGATCTGGGTAGCAGAGGTCAGAGTGAAAAGTTCAAGGGTCATCTTGGTGGCTGGGTTGAAGGGCTCTGGTCTGAGATTCTGTACTGTATGACCCTGGTGTGAGGCTGGCCTTGAGAGTGGGCTCGGCAGGAGGCATCCTTTTTGTTTTTGCTTTGAGAGGGAATCTCACTGTCACCCTGGCTAGAGTGCAGTGGCGTGATCACAGCTCAAGTGATCCTCCCACCTCAGCCTCCTGAGTAGCTGGAACTACAGGGGTGCACCAGCACATCCAGCTACTTTTTGTGTTTTTTTGTAGAGATGGGGTTTCAGTGTGTTGTCCAGGCTGGTCTTGAACTCCTGACTTGAAATGATCCACCCACCTTGGCCTCCCAAAGTGTTGGGATTATAGGCGTGAGACCCCGCGCCCAGTTGAGGCATCCTTAAATATGTCTTGGTGCTCCTGGTGAGGGAGTCAACAGGAGCTCCATCCTCCCCTCACCCCCACCTTCTGCACTCCTATTCCTGTGACCACCTCCTCCACCAGTGCCCTGCCCACTCCAAGACCTGAATCCTCTGCCTCTGTTTGGGGTTGGTCGGTCTCCCTCCCTCCCTCTCTCCCACCCTCCTTCCCTCTCTCTCTCTTTCCCTTCCTCTCTCCCTCTCTCTCTCCCTCCCTCCCTTCCTTCCTCTCTTCCTTTTTCTTCCTTTCGTTTCTTTCTTTCCCTTCTTTCTTCCTTTCTTTCCTTTCCTTCCTCTGTCACCAGGCTGGAGTACAGTGGCGCGATCTCAGCTCACTGCAACCTCCGCCTCCCGAAATCAATCAATTCTCCTGCCTCAGCCTCCTGAGTAGCTGGGACTACAGGCCTGCACCACCACGCCCAGCTAATTTTTAGTAGAGATGAGGTTTCACCATGTTGGCCAGGATGGTCTTGATCTCTTGACCTCATGATCTGCCTGCCTCAGCCTCCAAAGTTCTGGGATTATAGGTGTGAGCCACTGTGCCCAGCCTCTTTCCTTCCTTCCTTTTCTTTCTTTCTGTTTTTTTTTGAGACAGAGTCTCACTCTATTACCCAGATTAGAGTACAGTGGTAACAATCATAGCTCTCTTCATCCTTGACCTCCTGGGCTCAAGCAATCCTTCTGCCCTCAGCCTCACAAGTAGCTGGGACTACAGACATGCGCCACTACACCTGGCAAACTTTTTGGGGTTTTCAACAGACCACAAGAATATGCTGGCCCACTTGGCAACTCATGGCCTGGAGAATCCAAAACTGGAGATGCTGGAAAAGATCCTGCAGAAGCAGTTCAGGAGCTCTGACAGCCCCCGGGGCATCATCTTCACCCGCACCCGCCAGAGCGCGTGCTCCCTCCTGCTCTGGCTCCAGCAGCAGCCGGGCCTGCAGACTGTGGACATCCGGGCCCAGTTACTGATTGGATCCGGAAACAGCAGCCAGAGCACCCACATGACCCAGGTGTAGGCTTCAGGGCAAGATGCTGGCAGTGGCAGGGATTCCATAGGAGACAAGTGCAGGGAACAGGGTATTGAGCACAGAGAGGTGGGGACAGGGAGACCCTGGGGGAAGAAGGTTGACTATCCCCAGGCAGAGGGTCAGGGAGCTGGGGGAGGGAGGCAGACAATGACATCCCCAGTGCTGAAGCCTCTCCCAGTCTGGGGGTCCCTGGAGACAGAAGGGTAGGGCATGGGTGTCTGTAGGAAAAAGGTGGGTGATGCAGATCCTCAGGGCAGATCAGGTCTGGGGTCCCTTGCAGGAGAATATTATGGCTTAGGAGTTGTTCCTAGAGTCCCTAGGGAAGTTAGGGGTTGGATAGGCATCTGGGAAGATGGGCATGATCCCAGGGGTACCTGGGGATAGAGATGGGATTCAAGTGCTCTAGGGAGGTGGACCAAGATTGAGAGTGAGGGCTGAACCAGGAGCAGCTGCTCTGGCAGGGGGTTCAGCCTGAGCCACCTCATGTGCCAGCCTCTTTCTCCTCCCTGCCCTCCCCCTGCAGAAGGACCAGCAAGAAGTGATCCGGAAGTTCCGAGATGGAACCCTGAACCTTCTGGTGGCCACGAGTGTGGCGGAGGAGGGGCTGGACATCCCACAGTGCAATGTGGTGGTGCGCTATGGGCTCCTAACCAATGAGATCTCCATGGTCCAGGTGCTCACACATCCCCTTCCACTCGGCAGCCCTCACAGGATCCTGTGTGGGGCCCCAGCCCAACTCAGAACCGCCCTTGTCTCCCTTCCCAGGCCAGAGGTCGTGCCCGAGCAGGTCAGAGTGTGTACTCATTTGTAGCAACTAAGGATAGTCGGGAGCTGCAGCGGGAGCTGATCAACGAGGCACTGGAGACGCTGATGGATCAGGCAGTGGCTGCTGTGCAGAAAATGGACCGGGCCGAGTACCAGGCCAAGGTCTGCAGGCGGCCTGCATGCCCTGTGGGAGGGATGGGGCGGAGGGAGCACTCCCTGGCAGGTTTCTGACTGCACACGTATGTCCCCCTGTCTCCTCTACATCTCAGAGCTAAATTTGCCCACCTAGGGAAGGATTGGAGAGAGGCCAGGTGTGGGGCTGCCAGGGAAGGCAGTGCCTGGACTCCAGAAGGCCTTGGGAACAGGCCTTATCCAGGGCTCTTTATTTATCCTTGCCACGAGATACTTTATGTATCTGCAAGAGCTGCATTACAGCCCTTCTGGAACCAGGCAGAGGGGACGAGATAAGTCCACGTGCAGAAGATAAGTCCAGAACTGGGACTTATAGCATCAGTTCCCCTGAGGCAGGGCCACCACCTGGTCCAGGGTGTTCCTTGTTATCCCAGCATAATTGTTAATGATGCCCCATGACAGAGTCACAGAAGTAGCTTTGCCTGAAGAAAGCTTACCCCTCCACTGTTGCCCCCACTACCTATACTGCTGCTCTCCATAGCTTCTTTTTTTTCCCCCCCCGAGACAGAGTCTTGCTCTGTCACTCAGGCTGAGTGCAGTGATGCATTCTCTGCCTCAGCCTCCCGAGTAGCTGGGATTACAGGCATGTGCCACCATGTCCGGCTAATTTTGTATTTTTAGTAGAGATGGGGTTTTACCACGTTGGCCAGGCTGGTCTCGAACTCCTGACCTCATGATCCATCCACCTGGGCCTCCTAAAACGCTGGGATTACAGATGTGAGTCACTGCGCCTGGCAACACAGCCTCTTTTAAGAGAGCTCCAGGGAGGGTTAAGGAAATTATCTTCCGGGTACAGATAATCTCAAATCTTTGGAACCCTTTCTCCCCCAGGGACTATTCTCTTAACCCCCAGCCATGCCTGGTGTCCCTTCCCACCCCAGATCCAGGATCTGCAGCAGGCAGCTGTGACCAAGCGGGTAGCCCAGGCAGCCCAGCGCGAGAGCCAGCGGCGGCAGTTCCCTGTGGAGCACGTGCAGCTACTCTGTATCAACTGCATGGTGGCCGTGGGCCACGGCAGTGACCTGCGGAAGGTGGAGGGCACCCACCACGTCAACGTGAACCCCAACTTCTCGTGAGACCTATGGAAGGGGCTACCAGGATGAGGGCTAGGTCTCAATGGGTCTGGTTTGAATGTGAGCAAATGAGAAGGTAACCATGGAGGGCAGGGCACAGTGACTCATGCCTGTAATTCCAACACTTTGGGAGGCCGAGGCAGGTGGATCACTTGAGGTTAGGTGTTTAAGACAAGGCTGGTCAACATGGTGAAACTCCTCTTTTTTTTTTTTTTTTTTTTTTGGGCGGGGAGTTGGGTCTCACTCTGTTGCCAGGCTGGAGTGCAGTGGTGTGATCTCAGCTCACTACAGCCTCTGCCTCCCAGGTTCAAGTGATTCTCCTGCCTCAGCCTCCCAAGTAGCTGGGACTATAGGCATGCGCCACCATGCTGGGCTAATATTTATATTTTTAGTAGAGACGGGGTTTCACCATGTTGGCCAGAATGGTCTCGATCTCTTGACCTCCTGATCTGCCCGCCTTGGCCTCCCAAAGTACTGGGATTATAGGCATGAGCCACCACGCCTGGCTGAAATCCCTTCTCTACTAAAAAAAAAAAAAAAAAAAAAAATACAAAAAATTAGCTGGGCATGGTGATGCATGCCTGTAATCCCAGCTACTTGGGTGACTGAGGCATGAGAATCATTTGAACCCAGGAGGCAGAGGTTGCAGCGAGCCAGGATCGCACCACTGCACTCCAGCCTGGGTGATAGAGCAAGACTCTGTCTCAAAAAACAAAACAAAACAAAAAACCAGTTGAGCTGAGTAGAAGGGACTGTGAATAATGAGATTTAGAAAGAGACAGACTAGCCCATGGAAGATCTTAAAGGTCAGGTGTGAAAGTGTAGCCTTTATCCAGGAGGTTCTTCTTAGGAATCTTGGATGGATTTTAAGCAAGGGGATGTCAGGGCAGATTTATATTTTTAGATCACTCTAGCAGTTGGTGGAAGGATGGCTTGATATTGGGAGTAAGAATGGAGGCAGGGAGACTTGTTAGGAGACTGTGAAGACCAGGTAAGCGATGCTGAGCTTGAGCCTGGGCACAAGGGAGCGTGTGATGGAGGCCACATAGGTAGAACTCGCCGAAGACTGGATTTCCTAGCCTAGGAAGTCTGTGCCTCTTGACCAGCAGGAAAGCCCAAGGTCCAGGCAGGGACTTGGCCAGTAGGAGGGCACGAGATCTGGGGCTGAGGAAGGTCAATGAGGGCTGTGGCCACCCCATTTCCTCTCCAGGGTCTACTATAACGTCTCCAGGGAGCCTGTGGTCATCAACAAAGTCTTCAAGGACTGGAAGCCTGGGGGTGTCATCAGCTGCAGGAACTGTGGGGAGGTAAGAGCTTGGGCCATGAGTCCCCAGCCGTGAGGCCCCAGAGTCCTCAGAGTCCTTGGCCCCAGTCTTCAAGAGGCCCTCACTAGGACAGGGGACACAGTCCCACCCCATGGCCTCCAGTCTGAAGAGGGAGGTCCAGCCCCTGTCTAAGGGAGCCCAGTGTATGACAGCCTCAGCTGGGAAGCAAAGGTCCTGTATTCACAGAATTCCAACTTGAGAGAATCCCAGTCTGAGGCCAGAGACCCAGACCCTACTCTCTCTCTCTCACCCCAGGTCTGGGGTCTGCAGATAATCTACAAATCGGTGAAGCTGCCAGCGCTCAAAGTCCGCAGCATGCTTCTGCAGACCCCTCAAGGGCGGATTCAGGCCAAAAAGTGGTCCCGCGTGCCCTTCCCTGTGCCTGACTTTGACTTCCTGCAGCACTGTGCTCAGAACCTGACAGACCTCTCCTTGGACTGACCACCTCATTGCTGCAGTGCCTGGCCCGGGCTGTAGGGGGCGGGAGAGTCCACAGCTGCAGTCGTCTTCCCCGGGACACAGCCTGGTCCAGGCCCCTCCTTCTGGAATCACCAGCTGTGGGCATCAGGCCCACCAGTCACAAAGGAGTCCTGGGCATCCTGGCTTAGGCTCCCGCAATGGGGAAGCAACTGGAGGGCCAGACCTCAGCCCCAGACCCACCTTGCACACACATAGACACTTTTATATGCACTGGATGGAGTTGGGGAAACGGAGGCAAAAGAATTGCCACACTTTGGACTTGGCTGCCATTTAAAAAAATAAATAAAAATAGCTGGTCTGAGTGCAGTGGTGTTTACAACTAATTGATCACAACCAGTTACAGATTTCTTTGTTCCTTCTCTACTCCCACTGCTTCACTTGACTAGCCTAAAAAATAAATAAATAAATTGCCATACTATACTTTGAATCATCACATTCTTTCCCTACCAAGGCCACTTCTAATTTTTGAGGCTCTTTATAAAAATAAATGGAAAAATGGGGTAGAAAATGTGTGGTGTCTTAACTTTGTTGGAATATAATTGGTAGAAAATAAACTGCACATATAGTGTGCAATTGGATACTTTTTTTTTTTTGAGACAGTCGCTCTTGTTGCCCAGGCTGGAGAACAGTGGCACGATCTAGGATCATTGCAACCTCCACCTCTGGGTTCAAGCGATTCTCCTGCCTCAGCCTCCCGATTAGCTGGGATTACAGGTGTGCACCACCACACCTAGCTGATTTTTTTGTATTTTTAGTAGAGATGGGGTTTCACCATGTTGGCCAGGTTGGTCTGAAACTCCTGACCTCGGGTGATCTGCCTGCCTCAACCTCCCAAAGTGCTGGGATTACAGGCTTGAACCACCGTGCCCTGCCTGGATACGTTTTATCATGCATATCCTCCACAATCAAGATAATGAACATAGCTATCAGCCTCAAAATTTCCTGTTTCTTCCAGTGGAATTTTTAAAGAACAAAAGTTTCCTGGTTCCCCATTGTAATCCATACCTCTCACCATTCCTCGTCTAATGACCTGCTTTGTGGTAATTTTTAGTGTTAAGTGTTTTTTTTTTTTTGAGATAGAGTCTTGCTCTGTCGCCCAGGCTGGAGTGCAGTGGCACAATCTCAGCTCACTGCAACCTCTGCCTTCTGAGCTCAAGTGATCCTCCTGCCTCAGCCTCCCAAGTAACTGGGATTACAGGTGCCTGCCACCATGCCTGGCTAATTTTTGTTTTTTTGGTAGAGACAGGGTTTCATCATGTTGCCTAACAGGCTGGTCTCAAACTCCTGAGCTCAGATGATCCACCCACCTTGGCCTTTTAAAGTGCTGGGACTACAGGCATGAGCCACTGAGCCCTGCTTTGTGTTTTTGTTTTGTTTTTGAGACAGGGACTCACTCTGTCGCCCAAGCTGGAGTACAGTAGTGCAATTGTGGCTCACTGCAGCCTTGATCTCCCAGGCTCAAGCAATCCTCCCACCTCAACCTCCTTAGTACCTGGGACTACAGGTGTATACCACCACACCTAATTTTTGGGGGGTAGCGGGGCAGTGTGTAGACAAGGTCTCACTATGTTGCCCAGGCTGGTCTCCAACTCCTGGGCTCAGGTGATCCTCCCAAAGTGCTGGGATTACAGGCATGAGCCACTGTGCCTGGCCTAGTGTTAAAAGTTTTAGGCCAGGCACAGTAGCTCACCCTTGTATTCCCAGCACTTAAGGAGGCTGAGGTGGGCGGATCACCTGAGTTCAGGAGTTTGAGACCAGCCTGGCCATTATGGTGAAACCCTTTCTCTACTAAAAATACAAAAATTAGCTGGGTGTAGTGGCGGCTGCCTATAATTCCAGCTACTCGGGAGGCTGAGTCAGGAGAATCGCTTGAACCAGAGAGGCAGAGGTTGCAGTGAGCTGAGATCATGCCACTGTACTCCAGCCTGGGTGAAAGAGTAAGACCCAACTCAAAAAAAAAAAAAAAAGTTTTAAACACTCCCTGTTTTTTGAGACAGAGTCTTGCCCTATAGCCCAGGCTGGAGTGCAATGGTGCTATCTCAGCTCACTGCAACTTCTGCCTCTTGGGTTCAAGAGATTCTCCTGTCTCAGCCTCCCAAGTAGCTGGGATTACAGGCACCCACCACCAAGCCAGGCTAATTTTTGTATTTTCAGTAGAGACGGGGTTTCACCATGTTGGCCACGCTGGTCTCCAACTCCTGACCTCATGATCCGCCCACCTGGGCTTCCCAAAGTGCTGGGATTACAGGTGTGAGCCATTGCACCCGGCCTAAACACTCCTCTTTAATGGCTCTCCTAAGCCTTATTCATAAAGAGTATCAACAGTCTCAACTTGAGGCCTATCAAGCGTGTGTGGGCTTCTTGCTCCCCCTTCCCCATAATAGCTTCCAACCCCAATGTCCCTGCTCTACCTTCCCTTAACCTTCAGGTCATCTCCCCTAGGCTGGGAGGAAGCTGAGATCCAGCATTTGAGGGGTGGGCTCAGGTAGGCATGGGGGTGGGGAGAATTACAAAGGCCTAAATTTACTGTTCTCATTTTAACAAGAAAGGAAAAGAAAGGCAAGATCTAGGTTGATTCATCAGGGAAAGGGCTATTTCTGTAGTAAAAGGCCCAGCAGGCAGGAGGCACCTTCAAGAGGAAGGGAGGGGGCTAGGGCAGAGATTTGAGAGGATGGCAGTCCTTCCTGCCGTCTAACCTCCTTCCCTCCTGCTACATCCTTGGTCCTGTCCCCAGGTAGATGGGAAATGCACCCTCTTTTCTCCCATCATTTTATTTTTTCTGTAGGCCTCTTGTCTGATTGAGGGCTGAAATTCCAGTTCTCATCTCCCCTAGAGAGTGTACCCCTCTTCCCCAAGGCCCCCTTCCTCCTCCTCTCCAAGTGTCCTTGGCCCTGACTCCAGGAGTCTCCTTCCTCCTCTCTCCTGTCCCACCTCCAGCTGCCTCCCTTGGGGAGAGTTGCTCATCCTCTCCCCACTTTGCCTTCAGTCAGTATACCGCCTGCCAGCAACGTGCTTTTTACAGGTCAATAAAATTAGCGACTGGGGGCAGAGGGAGGGGGCAGGGGCTCAGGGGTGCTAAGCTCAAGAGCCTTGAATGTGGCTAGACTCACGGAGTCAGGAAGCCTATCATTCCAGGGCTAAACAGTGACAGCTGGGGGACCTGGGCTGGCACTAGGGGCGGAGGAGGGGCTGTGTGGTAGGGAGAGAGATGGGCTGAGATAAAGATGGGCTGGGTGCCTCATGGCCCCTCAGCTGTGTAGCCTAAGCCCCTACACAGCTGACCCCTGGAGAGGGCACCCTACCTTTAGAGGAGGTGTTCGGTCGCGCACCCACCCTGACGGGTCTGAAGAGCTCAGATGGAAGGGGGACAAGGACCTGGAGGGGTTTCTGAGCTTTCTTCTTCGTGTGAGGGGTCTTTATGTGAAGTCACCGGCTCCAGGGCATGTGGTCAAGGCTGTCTGAAGGGGGGATTTCCGCCCCGCCCCCGTCCCCCGCATATGCCCGCAGTCCTAACTTCTCAGCCTTCAGAAGAACTCGAGCTCGGGGCCCTCCCTGTGGCCCAGACGCTCCCCTGGGACGTCCCACCTGAATGAGCCAGCACACCCCACCTGCGGGGCCTCGAGGAGGGGCCGGGCCCGGCTCCCCCTCCCAGCCCCGCCTCCGCCCCGCCGGGCCCCGCCCCTCCCGGCCAGCCCGAAACGCAGCGCTTCCAGCCAGGCGAGAGCAGGTGGCCGCGGCGGGCTCCGTCTCTGCCCCGCAGGTAAGACGGCAACGCGGGCTGGTCCACGCCGAGGACCTCGAGGGCAGCGCGGGAGAACGAGGCAGCCCCTTCCACCTGTCCAGTCCTCTCGCCTCAAAACTGGGGGACCCCAAGGGACAGTGAGGATATCCCTATCTCGGCTCTGCGCGCCGACGTTGGGCATCTGCTGGGCGGGACTGAACTCTGGGGCAATTAGAGGGTCCTCGCTGGTTATCCCTAATGCCAGGCGGGCTCCGAGGGATGGAAAAGACAGAGCCGGGCATTAGACGCGCAGCTTTCTGGAGTGGGGCAGGTTGGGGATGGTGACGACGGGGCTCCGGAGTCAGGAACCTCGTTGACGGAGAGCGCGCCAGGCCTCATCCAAGGGCAGCCTCTTCCCCACGATAGAGTGATGGCTTGACCCAAGCGGCTTCTGTTCTGTGGGCTAATGAGGTAAGAGCCACCGCATCGCTGAGCTGGGGCCTGGGTTTTCTAACGAGCCCCTGGGCACCCGCATCATTTATTTACATCTGGGTACAGAGCTGGTGAGCAGGGGATTACCCCGATGGCCTAGGGAACCCAGAAAGTCTGGGAACTTAGTAGATCTCTTTTGTGTCCGTGTCACAGAGCCGACTGGGGATCACAGATGTGGCCTTATGGTAGACAGGGGAGCATTTGCATACTCAGTGTTGGGATCTGGGCTGTAGGAAAGGGGTCCTGCCTCCCAGGACCTTGAGGAAGGCTTCCTGGAAGAGGAGGACCTGGGCTGACAGCTTGGATTTGATGTGCTCAGAGCTCTGAGCCACGAAGGAGAGGCAGCCTTTGGGTCTTGGTGCTGGGTTGAGGTAGAGCAGAGGACCCTGGATTGTAGAACAAAGGGAAGTCAGAATGTTGCTGTCTGGGTCCAGCTGGGACCCCAGGGATCTTCCCGAGATCATCACAAGCCTTTGGACAGACATGGGTGACAATGGGGGGAGGGGAGCTTCCCTTCCTCATCTGTCTAGATTCCCCATTCCACTGCCTCATTCCACCACAGAAACCATCAGAGGCAGAGGTTCGTTCTCATATCTGACCTTCATCCCTTCTGCGTCTGTGCCAGCTTCTTGCTTCTGGGGGGGGAACTGTGTGCTCTAGTGGAAAAAGTGGGGGCTTTGGGGTCAGACCTGAGTTCTAACACCTCTACCTACTTTGTGACCTTGAACAAGTTTCTTAACCCGTTTGAGCTCGCCTCCTCACCTGTAAAATGGGGACAATAATAGAACCCGCCTCACAGGGTGGCTGCAAGGATTAAATGAGAGTACACATGTAGAGCGCTTACCACAGTGCCTGGCGCCTGGCGAGGGCTCAGAAAGTACAAGTGTCCCCTCATGTGTCTGACTGGAAAGCCGATCTGCAGGGGGTGAGGGCGAGCAGGGGAGGGGGGAGTAGAAGGGTTTTTTTTTTTTTTTTTTAAAGCTAAGCTTGGCTAGAAAGAGTGCCCTTCACTGCATGCCTTATCCCCACCAGCCCCTACCCCCTGCTGGTTCCTGGATCTCTGGACCTGTCTGGGCTGCCCAGGGCCCCTCATGTCTTTAGTCACCTTGTTTGTGTTGCCTTTTGCCTCTGCAGCGGGGGAGAGGGCTCCCCCATCCCCACCCAAGGCAGGGACCAGTACCAGCAGGAGCTCACTTGGGGCTGTGCCTCAGTGGAACAAGCTCCAGCTTAGAGACCCAGCCTGAAAAAAAACTCTGGTCATCCCCTCTCTGCCCTCCCCGCCTCCAGAAATCCACAAGTTGGGATCAAGCTGCACTAAATTTTTCCAGGAAGATAAATAATACAAGTGACTGAAAGTCCTGTTTGGGGATTGTCCAAGCTGTCCTCCAATGGAAAGACAGCTTCGGGTCCTGGCCTGAGCTCTAGGCTGCCAGGGAAGGCTGGGTTCAGTAGCACCCTTAAACCTGGGCAAGGGAGGGAGTGCCCATGCCCTAAGCTGGGGGCTTTCAAAGGCTCCACTCTGGCCCTCTTCCTGCCAGTCCTCTCCCTGTGGGATGAGGAGTCAGCAGGGCCAAGGGGATGAGACTGTGAATACCCTCCAAGACCACATTCTCCATATCTGTGACCCTGGTGGTCCCTGCCCAGATGGTCACCATCTGGCTCCCAGCCCATTCTAGCCTCTTCCCTGGGTCTGTCTGCCTCAGGACAGGTTATGCCAATACTGTGTGCACCCCTAGGGACAGTGAAGGGACAGCTATTTGCAGGGGCTGTGGATGGAGCTGGAATATGAAGCTGAGCATCCTTATACATGCATGAGAGTCCTTTGCGGTGCAGATAGGACCTGGCAGCAGGATGGGGGTGGTCAGGTTGCTGGTGGAGCTGTCTCCTCTGCACGGAGTCGTTCTGGTACGTAAAGCTCAGGAGGCAGACAAATCCAAATTTGCATCTGGTCCTCCAGGTCATTAATGAAGGTATATTTGTCAGGGTGAGAGGTTAGCACATTTCACAGTTGGCTGGCTTGATTTATAACTTTTAAATATTTGGACATATGTCTGTGGGCCGCCATTTGTCCCCCTGCCCCAGGCCCTGCGAGTGTTCCAGGTGGGCCTGGCTGGGCCTGTGACTTCAGCTGCCATTTGGTTAATTCCTGCCCCACTCTCCCCATCCCCCAAAAGAGTAGCATCCCCATAAAACTGGGCTTAGAACATGTTCACCTGGACCAGGAAGGAGTTTCAAGGTGAAATGAAGATTGTCAGTTGTCACCAACAAGCAGTTCCCCTGTGGGCCTCCTGACCTCATTATCCACCACAAAACTGGGACAATTTTTTTTTTAATGTCCTGTGATGCTTGAGAGGGAAGGGCTAGGGAGGAGAGGTTACTTCTCTCCCGTGTGTGGTGAGGGTGTGGGTCACTGGACCCCAGGAACAAGGAGGGAGCTAAATGGGGCCGCAGCAGGAGGCAGGATGGAAGCTGGCCCAGGGAAAAGCCAGGGCTGGACCCCACTATCCCTCCGGCTGCCCTTCTCAGAGGGAGCTGCACCCACAGCCAGGGAGAGGGCCATGTGTCTATAATGTGGGTTCTCCCCTGAGTTTGGAGTTTGGGCTTGGGACAGGAGAGAGTGTGGGGCCAGCTGGCCAGGCGGCGGGGGTCAGCCCCACCGGGAATGAATGGCATGCTGGTGTTGACTGTAGTCAAGTGCCCTGTGGCACCTGGGCACACCGTCTGTTCAGAAGAGAGGCAAAAACCTTTGTTGTGGCCGTCTCTGCTCAGTGAGACTTGATTGGGCTACTTGAGGAACAGCCTGTCACCTTGGCCTCATTAGCACCGTGAGGCTCTTGATGGAACTGGACGCACACACATGCATGCACACTCTCACAGACTCACCCAGGTCCGCATTCCCCCTGCACTAACTCCCAGAGGTCTGTGTATAGGGTTATGTGCACCTAAACCCCACCCCAGGTGCAATCTGGGGTGTGGCCACGCTTGCAGATCCACGCTGAC
This sequence comes from Aotus nancymaae, assembly GCF_030222135.1. Classification (NCBI taxonomy): domain Eukaryota; kingdom Metazoa; phylum Chordata; class Mammalia; order Primates; family Aotidae; genus Aotus; species Aotus nancymaae. The sequence goes on from NW_026988504.1 coordinate 24,669,786, forward strand.
ACACACGGCTTGCAACGCCCACACCCTCACCCCAGTCACACTCTCGCTGTCCCTTATTGGTGACTTTTCATTCACCTTGGGTGACCCGCCGGCTCCAGTGGCCAAGGGTTGGCTTACTAGAGGGTGGCTGGGGGCCAGATGCCAGCAGCGGTTGGTTCAGCTTTGGGGACAGGAGGCAGCAGCATTGCTCTGGTGAGGCCACCCTCGGTGGGGCTCAACCCCCCAGCACCGAGGCTCCCCTACATCTCCCAGGAGAGTTTATCGGGTCCTGAGGCGGTCTGTCCCTGTGTAGGTCCTGTGAGCTTCTTTCTACTTCCCCCTGTGAGCATGTCTGGCCCTGTGCCTCCTGTGTGCACGACCGTCTCTGTTCTCTGCTCCTGACCCCATCCTTTGCTGTCTGTGTCTCCTCTCCACCTGTCTAACCCTTTCTCTGTGAGTCTTTCTCACTTTGTCTTTTCTTCTTCCTTTCCTCTGCCTCCTCTGTCTATCCCTTCTCTCACACCCCCGCTCTCGGTGTCTCACTATGTGGCTGTCTCTCTGGGTGGGGCTTTCTGTGTCTTCACCTCTCTCCATCTCTGCCTCTCAGTCTGGACGTGTATCCTTCTGACTCTCTGTTTTAGTCTCTTGAGGAGTCCCGGAAAAAGGATAGCCAAGAGTCATCCCAGCACTTGGGGAGGCCGAGGCAGGAGGATCACCTGAGGTCAGAAGTTCGAAACCAGCCTGGCCAACATGGTGAAAACGTTGGCCATTTTCTGTCTCTACTAAAAATGCAAAATTAGCCGGGCATGGTGGTGCATGCCTGTAATCTTAGCTACTTGGGAGGTTGAGGTGGGAGAATCACTTGTACCTGGGAGGCAGAGGTTGTGGTGAGCCAAGATCGTGCCATTGCACTCCAAATAAACAAGGTGATAATGCCTCCCAGGGGGCCATGATCACTTCTTGGCCCCTCCACTGCCAGGCAAGGAGGCAGGAAGGGGACTATCATGTACTAAGGAGAGTGGATGGACCAGGCATGGTGGCTCACACCTGTAATCCTAGCACTTTGGAAGGCCAAGGTGGGCAGACTGCTTGAGGTCAGGAGTTAAGAAGTCAGCCTGGCCAACATGGTGAAACCTCGTCTCTACTGAAAAATACAAAAAATTAGCCTGGCATGGTGGTGCATGCCTATAATCCCAGGTTCTCGGGAGGCTGAGGCAGGAGAATTGCCTGAGCCTGGGAGGTGGAGTTTGCAACGAGCTGAGATCGTGCCACTGCACTCCAGCCTGGGTGACAGAATGAGACCCTGTCTCCACAAAAAAAAAAAAAGTAAAAAGAGCTGCTGGCTCATCTCCAGCTCCTCTGTTAGGAACGAAGGGGTTTTGGCTCCAACTCTGAAATGTTATTCAGTGATGAGGCCCAGGGTCACAGGCCTGGGAGCAGGGCTGGGGGTTCAGAGTCATCACTCTGGGAGAGAACCCCTTGTCTGTCTGGTTGACCTGATTGACCTTGAACCGAGGGAAGGGTGTTGGGACTTGGAGTCTCCCTCAGAAGAGGCATTGACCAGAGTGGGGCTGAATCAACACTTTTCTTTCTCCTGGAAGCAGCCAAGCTCAACCCACCCACCCCAGGCCCCAGCTTCCTGCTCTAAACCACGCTGTGCTCCCCACCCTGTTGCAAATATTTCTGCCAACTGTCCCAGGCCGAGGGGCCAGTTTAAACAGCCTCCCTGCCCTCTCCCAGCCTCCCCACCTCTGTGGCCTCCCCATCCCTCCCACCTCACACAGCAGCCGCTGTGTTGGCTGTTTGTTTATTTGACTAAGATTTCCTTGGGTGGGGCGAGGACCGATTCCACAGGTCCTTCTCCTCACTTTAGATGCCCAGGCGAGAGGCCAGCCCTAGCTTTGGCCTTGCCCTCCTGCCCTGTCCAGCCTTCCTGGGACCCCCAGATTTCTCTCCTATATCCCAAGCCCCAGACTTCTCTATCCTCCTGATCTCAGCTCTGTTCAGCCCCACATCTGATGCCAGCTGACCCCCTCCCCTGACCCAAAGTTAAGCGCTCTGGCCCTGGAGGGCAGGATGGGGATGGGACACTCCCCGACCCCCTGCTGAGAGGAGAGGAAATGCCAGGAAGAGGCTTTGGGAACAGGAACCCTTGGGTTTTCTAGGGGCCCCTAAAGAGGGAGGCATGGGGCGTGGTCTCTGGAATGTGGGAGAAGTCTGCCCACTCTCCCTGTTGGGCGGCTTGAACCAGTCCTCCAGTGAGACTTTAGCAGAGGAAGAATTCTCTAATGGACTCGGGGCCCCGGCAAGAATCCATCTCCAGAACAATCTCCCTGGGACCCCAAGGGGCCTCCTGTCCCTTGATTTTGTACAGAACTTTGCTGTATACAGAACTGCCTCATCCCATCCCATGAGCACCTGCAGAGATCAAAATTCCTTTTTTTTTTTTTTTGACACAAGTCTCACTCTTCAGCACAAGTCACCCAGGCTGGAGTACAGTGGCTCAATGTTGACTCACTGCAACCTCCACCTCCCAGGTTCACAAGATTCTTGTGCCTCAGCCTCCCAAGTAGCTGGGATTACAGGCGGACGCCACCATGCCCAGCTAATTTTTTGCACTTTTAATAGAGACAGGGTTTCGCCATGTTGTCCAGGCTGTTCTCAAACTCCTGACCTCAGGTGATCCACCTGCCACGGCCTCGCAAAGTGCAAAGATTACCGGCATGAGCCTCCGCGTCTGGCCGAGATCAAAGTTCTTTTTGTAGATGGCGAAAGCTCAGAGAGCAAAGCAACTTGGGCAGAGTCTACTGGCAGAACCTGGACTTGAACCTAGGTGTCCTTACACCTCACTGGACCATGCTGGAGCTGCTTCTTGGACTAAAAGAGTCACAGGCTGCAGTCACCCCTGGCTCTCCCTGAATCTCCCCTCACCCAGATCTCCTCACATACCAAGCAAGACTCCTGGCCGTGCGTCTCTGGCTGGGAGGTTAATACAGGAGCAGGTAGCATTCTGATAACCTCATTCTGAAATTTGCTGTCCTAGTTAGCAGCTTCCTGAGGGGAGAGGGACACAAGAAGCTTTTAGAGATGGTTTCAACCCTCTGGGTGCTAATTGGGAATGAGACTCTCCCTAGGTTGAGACTGGGGACAGCTATTCTGGGTCCGCAAGACGAGGTGTTGGGGTGGAGAGGCCAGAGGGGGGATCAGGAAGTTTCCCCAAATAGCCTGGCCTGAAGCCGCATGTGGGAGCCAAGCCCCAAGGAAGTGGCCCAGATGAAGGGGTGGAGGGGCAGCTGTCCAGTTGGCACATGGGCTTGACCCTTGGGAAGCTGGGCATAGGGCAAAAATGAGGAGCAGGACTGGTTTTGTCTCCTCTTTTGTTTTTTGTTTGAGACAGGGTCCTGCTCTGCCACCCAGGCTGGAGGGCAGTGGTGAGATAGCAGCTCACTGCAGCCTCCGCCCAGAGCCTCACGAACAGCTGGGACTATAGGCACGCACCTGGCTAATTTTGTTACATTTTTTTGTAGAGACAGGGGTCTCCCTCTGTTGCCCAGATTGGTCTCAGACTCCGGGCTCAAGCGATCCTTCTGCCTCAGCCTCCCAAAATGCCAGGATTACAGGTGTGAGCCACGCGCAGCCAGTCTCTGCTCTCCCACTGAAATGGGCTTTCCTGGAACTTGATGTCATGAGTAAGTGGGTGTGTCTCTACCTTGTCCCAGCCCCTCCCACCAAGCCTCAGCCTACTGTCCTAGCTCTCATCCCAGTGACACTGATTTACTCATTTATGTCATCAATATTTATTGAGTACCTACTATGTGCTATACTTGGTAGGCTCTGCCCTGGGAATTCAAGGAGGAACAAGACAGGGTTCCAAGAGGGAACAAGACAGATTCTCGAGAGGGAATAAGAGGCCAGGCGCGGTGGCTCACACCTTTAATCCCAGCACTTGGGAGACTAAAGCGGGTGGATCACTTGAGGTTAGGAGTTCAAGACCAGCCTGGCCAACATGGTGAAACCCCGTCTCTAACTAAAAATGTAGAAATTAGCCAGGTGTGGTGGTGCCTGCCTGTAATCCCAGCTACTCAGGAGGCTGAGGCAGGAGAATCGCTGGAACCCAGGAGGCGGAGGTTGCAGTGAGCCGAGATTGCACCTCTGCACTCCAGCCTGGGCGACAGAGCGAAACTCCATCTCAAAAAAAAAAAAAAAAGAGGGAATAAGAGAGCAATACAGGAAGGCCTTTCTCAGAGGTGATAGTTAAATAAACATCAGCCATGAGAAGGAGGAGGGAGGGATCAGGAGGAAAAGAGCACTCAAGGCAGAGAGAACAGGGTTTGAGAAAGCTCCCAGGTGAGGGAGAGATCACTGTGCTCCAGGGACAGAAAGAGCCCAGTGTGGCTGGAAGGTGGGGAGTCACGGGAAACAGATCCGAGGGGCACAGGATATTTTAACCACTAAGGATATTTTAACCCTAAGGATGTTTTGAATGCAAACATTTTAAACCAAAACATACCAACGCTGAAAACCTTTTAAGACAGTGTTCTCCAGCTTGAATTCTATTCATCCAACTTAATTCTTTGATGAGATTTTTCTGTTTTTCCACTGTGGTACAGTTCAACAAATGGCTGTGTTTTTCATTCCATTGTAATTTGACTGAAACTGTTTTCATCGGCATCGATTCCGTTCACATTTTGCTGCTGAGATTGGAGGCATCCATCAGTTTGGGGGCTGCAGGCTCCCGACACTAGTTTCTGCCATTGTGTGACTGACTGGGTAACCTCATCCCATTTTGGAAGATTTAAATTAAAACCAAAAAAAGATTCGTGTTCAGGATTTGATTCTTTTGTGCATTTTAGTCAATAATGAGCTTTCTCATATCCAGTTCTAGCCATCCTCAGTGTTACTTCTACCCGTAATATTTTTAGGTGGAGAGTTGTATTTCTATCTCAGTTAATCTGTGGGAGGGATCAGGTGGAAGGGAGAGAAGTGCTTCGGGGAGGGGAAGGGCCCGCATCTTCAGGGCTGGGCAAGCATTCTTCTAAATCAAAGGGGAAGCTTTTGGAGCTTTTGGCCCAGATCATGATGTGATCAGATTTGCCTTTATTTATTTATTTATTTATTTATTTAGAGACAGGGTCTTATTCTGTCCCCCAGGCTGGAGAGCAGTGATGTGATCACAGCTCACTACAGCCTCAACTTCCCAGGTTCAAGCAATCCTCCCACCACACCCAGCTAATTTTTGTATTTTTTTTTTTTTGTAGAGATGGAGTCTTGCCATGTTGCTCAGGCTGGAGAGTTGCCCTTTTAAGAGTCTCCCTCTGGCTGTATGAAGAGGGACTGGGAGGGAGGGGAGGTGGGGAAGTTAGAGGCAGGGGGACCAGTGAGGAGGCTATTCTGCCAATCCAGGTGGTAAAGAGAAGTGAACCGGGCCAGGCATGGGGATGTGTGTGCCTGTAGTCCCAGTGCGTTGAGAGGCCAAGGCTGGAGGATTGCTTGAGGCCAGGAGGTCGAGGCTGCAGTAAGCTATGATCGAGGCACTGCACTCCAGCCTGGGGAACAAAGTGAGACTTGTCTATTTTTTTTTTTTAAAGTAAATAGAGTACAGGGTAAAAAAGGGCAGGATAATCTCTGTCCCACTCTCCAAGATCCCACCACAGCCTTCTTCCAACATCCAGAATGGCCTCGCCACTATTCCCACACCCTCAGCTCCCCGCTCCTGGTATTTGAGGCAGCTGGGAGCCCTTCCCTCCAACACCCAGACTCAGAGTTTGCTGCAGAGTCGAGACCAAGAATTGGGGTGTTTCCCTTGAGGCTTTCTACTCCTTTGTGCCGAGGGAGAGTCGGGGGTGCCCTGCTGAGGTTGGGGTTGGGGGTGGAAGTGATGGGAACGCCCTGGGATCCACCTACCGTGAGTCCTGTGGCTGGGGCCGCCCAGGCGGCCGCAGACCTGGCGGTGAAACAGACCCAGACACTGGGCGCTTGTCCGGCCGTGCTCCACCCTCAGGGTGTGACACTGGGCAGGGGGACAAAGGGGCCTCTGTCAGTGTGGGGCACTGCGCCCACCTGAGCCAGCCTAGGCGCCTGAGAAGGGAGGGAGGTGGCCTGGGGTGCTGGAGGAGTGAAGGTTGAAGGGAGACAGACCCCAGGTTTCAGTGCCATCTGGGCAAGTCTCTTCCTCTCCGGATCCTCAGTCTGCTCACCTGTAAAGTGGAAATCTCAATCCCAACCTCCCGGATCCGGCATCAGCAGGACCTACATTGTTGATTGACTACACTTGTGCTATTTAGCAAACACGTGTAATGATGACCATGTGCCTGCTAAACCCTTGGCAAATACTGACTCCTGTAATCCCTAACAACCCTCTAAGAGTGTCGATTAAAAAAAATTAACCATTTAAACACTTGGTTTTATTTAGAAGTCTTACAGAGGACTATAGAGCAACGCCTATAGCCCTAGAACAGTTTTATCAGACTTTTTAATCAGTGTTTTAGCTTATAGTTTATATACAGGGAGTGGGGGTTCAGTATGTGCAAAATGACATCGAAATTTGGCTGTAAGAGTATATTTGGTTATAGATTACGGAGGTGTAATCGCCAACTTTGTCAGAGATTATCTTGTGTGCAAGAAAAAGCAATGACTACGGTTATTTTATTTTTATGGAGACGGGGGTCTTGCTACGTTCCCCTGGTTGGTCTTAAGCTCCTGGCCTCAAGTGATCCTCCTGCCTTGGATTCCCAAAGTGCTGGGATTTACAGGCATGAGCCACTGCGCCTGGCTGGGACTAGGGTCATCGGTCTTTTAAGAAATATAGTGATTCAGGCAAGAGCTGTCAGGTGGTGGGAGGCGCTGTGTTTTATCTTGCTCTCCATATGTTGCCCAGGCTGATCTTGAACTCCTAGACTCAAGCAATCCTTCTGCCTTGGCTTCCCAAAGTGCTAGGATTACAGGTGTGAGCCACCACATCCAGATAGAGGTTTTTTTTTTCTTTTTAATGAAAAACAATTTTTTTGGAGGGAGGGTGATTGGAGACAGGGTCTCACTCTGTCACCCAGGCTGGAATGCAGTGGTGTGATCATGGCTCACTGCAACCTCAAACTCCTGACCTCAAGCAGTTCTCCCACCTCAGCCTCCCAAAGAATTGAGATTACAGGCTGGAGTCACTGCACCAGGCCTGAAAAGTAATTTTGAACTAGGGTTGATAGTAAATGTTAGAGAAGAATTTAAAATAATAGCTGTGAATGACAAAAATAATACCCATTGTTAAACTCTGATGTAGGGTTTTAATTGGCAAGGAAATGTAGTTATTTTTACTATATGTAGTATTTAAGATAATTAGAATTCTGACTGTCAGCACCATGTGAGGATAATCAGATCTTTATTCCTTTTTTTTTTTTTTTTGAGACGGAGCCCAGGTTGGAGTGAAGTGGCCGGATCTTGGCTCACTGCAGCCTCCACCTCCCAGGTTCAAGCGATTCCCCTGTCTCAGCCTCCCAAGGAGCTGGGATTACAGGTGCATGCCACCATACCTGGCTAATTTTTGTATTTTTAGTAGAGACTGGTTTCACCGTGTTGGTCAGGCTGAACTCAAACACTTGAGCTAAAGCCATTCTCCCAACTTGGCCTCCCAAAGTGCTGGGATTATAGGCATAAGCCACCACGCCCGGCCCAGATCTTTATAAATTTTAAATAGTGTTTAGATTATTTATATTATTAACATATCTATATAAATATAACTATCAAAAAGATTTAACATAATTAGAATTATGACTGTCTAGGCATGGTGGTTCACACCTGTAATCCCAGCACTTTGGGAGGCTGAGGTGGGAGGATGGCTTGAACTCAGGTGTTGAAGATCAGCCTGGAAAACATAGCAAGACCCCATCTCTAAAAAAAGAAAGCTTTTCAAATTAGCTGGGCATGGTGGTGCATGCCTGTAGTCAAAGCAACTTGGGAGGTTGAGGCAAGAGGATTGTTTCAGCCCAAGAGGTTGAGGCTGCAGTGAGCCGTGATCACACCACTGTATTTTAGCCTGGGCAACAGAGAGAGACCCTGTCTCCAAAAATGTAAATAAATAAAATTATGACTGATAATATATTAGATTTTTATGAACTAATATAATTTTGAAACATTTATATTAATAACTGTAAGAAGTCTATTATTATATATTATTTGACAATGTCTTTTATATAACTTATTAAAGTCTATTTAGTTTAAAAAGGCTTAATTTAGGATGTTGATCTTGGAGAAACTTGCCAAAGATGTCAAAATGTTTCAGTCATTTCTTCACAACAGAATCATAGGTCATTCTAAAATGACATTTTGTTGTTGTTTTGGGGGTTTTTTGAGACAAGCTCTGTCGCGCAGGCTAGAGTGTAGTGGTGTGATCATAGCTCACTGCAGCCTCGAACTCCTGGGCTCAAGCAATCTGCCCTCATAGCTGGGCCTACAGGCATGTGCCACCATGCCTAGATTTTTTTTTTTTTTTTTTTAGCCCAGATTAGTCTGAGACTCCTGGCCCCAAGCAAACCTCCCATTTCAGCCTCCTAAAATGCTGGAATTATAGGTGGGAGCCACTGCATTCAGCCAAATAATATTGATTTAATCAGAGTGATAAATGACTTTAAAAGTAGCCGGGTGCAGTGGCTCATGCCTGTAACATCAGCACTTTGGGAGGCAGAGGCGGCTGGATCACCTGAGGTCAGGAGTTTAAGAACAGGCTGGCCAACGTGGCGAAATGCCATCTCTACTAAAAATACAAAAAATTAACTGGGTGTATTGGTGGTACCTGTAATCCCAGCTACTCAGGAGGCTGAGGAAGGAGAATTGCTTGAACCTGGGAGGCGGAGGTTGCAGTGAGCCAAGATCTCGCACCATTGTACTCCAGCCCGGGCAACAGAGATAGACTCGCAAAAAAAAAAAAACTTTAAAAGCAATTTAGAAAGTTACATGGATGTTAAAACTTTAATACTTTTAAAGTTCAGGGTTTTGTTTTGTTTTGTTTTTAAGATGGGATTTCACCATGTTGGTCAGGCTGGTCTTGAACTCCTAACCTCAGGTGATCCGCCCGCCTTGGCCTCCAAATTGCTTGGATTACAGGTGTGAGCCACCACACCCAGCCTAAAGTTCAGTTTTTTTTAGTAATCAAAACTAATAAAGGTAATTCAGGATTTTGTTGGTAAAATGTAAAATCTTTTGTTTTTTAGGCCAGTTACTAGAAAACAAAGAAAGACCTCCTGTAGTGTGATCGGTTTTTTACAACATTTTGTCATTGGAGTCAGGAGCTTTGTGAAATTATGCTGGCAAGCAAAAATGAACAGACACCCCACGGCTTCTTACATTTGCTACTTTGTCTCTCTAGAGGTACTTTTTTTGTTTGTTCGTTTGTTTTGTTTTTTTGAGGAGTTTCACTCTATTGCCCAGGCTGGAGTACAATGGTGCAATCTTGGCTCACTGCAACCTCCATCACCCGAGTTCAAGCAATTCTCCTGCGTCAGCCTCCCAAGTAGCTGGGATTATAGGTGTGCACCACCACACCTGGCTAATTTTTGTAGTTTTAGTAGAGACAGGGTTTCACCATGTTGGCCAGACTGGTCTCAAACTCTTGACCTCAGTTGATCCATCTGCCTCAGCCTCCCAAAGTGCTGGGATGACAGGTGTGAGCCACTGCACCTGGCCTTGCCTGGCTAATTTTTGTAGTTTTTGTAGAGACAGGGTCTCACTATGTTGCTCAGGCTGGTCTCAAACTCCTGAACTCAAGCAATCCTCCTGCCTCGGCCTCCTGAAATGCTGGGATTACAGGCATGAACCGCCACACCCAGCTGATACCTGGTTCTTTAGCAAGGATGGAGAGGACGTTCTGGAGCACCTTTGCCTGGGGGAATATAATTGTACACTGTCTCCCTTCCCAGAGTTTGGCCCTTTGGGCAAGACCAAGAGTGCAGTGGGTGAGAGAGAAGCCAGATGCTACAAGAGGAATCCTGGGACCAGAGACTCAGGTCAGGGGGTGGAGCAGGGATCTAGCGGGATCAGTCACCACCCCGCCACCTTTGGCGTAGTTGTGGGAGCAGGGGAGGCTGGAAAAGATTTGGTATTCCTTCAACAAGGACAAGTCATACCCTGTGAGGTGCTGGGCTTGGTGCCATGTGCCATGCATGAGTCGGCCCCACCTCTAGGAGCCCAGGATTTAGCCAGACATGAAGCATGCTGTGGAACAGGATGGCATGAGGGCTTCAGCCAAGGGGCAGAGGTGGTGGGAAGCTTCGGGCTTCATGGTCAGCCCAGGAGCAGGAGCAGGACTTGCCTGGAGCAAGGTGGGGGACTTCCTAGGCTGGGGGCAAGGCGGTGGGACAGTGCTCATGGGAACAGTGGGTGGTCCCATGCAGTGTGTCTGGGCTCAGTGTGAGGAAGGCTCTGAGAGCCAATCTCTGGAGCTCACCCTTGCTCTCCTAGAATCTCTTCAGAATCACCTGGGTGCCTGTTAAAAGGGTTGATGCCGGGCCTCACCTCAGGCTCCTGAATCTGAACACTGGAGGTGGAGCCCAGCCCAGGATGCCAGACAAGCTCCCCAGGTGATGCTCCTATAGCCAGGTACTTGGCAAGCCTGCTGGGCATTAGGTTCTCACTGTTGGCTGCACGTCAATCACCTGGGCAGAATTTTACAGTCCCAGGCTGCATCCAGACCAAGCCCATCAGAATTCTTGGGGAGAGCTCAGGCGCGATGGCTCACAACTGTAATCCCAGCACTTTGGGAGGCCGAGGCAGGCAAATCACTGAGGTCAGGAGTTTGAGACCAGTCTGGTCAATGTGGTGAAACCCCTGTCTCTACTGAAAATACAAAATTATCCAGGAGTGGTGGCACCTGCCTGTAATCCCAGCTGCTCGGGAGGCTGAGGCAGGAGAATTGCTTGAACCTGGGAGGCAGAGGTTGCTGTGAGCTGAGATCGTGCCATTGCACTCCAGCATGGGCAATAAGAGTGAAACTCTGCCTCAAAAAACAAAAACAAAAATTAACTGGGTGTGGCAGCAGGCACAATCCCAGCTACTTGGGAGGCAGAGGCAGGAGAATGACTTGAAGCCAGGAGGTGAAGATTTCAGTGAGCTGAGATCGTGCCACTGCATTCCAGCCTGGGTGACAGACCCCGTTTCAAAAAGATTTTTTAAAAAGTCCCTGGGGAGAAGCTTGGACGTCAGAATCTTCAAAGGCTGCTCAGGTGATTCCCGTGAGTGGCCGTGGCTAAAAACCTTTAGGCAGCCTGTCCCTCAGGTCAGCCAGGTCTGTCTGACATCTCCCCTCCAGAGGGGCCCTCCTGAGGACCTGTCTTCTGCAAGCCCTCGTCTGTCCTGATTCGTGTGTTTATCTGCTGATTGTCTGCGCTCATCCTTCTTCCCTCAACCCAGATTTGCAAGTTCCATGAGGGCCCCTTGGACTTTTGTTCACTGCTAGAACTCAGGGTACACAATGGACGGCCTGGCATATAGTAGGTGTTCAACAAATGTTTATTGAGTGAATGTATTGAGGCCCTACTCTGAGCCAGGCACAAAGGGAGACACAATCCCTATATCACCTCTTGGTTCTCCCGACAACCCCATGAGGTATATACCACCGGGTCCATTTTACAGATCAGAGAGGTAAGGACTTTGCCCCAGGTCTGATGGCTCCTGGAGCTCAGGCTCTGTCCTCCACGCTGCCCTGCCTCCCAGCCAAGGCGTCTGAGCGGCCCTGCTGCGGGAAGCTGCTTGGAAGCTGCACCAGCGGGTCTGGGGGGCACAGGATGTGTTGACACAGCCCGTTCTTGGGGCGTTTCTTGGAACCTCTCAGCTAGTTTCCAAAGGCCTCCTTCTTCATGGCCTGCTATGGCTGTGTGCCTGCCTCCACCCACTGGACTGATCTGAGAGGAGGACTTTGATGTGGTCAGCAACTGCTCCCCGGCCAGCAAGGTGGACCATGGATGCCCCACCGCCTCCCTCAGCCAATGGACTTGGAGGCTCCCTCTTCCCCTGCCCCAGGTGACCCTGGAACCTCGGAGTCATCCCCAGCCTCTCGTGCCTCCATCCTTGTGAGGTTAGGATGCATCAGGATTTCTCATATTGAGGAAGAGGAGAGGACCCCAAGGCCAGGATCGAAGGTCTGAGGTGGGACAATCCTGCTGGACAAACTAAATAAAAGCTTCAGGAAATGAAGGGAGGGTGAGGGAGACTTACAGATCTTAATTTCTGCAGGGTTGAACCTGGCTAGTAGTCAGGGCCCTTCCCTCCCAACACCTCTGAATGCAGCTCTTTAAGTAAGAGGAAAGGTGGCCAAAGTCCCTGTGAGGACCCCTGGATCCTCAGGCTTTCCCTTCCCTTCCGTGGGGCAGGATGAGGCAGTCCTCCCAGGAAGCTGCTGCCTTCTAGAATGCCGCGATTGCAGCTAATATTCAGGGGAGGGGGCCACCCCTGCTTTGGACACCCCAATTCCCAGCCTCCTTTCCTCCAGCTCTGGCCTCTCCTACACACTCCAGGTAGCTCTGCTAAGCTGGGTGAGGTTGAAATAATTTCCATTGTGTTGGCAACAAATACAAGCTGAATATTGAGCTCTGGGCTGGGAAAAATTGGGGACCCCTGGCAGCCTTGGGAGGCAAGGTGATGGGCAGGAGGGGGCCCGGACATGAGGATGGGCACCCTGGGTTGGGAGAGTGGATCATTGATGAGGTCTTTGGCATTCTACCCAAGCCTGTTTGTCTTCTTTTTTTGCCCCATTAGTTTCCAATGCACAGCTGTGAGGAAGTTCTTTCTGCAGTCTTACCACCATCGCTCCTGCTATAACTAATGATGTCATCCCTCACATCGCAATGAGCTTTTAGAGTTTCCAGGGCATTTTCCTACTTTCTTTTTTCAGGGACGATGAGGGAAGACAGAGTCTTACTCTTTCACCCAGGCTGGAGTGTAGTATCACAACCATAGCTCACTGTGGCCTCCAACTTCTGGGCCCAAGTGATCCTCCTGCCTCAGCCTCCTGAGTAGTTGGGACTACAGGCGTGCACCACCACACTCAACTAATCTTTTTTGTTTTTGTTTTTGTAGAGATAGAGTCTCAAACTCCTGGTTTCAAGTGATCTTCTTGCCTCAGCCTTCCAAAGTGCTGGGACTACTACAGGTGTGAGCTACTGTGTCTGGTCAGTATTTTTTTGTTTTTGTTTTTGTTTTTTGAGACAGATAGGGTCCCACTGTCACCCAGGCTGGAGTGCAGTGACCTGATCATGGCTCACTGCAGCCTCAACTTCCCGCCTTAGTCTCTCCAGTAGTTGGGATTACAGGCATGCACCACCATGCCCAGCTAATTTTTGTTTATATATATATATATATAGTAGTTGTTGTTTTCTGTTTTGGAGAGACAGGGTTTTGCCATGTTTCTCAGGCTGGTCTCGATCTCCTGGGCTCAAGAAATCCACCCACCTGGTTCTCCCAAGCTGCTGAGATTACAGGCATGAACCACCATGCCTGGCTAGTATATTCTACATTTTTATATATATATATATATATATATATTTTTTTTTTTTTTTTTTTTTTTTGAGACAGAGTCTTGCTCTTTCATCAGGCTGGAGTGCAGTGGCATGATCTCGGTTCACTGCAACCTCCATCTCCTGGATTCAACCGATTCCTCTGCCTCAGCCTCCCGAGTAGCTGGGACTACGGACTCGCGCCACCATGCTTGGCTAATTTTTTGTATTTTAGTAGAGATGGGGTTTCACCATGGCCAGGATGGACACAATCTCCTGACCTCATGATCTGCCCACCTCAGCTTCCCAAAGTGCTGGGATTACAAGTGTGAGCCACCATGCCCAGCTATTCTACGTTATCTTATTTAATCTTCTCAGACACCTGTCTTGAGTTAGGGAAGTTATTATTAGGCCTTGTTGTTACCATTATCTCCATTTTACAGACCAGGAAACTGAGGTGTGGAGAGAAGAGACATGTCCCCAGTCATACAGTTAGTGGCAGAATTGCAACGTAAACTCGCTTGCCTGACTCCAAGTTACTCCACTTCCCCGCAGCCCCTCCAAACTGCACCCGCAGACACACATGCTCACCTCTATCCCCTGCCTCCTCCCCCTTCCATCTTGCCACACCCCTGAGGCCAGCCCCAGAGAGGTCATGCTGTCCATGCCCCTGCCTCTGCAGCGCAGTGGAGCCTCCACGTGGCCTGTATCTGCAGCTCATCTGGTCGTGGTCCAGGAGAGGGTGACAGTGGGAAAGTTGGGGGAGTCAAGGGTGTCAGCTGCTGCTGCTTCTTTTTGAGTAAAGACTTTGAAAGTTTAATGTGATAATCTCATCCTGATTACTGCAAACTGAGGACCTTGGGCTTGTCCAAGAATCCATTACCAGCAAACACGAGGAGCAGGGAGGTTGCACTGGGTTCCCTACCTCCCCATTCCCCCAATCCCCTTGCATGCTGGGAAGGATCTGAGTCTTGGTTGATTTTTTTTTTTTCTCAATGGAAAGAGGTGTTTCTTGATCATTGTAGAGATTCTAGGCTTCCCACCTTAGGACCTGGACCAGGAGACCCCGGCTCTTTCCTTTTACATCTGGCAATTTAATATCCTAAAAAGTGCGGCTGGTGGCCAGGCGCAGTGGCTCATGCCTATAATCTCAGCACTTTGGGAGGCCAAGGTGGGCAGATTACCTGAGGTCGGGAGTTTGAGATTAGCCTGACCAACATGGAGAAACTCCATCTCTACTAAAAACACAAAATTAGCCAGGCGTGGTGGTATATACCTGTAATCCCAGCTCCTCCAGAGACTGAGGCAGGAGAATCGCTTGAACCCGGGAGGTGGAGGTTACAGTGAGCCGAGATCATGCCATTGCACTCCAGCCTGGAAAACAAGAGCGAAAAACTCCTTCTCAAAAAAAAAAAAAGTGAGTTGTGAGGCCAGTCAGAAGGTGTAGAAAATCAGCGCAGTCAGGGACCCCCGATCCTCATATCCCCTCACCCCAGTACACCACCAGGGAAACTGAGGCCTGTTACTTTTGTCTCCACATCATCTCTGCCCAGAAGCAAACCAATTAGCACTGTGTCTGATTCTGTGTTCCCAGCGCCTGTCTCATTATTTGGGGATTTATGTCCCGGTCACTGTGAAGGACGACTGTCCCAGTTTCCACTGGGGGAGGCTGGCCAGCGCTGGAGCCCAGTGGTGGCAGGAGTGGTGCCGTCCTGCTTGGGGCAGGATGGGGATTTGATTTCAGGGGGATTTGTAACCAGTGGGGAGTCGCCCTGGGCACATGGTGGCTCTGGGCTATTTTAGGAGGCAAAACATTGGGGGAGGGGTCACAGTCCACTTGTTCAAGCCACTAGAGAGCCTGTGCCCTTTCAGTGGGAGCAGAAAGGACCCATGATGGGTGGGGTGGGGCAGGCCCACCCACTGTTGGGGCCTTTCCCACCCTCTTAGAGTCCAGGGGCCCAGAATGATGCCATCCTCCTAGCCCCAGTCTGGGCTGTGGGCCCAGCAGGGAAGCTGTTGGCTGGGCCAGGGTCTCTGGCTCCTTGCCTGAGCCCCTTTGCTGCAGGCTTTGCTTCAGCTGGGGCCCTTAGTGTTATTATTATGAACAATTCTTTTAACCACCTCTTATCTTTGTAGTAGACATTTTATTTATCAAACATTTGGAGAAGGCCCCAGGAGCAAGAAAAAAGGGCCCAGCCTTCAATCCAGCGCTATCAGCTCCTGTTCTGTATGGGCCTCTTCCAAGCTGTGTAATGTTGCCTGCCTAAGTCCCTTCATCTCTCTGAGCCTCAATGTCCCTCTCTCTAAAGCCGGGACCAGCAACACCTAATAAATGACGGCCCTGTTATGAGTTGGGCACATATTATATGGGGTACTTTGCAGGCATGATGTCACATCATCCTCTATACTGTTAAGTATTAATTGCCCTGTGTTAGAGATAAGGCAGTGGAAGCTCAGAGAGGGGAAGTAACTTGCCTAAACTCACACAGCCAGAGCAAGACGCCTGATTCATTTCTCTTGCACCCACAGTGAGAGTTAGTTCATTCCTCAAAGCCGGCAATATGTCTTGGTTACTTTCTGTGTGCCAGGCACTGTTCTAGGGCCGAAGAGTCATCCACAGGCAAAACAGAGGAAGAGGAGACAGTGGATGAGACTGGCCAGTAGTGAGAGCTGGAATGGCCAAACTGGAGACTCAGAGGCTTTATTTAGACTAAGCGTCATTTTCTGGAGGGGGAGCAATATTTAAGGGGCCTGAATCCCTCACTGGGCAAGTGGAAGGTGGACCACCTGGCACCCCCAGCTCTCCATTACCAGGAAGAGCTTTTCCGTTTGTTCTTCCTCTTTGCCCCACCTTTGTAGGAAAAAAGTCACTGGATATATTGGGATAAGGCCTTAAAAGGCACCGTGGTATAAAGGAGAGAGCCTAGATTTTGGAGTCATCTGATGGGGTTCAAATCACACTCTGCCCCTTTCTTTTTCTTTTCTTTTTTTGAGATAGAGTTTTGCTTTTATTGCCCAGGCTGGAGAGCAATGGCGTGATCTCGGCTCACCACAACCTCCACTTCCGGGGTTCAAGCAATTGTCCTGCCTCCAGCTCCCAAGTAGCTGGGACTATACCACACCCAGCTATTTTTTGTGTATTTTTAGTAGAGATGGGGTTTCTTTTTTTTTTTTTTTTTTTGAGATGGAGTCTGACTCTGTCACCCAGGCTGGAGTGCAGTGGCACAATCTTAGCTCACTGCAACCTTTGCCTTGCGGGTTCAAGAAATTCTCCTGCCTCAGCCTCCCAAGTAGCTGGGATTACAGGCATGTGCCACCACACCCAGCTAATTTTTGTGTTTTTAGTAGAGATGGGGTTTCACCATGTTGGTCAGGCTGGTCTTGAACTCCTAACCTTGTGATCCACCTGCATCGGCCACCCAAAGTGCTGGGATTCCAGGCGTGAGCCACCACGCCCGACTAGAGACAGGATTTCACTGTGTTAGCCAGGATGGTCTTGATCTCCTGACCTTGAGATCTACCTGCCTCGGCCTCCCAGAGTGCTGGGATTACAGGCATGAGCCACCACACCCAGCCTCACTCTGCCTCTTTCTAGCTGTGTGGCCTTGAGTGGGTAAGTTAACTTCTCAGAGCCTCCCCCTCCTTATCTTCAAAATCAGGAGAGTAGTGGCAAACTTTCAGGGTTATTGGAGGACGAAATGAGTGGGAAAAGGCGTGGGAAGGATCTGGCATGCAGAAGGCCAGAGATAGATGGCAGCATTTTGCCTGCGTGCAGGGCTGGAGTGTAGGGGTGTGTTATTCCTAGGTATCTAGGTGAAGCCACGTCTTTGTGGGTGGCACTAAGCTGGCACCTGTGGTTCTGCTGAATGATTTCAACAGGCTGAGCAGAACAGGAGAGCCAACAAGTCCAAACATAAGGTCTGGGCCTCCCAGTTCAGGAAACCACCACTCACTCGGGGGCTGGGTTGGGGAGACTGAACTCACCAGCGCATCACGTGGAAATAGACCTGGGGGTTTCAAGGACCCTCAGCTCTAGGCAGAGCTAGTCCAAGGCTGAAGAAAAGTTGAGGGGTGGGCAGCATTAACAGAGGAGGACAGAGGCAGTGAAAGGTTGTGTTGTCCCTTGTTCTGTTCTAAGGAAGATACCAAAAGCCTAAAAGTTTAGAGGGATGTAACTGGGATAAAAAAACACCCGGAAACCATTTATTCAACACATTTTTTTTTTTTTGAGATGGAGTATCGCTCTGTCGCCTAGGCTGGAGTGCAGTGGCATGATCTCGGCTCACTGCAACCTCCGCCTCCTGGAGTCAAGCGAGTCTCCCGTCTCAGCCTCCCGAATAGCTGGGATTACAGGTGTGCACCACCACGCCCAGCTAATTTTTGTATTTTTAGTAGAGACAGGGTTTCACCATGTTGGTCAGGCCAGTCTTGATTTCTTGACCTCATGATCCACTTGCCTCGGCCACCCAAAGTGCTGGGATTACAGGTGTGAGCCACCATGCCCGGCTTATTCAACACATTTTTAACTAAGTGGTTTAGATCAGGTCAGTTGGTTACCATGCAAGGTACCGGGCAAAGGAAATGAATGAAGGCCCAAAACTACCCTGGGGGAGGGGCCCTCAGTATAGCTGGGTAGCCAAAGCAGGGTGTGGGGGAGACAGTTTAATACAGTGTGATAAAGGCAGTGTTAGGGTCCCATACAAGGTGCCCTGGGAGCACATACGAGGAGGAGGCGCATCTTCAAAGGCTTCCTGGAGCAAGTGGCCATGTCCGGGGAAGAATACTTGAAGCAAATGGGTCTCTTTAGCTGGGAGAAGCACCCCTTTAGGACAAAGCTGTGTTTCTCTGACTGTGGAAGGTGGAGGGCGCTTTTTCTGTGTTACCAGGCAGCAGATCTAGGACCAGTAC
This sequence comes from Aotus nancymaae, assembly GCF_030222135.1. NCBI lineage: Eukaryota > Metazoa > Chordata > Mammalia > Primates > Aotidae > Aotus > Aotus nancymaae. Next base: position 24,688,148 of record NW_026988504.1, read on the forward strand.
ATGAGCATTATCGGGAAACAGTTTCCAAACCCCCATTTTAATAAGCATTAGCATCATGGAATGGGCCATCTTGTTAGGTAGTGATCTCCCCATCATTGGCATGTTCAAGCAGAGGCCAGAGGGTACCTTGTCAAAGCTGCTACAAAAGGGACAGGATGACCTCTAAGATCCCTTCCAAGTCCAAGCAACTGCAGTTCTCCATGGGCAGCCGCCGGATGTGGACTGTGACGGAGAGCAGTGTGAGCAGATTAAGTTAGAAGATGCGTGTGCAGTGGTACACTGAGGTACACATGGTGCACCAGGACAGTCCTCCCCACCCTGGGTTTACTTTTAAAACACATGCTTTATTGAAATATAATTTGCACACCATACAATTCACCTATTTAAAATGTACAATTAATTGTGGATTTACCTTAAAAGTGGAAATGGTTTTGTTATTCATTCAATAACTATTTATTGAGTATCTATTAGGTATGTAATACGCTTTGCACTGGTGCTGCAGATCACTGGGAAATAAAGGCCTTGCCCCCCTGGGGGAGACAGGTCAGGGTCCAAACAAAAGAATTACAACCTGGGAGATACACTAAGAGGGTGGTAAACAGAGTCTGAGACAAAGATTAATGGAGCTGGGGAAAGGGGGGACTGGAGAGGTAACATTTAAGCTGGGGGCTGAGTGACAAGGAGATATCTCTAAATGTCGGGAGGATGTTCCAGGCTGAGGGGATAGCAGGGGCAAGGCCCAAGGCAAGGGTGAGTTAGTGGATGGGTGGACCAGGAAGTGCTGGGAGACGTGGTGGCATCCCTGGGGCTCCCCACGTGGGGCCTCCTCTCCGCATGGCCTGGTCCCCAGGAGGCCTGCCCTAGTGCAAGGCAGGTGAGTGGCACCGCCACTTTTCTTTGGCTGCAAGAGCCCTCTCTGTCCACTTTCCTCGGCTCTTTCTTGCTCTCTTACCCTGGTATTGTTTCTTCAATAACAGAATGGTGGCAGGGATCTGAGGAGGTCATGCCACCAACCTCTGCCTCTTGCCCTCCCTGGGTGGCTCCATGCCCCCTGTGTGTGCCCACTGTGTGCCGGACCTGTGCTGTGATCCCCTGGGATGAATCAGAAAGGACTCCCAGCCACACACACTGGTGAGGTCTCCCTGGCAGATTCTGGCAGTCTCCCCTGACCTCTAGAGACAGTGCCTAGGAGCAGCTTGGAGTCTCCCATTTGGTGCCCACTTCCTGTGTGACTTTGGATTCAGTTACTTAAGGTCCACAGTCTTTTTTTTTTTTTTTTTTTTCCTTGAGATAGAGTCTTGCTCTGTCGCCCAGGCTGGAGTGCAGTGGTGCAATCTCAGCTCACTGCAACCTCTGTCACCCGAGTTCAAGCGATTCTCCTGCCTCAGCCTCCCAAGTGGCTGAGATTACAGGTGCCTGCCATTGTGCCCAGCTAATTTTTGTAGTTTTTTAGTAGAGACGGGGTTTCACTATGTTGGCCAGGCTGGTCTTGAAGTCCTGACCTTGTGATCTGCCCGCCTTGGCCTCCCAAACTGCTGGGATTACAGGGGTGAGTCACTGCACCTGGCAATTTTTTTTTTTTTTTGAGACGGAGTTTTGCTCTTGTCCAGGCTGGAGTGCAGTGACACGATTTTGGCTCACTGCAACCTCCGCTTCCTGGGTTTAAGCGATTCTCCCACCTCAGCCTCCTGAGTAGCTGGGATTACAGGAGTGTGCCACCACCCCTGGCTAATTTTTGTATTTTTAGTAGAGACGGGGTTTCACCATGTTCTCCACGCTGGTCTCGAACTCCTGACCTCAAGTGATCCACCTGCCTTGACCTCCCAAAGTGCTGGGATTACAAGCGTGAGCCACCGCCCTGGCCTAGGTCCCCATTCTTTCGTTTCCTGGTCTGTGAAATGGGGATCTGCACCACTCTGGGGAGAGAGGTTCTGAGGTTTGAATGTGATCTCCCCGGCACCCAGCAGGTGGTCCATGAATGTCAACTTCCTCCTACCGCTGGAGTTTCCTCCCAAAAGAGGGCCCAGCTTGCGAGACGATGCGGGGGAGGGGGTGCTGGCGGGGCAGGGGAAGGCAGCCAGTTTGGGGTCCCTTTCCCTGAACTCTGGGACCCCTAGGGAGCCCTCAGGTACGCTGCGCCTGGTCAGCTAGGGGTAGGCGGGATACTCACCCGTGAGTCCAGCTCTTCAGCCAGGAGAGTCCCCGAATCTCCCCTCTCTTCCTCCCACCCGGGAGCCCCACCGCCGAGCCCCTCTCCCGCCGAGGCTCTCCTGGGCCGGCCGGGGCGGCGCGGCTCCTGGCACCTGCTCCCGCCGGGCCGCCCGGGGGCGGGCTCGGAGACGCGGCGGCTGCCCCGGGACGCGCGGGGCCGGGAGCTGCGACTCAGGACCGCCCCGGGCGGCCGCGAGCGGCTGGACGCAGCCGGGTTTGTCCGGAGCGCTCTCCAGGTAGGTGCGGGCGCCGGACTCAGGCCGGCACTCCACGCTGCCCATCCCGGACCCACGCGCCGCGGGGGCAGAGCAGGCGGGAGGGGGCCCGCCGCGTGTTCAGGGCGTAGGTGGCTCTGCAGGGCTGGGAGCAGCGGCGGGGACCCTGCTCGCCTGGTGACCTGGGAAGAACCGCAACTTAACCGGAAACTGAGGTCTAGAGGAGGACAGCAAGGGTGATGGTTAGAAGGACTTCCAGCTCCCATCAGGAGGAGGGAGGGAGAGAGGGTGAGACTCCCGCCCTACTCCCACCCACCTTAAGGAGGGGACCATTCTCTGGAGACAGGGAGCTCGGCCAAATAACCCACTGTCTTTTCTTAAGAAGTTTAGAGAATCCAAAAGTTGATCCACCCCTATCAACACTGAGATGGAATAGAATGGAAGAGGTGGGGGAGGGAAGAGCACCAAAGATCTTTTTGGGGGGGTGCAAAGAGTACTCCTGCCCCCCACCCTCCACCTGATTCACAGTCATTGGAGGCCTTCCTGTCCCGCCCCTTCCAGCCCTCAACGTGCAGAATGTCTCAGCTTCAGCAAGGGGTATGGGGGGCCCCGTGGCCGTGGCCGGAGCACTCTGCTCCCACCCACAACTCAGGAACAGTCCCAGGAGCTCCCAACCCTCAACTCTCCCAGTCACCTCTTGGAAGCGGTGACTATTGGGAGGCAGGGAGGGGGTTCGAAGGAGCTCCCCTTCTGGGGACTATGGAATTGGGCAGGGAGAGCAGGCAAGGGATAAAACCAGGCTGTGCCAGAATCCTGAGCTCTGGTGCTCCTAGGAGAGGGTGTGGGGGTCCTGTGAGCGGGATCAGGGCAACAGGTCAGATTTCTTGGGCTTTGCTTAGTAGCAGAGGCAAGGACAAGGGGGTACAGAGACATCCACCCCATCCTAGAGGCAGCTGCTCTGTGTTGTCACTGTCTGTGCAAGGAGAGATGCAGGTTAGACAGCAAGAAGAACTGACTTTCTGATGGTAGGGTCTTTGGGGGAGTCTCAGTGGCCAGCCGATGTAGGCCCTGTCTTTGGGGGTGTCAGGAGGGACTGAGGCCCTCTGGAGGATGTAGACAACCAGGGGTGAGGACAGAACAGACCAGGGAGGGGAGGAGGTGGGGGACAGTGACATCACCTCTGGACCATCCTGCTCCCTCCCCTCCGGTGCCCTCTCTCCCTTCCTTGGAGCTGGAGTGTTGACTTTCAGCAGCTCACTCCTGAAATCCCCAGCACCTAGAAGGCCCCAGGGGAAGGTGACAGGCTTCCTCTGTCACCACTTCAGATGGGAAGACAGACAACGGCTGCCTTGGGTGTGCCTAGTGGAACCCTCACCTGGCACTTGCACCAGCTGTTGCCCAGTCCCCGGGCCTCCTGCTCTGGCAAAGCAGGGGCATGTGTGCTGGGGGCTGGCACAGGTGACTCACCTCCTCTGGATCCTCTGAGGGCATTTCAGAGTGTGGCCCTGGGTGACCCTGTTTCCCCTTCCTCGCCCCAGGAAGGTGTCTGCGCTGGGAGAGGGCAGTGGGGAGGTGGCAGGGTGGAGAAGCCAGAATGCTCAGCGGCGGTCCCTCAGGGGCACTCAGCGGGTACCCAGACCCAGGAGGGCTCGCACTCTGCTAGGACAGGAACAGATCAGGCTTCTCTTCTTCCAGGTGCTTCTCTCTGCAGCTGGGCTGGCGGGGAGGGCCAGGATCCCACACTCCTGCCTGTGACCCCATGAATGACTGGGATGGGGGCTGCCAGGGCCCTTACTCGCTGCCTTTGCCTCATAGAATGGAGGAGACCTGGCTCTACCTACTTGCCTCTCTTTGTGACTCTGAGGCTCAGTTGCCTCAGGTGTCAAGCCTCGAAGGACCGTTCTGAGGATTCATGGAGGCGATGCTTCTGTTGTGCCCAGGGGGTAACAGGCACTTGCCAAGAATCGTATACCTTGGCCTCCACCCGCTTCCACCTTAGCAGCAGCTGCTCTGTGTGGCCACTGCAATTCAGCCGGCAAAGGACCTAGAAGCCCAATCCCCTCTCTTATTTTATTATTTTATTTTTTGAGATGGAGTCTCACTGTATCGCACAGGTTGGAGTGCAGTGGCGCAATCTTGGCTCGCTGCAACCTCTGCCTCCCAGGTTCAAACGATTCTCCTGCCTCAGTCTCCTGATCACAGGCACCTGCCACTACGCCCGGCTGGGATCACAGGCACCTGCCATCACACCAGGCTAATTTTTGTAGTTTTAGTAGAGATGGGGTTTTCTTATGTTTCAGGCTGCTCTCAAACTCCTGACCTCAAGTGATCCACCTGCCTTGGCCTTCCAAAGTGTTGGGATTATAGGCGTGGGCCACCACTCCCAGCCTATTATTTTTATTTATTAATTTTTTTGAGACAGAGTCTTGCTCTGTTGCCAGGCTGGAGAGTGCAGTGGTGAAATTTTGGCTCACTGCAACCTCTGCCTCCTGGGTTCAAGCGATTCTCCTGCCTCAGTCTCCTGAGTGGCTGGAACTACAGGCACCCACCACCACGCCCGGCTAATTTTTTGTATTTTAGAAGAGATGGGGTTTCACCATGTTGCCACAATGGTCTCAATCTCCTGACCGCATGATCCACTCACCTCGGCTTCCCAAAATGCTGGGATTACAGGCGTGAGCCACCGCGCCCAGCAATTTTTGTATTTTTAGTAGAGACAGGGTTTCACCATGTTGTCCAGGCTGGTCTTGAACTCCTAACCTCAGGTGATCCACCCGTCTTGGCCTCCCAAAGTGCTTGGATTACAGGCGTGAGCCACCACACCTGGCCCTCTCTCTTTAAAGACAGGAAACCAAAGCCCAGCGGGGCAGGTTCTGGCTCAAGGCTGGCTGTCCAGCCAGCCTGGCCTGGTCTTGGAAGTAGGCTGGGGAGGCGGGAGGGTGGCTGTTGGCTGACACGGAGGAAAATGCCAGAGTGTAATTGGGCTTGTTAAGGGTTTGAGGAGGGAGCCCTTCGTGTTCTGCCAAAGGCTGGGGACAGGCCTCGAACCTTCCTCTCTGGTTTTCTCTTTTTGAGAAGCAGACTTTTCTGGAGGACCCCTTTCCCAGGCTGTAGCAGAAACAACCCTCTGCTGCCTGCTTTCTGACCTCCATAGTCCTCTCCATCCAGCCCTCACTGGATAGACAGGCAGGGAATCCCATCACCTCACGGTGGCCAAGGACCTCATGGAAACCCACGGCCCTGACGTGCACTTGTCACCCAGCCAGAAGTGGTGGAGATGGGACCTCAGAGCCCTACCCAAGTGCTCCCCCGACTCCACCCCCCAGCTCCACATTGACGAACACACAGGCAGACAGGCAGACAGAACCTGGGCTACACAGCTCTCCAGCGCAGGTGGTGTGAGCCTGCCTTCAAGTGGGTGGCTCCCTCCCAGGGCCCAACCCCCTCCCTCTCTGCAGCAGTCTCAGTCCATCGCTCAGGGAAGATGGGGATAAGAGAGATTTAGCCTACTTCCTGTAGAAATCTCAGACAAACAGAAAGACAGATGGGTACATGCATATTCTTTTCCCCTGCTTTCTGCTTGTCCTTCCTCCCTACCTCTTTGGCTCTGGCCCCACCTCTTTCTGCCCAGGATGTGCCCCTCTCTGCCTGGCACTGGGCCTGATAGGCCCTGCACGCCCTGCCCCTCCCAGGAGCTCTTCTCCCAATCTCCGAATCTGTGGCCCCCACCACCCATCATTTCAGGTCAGGGCTCGGCAGGCTTTAAGCAGAGGTGGGATAGGGCAGTGGATAAGGACTTGGGCTTTGAGTTCAGGTCCAGCTACAGAACCTCCCAGAGACTGTTCTCTAATCATCTATGCAGTGGGATAACAGGTTAATAATGGTGCTCATCTCATGGAATTGTGACGTTTAAGAGAGACCCTGTCTGGGCATGGTGGCAGATGCCACCATGTAATCTCACTTTGGGAGGCTGAGGCAGGTGGATCACCTGAGGTCAGGAGTTCGAGACCAGCCTAACCACCATGGTGAAACCCTGTCTCTACTAAAAATCCAAAAATTAGCCAGGCGTGGTGGCAGGCGCCTGTAATCTCAGCTACTCGTGAGGCTGAGGCAGGAGAATTGCTTGAACCCGGGAGGCGGAGGTTGCAGTGAGCTGAGATTGCACCATTGCACACCAGCCTGGGTGACAGAGCAAGACTCCATCTAAAAATAAAAAAGAGAAAGACAGGGAATCTTCTAGAATTAGCTCTTGCATCGTCTTTCCATTTGCTTTGAAGTAAGTCCACTGCCCTGCTCTGGGACTCAGTTTCCCCATCTGCTCAAGGCAGCACTTGGACTAGGTCCTGTCCAACTGTAGGTCCGGCTAGGTTGGATCATGCTGGCTTTGTGTAGGGGCCAGGGTTGGGGATACCGAGCTGCCGATGCTCAGGTCAGGGTTAGACAGACCTGTGTGCCCCCGTCACTGCCTACCCTTCCACATTTTCTGACTGGGCTCCCCTAGCTTAGCTGGGGCAGTGTGGCTCCTAAGGGGACAGCTGGGAAGGCTGGGTCAGGCAGGGCAGGCTTCAGCAGGCCCAGCAGCCTGGCTGGGGGGACACGATTAGCCTGGAATCCAGGCGGCCCTGTGAGCCCAGAGGCTATATATCACAGAGGTTTAATCAGCTGCGTGGCAGATATTTGCTCTCTTGGGCCATGTCCCCGGCCCGCCTGTCATAAATTGCACTGAGATTTCAAAATACCCCTGTCCCCATGCTGGCGGGGCAGGCAGCTCTTCTTGGCATGGCCAGGAAAATCTCATTCCTCTGAAGCCTCCACCCCGGGAATGGGACCTCCCCTCTCTCCCCCCACACCCCTGCAACACTTGCACCTAAGACCTCCTTCCTGCCTCCAGCTTGGAGGGTCGGGGAGGATATGGAAAGGCAGGGGAGTCTCTGTGATGACCTCCATCTAGAGGTGAGAAGGTGCAAAATATTGGTGGGGGACTCCATGCAGCAATGGGGGCCTTCTCACAATGGCAGTGACCTCCAGTGTGCCCTCTGTGGGAAGAGCTGTACCCTGGACCCGTGGCATGGCTCCAGGAGACAGCTTCGTTGCCCCTCGGGTGTGGGGGACCGGGGTCTGTCCTGCCCAGGGGGTACCGAATCTTCACCTACCTTCCCACTGGATGTTCGATGCGCCACCTGGAGGCTATCACTGGTACTGCCGCCCGGCCACAACACCCAGCACTTAGGAACCAGGGTCAGATCCATGGTGTGCTAATTTGCTAGGGCTGCCATAACAAAGTACCACAGGCTGGGTGGTACTTAAACAAGAAGATGGCCAAGCGCGGTGGCTCACGCCTGTAATCCCAGCACTTTGGGAGGCTGAGGTGGGCAGGTGAATCACAAGGTCAAGAGATCGAGACCATCCTGGTCAACATGGTGAAACCCGTCTCTACTAAAAATACAAAAATTAGCTGGGCATGGTGGCACACACCTGTAGTCCCAGCTACTTGGGAGCTGAGGCAGGAGAATCGCTTGAACCCGAGAGGCGGAAGTTGCAGTGAGCTGAGATTGCACCATTGCACTCCAGCCTGGTGACAGAGCAAGACTCCATCTCAAAAAAAAAAAAGACACCCATCATATGAATTAGGGCTCACCCGTATGACCTCATTAACTTAATCACCACTTTGAAGACCCCATCTCCAAATAGAGTCACTTTCTAAGGTCCTGGGCGTGATTACTTCAACATATGCATTTTTAACAGTTTATTTATTTATTTTGAAACAGAGTCTCGCTCTGTCGCTGAGGCTGGAATGCAATGGCGTGATCTCAGCTCACTGCAACCTTTACCTCCTGAGTTCAAGCGATTCTCCTGCCTTGGCCTCCTGAGCAGCTGGGATTACAGGCATGTACCACCACATCTGGCTAATTTTTGTATTTTTAGTAGAGACAGGGTTTCACCATGTTGGCCAGGCTGGTCTCAAACTCCTGACCTCAAGTGATCTGCCTGCTTCAGTCTCCCAAAGTGCTGGGGTTATAGGTGTGAGCCACCGTGCTCGACTAACATATGCATTTTTTTTTTATTTTTTTTTTATTTTCAGGCCCATACTGGCTAAACATATGCATTTTGAGGGACACACTTCAGTCCATAACAGGAGAGATGGGCTCAGTCATGACTCGCCCAGGCCCTAGCCTTGGGGTTGCCCCAGCCTGAGGGAGAGACACAGACCTTGCTCTCAGGAAGCCCGCCCCCGACCTCCCGGCCGTCTGAAGCAGAGCCAGGAAGCATGCGCACAGATTTTGGAGAGAAGGCAAAATTCACTGAGCAGCCCCAGAATAGAAATGGTTAGAGGCAGTACGTCAGGCAGGGCAAGTTTCAAGACGTGAATTGGAAAGGAAAGACTGTCTGTGGGAGATGGGGGCAGGGACCACTTGAGGGTTCAGGAGAGGCAGAGAGAGAGAGGCAGAGAGAGAGAGAGAGAGGCAGAGCGAGAGAGAGAGAGAGAGAGAGGCAGAGCGAGAGTGGGGGTGGCAGGCAGAGAGAGAGAGAGAGAGAGAGAGAGGGGAGAGCGCGCGCGAGCGAGAGCGCATGCGCTTGGGGTGGTGGCGGGGCTGTGTTCAGCGGACCCAGGCAGCAAGGCTCAGGTCTCTACTGAAACCACCAACTGTTGCCTGAGCCTCGGTGGCCGAGACAGCAGGGGGCATCTGGAGCCACGTGAAGCAGGGGTTGGGATGGCTTCACACACTGTCACCATGCGTGAATGTCACCCTGCTGGGTGCAGGGTACAGGAAGGTTGTGTTTTTGGCTGGCGGCTGCTGCGGCTCCAGTAAGCACCACATGCCTGGCTGTCACAGGATTGTCAGCGCTTGCTGCGGAGCTGAGAACAGGACTCTCGCTTCCCCAAATCTGACTCAGCTGGCCTTGCCGCTGCCTCTCCCTCAGTGTCCACCTTTCCTCCAAGACCCAAGTCCCCCTCTCTGAGCTTTGTTCTCTGGCCCTCCGAGTCCCCAGGTGTTTTGGCCTCCTTGTGTGTAGATATGTTGGACACCCCTCCAGAGAGTCCCAAGTTTTGTTTTGTTTTCTTTCTGAAATAGAGTTTTGCTCTTGTTGTCCCGGCTGGAGAGGAATGGCACCTGATCTTGGCTCACTGGAACCTCTGCCTCCCATGTTCAAGCAATTCTCCTGCCTCAGTCTTGAGAGTAGCTGGGATTACAGGCATGCACCACCACGGCCTGCTAATTCTATATTTTTATTATTTTTTTATTTTTTATTTTTTTAAAGACAGGGTTTCAGTTTCACCATGTTGGTCAGGCTGGTCTTGAACTCCCGACCTCAGGTGATCCGCCCGCCTTGGCCTCCAAAGTGCTTGGATTACAGGCGTGAGCCTCTACGCCCAGCTCTAATTCTGTATTTTTAGTAGAGACAGGGTTTCACCATGTTGGTCAGGCTGGTCTTGAAGTGACCTCAGGTGATCCACCTGCCTCGGCCTCCCAAAGTGCTAGGATTACAGGCGTGAGCCACCGCGTCTGTCCGAGAGTCCCAAATTTTAATGCTGCTTTGCTTGAAACAGACCCCATTATGCGCCCTTCCACCATCCTCGAGCTGGGGTGTTTCAGAGCGATATAGATGATACAGAGCTCCACCATCTCCAGCCCCTCCTGCTCCCTCTAAGTATTCACAACCATTTGGCCTTCATTCGTCTCCCTCTCTATCCACTCAGGTATGAAGCGGCCACTGAGCCCACCCCCGCTGGCTGGGAAGGAGCCCCCCATATCTGGAGCTGCTGAGTGCCCCCCTCGGCCCCCAGAACCACCTAAACCCAAGCGGGAAAGAAAGCGGCCATCGTACACACTCTGTGATGTCTGCAACATCCAGCTGAACTCAGCGGCCCAGGCCCAGGTGCACTGTGGGGGGCGGGCCCACCAGAGGCGGCTTCGACAACTCAGCTTGGGGAAGAGCCCCTCAGGGCCAGGTCAGTGCAGAGGGACGCTGCTTCCACAAACTTGCTCTGGGGAGGATCTCTGTCTAGGCCCCTCTGAGGGGCTCTGGGTCTGTGGTCTCCCTCCACAGAGGTCTTTGCATCTGGTGTGCAAAGGGGTCTTAGGGTCTGACGCCACCCCCGCCCCCAACAATGCCAGAAAATTTTCTTCTGCATCTGGATAAACCTTCTGTGGGACCTCTCGGAATCTGTGGGTCTGCAGGCCACCTCTTGGGTCTTTGTTTCTGGGGACTCTGTGGGATCTTTTGGGATCAGGACTCCTAAGCAGCACTTCTCCAGCCTGGAGCCCCCTGCTAGCAAAAGGCTTTCAGACAAGGGCCTCATCTGCAGGGTGGCTGTCCAGGCTCTTGCTCAGGTCTGTGGTCTCTGAAGGCCAAGGTCAGCAAGGTACACAGCACTCCAACTCAGGTACAAGGGGGAGGCCCCTCTTCCTTTGGCTGCTGGACTCCCAGCCAGGATTTCTGCATCTCCGTAGCTGGGGCGACTTCGCAGAGGTTTAGCTGTGAGCTTGGAAGGGGCAGCTGGCTGCAAGGCAGATTTCTGGGGGAAATGGGTGAATGCCTCCATGAGGGTGATTGTAGCTGACAGGTGCATAGGGGCCATAGGGAAAATAAGAACGGCCCAGGCTGCTGCGGCCAGGGCAAACAGATTCACATCCAGGCCCAGCGTGGGGAAGTGGGAAAGGCAGGAACTTAGCCCCGGCTCCTGGGGGAGGCCAACAGAAACCTACCTTGCAGCTCAGGTTGGCAGCTTTGTTGGAGGAGACCTTCCTGGTGCCCCAGGGATGTTCTTTTGCCTTTGTACCTCAAGGGTATGTCGCATGTGGTACCCACAGCCCTTATCTCTTTTCACATCTGTCTCCACCCAAAAGACAGACTCAATCTTGGGGCAGGTGGTGAGCAGAGAGATTGGATCTTCCTTGTCTCCAGCCTATAGGATGGTGTGTGTTTGCGTGTGTGTGGAGCGGAGGACACAGTGAGTGCCCCATAAATATCACCAAAAGAGAAGACAGCCCTCAAGAGGGTGTCTGAGGCATCGCAGAAGCGGTTTGAGCAGGAGCAGTTAGTGTTTTTACGTGTCTCTGGCTTGAGGGTACCTGAGAAGGAAGGTGAGGTGAAATGGAGAAATAGATTCTGGAGCCTTTTCTTTAGCAGAAACGTCAAGACTTGGTGGCAAATGGGATGTGGGGGGTCTGGGGCCGTGTCACGCACAGCTCTAGCTTAGGCAGTGCCACAGAGGACAGCTCAGTTACGAGAAAGGGGGGTGCTGAGAGGGAGACAGAACTGGAGGGCCGGTGCTGACTGGGAAGGCCAGTCCAGTGTCTGAGGATGCTGTCTGGTCCTTGTTCCTCTTGTAACACACCCTCTTCAGGGCTGACTTCCTGGGCAGCGGTCCCTGTGGTAAAAGCTCCTCCCTCTCTGATCCTACCAAGGTGAAGGGAGCAGCTGTGGGGAGAGGAGAAAAGATCACAGCTCCAGGGCCAGGTGCAGAGGCTCACACCTGTAATCCCAGCACTTTGGGAGGCCGAGGCAGGAGGATAACTTGAGGTCAGGAGATTGAGACCAACCTGGCCAACATGGTGAAACCCTGTCTCTACTAAAAATACAAAAATTAGCTGGGCGCGGTGGCAGGCATCTGTAATCCCAGCTACTGGGGAGGGGGGAGGCTGAGGCAGGAGAATTGCTTGAACCCAGGAGGCGGAGGTTGCAGTGAGCCGAGATTGCGCCACTGCACTCCAGCCTGGGCAACAGAGACTTTGTCTTAAAAAAAAAAAAAAAAGAAGAAGCTGGGCGCGGTGGCTCACGCCTATAATCCCAGCACTTTGGGAGGCCAAGGCAGGTGGATCACGAGGTCAAGAGATTGAGACCATCCTGGTCAACATGGTGAAACCCCATCTCTACTAAAAATACAAAAATTAGCTGGGCGTGGTGGTGCGCGCCTGTAATCCCAGCTACTCAGGAGGCTGAGGCAGGATAATTGCTTGAACCCAGGAGGCAGAGGTTGTGGTGAGCCGAGATCTTGCCATTGCACTCCAGTCTGGGTAACAACAGCAAAACTCCGCCTCCAAAAAAAAAAAAGAAAAAAAGAAGATGCCAGCAACTGCCCCTGAAGTGAGGGGGTGCAGGGTGAAGGGAAGCACATCCAGACCCTCAGCCGCTCTGAAGGCCTCTTCAAGTTCTGCCCAGGTGGGGACTAGGTCGGTGTGCTGAGAGAACTTAGGTAGAGCTCCCTCGGCGAGGGCTCCCTGGGGAAAATGCAGAGAGCTGCAGCCATTCCCGGAGGCGGAGGCTGAGTGTGAGCACCTTAATGCACTGCATTGGTCCTAGGCACTCAGTGTCCAGGGCGCCATGCCAGACTGAGGCACGACGTCTCAGGCCTGTGGCAGCCAGGAGGGCACTTTTCCATGGGAGCTGTCACTTTGATTAGGGGCCTGCGGGGCTGGAGGCTTCTGCAGTGACAGGCAGTCACAGGCAGTGAGGCAAGGACCCTCTCCTGCTCACGTCCCCCAAGGCTGTCTGTGGGAGGAAGATTGGGGGATGGCTCTCCCCTCTCTGAGCCTCCTAGCCAAGGTCTCGGTCAGAGGCCTCCTTCCTCAGCAGCACCCAGCTCCTGGAATTCTCACTCCCAGCCCCGAGTGAGCCTCCAATACCTTGGAGGGGCACAGGCGGAGTAAGCAGCAGGAGCCCACACTTTGTCTCCCTCCTCCAAGCACTGCCCCGACTTACCCTGCCCACCACCTCTGCCTCCTACCCAGGAGGCCCTTTCATTCTTCTTTTTTTTTTTTTTTAAGACGGAATCTCACTCTGTCACCCAGGCTGGAGTACAGTGGTGTGATCCCAGCTCACCACAACCTCTACCTCCCAGGTTCAAGCAATTCTCCTGCCTCAGCCTCCCGAGTAGCTGGAATTATAGGCACCTGCCACCACGCCTGGCTAATTTTGTATTTTTAGTAGAGACGGAGTTTCACCATGTTAGCCAATCTGGTCTCTCAACCTCAGGTGATCCTCCTGCCTCGGCCTCTCAATGTGCTGGGATTACAGGTGTGAGCCACCACACCTGGCCACTTTCATTCTTCAGGAATGCATCTTGAACCCTCTTCCACCCCTCTTGGCCTTCTTCTCAGTGGGGGTGTGGCACAGAGACCTTCCCCAGAAAAAGGCTGAACTCCATGACCCTATGGACCATCACACACCCCACCCCCCAAATAACTTTAAGTAATTCTCCGACATCTGCAAAGAAACAGAGGTTTGCTGTCCCCTCACCCTAACCTCTGATGCAGATGTTGAACCAGCACAGGGCATCGGGAGGACAGCTGGGCAAGGAGCCATGATCTACCCCCAGCCCCACGTGGAGCATCTTCAGTGTGACATTCCCTCCTCACCCCGCTATCCTAGGCACAGATGATGACTTTCAGTTCTCACTTTATAAACTGGAGAGTGGGGCTCAGGGGGATTAGGTGATACCCAAGGCCGCACAGTTGGGTTTGGGTCCTAGGTTTCTGACTCTATTTTGTTTTGTTTATTGAGACAGCATCTTGTTCTGTTGCCCAGGCTGGAGTGCACTGGCCCAATCATAGCTCACGGCATCCTCTACCTCCTGGGCTCAAGCAGTCCTCCTCCCCCAGCCTCCTAAGTGGTGGGACTACAGGCATGCCCCACCACACCTGGCTAAAATTTTTTTTTTTTTTTGAGACGGAGTTTCGATCGTTACCCAGGCTGGAGTGCCATGGAGCGATCTCGGCTCACTGCAACCTCTGCCTCCTGGGTTCAGGCAATTCTCCTGCCTCAGCCTCCGGAGTAGCTGGGATTACAGGCACGTGCCACCACGCCCAGCTAATTTTTTGTATTTTTAGTAGAGATGGGGTTTCACCATGTTGACCAGGATGGTCTTGATCTCTTGACCTCGTGATCCACCCACCTCGGCCTCCCAAAGTGCTGGGATTACAGGTGTGAGCCACCGCGCCCGGCTAAATTTTTATTTTTAAAAATTTTAGAGACAGGGTATATTAGTCAATTTTCACGCTGCTGATAAAGACATACCAGACTGGGCAATTTTCAAAAAAAAGAGGTTTAATGGACTTACAATTCCACATGGCTGGGGAGGCCTCACAGTCATGACGGAAGATGAAAGCCACGTCTCACATGGTGGCAGACAAGAGAAGAATGAGAGCCAAGCCAAAGGGGTTTCCCCTCATAAAACCATCAGATCTCATGAGACTTATTCACTACCATGAGAACAGTATGGGGGAAACTGCTTCCATGATTCAGTTATCTCCCACTGGATCCCTCCCACAACACAAGGGAATTGTGGGAGCTACAATTCGAGATGGGATTTGGATGGGGACACAGCCACACCGTCCCATCACAGGGTCTCACTATGTTGCCCAGGCTGGTCTCAAACTCTTTGCCCCAAGCGATCCTCCTGCCTCGGCCTCCCAAAGCGTTGGAATTATAAGCGTGAGCCACTGCACCCAGCCTCAGGTTTCTGACTCTAAATTCTATCTCACACTCGTCTCTGATGCCTGGCTGAGGAGAGGAACATATATCAGGAGCAACTGAGCCATGTTTGAGCATGGGGAGGAGTACAGCCCAGAGAGGGCAGGCTGTCCCAGCAGATGATTCCACAAGTGACCTGGGGCCACTCCTCTGCCCTGTCCCTTGATGTGTGCTTAACTAAAAAATGGGAAGATGCCAGCCATCTGGCTAGGGATGGGGAGAGTAGCTTCTTAAAGCCAACCAGTCCCTCCTCTGTCTCTTGGTAGAAAGAACCCAGCCATCCAATTCGGAGTGGACCTGCCCCACGGCCCCCAGCATCCATCGCAACATGACACAGGAAGGAAGAGGAGGGGATTTCTGAAATGACTTAAGCTCTGGCTTGCTGAAATGGCCAGAACTTTGGTCAGGTAGTGCAAGGTAGACAGTATGGGAAACCGGAAAGCAGAGATCGAGTCAGACTACAGTGGATTTCAGGGCCGAGACGGCTGTAGCTGCCCACATGTCCCTGTGCCTTCCAGCGGGAGAGGGGTAGTGGTCAGAGTGGCAGGTCAAAGCTGGGCTCCCCTACTCTATGCCCTCAGACCTCCCCTAGCTCCTGTTCAAATCAGTCCCTCCATTCCCTCTCCAAGTCTTTGACTGCAGAAGCCTCTGGCTGCATCCTGGGCCCCAGAGATCAAAGACCTTGAGCTCAGGTCATGCCTGAGTCACTGGCTTGATGAGCTTCTCACCCCCACCCCCTGCAGATGGATTAATTTCAGTCCCATCAGGAGGCCCCGCAAGCCCTCCAGCCTGTCCTTCATTCTTCAGTATCTCCCTGGGTTGCTGTTTCCTCCCCAGTCACCACCTCCCACATACATACGGAGGCCTTTGGGTGCATGCTGCAAAGAAACTGAGCTCCCCCAAGTCCACTGAGAAGTTCTTCTTTGCAGTCTGACCTGCCTCTGCCGCTATTCTCCCTTGGTGGCAGGTGACATAAGTGCCCCACGGGCTTCCTGAATGTCATCACATCCCCCTCCCCCAGGTGTGACCCTGACCATTGGCATCCCCCTCCCCCAGGACCACCAGGAAAAGCAAGGCTGTCTGGGTAGAGAATTAGGGGGCTTAGCTCAGATCCCTGCCCTGGAAGGAGACAAAGATTCTGTCTGTGTTTCTGGGTGGGTTAATTAGCTCTGGGCTTGAGTTTCCTTCCTCTCCCCACACAAACAACTCCTCCCCCACAAAACCCCTTCCTAACAAACCTGTTTTCAGGAGCTGCTGCTGCCAACTCCTCCCAGATCTTCTTTGTGAGTGTTGGCTGCTCCAGAGATTACAGGTTATTGTCTGGTGGAGACAGGATGCTGAGGGGGTGGGGGGCTAACACTGAGACCTGGGCTTGGAATGCAGGACTGGATCCAGCTGTGGGCTGGCTGCCTCCTTCCCCCACTCTGCCCACTCCCACCCACCAGGTGCTCAGGGCAGTAAGAGCCAGCTTTTAGGAAGAGGAGGGAAAGGAATGAGCGAATGGAGGGGAGAAGAATGGGGGCTCTGGAGTGGGCAGGGGAGGGGTGTCAGGAGTTCTAGTGGGTGTCAGGGGTGTGGTGGCTCATGCCTGTAATCCTAACACTTTGGGAGGCCAAGGCAGGAGAATCATTTGAGGTCAGAAGTTTGAGACCACCCTGGCCAACATGGTGAAACCCCCTCTCTACTAAAAATACAAAAATTAGCTGGGTGTGGTGGTGGGGCGCCTGTAATCCCAGCTACTTTGGAGGCTGATGCAGAAGAATCGCTTGAACCTGGGAGGTGGAGGTTGCAGTGAGCCGAGATTGCGCCATTGCACTCCAGCCTGGGTAACAAGAACGAAACTCCATCTCAAAAAAAAAAAAAAAAAAAAAAAAGAAGTTGTAGTGGATCAGATAGATAAACTCCCTGCTCTCCTACCTGGCATTGCCCAGGTAGCAGATCCAAGGGTCCAGGCAGAACACTAGACTAACAGTGGCAAGACACCTAGATCCCCACTCCCAATCCCACGTGGCCAGTGCTCCTAGATAAAGTGGCAACACCTGTCTGAGGCTCAGTTTCCTCTTCAGCAACAGCAGCATCCCCTTCTATTTAAGGCATGGTGAAGAGAGGATGAGTGAGGCTGAGCAGGAACGGGCTCCTGCGGCAGCAAGTCCTGAGGCAAGAGGGCGGCCAGAGCCGTCCAGCAGGCAGAGCAGGGCAGCAGCTCCTTCCCTGGAGGTCCCTGAGGACAAAGTCAGCCCTTCCAACCCTTGCTTCAGTGTAAGAGGCCCCGGGCAAGGGACTCCTCTGGGAGTGGGGTGTGTGATGGATGCTCCCTGGTACCCTCCCCCAGGTTGTGGTCTGCGCATTTGTCCCCACACTTCTCCCTTGGGGGAAGAACATGCCCTGTTCTTTCCACCTGCAATTGGGATGGGAGAAACCAGAGAATGGGCAGCTCCTTCCTGGCAAAAAGAGACAGGGCCCAGGAACGATGCTGCTTTCCAGGCAGAACCAGGAGTCCCTCCCTCGCGCCCTCCCCTCCTGTCCCTCACATCCCCCCCCTTCCCTCTGTCACTCTGGCTGGGTTTCATTTGCTCCAGGTTCTGCGCTCCACGGTGCCTCCAAAGGCAGAGAATGCTCTTGGGTGAGTGCTGAGGACGCCTGGGCTGGGAGGTGGGGAGAGGGCTTAGGTGAGGGTGGTCCTCTCCCTTCTCCCCAGCCTGATTCTTTCCTGCTATCGTTGGCCCCCAAAAGTTGTCTGTCAGAGACGCCAGTAGCCAGTTGACTCAGCCAGGGCTGGGCAGGGAAGCCCCCACTCTGGCCGAGAACAAAGGTGGAAGGAGGGGCAGGAATGGTGGGGAGCTGGAGGTCCACCCTGCAGGAAACAGGGGTGCTGGACATCTGGGCAAACGCCTGTCCAGGCAGCCAAAGGTTCCTCGTATCAGACCTCACCTTTACCACCTCTGAGGGGCCAGGGGAATGGGAAGACATCCGAGGGGAGTGAAGAGGGAGCTGTTACTGCAGCAGAGAAAGAGAAGCAGACAGAGGGAGATGGAAATCAGAGGTGCTTCCTCCCTGAGATCTGGCCAGTGTACTGGGGTCCACACTAATGCCTCCTGCCTTTATCCGTGGTCTCTCAGCTCACCTCTCCACACGGAGGGTTGCCTGGCCTTTTTTGAGGGAGATAGCCATCACCCATCAAAGGGTGTTTGGGGGAACCCTTTCCTTGGGGGCAAAGGCCTGGAGGGGAACTGGGGGCAGAGTTTCTTTTGTGACTGGGCTTTGGGGTCTTTCTCCAGCTTGGGGGGAGTCTGCACATCCTGAGTGCCAGATGACCCAGAAGTGGCTCAGGGGCTCTGGAGAATGTGGGGGTGAACCCCCTGGCCATGGTGGGAGTGGGCACGTGGTGGGTCTTGGCTCAACCTCCCACTCCCCCCTTTGTCTCTCTCTCTCGTGGACTCCCATATTCTTCGCAAAGTTTAGGTTTTATCCATGATAGAAATGACAGTGTCAGTATTTGAGATGTGTTGTGTGCAGGCAAGTGCCTCTGGGAGGACCCTATTGTCCACCCTGTGACTTGGGGATAGTGGGGTGGGAGAAAGTGGGAAAGAGACTCTGTTTGGAGATATGCTCTTTTAAGTCCGACGCGTTTACTTTTGTAAGGGGGCGGGTGTGCGCACACCGATCTCTGCATCTGCATATGGCTCTTTGTGTACATGCATCTGTCCTTGTGAAGGTGTGTGCCACTGTGTGCCCATTGCTGTCCGCGTCTATATCTGTAAGGGTCTGCATGTTCCTGTGCGTCTGTCTCTCTGGGTATGTGTATACACAAGCATGTCTCTGTTGCTCGTGCCCATCTGTGTATGCACGCATGCTCTTGCGTGGCCAGTGTACCTGCCTTTGACTCCCAGCCAGCATGGGTATCTGTGTATCTTGGCATCAGTACCACCTCCATATGTATATGAATCTCGTGTGTAGATAGAAGACATCGTTTAACTGTGGGGAGAGGTATGTATGTGTGTGCCTTGATGTGTATACCTGTCACTATCCATGGGTGATATGGGCCCCAGGTTGTGTGTCTGTGCTTGTGTGTGTGTGTGTGAGTGTGTGTATGTCTGTCTGTTTCTCAGTTGTGGTAAAGTAGCAGGATGTGGTTTTCCCAGATCCTCTCCCTTGGTGGCCACCAGGGTGATGTTATTTCATAAGATGTCTGCTCTGTGCCCTGCCCCAGCCTCAGTTGGACCTTTGGGGGCAGCCTCTTCTCCTGTACTTGGTCTGGCTTGCTCATACCTCTGACCATACCCCACCCTCTTGAGGCAGTGGCCAATGAGCCATGGCTACTCCAAGACACTTACGGTGGCTGTTCTGCTGCAAAACGCCATCCAAGAAGACCTACCCGCATCCTGACCCTTTCGGGGTGCAGAATTCTAGACCTCAGGGCTGTGTGGTGCCATTCGGAGGCAGCTGTGGGGGCTGCGGCATCTCCCTTCATTGGAGTGTAGCCAGGAGTCAGGCGGCCACACGTGTGTGTGCATGTGACTCGCGCACCATCCCGCAGCCCTGGGGCTGGGGTTCACAGTGAATGTCAGAGGCAGACGGTGGGTGGCATAGAGCCGTGCTGCATGGAGGATGCTGGGGCGGGGGAGTTCCCAGCAGCCACTGGTGGGGCCAGCACCGCAAATCAACATGCACCCTAGGCCTTTTGCAGGAGAGCAGTGTACCCAATTGTGAGGGGACTGGAAGGCATTTCTGGGTGACTGCTGTCTGGAAGGGGAGACGGGTCATCAAGTGCTTCCAGATTCCCTTGATCCACAGCAGCAGACCTGCTCCCTCTCTGAATGGCCTCCACACCAGCACCTCCTTGGGTCTTCAGACCCATTTCTGTCCTGCCCTAGCCTCCTCCCCGGGTTGTCAGTCCCACTATACAGATGAGGAAGCAGGCTCGTGGCTAAGTGTCCAGTCCAAGGCCTCAGAGTTAAATATAACTGGAGCTCCATCCCAGGCCTCTGGATTCCATCCCTCCAGTTCTGGAGAGTTGTGGTGCCACAACCGCACATTCCTCCTGCTGGGAACCTCCTCGGTTCACCTCTCAGGGTAACACAGACAGGGTGAGGGTTGGCTGTATCTCAGAGTTCTAGGAAGAGGTCACTTCCACCTCTCTCCCTCTTCCCCACTCTGTCAACCCCACTGCAAATAACTAACAAGTTGAGCTTCCCAGCTCCAACTCCCCACCAGGTGGGAAGGTCAAAATTCCCAGCATTCCCCTAGAGCCATCCAGCATCAGGCACTGCCCCCACCCACCCCAGTTCTTCATGAACCTGCAGCGCCCTGTTAACTTCCCAATGGATCCTTGCTCTGCCATCCCATTGCCAGAGTGCGCGTCCCCTAGTAAAAGTTCACTTACTCATAATGCTGCGAACCCTCATTAACCCGCCCTGCAGACCTTCACCTGACAGCCCGCTCCTTCGTGATCGCAAAGCACTTGCTGCCAAACTCTCAGAGCCTTTTGCAGCCTCCACCGCGCTCTACCTGTCAGTCTCTGACGGCTGTGAGCCCCTCGAGGAACCCCGGATACACGCGCGGACCGAGTGAACCCCAGCCCCGCGCCGCCTGCGGTCTAGCCTCAGTGGCTTTTGCGGCGGCGGCGGCGGGGGCCGAGGGCGGGGCCGGGCTGAGCGCGCGGGACTGGAGGCGCGGCAGGTGGGTGAGGCCAGGTGAGCCCCGGGGGCGCCGCCCGCCCAGCCCGCGACCCCGGCCGGCGCCGGCTGCTGGCGCCTCTTCGCCCGCGTTGCCGCTAGTGGCTGCTGTCGCTCCGTGGAGCCCAAGGAGACCGCGGCCAGAGCGTCCACCGCCCAAGATGGTGCCTCCTGTGTCTCCGTGAGTGCGAGCGGACGGGGGCGGGGGCGCCGGGCCAGGCTGGGCGCCCCCTCCCGGAGCGGGCGGGACGGGCGGGCGGGGAGGCTCGGTGCCTCCGCGGGACCCACCGAGGGCTCTGTCACCATGCGCCCCCCGGAGGAAGTTCCCCTGCCCTCCCCGTCCCAGCCCCCAGGTGGATGGGTGAGAAGGGGTGCAGGGGAGCTCCTTCTCACCAGGGCCGCCAGAGCAGGGGGCGCCTGGCCCTACTCTGCTGAGAGCTGGACTCCTTTTAGTGGGGTCCCACGGCAAGGGGCCCCCAGGAGCCCGGGGAGGAGGCTCGGGACCCACATCCTGGGGCCACATGAATGCCGTTTGAGGATGAGGGGCCCTTGTCAAGTTGTTCTGGCTCCCATTGGGCTGGTCAGGGTGTGGAGAGAGGTGAGGGAGCTGGGGGTCTGCGACAAGTGTGCCCTCCTGGTCAGTCTTGGTCGCAACTGGACCCATGTAGTTTTGTTTACACCTCACTCCACCCAGCCTGGTTCCCTGAGGTTGAGGTGGGGAGAATGTCGGTGGAATTTGACCTGTTTAGAGTAGCTCTGTGCAATAGAACTCTCTGGGATGATGTAAATGTGCTGTCCAATGCAATAGCCACTAGCCACACTGGCTGCTAAGCACGTGAAAAATGCCTAGTGTGAGCTGAATGCTAAATGTTTTATTTAATTCTAAGTAATTGAAACAGCCGCATCTACAACAGCTGCAGTGGCCAGCTGCTGTGTTGGACACAGTCGTTTTAGAATCTCTACCTTCCCGGGCTCTATGTACCTGCCCCTTTGTTCTGCAGAATGGGCAGGATAGGCAGCTTCGAGGTACGTGGAAAGGATCTGACACACTTCCATAAGGGGATCACCTTGCTCTTGCACCCCCCTCGCCCCCATTCTAAGATCCTGTGTGTAGTGGGGCTGGGCAAGGTCATAGAATCACAGGATCTTGGAAGGAAAGGATGTCAAAAGCAGTTGTTTTAATCACTCAACAGGCAACCAAGGGCCGGCTCCACTGCCCTCTCTGCCTGGGCACCTGCTCTTTCTTATTCACTGCCCAATTGTGTGGTGCACTTGCTGGGTGTCAGGCACTGTACCCGTCTCTGGGATTCAGACATGAAGAAGTTAGTTACCTTTCCTGCCCTCAGGGAACGTGCATGAGAAGGTGGGTGGAGAGAGAATGAAGCAAGAGAATTACACAGAGAGAAGCAGAGATTTACGACCGAGCATGGTGGCGCACGCCTATAATCCTAGCACTTTGGGAGGCTGAGGAGGGTGGATCACCTGAGTTTGGGAGTTTGAGACCAGCCTGACCAACACGAAGAAACCTCATCTCTACTAAAAATACAAAATTAGCTAGGCGTGGCAGTACATGCCTGTAATTCCAGCTACTTGGAAGGCTGAGGCAGGAGAATCTCTTGAACCCGGGAGGCAGAGGTTGCAGTGAGCTGACAGTGCACTCCAGCCTGGGCAACAAGAGTGAAACTTTCTCTAAAAAAAAAAAAAAAAAAAAAGCAGAGATTTGTAATCTGTGGGGCATGCACTGGAGAGAACAAACAGGGAGCAATGACAGAAAAGAAGGAGCTTCCCGGGAAAGGATGGTTAAGCTAAGGCCAAAGGGGAAATGGAACAGTCCAGGTAAAGCATTGGGAGGGCAGCTGGGAACATTCTGGAAGAAGGGACAGCACATGCAAAGGACCCAGGGGATGGGAACCTGGCACTCTGGAGGAACCCAGAGAGAAGGGCGGTGTTACTAGGAAGGAAAGGAGACACAAGTGGCCACCAGAGAGGTCAGTAACCCTGAGCGCTTGGCCCTGGCCTTAGAGGAGTGGGTGGTTGTGGAGGGGTCTAAAGCAGTCTCTTTTTTTTGAGACTGAGTCTCACTCTGTGTCCCAGGCTAGAGTGCAGTGGTGTGATCTCAGCTCACTAAAGCAGTATATTTTTAAAAGCCTCCTCTGGCTAAGAGAGGGTAAGAGTAGAAACCCAGCGTGCAATCAGGAAGCAACTGCATTCGTCCAGGCAAAAATAAAGGTGGCCTGCACAAGGCCTCCAGGCAGCAGCGTGGAGAGAAGGGACAAGTTAGAAGTGGATTTTGGAGGGAAAATCAACAAGACCTGTGGATGGAGCAGGTTCTGGATGAGGAAGACAGGAGGGATTAAAGGGCAGGTTTCTGGCCAGGGCATCTGGGAAGAAGGATGGATTTCATTTCCTGAGACGGGGGACTGGGAGAGGGGCATATTTGTTTTTGTTTTTAGAGACAGGGTCTTACTCTGATCACAGTTCACTGCAGTCTCAAATTCTCAGGCTCAAGTGATCCTCCTGCCTCAGCCTCCTGACGTAGCTGGGACTACAGGCATATGCCACCATGCCCAGCTAATTTTTTTTTTTTGAGAAGACAGGGTCTCCCTATGTTGCCCACGCTGGTCTCAAACTCATGGGCCTAAGCAGTCCTCCCCCCTCAGCCTCCCAAAATGCTAGGATTATAGGTGTAAGCCACCACATCCAGCCAAGAGGAGCTTATTTGTAAGGACAGATCAAGAGTCTGTCTAGACAGGCCAGGAAGGCAGCTGGATGGACCAGTGTGGTGCCCAGGCTGGGGCCGTGTATTTCCAAGTGGTCTGCAGAGATGGTTCTGAAATGATAGATAATTTGAAGTTGGAAAGGGGAGAAGGAGATGACCTTCAGAGGCCAAGGAGGAGGGAAAACCAAGGGACATGGGATCCTAGAAGCCAAGAGAAAAGAGTGTTCCAAGGAGGGTGTGGTAAGCATCGCCAAGTGCTACTCAAGAGTCCCAAGGAAGAGGGCTAACGAATTTCACCTGCATCTGGCAGCATGGAGGGCCTTTCCTTACACCGAACCGCTGGCCCTGGATCTCTCCTCATCTGCCCTTGTTTTACCTACTATGTGCTGGTTCCACACAGGGCACTGGTATACATGTCAAGTGGACAAGACAGTTACTGCAGTCTCAGAGCTTAAGATCATCTAATTGGGCCGGGTATGGTGGCTGACGCCTATAATCCCAGCACTTTGGGAGGCCGAGGGGGGCGGATCACCTGAGGTCAGGAGTTTGAGACCAGCCTGGCTAACATGGCGAAACCCCATCTCTACTAAAAATACAAAAAAAAAAAAAAAATTAGCTGGGCATGGTGGCGTGTGCCTATAATCCCAGTTGCTTGGGAGGCTGAGGCAGAAGAATCACTTGAACCCAGGAGGCAGAGGTTGCAGTGAGCTGAGATTGCGCCACTGCACTCTAGCCTGGGCAACAGAGTGAGATTCTATCTCAAAAAAAAAAAAAATCATCTAATTCACAGCCTCAGAAACAAGAATTCTTTCATGTGGCCAAAATGAATCCATTCATTCTTTTCTTTTTTAATGTGTTCGCATTGTTCTCTATTTTAATTTTGTTTTTATATTTTTATTTATCTTTTGGAGACATGGGGTGTTGCTGTGTTGACCAGGTTAGTCTTGAACTCCTGAGCTCAAGCGATCCTCCTGCCTTGGCCTCCCATATTTTTATTTTAAATTTGTATTTATTTATTTAGAGACAGGGTCACTACAGCCTTGAACTCCTGGGCTCAAGTGATCTTCCCACCTCGGCCTCCCGAGTAGCTGGCACTACAGGCATACACCACCATGCCCAGCTAATTTCTTTTATTATTATTATTATTTATTTATAAAGACAGGGTGTCCCTATGTTGCCCAGGGTGTTCTGGAACTCCTGGGCTCAAGAGATCCTCCCACCTTGGCTTCTCAAAGTGCTGGGATTACAGGTATGAGCCACCATGCCCAGCCCTTTCATTTTTTAAAATAACCAACTTTTACTGAGAGATATCTGTGTGCCCAGCCCCAGACAGGGACTCAGAGATAAGAAAATGAACAGACATGATCTTGGGCTTCTAGGAACTCAGTGCAGAGTATGTAAAGGATCCCTGCATTCATGACCATATGTGTCATGAAGACTCATGCACAGGGAGCTGTGGGAAGCTAGAGGATGGCTACCGGCCCAGGTTGTGGGGCCCAGGTTGTGGGGATCAGCGTGGCAGAGAGGATCCCTGAGCTGTTCTCAGGGAATGAGTGGGAATTAGCAAGGAGAGAGGAGAGAGAGGGAATTCTAGGCTCAGAGGATGAAGATAGCGACAAAGTAACAGTTCAATGTATACTGGAATGGGAGCCTTTGGGATTGATTGGGCAGACAGGAGTGGTGGGAGGCTCTATTAACAGAAATATTCAGAGGCTGGTGAGGGTATTGTTGGCTTGTGGTGAGGTGTGTAGACTTAGGCAGTGGGATAGCAGTACAGAGGTGGAAGCCAGGAAGTGACACGGTTAGATCTGTGTGTGAGCTTGCTGTCTCTGGCTGTTGGGTGAGGGATGAGTCTGGGGGAAATGGACATGCAGAGATGGAGGCAGCCTGCAGTGATCCAGGTGATACTGAGAGGGCCTGAACTGGGTCAAGGCTGGACAGCTACAGCGAGAGAGATGATACAGACCAGGGTCTCAGGACAGCCTTAGTGGTCAGGAGGATGTGGGTTCTGATTCAACTCGGCTACTGACTGCTTATGAAACTCGGGCAAGCCAGTTAAAGTCACTGACCTCAGTTTTATCCTCTCCAAAAGGATAATGTCTCAGCCACAGAGAGTCATCTGGGTCTGCCCCTGGATCATTGTAAAGCACATGGCACAGGGCCTCAGCTCACATTCCAGAAATGGCAGTTATGGTTAGGCATGAAGAGGGCACAGGTTGGAGAGACAATTAAAAGGTAGAGTTGGCAGGTTTTGGCTGATAGCTGGACATGCCTTTTTGGTCCTCAACTGCTCATCCTGGCCTCATGCCTCAGGAGGTGGCAGAGTGAAGGAGGTAGAGGCAACCAACTACTGCCTTCGTCTGGAGCCCCATGTCCCATGTGGCCCCCAGGTCTGGCCTACCCATCCCAGAACCACTGGGTGGGTATGAGCATGTGTGCACCTGTGCGTATGAGGAAGGGAGCTTTAGAGAAAGCAGATCTTCCTGTGGCTTGGAAGAAATCAGCTTTGTGCTGATTTCTTTCTTTCTTTCTTTCTTTTTCTTTTCTTTTTATTTTGAGATGGAGTTTCACTCTTATTGCCCAGGCTGGAGTGCAGTGGCACAATCTTGGCTCACTACAACCTCCGCTTCCTGGGTTCAAGCGATTCTCCTGCTTCAGCCTCATGAGATTACAGGCATGCACCACCACACCAGCTAATGTCGTAGTTTTAGTAGAGATGGGGTTTCTCCATGTTGGTCAGGCTGGTCTTGAACTCCTGACCTCAGGTGATAGGCCCGCCTTGGTCTCTCAAAGTGCTAGGATTATAGGCGTGAGCCACCCCACCTGGCCATCCTTCTTTTTTTTTTTTTTTTTTAGACAAGGTCTAGCTCTGTCACCCAGGCTGGAGTGCAGTGGTGCCTTCATGGCTCACTGCAACCTCTGCCTCCCAGGCTCAAGCAATCCCGCCTCAACCTCCCTGGTAGCTGGGACTATAGGCCTGCACTACCATGCCTGGCTAATTTTTTTAAGAGGTGAGGTTTTTTTTTTTTTGAGACAGAGTCTTGCTCTGTTGCCAGGTGCCAGGCTGGAGTGCAGTGGCACAATCTCAGCTCACTGCAACCTCCACCTCCTGGTTTCAAGCAATTCTCCTGCCTCAGCCTCCTGAGTAGCTGGGACCACAGGCGCGCATCACCACCCCCAGCTAATTGTTGTATTTTTTAGTAGAGATAGGGTTTCACCATGGTCTCAATCTCTTGACCTCGTAATCCGCCCACCTCAGCCTCCCAAAGTGCTGGGATTACAGGTGTGAGCCACTGTACCCGGCCAGAGGTGAGGTTTTGCCATTGCCCAGGCTGATCTTAAACTCCTGGGTTCAATTGAGCCGCCACCTAAAGTGCTGGGATTGCAGGAGTGAGCCACCACGCCCGGCTTGATTTCCTTTTGATGAAATAGATGACTGTGGGCTGAAGGGCACGGTCAGCTTTTGGGCTAGGAGCTGAGAGTTCTGAGTTTTAGTCCTGGGTCACCATGAATTCCTCATGGGCCCTGAGAACCACTATCTGTCTCAAGACTCAGTTTTCCCCTTACAAAATACAGTTGCCTAGGTGATGCCAGTCTCTCCAGCTCTGAGATGCTTCAGCAGTCAAAGCAATCAGTGCCTTGTCCTGGGTAGAAAGAGACCCTGGGAGGGGGCTGGGTCCCCACACCTCCCGTGCTTTGGATAACATTCCAGGGCACTTTGTATAACTGCACCCACTGCCCAGAGCCCCTGCCCCATTGAGTCCCTCCACCCCTCAGCTGGGAGGACTCTGTGGAGAGCGTGACCTCCCACTCCACCCTAAACCGCCACCACCATGATGGACCCCTAACAGCTCTCCCTTGTCTCTTTCATCTCCAGTCTCCCACCGGCAGAGCAGGAATAAACTCTCCAGGCTAAGTTGGATGGATGGGCCCTCTTAGCCTGGCGGGCTGCCCCCATCCTGCCTCCCCATCAACTCCCCTTGTCAAGGGAGGTACCTCTGTGTGTGGGGGAGGCAGGGGGGCAAGAGCATTCAAGTGGGGGTTGGGGGTTCCTTGCTCAGAGAGCAAGAATGGTGCCCCCAGGGAAGAAACCAGCGGGAGAGGCCTCCAACTCCAACAAAAAGTGTAAGCGTTACTTCAACGAGCACTGGAAAGAGGAGTTTACCTGGCTGGACTTTGACTATGAGCGGAAGCTGATGTTCTGCCTCGAGTGCCGCCAGGCCCTGGTACGGAACAAGCATGGCAAAGCCGAAAACGCCTTCACCGTGGGCACCGACAACTTCCAGCGCCACGCCCTGCTGCGCCACGTGACCTCAGGAGCCCACCGCCAGGCTCTCGCCGTCAACCAGGGCCAGCCCCCTTTTGAGGGCCAGTCTGAGGGCAGAGGGGCCTACCCAGGCCTGGCTACGACTCCCACCTCCAGGGGCGTCAAGGTGGAGGTAGACCCAGCCAAAGTGGCTGTGCTGACTACCGTGTACTGCATGGCTAAGGAGGATGTGCCTGTCGACCGCTGCTCTGCCCTGCTTGAGCTGCAGAGGTTCAACCTGTGCCAGGCACTGCTGGGCACAGAGCATGGCGATTACTACAGTCCCAGGAGAGTGAGGGACATGCAGGTGGGTGAGAGCCAGAAGTATGGGGGAAGGGCTTGGGGAGGGAAGACACTGAGCTACCTGGGAACAGCCCCTGCATGCCAGGATGCCAGGCTCTTGGGCAGCAGATATGGCATTTCATTCATATGTTCACCCTTCAGAACCTTCCCTGAAGGCCCGCTGTGTGCCTGGTGCTGGGCCAGCTGCAGGGGTACAACACTGAAGAGGCCAGACTGGGCCCTGCCCTTAGTGGGCACAGAAAGAGACGTTGCAAACTGGTGGCCTGGAGGCTTGATTACACAGATGTATTTAATTTGTTTATGTATTTAATTTTTTTCCCTAGAAGGAGTCTCGCTCTGTTGCCCAGGCTGGAGTGCAGTGGAACCATCTCAGCTCACTGCAACCTCTGCCTGCCTGGCTCAAGTGATTCTCCTGCCTCAGCCTCCCTAGTTGCTGGGATTATAGGCGTGTGCCACCATGTCTGGCTAATTTTTGCATTTTTAGTAGAGATGGGGTTTCACCATATTGGCCCAGCTGGTTTTGAACTCTTGACCTCAGGTGATCCACCCGCCTCAGCCTCCCAAAGTGCTGGGATTATAGGCGTGAGATACTGTGCCCAGCCTTTTTTTTTTTTTTTGGACATAGAGATGGGTGTCTAACTACGTTGCCCAGGTTGGTCTCGAACTCCCGGCCTCAAGCAATCCTCCTGCCTTGGCCCCCCGCAAAAGTGCTGGAATGGAAATGGAAATGACTTGTGACCTAGTTTCCTTTTGGGGCTATTTTCTGTGCCCAGCCTGTTTAATTAGTTTTCATAGTGTTTTTGAAAAGCTCAAATTTGTTTTCAACTTTAAAAACACTCAGATTACCTATAAAAATCTAGATTTGTGACTTTATTGAAAATCAAGGTCTCCATGCTGTCAGAGCAGGATATGCTAGAGTTCCCCATGCCCTTTGGCTTATCCCTGGCCCTCTCCAAGCTCAACATCTCTCACGTGGCCCCTGGAGGCATGCAAATTGCAGCTCTGTCCTAGGTGCTAACTGTGTGAGTCCTATGGGCTGGGTTGGAGGTGGGGGAGTTGGATCTCATCCTACAGAGTTGACAAATAGAGAAACAGCCCAAAGCTGGGACCCAGGGTAACTGGTTGGGAATTGGGAGTTAGCGTGCCTATCAGTTAATCCCTGAGCTGGACAGAGGAGAGAGACCCCCAGGGATAAGGCAGACTAGGGGGATGCTATAGAAAAACAGTGAAAAAACTAGCTTTCCTGGAGATCTTTATGGTTCATAAAGCACTTTTACAGCAACAAAAGTTGACATTTATAATTCACAACAATGCTTTGAGAAGATGTGGGGCTAGTATTAGCTGACAGCAGGTATAAGAGCTGAGAAGGGCTGGGCGAAGTGGCTCATACCTATAGTCCCAGCACTTTGGGAGGCCAAGGTGGGCGGATTGCCGGTCAGGAGATCAAGACCATCCTGGCCAACATGGTTAAGCCCTGTCTCTACTAAAAATACAAAAATTAGCTGGGCTTGATGGCGCATGCCTGTAATCCCAGCTACTCAGGAGGCTGAGGCCAGAGAATCACGTGAACCCGGGAGGCGGGGGTTGCAGTGAGCCGAGATCGTGCCACTGCACTGCAGCCCGGGCGACAATGCGAGACTCTGTCTCAAAAAAAAAGAGCTGAGAAGACTAGACAGGGTGTGGTGGGAGGCCAGGGTGGGAGGATTGCTCTTACAGAGACCAGGAGTTGTAGAGGTGAGAAAACTGAGGCTCGGAGAGGTGAAGTGACTGGCCAGAGGTAGCACAGCCAGTAAGTGACAAAGCCAGGATTAGTCCCTAAGTCTGACCTCAAGGCCGCACTGCCTGTCTCTGCCTCTCAGGACAAGCCTAATTCTGTCCTCCTTCCCTTTCTCTTCCTGGCTGTCCCAGGTGGCCATTGCCAGTGTCTTGCACACAGAGGCCTGCCAGCGCCTGAAGGCATCCCCATATGTGGGGCTGGTGTTGGACGAGACCAGGGACTGGCCGGAGTCACACAGCCTGGCCCTGTTTGCCACTTCGGTGTCCCCCTGTGATGGCCAGCCCGCCACCACCTTCCTGGGCAGTGTGGAGCTACAGGAGGGCGAGGCCACTGCTGGCCAGCTCTTGGACATCCTGCAGGCTTTCGGCGTATCTGCATCCAAGCTGGCCTGGCTCAGCTCAAGCCTCCCCAGTGGCCGCCTGGGGAGTGTGGGTCCACAGCTCCGGGCCACTTGCCCACTGATGGCAGAGCTGCACTGCCTCCCTGGCCGGACAGATCCTGAGCCTCCTGCCTACTTGGGTCAGTATGAGAGCATATTGGATGCCCTATTCCGCCTCCATGGTGGCCCTAGTTCCCACTTGGTCCCTGAGCTCCGGGCAGCACTGGACCTTGCAGCTATTGACTTGGCAGGGCCTCGGCCAGTGCCTTGGGCGTCCCTGCTGCCTGTCGTGGAAGCAGTGGCGGAGGCCTGGCCTGGCCTGGTGCCCACCCTGGAGGCTGCAGCCCTGGCCTCCCCTGTGGCGGGATCACTGGCTCTGGCCCTGCGCCAGTTCACCTTTGTGGCCTTCACGCACCTGCTGCTGGATGCCCTGCCCTCTTTGCAGAAGCTCTCCCTTGTCATGCAGGCAGAAGAACCGGACTTGGCCTTGCTGCAGCCCTTGGTGATGGCAGCCGCGGCCTCCCTCCAAGCTCAGCGCGGCTCAGGTGGGGCCCGCCTCCAGAGCTTCCTGCAGGAACTGGCATCCTCTGATCTGGACACCAACAGCGGGCGCTGCACCTACCGTGGTGTGGAGCTGCTGGGTTACTCCGAGGCTGCTGTCCGAGGCTTGGAGCGACTCCGGGGGTCCTTCCTGGACTCCATGCGAAAGGGCCTACAGGACTCCTACCCCGGGCCTTCGCTGGATGCTGTGGCCGCCTTCGCGGCGATCTTCGACCCCCGCCGCTACCCACAGGCGCCGGAGGAGCTGGGCGCGCATGGCGAGGGGGCGCTGCGGGTGCTGCTGCGTGGCTTTGCGCCTGCGGTGGTGCGCCAGCGGGCTCTGGGAGACTTCGCGCTGTTCAAACGCGTGGTGTTCAGCCTTGGGCGGCTTGGCCCGCGGGCTCTGTGCACCCAGCTGGCGTGCGCGCACTCGGAGCTGCACGAGCTCTTCCCTGACTTTGCTGCCCTAGCAGCCTTGGCCTTGGCGCTGCCCGCGGGCGCTGGCCTGCTGGATAAGGTCGGCCGCAGCCGGGAGCTGCGGTGGTGGGGGCAGAGTGGGGCCGGGGAAGGCCGGGGCGGTCATGTGGTGAAGATCGCGGTGGATGGGCCCCCGCTGCACGAGTTTGATTTCGGGTTGGCCGTGGAGTTCTTAGAGAGTGGGTGGGGAGAAGGTTTCCTGGCGTCACATCTCACTTGAAGGTGGCCTCCTTCTCTGGGCCCAGCCTTCCTGGGGCCCTGGGCACTCTAAGGGCCAACCTAGACGTGACCATGCTACACCCAAGCTGATCTACTATCTGTGGTCTCCCAGGGGCCTGAGGCCACCCATCCACACTTCTGGAGTGTCCCACCAACACCACCCTGTGGGCTGTGGAGGAAGGGACTGGGTCAATCAAGAGGGACCTGGGGGGTGGGCAGAGATGCTAGGATCTGGGGCACGTGAAATCATTCCTGGCCTTTACACAGTTAGATGAGGAGTAGCTCACCCTTTTCCCTTCTGGACTTGCCCCAAGTTTGGCCCCCCGCCATAATGGAAGTTCTTGGCTGTCGGGTGGAAGACTGGGTCTTGGGAATTGAGTGGCTGAGGGAAAGGACACTGGTCCTTCGTCATTTTTGTTTGTTTGTTTTGAGACGGAGTCTCGCTCTGTCCCCCAGGCTGGAGTGTAATGGTGCCATCTCAGCTCACTGCAACCTCTGCCTCCCGGGTTCAAGCGATTCTCCTGACTCAGCCTCCCTAGTGGCTGGGACTACAGGCACCCATCACCATGCCTAGCTAATTTTTTTGTATTTTTAGTAGAGACGGGGTTTCACTACGTTGGCCAGGTTGATCTTAAACTCCTGACCTCATGATCCACCTGCCTCTGCCTCCCAAAGTGCTAGGATTACAGGCATGAGCCATCACATCCGGCCTGTCCTTGGCTATTTCTTAGCCCCACTCCCAGCAGTGTCTCTTCTCTTCATCTATGACTAGGGAGTAGATGATGGCACTCATTTCTGTCACACAGCACAGCGTCCTCTCTGTACACAAGCTGGTGGGTCAGGGGCACAGTGGTTCTGGGGGATAGCGGTTCCCTTCCTCCCCTCCTCACCAATAGGCTGCCTCAGACCTTTTTTGTGTATAACTATGTGTATAGACATAAAAACCGACAAATGTGAAATAAATCTATGTTATCTTTCATAGTGTTACTACACAAACATCTCAAAGGACTACTTTTGGTTTTGCAACGACAGGGTCCAAAAAAGCCCCAGGTGGGCTGGATTTTTTCTTTTTTCCTAATTTTTTCTTCCTCAAAGTCTGGTTGCTCTCCAGGTTCCTACCCCTCCCCTGCCCTTGCCTCAGACCTTTAAGACCAAAGAGTGCAAAACCACAGTGCTGTACCTGCCGCCTCTGAGACTAGCCTTGAGGCCCAACCCAGGGATACTGGCTTATTTCCTCCTGGGGAAAGCAGTTTAGACCTCATCAGAGCTGGGGACACATCCCTTCAGAGCCATGGGTTTCCCATTCCCTCCTGTCAGCCCTGGCTGTAAAAGTCCTGGGGATCTGATGGGAGGAAGGATAGTTAGAGAGTGAGAAGGGAGAGAGCTGTCCTTTTCCCAATACCCCTGGGTTTGAGTTTAATTTGCAATAAAGTGGAAACCCAGTGCATCATGCAGTCTCCATGGTGGTGTGTGTGTGTCAGGGGCCTGCCCAGACCCCTCTGTCCCTCTCTTGGCTGGGCTGCCTTGGGGTTCAGTGTGCTGCCACAGTAGGGGTGGGAGGGTCGTCCCTCTGGGTTGGGAGACTTGAACTGTGGACTCCCTGCCTCTCCTTCCTCAGCTGTGGGGAGGAAGGGCACAGAGAATGGGGCTGTAATCACCCTGGCTCTGGCTGGTGCCACTCTGGGAAGAGAGACACAAGTTTCTGCCTGGCTCCGTACCAAGAAGCCCATCCGCCTCTTGTTCTGGCTACAGAGGTAGGAGAGAGCCCATTTCAGACCCTGCCCTTCTTCCTCCTGCAGCAGGCACGGCCTCCAGCGCCCCCAGCCCCCTGCTGGCCTCCCTGCCCCTGCCCACCCGGCCTCTGCAGCCCCCGCTGGACTTCAAGCACTTGCTCGCCTTCCACTTCAATGGTGCCGCCCCGCTCAGTCTCTTCCCCAACTTCAGCACGGTATGGGCTGGGCTGGCGGGTGGGGGCATGCTGCCAAGCTGGTGGGTGGGCACAGAAGGTGGGCTCAGAGGGGCTCTCAGCAGCTGGGTCTAACCAGGAGCTTGTTCTCCAACATCCCCCTGAGGGGATAGGTGCTCCCCAAACAGGGACCCCTATTTGGGACCCTAGGAGAAGGCCCCATTCTCTCTTAGGCTGGGGAACAAGATGGTGTCAGCCCTCTCCCCACCCCCACCATCACAGCCGCTGGGCCTGCAAGGGCCTGTAGCCTGTACGTTGCACTCAAGCTTCTGTGTAGGGCTCCTGTGGGTGACCTCTGTGTGTGTGTGTGTAACCTGTGCCTTTCTGTTGTAGTTTGTTTCTCTATAGATTTTTGTATGTTATATGTGGATATGAGTTTGTGTGTTGGTGTCCAGTTTGTGTTTTTGTAAACAACTCTTTGTGCGTGGATAATTGTATGTAATTAAGGTGTGTGCCTGTGCCTCAGGCTTTATTGTGTCCCTGTGTCTTTTAAGTGTGTGGCGTGCATCTGCCCTCTAAGCATGTGTGTTTTTGTGTGGTTTGGGTCATTGTGAGTTTGTCTGTGGTCACGTGCCCTTTGTGTGCATGTGTGAATTGTTCTGCTTGTCTGCGCACGTGTAACCGCCTGAAGCTTTTGTGCTCTGTGTGTGTGTTGTGGTCTGTACATTTCCTTGTGCATGTGTGTGCATAACAAGTATAGAATGAATTTTACTTTGCTATATGAGAGATCAGGAACCATCTCCCTTTTTTTTTAATTTTGAAAAATCAAATGAAATCATAGGTGTGGCATGCCCCATCCTGAGCAGATGGTGGCAAACTCCATCTCAGTCACTCTTGGGAATCCCTTCCCTCCCACCCTCCAGAGTTAGACAGAGGTCCTAAGGCATCTGAGGCATTTTGGGGGTGGTCCTCTGGTCTTGAGTCCCTGCTGTTGCTTGCTGACAGGCTCGGTGTTGAAAGGCATAGCCCCAATTGCAGGGCACCCCACTGGCCATTCTCCTCTGAGGTCCTGTCCCCTGAGTCCTTTGCTGACCTTGGGTGCTGTGAGAATTTGAACCTCTTTCTGTTCTCAGGGAAGTTTCTGCACCCATGTGCTTCTCTCTAAGCTCTGTTTTCTTTTCTTGGTAAGGTTTGGAAAGTTCTTTTTTTATTTTATTTTTATAGAAACAGAGATGAGGTCTCACTATATTGCTGAGGCTGGTCTGAAACTCCTGAGCTCAAGAGATTCTCCCACCTCGGCCTTTCAAAGTGCTGGGATTACAGGATGAGCCATCGCGCCTGGCCTGGAAAGTTCTTGACAAGTTCAGACAACTGCATTTGGCCCAACCTCCTGAGAAAAGGGAACATAAAGCCTTAATTCTATAGAAGAAAAAATGACTTAAAATAAGGAAAAGAAGGCTGGGCGTAGTGGCTCACGCCTGTAATCCAAGCACTTTGGAGGCCAAGGTGGGCAGATCACCTGAGGTCGGGAGTTCAAGACTAGCCTGACCAACATGGTGAAACCCCATCTTAAAAAAAAAAAGGAAAAGAAAAAAAATCCAAATTAATATTCCAAATAAATGATCCCACTCCTCAGGGAAACTTAGGCCCCCACTTGCTGCTCCCTGCCCCTCACTGAGCCCCCCACCTCCCCTGGCTGTGGCTCTCACTCTCTCAAGACAGGTCGTCATGGCTGGGCACGGTGGCTCAGGCCTGTAATTCTAGCATGTTGGGAGGCCAAGGCAGGCAGATCACATTGAGGCTAGGAGTTCGAGACCAGCCTGGCCAACATGGTGAAGCCCCATCTCTACTAAAAATACAAAAATTAGCCAGACATGCTGGTGGGTGCCTGTAATCTCAGCTACTCGTGAAGCTGAGGCAGGAGAATCACTTGAACCAGAGAGGTGTAGGTTGCAGTGAGCTGAGATCATGGCACTGCAACAGAGCAATACTCCATCTCAGGGGGAAAAAAAAAAAAGTCATCAACAGCCTTAGGCCCTGTGCCAGTGGCAGAGCTAATGAGATAGGACTTATCTTCCCCCAGCCCACAGGTCCAGGCATGAAGCCTGGGTGACGGGAGAGGAAATCCAACAGAAGGATTCTTTGTCTCTTCCCTGCCTCTCCTTGTTTCTAGCTTTCTGTCCCAATAGTTGTAACTCTTGCAAAGGAGAAAACAAAAATAATGACCTAAGGGGCAGCAAGAGATGCCCAGGTGATCACCAGGACATGGTTCTGTGCTCCAGAATCATGCAGGACACTCTGGCCATTCCCTTGCCTCCAAGCAGAAGCCCAGGCCGACAAATGAAGACAGCTGGGAATAGGCAGTTTCTTTTTCTTTCTCCTTTTCTTTCCTTTCCTTTCCTTTTTCTCTCCCCTCCCCTCTCCTCTCCTCTCCTCTCCTTCTATTCCCTCCCCTCCCCCCCCTCCTTTCCCCTCCCCTTTCCTCTCTTCAGCCAACTCTCACTCTGTCGACAGGCTGGAATGCAGTGGTGTGATCTCAGCTCACTGCAGCCTCCGCCTCCCAGGTTCAAGCAATTCTCTTGCCTCAGCCTCCTGAGTAGCTGACACTACAGGCATGTGCCACCATGCCCAGCTAATTTTTGTATTTTTTTTTGAGACGGAGTTTCGCTCGTTACCCAGGCTGGAGTGCAATGGCGCGATCTCGGCTCACCGCAACCTCCGCCTCCCAGATTCAGGCAATTCTCCTGCCTCAGCCTCCTGAGTAGCTGGGATTACAGGCACGCGCCACCATGCCCAGCTAATTTTTTGTATTTTTAGTAGAGACGGGGTTTCACCTTGTTGACCAGGATGGTCTCGATCTCTTGACCTCGTGATCCACCCGCCTCGGCCTCCCAAAGTGCTAGGATTACAGGCTTGAGCCACCGCACCCGGCCTAATTTTTGTGTTTTTAATAGAGATGGGGTTTCCTCATATTGGCCAGGCTGGTCTGGAACTGCTGACCTCAGATGATTCACCCACCTCAGCCTCCCAAAGTGCTGGGATTACAGGCGTGAGCCACCGCACCCAGTCATCTGTTTCTTTTTCTAACATCCACAGGACAGAAAAGTTCTCCCTCAAAGCTGACCACAGCCCTCTTGAGTAGTCTTTAGTTTTGGGCATTTTGTGCCACCCCGAACCCTGCTTCCCAAGCCAACCCCAGAGTTATGCCCTCCTACTCCCTTCACAGATGGACCCTGTCCAGAAAGCTGTCATCAGCCACACGTTTGGGGTCCCCTCCCCTCTGAAGAAGAAGCTCTTCATTTCCTGTAACATCTGTCACCTGAGGTTCAACTCAGCGGTGAGAAGTAGCAAAAGCAGGTCTGGGGAGGGGGCTGGGCAGGGAGAGGGCTGGAGGCTGGGCTGCCAGGGTCTTTCTGGGAGGAATACCAGTGGCGAAGGGGCTGTGGGCTGTATTTCCCATCCCTGGTTGCAGGAGAGGCACTCTTGGTCCTTTAACCATCGAATCTGTCCTCTCTCTAGATTCTTCTGCCCCTTCCCCTTCTGCCCAGCTCTAGCCCGGTAGGATTCCATTTTCTTCCGCCAGGCCTCTCTCCTGTGTTCTGGATCCTTCTGCAAGAGAGAAGACTGCCCTTCCTCCACTCTGGGTTCCAGGGGCCACCCCATCAGTTCCTGAGGCACCTGAGAGGATCATGCCCATTACCTTAAATAATAGCTCTCATGATACATCTGTGAGATAGCTAGAGGCAGTTTTTTTTTTTTTTTAAGACAAAGTCTCACTCTGTCACCCAGGTGGGAAGGCAGTGGTGCGTTCTTGGCTCACTGCAACCTCCACCTCCCAGGTTCAAGCGATTCTTGTGTCTCAGCCTCCTGAGTAGCTGGGATTACAGGTGTGTGCTACCACACCTGGCTAGTTTTGTTTGTTTGTTTGTTTGTTTTTGTTTTTTTTGGCAGACATCAGGTTTTACTATGTTGCTCAGACTGGTCTCAAACTCCTGGGTTCAAGTGATCTACCCGCCTCGGCCTCCCAAAATGCTGAGATTACAGATTTGAGCCACCAGGCCTGTCCTAGAGGCGCTAATATAATCCATGATTTTCAGATAAGGAAACTGAGCCTACAGAGGTTAAGTGGCTTGCCTAAGACCACATAACTGATGAGTAGCAAAGCCAGGATTTGAACCCAGGCCTGGCTGACCCCAAGGCCTGTGACTTTCTACTACATCCTACCCCAAGGTAGAGGAGGAACCTCATTCTGGCCTCCCAGGGAAGGTCTGCCTCCTGTCAGGCAATCTGGAGTTTTGGCTAGATGTCAGCAGAACTGCTGTAGTGTGGCATCCAGGGAGGGACCATGGGGGCCTGTCTTTCTTACATTTCAAGGAGGTGGGCCAGGGAGCAGCAAGTGAGGATCCTTGGAGGGAGGTCACTGACAGATCAGATTTGGGATTTCCCTTCGGGCCTTCTGGTTCCATGAGTCCTGCAAGAGATGGAGGAGAGGCCGGGTGAGGTGGCTCACGCCTGTAATCCCAGCACTTTTTTTTTTTTTTTTTTTTTTTTTTTTGAGACGGAGTTTCGCTCTTGTTACCCAGGCTGGAGTGCAATGGCGCGATCTCGGCTCATCGCAACCTCCGTCTCCTGGGTTCAGGCAATTCTCCTGCCTCAGCCTCCTGGGTAGCTGGGATTACAGGCACGCGCCACCATGCCCAGCTAATTTTTTGTATTTTTAGTAGAGACGGGGTTTCGCCATGTTGACCAGGATGGTCTCGATCTCTTGACCTCGTGATCCACCCGCCTCGGCCTCCCAAAGTGCTGGGATTACAGGCTTGAGCCACCGCGCCCGGCAATCCCAGCACTTTTTGAGGTGGTTGGAGGAGGCCGAGGTGGGCAGATCACTTGAGGTCAGGAGTTTGAGACCAGCCTGGACAACATAGTGAAACCCCATCTCTACTAAAATACAAAAAGGAAATTAGTCAGGTGTGGTGGCAGGTGCCTGTAATCCCAGCTATTCAGGAGGCTGAGGCAGGAGAATCCCTTGAACCTGGGAGGCAGAGGTTGCAGTGAGATGAGCCCTGCATCCCTTTGACCTGTCCCCCTGCTGGGCTCCAGTTCATGGATGGAGCATGTGGACTCAGCCAATGAATGGTGACCTCTTGCCCTCCCCTCCCCAGAACCAGGCTGAGGCACATTATAAAGGCCACAAACACGCCAGAAAACTCAAGGCTGTCGAGGCTGCCAAGAGCAAGCAGAGGCCACACACCCAGGCTCAGGATGGGACTGTGGTGTCCCCAGTCCCAACGCTGGCCAGTGGAGCCCCTGGAGAGCCACAGAGTAAAGGTCAGTCCTGAGCTCTTCTCTTCCTCTCGTCCCCACTTCAAATCTGATTTCCTACAGGAGGTCGGGAGATTTCTGCTTATTCGTTGTGCTTGTGTTGGAGTATTGCACACAGTCAAAGGCACACAGGTGAACCACTCAATGCATTTTCCCAAGCTGAACACACTCAGATCAGGAAGCAAGTTACCAGCACCCCAGAAACTTGTCTTGCACCTGCTCCTGGTCACTACCTTGAAGTATTCATTTCCAAGGGCTGCCTTCACAAATGACTACATTCGTGAAGTTAGGCATGGTGGGTCACACCGTGTGATGGTTAACACTTTGGGAGGCTGAGGCAGGAGGATTGCTTGAGGCCTGGAGTTTGAAACCAGTCTGGGCAACACAGTGTGACCCTGTCTCTACAAAAAATTTATTAGCCAGGTGTGATGATGCACACCCACAGTCCCAGCTACTCAGGAGGCTGAAGCAGAAGGACCCACTTAAGTCCAGGAGGTCGAGGCTGCAGTGGGCTATGGTCATGCCACTGCACTCTAGCCTAGGTGACAGAGCAAAACCTTGTCTCTAACCTAAAAAAAAAAAAAAAAGACTACAACCTGGGTGGCTGAAAACAACGGAAATGTATTTCTCACAGCTCTGGAGGCCAGAAGTCTGAAGCCAAGGCGTTGGCAGGGTTGGTTTCTTCTTGGGGCTTAGAGGGAGAAGGTGTCCCGTGCGTCTCTTCTGGCCTCTGGTGTTGTGGGCACTCCTTGGCTCTCCTTGGTGGGTAGATGCATCACTCCAATCTCCACCTCCATCTCCACACCACATTCTCCCTTGTGTGTCTCTGTGTCTTCACAAGCTCTTCTTGTAAGGGTACCAGTCACTAGATTAGTCCCACCCAAACCCAGCGTGACCTCGTCTTAACTAATTTTATCTGCAAAGACCCTGTTTCCAAATAAGGTCACATTCTGAGGTTCCAGATAGACATGAATTTTGGGGGAGATCTATTCAATTACAGCCCCTCTGATGGTAATTATGATCCTGAGTTTTCTTAGCATAGATCAATTTTACCTATTTTTGGT
The DNA here is from genome assembly GCF_030222135.1 of Aotus nancymaae. NCBI lineage: Eukaryota > Metazoa > Chordata > Mammalia > Primates > Aotidae > Aotus > Aotus nancymaae. Next base: position 24,727,738 of record NW_026988504.1, read on the forward strand.
GAATCATAGAGTAGGTAGGGTTTTGTATCTGTTTTGTTTTGTTTTGAGATGGAGTCTCACTCTGTCACCCAGGCTGGAGTGCAGTGGTATGATCTTGGTTCACTGCAGCCTCTGCCTCCCAGATTCAAGCTATTCTCCTGCCTCAGCCTCCCGAGTAGCTGGGACTACAGGAGCCCACCACTATGCCTGGCTAATTTTTGTATTTTTAGTAGAGATGGAATTTCACCATACTGGCCAGGCTGGTCTCAAACTCCTGACCTTGTGATCTGCCCGCCATGGCTCCAAAGTGTTGGAATTACAGGCATGAGCCACTGCATCCAGCCTATGCCACTATTTTTTAAAAATCTGCTCTCCTGTTGGTGGACATGTGGGTAGTTTCAGTTATATGCTATTATGAATAGTGTTCTGTGAACATTCTAGTACATCTTTTTGGTGATCTCTGCTTATTTAAGTAAGCAAATAATAGGAGGGCTGTGAGGGCTTTCGGAGACCACTGTGTCCAACTTTATGATTTCAGATGGGGAAACAGGCCCAAGTCTGCCCAGTGAGTTGGTAGAAAAGTGGGGCCTGGGCTGGGTGCAGTGGCTCACGTCTGTATTCCCAACACTTTGGGAGGGCGAGGCAGGTGGATCACGAGGTCAGGAACTGGAGACCAGCCTGTCCAACATGGTGAAACCCCGTCTCTACTAAAAATACAAAAATTAGCTGGGCATGGTGGCACTTACCTGTAATCTCAGCTACTCAGAAGGCTGAGGCAGGAGAATTGCTTAAACCCAAAAGGCGGAAGTTGCAGTGAGCTGAGATTGCGCCACTGCACTCCAGCCTGCGCAACACAGCGAGACTCTATCTCAAAAAAAAAAAAATGAGAAAAAGATAGCTGGGTGTGGTGGTGCATGTCTGTAATCCCAGCTACTTGGGAGGCTGAGGCAGGAGAATCGCTTGAACCTGGGAGGTGGAGGTTGCAGTGAGCCGAGATCGCGCCATTGCACTCCAGCCTGGGCAAGAGGGATATTCCATCTCAAAAAGAAAAGAAAAAGAAACGTGGGGCCTGGAATTCAGTGCTGGTCATCCGCCAGGGGCCCTCCAGGCCACCTCCATGGTCAGAGCTGAAGATCATGGTCTCCAGCGCCATCCTGGGCCTCATACTCCGCCCTGTGCCTTCCATCTCTGCAGCAGTTCCTGCAGTCCCGCCTCCACTCCAGCCACCACCGACTCCGGACCCTACATCCAGGGAACCAGCCCACTCAGACCTCTTGGATGCTGCCTCCTCTTCCTCTTCTTCCTCCTGCCCACCTTGCTCCCCAGAGCCTGGGAGAGAGGCACCAGGGCCTGAGCCAGCAGCAGCTGCCGTGGGAAGCAGCGTGAGTGGGGAAGGCAGGAGCGAGAAGGGGCGCCTATACTGCCCCACGTGTAAGGTGACGGTGAACTCGGCCTCCCAGCTTCAGGCTCACAACACAGGTCAGTGGTCCCTAGGAGCTGGAGCCCAGGGGAAAGGGTGGGGCAGAAGCTGAGCCTCATCAGATGTGGGCAGGCTTGAGTTCCTGGGTGCTTCGCTCAAGGGTTGGGTGTCAGAGGCGTTGTGCTCGCGTGTTATTGGGCGGGCATTTCTGGGTCCTCCCATTACTCCCTGGGGAGGGAGAATTGGGAAGAGAAGTGTGAGGCAGCAAGAACTGAATGAAGGTCGCTAAATCTCTGAAGAGTCACTCCACAGGAGACAGGAGACGTGTCCCTCTATCCTTAGATCACACCTAGAAGGAGGAGACTGAGATCAAAGCAAAGGGGAAACCAGCCAGTTATAGCCAGGAAGGCCTTCCATGGGAGGGGCTGGCATGGAAGGACAGAAGCTGGGAGGAGAAACCACGTGTGGCTGGAGGGTGATGTGTGCACAGAGCAGCCGTGAGCCTTACAGGGAGAGCTAAACTGAGTGAGTGTGGAGGGGGTCTCCGTGGCCCCTGTAACCCCTTTCTGCTGCTGAGACACTGCCTTCTTCCCTCTCCAGGAGCCAAGCACCGATGGATGGTGGAAGGTCAACGAGGGGCTCCCCGGAGGGGCCGGGGCCGCCCAATGTCCAGGGGAGGCACCGGACACAAGGCCAAGAGAGTGACAGGGGGCCGGGGGGGCCGGCAGGGGCCCAGCCCCGCTTTCCACTGTGCCCTCTGTCAGCTCCAGGTCAATTCAGAGACCCAACTCAAGCAGGTGGGAGAAGTGAGGCTGGGACTGGGGTTGGAGCCAGGGGAGGGGGCTGGGGGACAGGGCAGGAGAGGGAGGGATCCTGAAGAAAGAGGGCAGGTAGGGCAGAGCAGGGCGGGCTGGAGGAGCGAGGGCAGCAGGCCAGTGGGCCAATTGAGAGCAAAGGCCAAGACTCACCTCCCCTTCCCAGGGCCTACCCCAGGGTGAGGACCCAGTCTGTGTGCTTTGGATGTATGAGCTGTGGGTAGAGGAATGGGGAGAGGGTTGAGGATGATGGTCTTGGGGTCCTTGGGCTTTGAAATCTTGTTCCCAATCTGTCTGTCTGTCCATTAGCACATGAGCAGCAGGAGGCACAAAGACCGCCTGGCCGGGAAGCCCCCCAAGCCCTCCAGCCAGCACAGCAAGCTGCAGAAGCACGCAGCGCTGGCTGTGAGTATCCTCAAGGTATCTGTCTCCAGGCAACAGAGCTGGGACTGGGTCCGGAGGGGAGAGGGTGGGTTGGGAGGGCCAGATGGGGGCTGCGGTGGGGCAGGAAAGAGGCCCCCTTGCACTGAGGCTGCTGGGCCAGGAGGGAGCTGGGGCTGGGAATTGGGATCTACCCAGAGGAATTTCCGGGGAGGTGGGCTGGGGTAGTTCATCTTAGGGGCAAGAGCGAGGGGTGAGCGTGCATCCCCCAGAGACCATCTTTATCCCATAAATCCTCCCTTCTCCCATCCTGAGACTTTCCTCCCTCTGGACAGGAAGACAGGTGGTGGAGAAAGCCCTTTGGAATGAATGTTTGGGGGTGGGAAGGGAGGAGGATTTAGGTTTGGAACTCTAAAAGGCACGTTTTCTCTGCAGCAAAAAGCTTGAGGATGGGGCCCAGGGAGGGGATGGGTTTCTGCGGTGGAGACTGTCCATTCCTTTCTTTTCTGTGTAGTCTAAACTGGCCTTGCAGAAGCAACTCACCAAGACGCTGGCAGCCCGCTTCCTGCCCAGCCCTCTCCCCACTGCAGCCACTGCCATCTGCGCCCTGCCAGGGCCCCTGGCCCTCCGCCCTGCCCCTACAGCAGCCACTGCCCTCTTCCCGGCTCCTATCCTGGGCCCAGCTCTGTTTCGCACCCCAGCAGGAGCCGTCCGCCCTGCCACAGGACCTATTGTGCTTGCCCCTTATTAGCCCTCATGGGGAGGCCAGGGCTGATTTCCCAGTAGCCACTCCTTGTCGCCTCCTGTCCCAAGACACCTTGGTTTCCTACATGCCACAGGGACTGTGAACAGCTTCAACGGTCCTGCCTACTCCAGGAAGAGCTGGACTAGTTTTAAGGACAGCTGCCCTTCCAAGGACTGTCCCCACCCTCCTTTCCCAGGCCTTCTAGGCTTCCCTGCATATCCCACCCTGACAGATCCCAAAGATCTATGCAAATCTCAGCCCCAGCCACGCGGTGCTCTCTTTTTCCTCCACCCAAGACCTACACCAAGACCCACATGGCCAGACTCCAGGAATCTTAGCTTCTACAAGCCGTCCTCTCCTAGCCGAGGGACAAGTCTCTGACCTCTATTCCTAGGCTCTGGGGCTTCACTGGAGATAGGGATGGGGTCTCCAGCTGGAGCAGACTCAAGGCTATCAGGAAAAGTGACTGTGGGGGTATGGCAGAAGACCATGGAGGAGAAAGGGGGACCCAGAAGTCCCTCGATCAGCAGTGCTAAGGTGGGGCAGAGCCAAGGAGGTAGTGGGGTTGATTCTGAAGGCTTTGGGGGCTTCATATGCTCCGAAGGGATGGGACTAGGAGAGGAGGTGTTGTTCTGGTTGGGCCCAGGTGTCTTGTTTGTTTCAATCTTAGTCTTCCGGGCATTGATGGGCCCAGTCTTTTTTTGTTTTTTTAGTTTCATTCTGTCACCCAGGCTGGAGTACAGTGGTGCAATCTGGCTCACTGCAGCCTCTGCCTCCTGAGTTCAAGTGATACTCATGGATAGGCCCAGTCTTAATACTTAGGGAATAATTCATCCCTCGGAGGCTCTCCCTTCGTAGCCTTTCTCTGACTTCATGAACCCCAGCTCTTGGAGGGCAGGGGTGGGTCTCCCTCAGACTGTGGACTCAGCTAACACCGAATCCCTCCAGGGCTCCCATAGGAAGAGCTTTCCCCTATAGCATCCCACTCCAAACTGGTCCCAGCACTAAATTCAGCTTTCCCTTCTCCCATCCAGCCCCTGCCCCTGTGAAGCTGAGTGTTGGGAAACAGTCTGACATGCACTTGCAAGACGCATTTTCATGCTGTCAATGTCAATGTCACAAACTCCCTTTCACCCTAGTACTGCCCCCTCCCCACCCCACATCATGGGACCTTGCCAGTATCCCCCTGTATCTTTTTTTTTTTTTAAAAGACATTTCCGATGGGAGAACCAGAAAAAGGGGGGGAGGGAAACTTTTTGATAACAATTGTGGTTTTATTGTGTCCAATGAATGCATCAATAAATGAACTTGAAGCCCAAACCTGTGCATGTCCTAATTCCACTCACCCAGCCCTGGGCACCTGCCCGTCACCTCTGGCTTTGAGAAGGGCGTGTATGGGTGGTTGCCTGGCTGCAGTGTCTCACCTAGGCTAGGCGTGCACCTTAGACGCACAAAGCAGGCACAGGAAGTGTGGGTAATAAGCTCACTTTGTAGCCCGCTGGGTGTGTGCCCACCCTCCTGAGCCCCGAAAGAGGACCTGTTGGCTCCTGAGAGGCTACTACGGTTTGCCTTGTTCTATGCAGGCATCTGAGGTAAGAAGGAGGGGCCAGAGGAGCACCTTGTCCAGCCTTCACCATGGCAGCAGGCATATAAATATAAATACAGGTAAGTTATAAATAGAAGTCCAGCTCTGAGCTGAAAACCACAGGCAGGATGAACAGCAGCCTCCAAGGGTGAGGCTGGCGGGCTGGGCACGGAGCAGCTGCTCTGGCGATTGACAGCAGGTAGTGCACTCTTGCCCCCTGGTGGCTGGAGGGAGCGGCAGATCCCAGCCTCCAGGGCTGGTCGGCATAGCACCTTCAAGAGGGAGAAGCCATTGGCTTTACAAAATCAGAGAACTGGAAAGGATCTAGGAGATCATCTAAGCAACTCTGGTCATCTTACAGATGAGAAAACTGACGCCCAGAGAAGAGGAAGGTTTTTGCTGGGTCAGAGTTGGCTGGCCACTCATAGCCCAGTGATCATTCTATTCCACCTCAACTAATGAGGCCCATCTGCTCCCTGAGCAGGAAGAGGAAGTGAAACCATTGGTGGGGGTGGAGAATTTTTTTTTTTGAGATGGCGTCTTGCTCTGTTGCCCAGGCTGGATGGAGTGCAGTGGCATGATCTCAGCTCACTGCAGCCTCTGCCTTCTGAGTTCAAGCGATCCTCCTGCCTCAGCCTCCTGAGTAGCTGGGATTACAGGCATGTGCCACCATGCCCAGCTAACTTTTGTATTTTTGGCAAAGATGGGGTTTCACAATGTTGGCCAGGCTGGTCTTGAATTCCTGACCTCAAGTGATCCACCCGCCTCGGCCTCCCAAAGTGCTGGAATTACAGGGGTGAGCCACTGAGCCCAGCAGGGGTCGAGGATTTAAAACAGAAAACTACACTCCCAGGAGTCTAGCTTCTTCCAGCCAAGAAAAGGACAGGAGAAATGTCAGGGTGAGGAATGAGGAGACACCCCTAATGCCAGTGTAGGAGCACATGTGTGCATAACTAAATGCATACATGCAATACCTGGACACCCTTTCTCTGGAGTCCAGGCTGGTGCCGTAAGTGTTTGTGTGTTGCTGACAGGAAGCCCAGGGGGTGGGACCCCTATAACAGGAACCAGACCCAAGAAGGGGCACTGCTGCGTGGTGACTCTGCTTCCTGTCTGGGGCAACTGGAAGGGACGGTGATCCACAACTGCTCCAGGTGACAGTGGAGCAGATCTGATAAAAGCCGGGGTGGGGAGTAGGCTAGGAGGGCTGAGGGAAGGGATGTCAATCAAGAGTATTTGTACTTCACAGAGGTGAGGGGGAGCAAAGTGGCTGGGGCCTGGCCTAGTGGGGAGCTCCCTGGCTGACTGGGAAGGTCAGCTTGCCCTCCACTTTGCTCTCAACCCATCTACCAGAGCCCCAGATGCTGAAATGGGGCTGGGAGTGTGAAGGAGGAATGGCAGCTCTTCACCCATCCAAGGAGCCGCTGCCCTTGTTCTTACGGCTGAGGGGGAAGGCAGACTTGCTCTGGGGTTGGGTCATCTTGCTGGCCAGGTAGACGAAAGGCTCCAGGAGGGAGCGCCGGTCTGCCACTGACACCTCCCACAGCTTCACCTTCTCTGACTTGGCCCAATGCTGAGCCACGTCTGGGTCTACACGCCGCTGCTCCTGTAGGTCACACTTGTTGCCAAGGACCACGATGGTGACCTGGGGAAGAGGGACAGAGCATAGGCCCGTGAATGTACCATGGACCCAGGAATGGACATGGGGGCTGGCAACCACCTAGAAGTTCTGTGAGAGGATTCTCAACAGCTGATGTCTTATCTCTATGCTTGAAACCACTCACTGAGCGGAAGGAGATGGTTGCTTTTCCTTCTCTTTCCTCTGTTCAAATTCTGGCCTCCATCTAGCCCTCCTTTTAGGAGTTCTATCACCAGCTCTGTATTGGCCATACATGCTCATTACTAGCAGTCAGTTTCTGGCTCAAAAATTGGCGAGGAGGGCCAGGCGCAGTGGCTCACGCCTATAATCCCAGCACTTTGGGAGGCCGAGGCGGGTGGATCACAAGGTCAAGAGATCGAGACCATACTAGTCAACATGGTGAAACCCCGTCTCTACTAAAAATACAAAAAAATTACCTGGGGGTGGTGGCACACGCCTGTAGTCCCAGCTACTTGGGAGGCTGAGGCAGGAGAATTGCCTGAACCCAGGAGGCGGAGGCTGCGGTGAGCCGAGATCGTGCCATTGCACTCCAGCCTGGGTAACAAGAGCGAAACTCCGTCTCAAAAAAAAAAAAAAAATTGGCGAGGAAACACTCCCAGAATCCTGCAGCTTAGAGGGGGATTTTGGAGAACAGAAGGGCCTTTGTGGTCAGGTGGGGTGGCTCACACCTATAATCCCAACACTTTGGGAAGCTGAGGCAAATGGACTGCTTGAGTCCAGGAGTTTGAGAACAGCCTGGGCAACATGACGAAACCCCGTCTCTAATAAAAATACAAAAATTAGCTAGGTGTGGTGGTGTGCACCTGTAGTCCTAGCTACTTCAGGGGGCTGAGGCAGGAGGACCACCTAAGCCTTGGGAGGTTGAGGTTGCAGTGAGCTGTGATCATGCCACTGCACTCCAACCTGGGTGGCAGAGTGAGACCCTGTCTCAAAAAAAAAGTGCCTTCATAGCTAAAAGCATGGAACCATCAGGAAGAACAACTAATGGGGGCTTCATACATGAGGTCAGAGACTCCTTAAGCCACAGAGGCCTCTTTGGTTGAGCAGATTCAACATGTAGCCACCCCTGAGGGTGAAGGTACCCTCAGTGGCCTCCACCCCACCTCTAGCTCCTAACTCACCTTCTGGCAAATGAGTGAAGAATGGAGCCATGCCAGGCTTCCCAAACCAGCCCACCGCCCACACTGTCTCGCCACTGAGGCTCCCACCAGGAGCTTATGCCACACACCTCCTTCTTGTCCTTGGATTTGTCAATCTCCTTCTTGAGCAGCTCTACGCGCTGAAAGGACTCTCTGCTATCTGTGCTGTACACCAGGACGTAGCCATCAGTGCAGGAGAAGCAGTGTCGGGGCAGTTCAGCCCCGTCTCGGAGCCCCCGGGTGTCGTAGAAACGCACCTGCTCTCGCACCCCTCGGTCTGTCTCAATGGAACCTACGTAGATGTCCTCCTGCGTCTCAATCATCTCCGAACCTGGTATAAAATGAGAAAACTGTCTGAAGTGGAGAGGGAGGTGGGAAATGTGAGTGATGAGAACATCTTAAGACTGACCAGACAGGGAGAGAAAGGAGCGTGGGGGTGCTGAGGAGGCCAGAGAATGGACAGCCTGGGGAACGGACATTAATTTCATGCTAATTTCATACTAAGCACAAGTGTGGCATGAGAGCTTCTCCTTCCTATCTCAGACATTGGGTTTTTTTCCCTCCAGATATGCTCAGTGTTGTAGACTTACTTTTGGGGGTTACAATATAAGTTTTACTCTTCCAGGTGCAAAAACCACCAGGAGCAGCTTTTTGCCTGTGTGTGTTGTGATCGAGTGCTATTCCTTATTCTTCAACTTCTTCCACTGTCCCTCCCCCTCCAACAACACTCACCCACTACATGGTTCCCATACAGCAGCTGCTCTAGGATTGAAGTTTTGCCCACAGACGCCTGGCCACACACGACCACCTTGCAGCTCTTCCCCATGCTTAGCTTTCAACCTTGAGGAACAGAAGCACAATGGTGAGGTAAGGAAAGACAGCATCAACACAGAGGGCAGTTACTAGCTGATGTTTTCTGGTAGACAAAAACAAAAAACAAACAGAAGGCAGAACTTCCATAACTGAGAGCCCAAATTCTAAACTGAATGGTAGTTTCAGGGTTTCAGCACCATCCCAATGCTAGTCAGAAGAAACCAACGTCTCTATGTCCACTACTGGATGGCAAGCTGTTATTCTGTCTTTGTTATCCCCCGTACACAGGCAGTATCTGGCACAGGGCAGGTGCTTGGAAACGCTGCCATAAAGGGAGAGGAGAGTCACTGGCCACTGGCCAGGTTCCCTTCTGTGCACAAGTTGTAAAGAGGACCAATTAGTGAAGGGAGCTCAGCCCACCTTCCTCTCCATTTTTTTTTTTTTTTTTTTTTTTTTAAAGACAGGGTTTCACCATGTTGGTCAGGCTGGTCATGAACTCCCAACCTCAGGTGATCTGCCCGCCTTGGCCTCCAAAGTGCTTGGATTACAGGCGTGACCCACCATGCCTGGCCCCAGCTTCCTCTCTTTAACCATGACCCCATGGAGAAATAAGCAGAAATAGTATTTTGTGTGGCTGTCTGAAGCCATCTGCTCCCCGGAGGGGGTGGAGAGTGAGCAAATAAAAAAGATAATCTAGGGCCAGGCACACTGGCTTGTACCTGTAATCTCAGCACTTTGGGAGGCCAAGGCGGGTGGATCACAAGTTCGAGACCAGCCTGGCCAACATAGTGAAATCTCATCTCTACTAAAAATACAAAAAATTAGCAAGGCGTGGTGGCAAGCGCCTGTAGTCCCAGCTACTTGGGAGGCTGAGGCAGGAGAACTGATTGAACCCAGGAGGCAGAGGTTGCAGTGAGCCGAGATTGCACCACTGCATTCCAGCCTGGGTGACAGAGTGAGACTCCATCTCAAAAGAAAAAAAAAGATAATCTGCTTTCCTGTACGACTCATCTGGACAACAATCAATTCCCTCTAAACCCTAGTCAAGTCTAAGACTAAGATGAACATCAGACAAGACAGAAAAGAGTGAAAAAAAACTAAGGAAAAAAAGGCTTCAGAAAGGAGATACTTTTTGCTGCTCTTGGACGGATAGACCCAGAAGAGAAAGCTCACACACAGAAACCCTAAGAGGTCCCAGACAGATACCTCCCCGAAGGCAAACTTCCAAACACAAGCCCCCGCAACAACTCCAAAGATCCCCCCAGAGAGCAGAGATAGATCACTCCCAAAGACGGTCCCAAACAGAAACCTCTCCAGGGGAAGCTCCTGACACAGACTCCCCTCTCCATATAGTGAGCCCCACAATAAAAGACACCACAAGAGTGGGCCAGAGGGACCGTCACCACAGATTTTCCCACGGGGGAGCCCCCGGAGGGAATGAGAGGCAGAGACCAGCCAGCAAAAGCGGCCCGGAGGCGGAGGCCAATCCCAGCGCCCGACGAGCCTCGCCTCCCAGGTCCCTACCTCCTGGGGCCCCCGCAGCACCAGCCGGACCCTCGGAGCGCGCGGGGACCAGACGAGGGACAGCCCCGCCGCAAAGGCTCCAGTCTTCCTCCCGGGCGGTGTAGGCTCCGCCCCCGCCGCCTGCCCGCCCCGCCAGCTTCCGTCAGGCAAGACGAATTCCGGCAGCGAAGAGCCGGCGCGGACCGCGCAGCTCCCCCAGAGACCGGCGGGGGAATGACGGCCAGGACCTGGTCTGGGTGTGCGCGGGAGCCCAAGGTTCTAGGCTCACTGGACGTGGGCCGATGTTCTGGTGTCTCTGAGACCCGAATATTCTCTCTCTAAAGGCGATCAGAGTACGGTTACTCTTTGTTTACTCAACCACTTATTCGTCAAATGTTTTCTGAGCATCTTCTCTGTCTGTGCCAGGTACAGGGCCATATACTGAGAGAAGGTGGACAAGTTAGACGTGGTGGCTGCCCATCAGAACTCACGGTCTAGAGAAGCTAGATGTCTATCCAACAATTACTGAGATGCTATGGGGCACAGCAAAGGGGCATTTAACTTTGGGTCAGCGGACATTGAAGGGCTTGGGGGAAAGGGTATTCTAGGGTGGAGGAAACATGGCTACAGTCATGGAATTTTCCGGAACTATGATGACTTGGGTTCATTATTGGTGATAGGAAGGACCTAAATAAATATAGGTACTCAAGTCATTTAAAAAAATAAGCAGATAATCAAAGGCCTTGTGTGGCAGGCCAAAGAGATCAAATTGATGGTCATGGAAAGCCACTGCCAATGAAGTGACATCATCACTCCCTGAGGAAGATCACTCTGGCAGAAGAGGGAAGACTGGACAGAGATGAAACTAAGGACTGATTAGGAGACTACTGCTGTATTCCAAGTTTTTTGTTTTTTTGTTTTGTTTTGCTTTTGCTGTTGTTTTGTTGTTGTCACTTTTTTTTTTTTTTTTGAGACAAGGTCTTGCTCTTTTCTCCATGCTGGAGTACATTGGTGTGATATAGCTTACTGCAGCCTCAAACTCCTGGGCTCAAGTGATCCTCCTGCCTCAGCCTCCAAAGTAGCTGGGACTACACATGCCACCACACCCAGCCTATTCCAAGATTTAAAAAAATGATGATAGCCTGAATCAGGATGGAAATGTGGAGACAGATTTGGGAAATATTTGGTAGGAGAATCAACAGAACTTGGCAACACATTGGAAGCCAAGAGTCAGACAGAGGTAGGAGTTCATGATATCTTCCATCCTTCTCATATGGTGGCCAAGTGAGTGGGTTTAATCCATTTAACAAGATACGAAATTCAGGAAAGATAATAATTACATACAGCATTTGTTTTTTCTGTTGTTGAGGTGTGGGTAGAGAATGAAAAGTTCAACTTAAATATGGTAAGCCTTGGGGATTTGTGAAACATACAAGAGATATCCAGTAGACAGTTGGATATATAGCTATGGAACCTGAAGAAAGGTTTAGGTTGGAGATATGAAGGGTTGAGATCATCAACAGATGGAATTAAAGCTGTGGGAATAAATGAGTTGCCTTAGATAGAACATAAAGTGGGAAGATGGCGAGATAGGTTGGCTAGCATTAGACTGAACTTTGAGCCACTGGCAGGCAGGGCAGGTGGTCTGTGAGTCTTGTGCCCTCCCAACCTAGCAGAGTAGGCATTTTGGAAAGGGATATTGAGTGACTGGCTAAACGAATGACCCCTCCTTTCCAACCTAGTGAGCTTGTCCCATCCCTCCCTACTCAGTGGTCGCTGTGGTCTGGATTGAGAACTCATAGGGTACAAGGACACAGCTCCCTCCCCACTGGGATAGGCAGGGTAGGCGCATTGGCACATGCTGTTTTCCTGGAGGAAAACAGGTAAACCCTTTTAAAATTCCTTTGCCCTCTTTTTATTTTAGTTACTCTTAGCTTTATGTTGTAAAACTACTCCTCATACTCCTCCAATTTGACCCCAGAAAGCTCCAATTTAATTCAGCTCCACAAATAGAGGTTTGGGTGAGGGAATAACAACAAAGACAATTAAACTGTGCTCTTGTCCCCTATGAGTTCTCAATCCAGACCGCATTCGGCAAGACGAGCGTGATGAAAGTTTATATGAGAGGTGGGAGTACTGGGGACACAAGAAGCGGGGACCTCACCCCGCGAGCTTCCTTATAAACTCCAGGGCAGGGTCTGGGGCGCCATGTGTCAGCTTTCCTAGGCTTAATGCTGAGATGGCACTCCCAGGTGGCTGACATGAAAGCAGCCTCGTAAAAGGGTCAGCATCATTAGGGTGATGAACCAGCTGGTGTTTGGCGATCCGGAGTGGATGAAAGGCGCAGGGTGAAGACGCCCTGCGTTCCCCTGGCTTGGTTGGGCAGGGCTTCCAGAGAACGATGAAAGCTCGGGGAACTGGACTCAAAGTGTCTCTTGCCTTTCCCGGGAAGAAGCCGTGGACAACACTCCAAGGTCGGAAAGGTAGCAGTGGGGACTCTTTCCTTCCAGAGTCCTGGGTCACCTGGTCCCCACCCAACTCAGACTTCCTGGAGCCTTTCAGGGGACTCTCTAGGATTGGAAGTTGCTATGGCAACGAGGCTCTTGGAATACTGAAAACAGCCAAGCCCTAGAGAGGCTACCACCTGTACACCCCTCTTCCCACCCACGGGTAAAGTGGCGCCGCCTACGCAAAGGAAAAGTCCCTGGGCTCCCGCCCCGGTCCGGAGACCACCGTGGACATCCGGGGGCGGGAGGCCACTCTGGCCCCAAACGGAGCCTCTCGCTGGTAGACTAGCACGAGGTAGCCCTTCTGGGCGCAGCGCCGCTGAGCTGCTCTATGCTCCGACCGGAAGTGCTCTTCACCGCCTGCCTCCCACCCAGCTCTCTGGTCCCGGCGGTAAGATGGCGGCTGCCGCGGAGTGCGATGTGGTAATGGCGGCGACTGAGCCAGAGCTGTTGGACGACGAAGAGGCGAAGAGGTAACCGGGTAGCAGGGTAGTAGAGGGGGCGAACTGCAGCTCCGTGGCTCAGGAAAACCCAGTTCCTGCCGTGATGCAGCCCCCAGCTGTTGAGGCGATGCCCCGCCCTCCGCAAACACCCCCCACAACCTGAGATCAAGGCCGGATGGACCCCCTGAAGGGGCGCTCTTGGGGGTCGGCCTTCCTCTCCTGCTTCCGCCTGGCGAAGGACCTGAGACATGGCCTAGTTCTCCAGCTGAGAGGACGATCGTCCTTATAGGAGAGGCCGGGTCTCCGAGGGCAATTTAAGAGGTCTGATGCGAGGTGGGGGAGGCGGCGCGGCGTCGATGACGACTTCCTTACATCGCCCCCGACCCCCGCCTTTCTCTTGTTAACTTCTGTGCATTGTTGCCTGTCTGCACTTTCCGTCTCCAAAACCTTTGCTTTCCTCACCCCGTTTTCCCTAGTAATTGTACCCCAGCGATCACTAGTCTACGGTTCGAGGTGAGTGTGTCTCCATAATTGACCTGATTGCCCCCTGGTTATCCCAGAAGTCAAAGATGATGAAGAAAAAAGGAAGAGCGAGGGGGTTATCTGGTGTTCTACACGTGAGACTCCTCTTCCCCTATCCTTCCTTATCCTTCCCAGCACTGTTCTTTCTTAAGCAGCAAGCTAGAGGGCAGCTGCTTGGGCGCTGTTGGCACTCTGAAGCAGCCGCAGTGGCTCGAGATTGCCAGTCGGACTAGCCAAGGGAGCTGCTGAGTGAGTGGTTTTCGAGAACACTCTAGATTCTGGCAACAGTTAAGCCAGATTATTGGAAGTGGGGTTGGAACAGAGTTGTGGGTAGTCATACTTGTTCTAATCCTAAAACAGAATTGACAAAAAGGTTCTAGAAGTTTGGAGCCCTTTTCTCATCAGCTGCAGGTTAATCTGCTGCTTTTGTTCAAGATGACTACAGTGCCCTCAGTCTCCTTCCCACATACTTTATATCTTTCATACCAAGCCCGTTATGTCTTCAGGCTGCGTAATTTGAGGTGGTGGTGTAGAATTAGTTCATGAGATCTGAAATCAGTATTCTGAAGTTTTTACTATCTGATTAAGTTAAAAATATAAGAGATACTCAGGTGCAGTGAATCAAGCTTGAGGAATAGTTAACAAGCTGTTATCACAGCCAATGGCTCCCATCTTTGGGGAGCTGAGAGGTCTGACAAAGTGTAATAGGCCCCTGAGATATCAGAGAAGCCAGGAAACCAGAGTCTAGTCTCTGTTCTTAATTTTGAGTTTTCATGTTGTTCCTACTTCTTTCTAGATATTTCAAGTTGAAGCATCATCAATCCTTATACATCATTAAAGAGTTGCAAAATGGGAGACAAAACTCTGCCCAGCGAAGACAGAGCCTAAATTAATTGTAGAGATTTACTTGTATTTGGAAAGAGTTCAGTGGTTCTTTATATTATAAATGGGGACTTGGCCATAGATAACTTTAAAAACTCATTGTGCTCACTGTAAATCTCTGATGCAGAGTGTCCCTATTTTGGACTTGATTTCAAAGCCTCCTATCTAAAGCAAATAAATTTCTTCAATCACAGCCTGAGAGGATATTCTATCATAAAATTGGAGTAAATGAACCTGAAGACATATTATATAAAATAGGTTATGCTATAATGTGACCACATCACACAAAACATAGTATTTGGTAGCAGTACAATAAAATAAGTAAGGTAAACTACCTTATTACTTAAGGTAGTTTAATAACTACCTTATTTCATGGAATTTAAGATGTCATTAGGCCAGGCACGGTAGTTCACACCTGTAATTCCAGCACTTTGGGAGGCCGAGGCGGTGGGTCACCTGAGGTCAAGAGTTTGAGACTAGCGTGGCCAACATGGCAAAACCCTGTCTCTACTAAGAATACAAAAATTAGCTGGGTGTAGTGGTGTGCTCCTTTAATTCCAGTTACACCAGAGGCTGAGGCAAGAAAATTGCTTAAACTCTGGAGGTAGAGGATACAGTGAACCAAGATCACGCCATTGCACTCCCACGTGGGTAACAGAATGAGATTCCATCTCACATCATTTATTGCAGAATGCAAATTATTTTATCTGTCACTAAGAAAATATAACTGTAAATTAAACTATGACCACATGCATTGTTCCTGTAGTTCAAATAGTGAGAGAAAAAAAATTTTTTTAATTGAGAAAAGCCTGGGCCTGGTGGCTCACACCTGTAATCCCAGCACTTTGGGAGGCTGAGGCGAGTAGATCACCTGAGGTCAGGCGTTTGAGACCAGCCTGACTAATATGGTGAAACTCCATCTCTACTAAAGATACAAAAATTAGCTGGGTGTGGTGGTGCACGCCTGAGTGGAGATCATTGCACTCCATCCTGGGCAACAAGAGCAAAACTCCATCCTCCATCTCAAAGAAAAATTTAAAAAAAGAAAAAAAAAAATGCATTCTTATCAGACTTTTATATTTCTCATATATAGCACTCTTTTTGACATAAACATTTATTATATGTCACTTCTGTGCACAAATCAAAAGGAAAATAAATGAAATAAAATCAGTTTAACTTTTTTCCATATCAGACATCCTTAGAAGAATAAACATTAGGGGCTGGGCACAGTGGCTCACGCCTGTAATCCCAGCACTTTGGGAGGCCAGGGCAGGTGGATCACTTGAGATCAGGAGTTCTAGACCAGTCTTACCAACATGGTGAAACCCCGTCTCTACTATAAATGTAAAAATTAGCCGGACATAGTGGTGCACGCCTGTAATCCCAGCTACTCAGGAGGCTGAGGCAGGAGAATCGCCTGAACCCAGGAGGTGGAGGTTGCAGTGAGCCAAGATTGTGCCATTGCACTCCATCCTGAGCAACAAGAGCAAAATTCTGTCTTGAGAAAAAGAATAAAAGTAAACATTAGGCTCTGTTAGTATGAAAAAGCCTTGTTTATATGTGATTTTCCAGTGCTGAAAATAGAGTAGAGATTTAGAAGCTTTGGAGGGAGGTGGTTTTATGTTTTTCATGTTTCCTGGATTCCTTATAGCAGAGGGCAGTGATAGGAACATCCCTTACAAATGCCCTTTTACTATCTGGCTTGGTTAGAGTTCTTTGGCCAAGTTCCTGCCTGTCTCGTTACAGTCCTACTACCAGTTCATTTAGGGATACAAGAGGTAATGGGTCTCTTGGGTTGTTTTTGTGAGGTTCAGCAAGAAGTCCTTCCTTCCTTATATCTTGGCTTAAAATATGTCCTGCTGCTGCTAAATTGTCACAGTCCCACTGGGGGCAAAATGAGAGGAGCTTTTAAGACGTTGGACTTCACAATTGCAGCATTTTAAATGGCTACATGTTTTAGTTCCTTAGCTTTAGTGTCTCTAGAGAGAAAAGAAATGGATTTCAATTTTTTGTGTATAACACTGACAAAGTTCTGTTTCCCTTATAACAGCCAAGAAGCTAAAATAAGGCTAGGCATAGTGGCTCATGCCTATAATCCTAACACTTTGTGAGGCCAAGGTGAGAGGATTGCTTGAGCCCAGAAGTTTGAGACTAGCCTGGGCAACATAGTGAGACTAAGTCTCTACAAAAACATTTAAGGCTGGGTGGGGTGGCTCACTCCTGTAATTCCAGCACTTTGGGAGGCTGAGGCCAGTGGATTGCTTGAGGTCAGGAGTTCAAGACCAACCTGGGCAGCATGGTGAAACCCCATCTTTGTTTAAAAAAATACAAAAATTAGCTGAGTGTGGTGGTGTATACCTGTATGCCCTGCTGCTTGGGAGGCTGAGTTAGGAAGGTCGAGGCTACAGTGAGCTGTGATCATACTACTGCACTCCATCCTAGGTGATAGAGTGAAACCCTGTCTCAAAAAAACAAAAAAGATTGGGGCTAAAATAAAAGACATGTAGTTGGTACTCCAAAATAGATCAGGATTCTATTCATGAAGAGTAATTCTCTTTGCTTACCAGAACAGGCAAAGCTATTTATGAGCCAGAGGGTTAAACTTCAGATGTTTCACATTTCGACTAACTTAAGGCTTTATGTTTTCCTGGGAAGTTGCTGGACTGCTTTACCTAATATGGGAATACCTGGGTTTTTTTTTTTTTTTAATTGTACTTTAGGTTCTGTGGTACATGTGCAGCTCACACAGGATTGTTGCAGCGGTACATAGGGAATACCTGTCTTGAGTAAAGGATCTCTTATCATATGTCCTGGGCTGGGAAACGGCTTGGTCTCTATAGGGAGACTTGAGGGATTTCAAATGGTTGAGTTTTTTTGTTTTTTGAGATGGAGTCTGGCTCTGTTGCCCAGGCTGGAGTGCAGTGGTGTGATAACGGTTCATTGCAACCTCCATCTCCCAGGTTCAGGCAGTTCTCCTGCCTCAGCCTCCTGAGTAGCTGGGACTACAGTTGCATGCCACCGTGCCCAGCTAATTTTTTGTGTTTTTAGTAGAGACGGGGTTTCATTGTGTTATCCAGGATGGTCTTGATCTCCTGACTTTGTGATCCACTTGCCTCAGCCTCTCAAAGTGCTAGGATTACAGGCGTGAGCCTCCGCGCCCAGCCTCAAATTGTTTTTCAAAGAGAAAACACTTCTTTGTCTCAGCATATACCTAGTGTGACCGGACAACAAGATCTAAAAGAATCAAGGGATCCATAGACTTAAGACTCAGGACATCCTTACCTGATTCCTTGAGCTGATAAGCTTAACTTCTCTGTATCTGTTTTCTTGATGGGCACAAATAAGAGCAATTATTATTAGGCCCTTACTACCTAAGTATTGTAAACCCTTTGTAGATTAGGATTTTGCCTTTTATTTCTCTATTCACATTGTTAATGGGAACAACTGAACTCTGAATTCGTATCCCAGGGTCTGCTGTAGTTGCTATTCGTTTCCTGCAGCTTTGCTTGGTGTTTTTGAGTTTGTGGCCTTACTTAACTGAAGAGCTTGTGGGCACTCCTCCCCACTTTCTTTACCCCGTTTTAGATTCTTAGGAACGTCCTTCTAATATTCCTCTTGAAGTTTCAGAGCAAACAGCTAGACATTTTAGTAAGCCTGCAAACTGAGTGGGAATTTATCTTTGAACTTGAACCTAAATCAGTGAGAAACACTTTTTTTCATTTTGCTATGCACTAAATGTAGTCAGAAGTGAAGAAATGGGAGATGGGAGGAGAAATGAGTTATGGTTAAGGAAGGGATAAACCTAGGAATACAGAATTCTGAATACCGGCAAATTAATTGAACTCTGATACTAACAAATGGCAAAGTAGAAAATCATAATTGGAGCAGAGGTAGAGTATAGAGAAGGCTTCTCTGTTATTGCTTTAGTTCAGATTCACATATTAACCAGTGCCAGAGAAACAGGAATTTTGAGAAAATATTGGGCCAAGTGAGTGGCAGTTGCTCTAGCCTCTGGTCCATTCCCAACGACCAGAACTCTGATTGGCTGAAAGCCCAGCCTTATTGTAATTCCAGCCAATCAGGGATTAGTTTAGTCATTGAAGCTAGTATTTTAAAGGTTTTGAAAAGCTGAGTACTGGGCACTTGCTTTTTCCTTCTTTCTCCAGGACTTTAGAAGATTGGAGAACAATGGTCAGCAGCTGCCCAGTTGCCTTGTGGCCTGATGCAAAGTCCCTCTGAGAGCCCGTTTCTCCCTTACTCCACTAGTCTTTGGTCCCCTTTCTCCAGCGCTGAGTGATGTGGAAGTTACTTAGTGGTCGTTCCAGGTATTCTTTTAAATTTTCAGAAGTAAGAACAAAATTCAAAGTGTAGTTATCTCAGTAGGCTATTCATTTTATTGGAGTGACACTGTTTTTTTCTTCTCCAGTCCAGATCAAAATGGTAGTTCGAATGTTTTACCCTCACCATTGGTAAGAATATGAGTGGGTGAGGCTTTTGAGAATGGCAATAGGAGGAATATATGACTATCAGGGTCTTATTCTGAGACCTGAAATTCTGTTGGCCTGCTACTTACAATTTGTGTGGGGAGGCCAAATTGTCAGATAAGCAGTGTTAACCATCTCTTCTGATTTTAATATTACTTTTGGAGAGAGTGTGAGGGGCAAGCAGAACCCTCTCTTGTTTTTGGAGTTTCTGTCCTGAGAGTTCTTCCTTGGATAGTTTGCTCTGAGACAGTTCATCACCTGTCGAACTAAGGAACCAAGACAACTTTGAAAAGTAAAATACCAGTTGACAATCCAGGTTCCTCCTCACTTTAGTTCCCATCTCCACCCCACCTCACCCCACCACAAAAAACTCAGGAAGCAGCCTTTTTCTTAATTGTAGTTCCTCAGTTTTATATTTTTCATGGGTGCTGGTGTCCCTATAGTGGGAGATGTCACAGAATGGGGAACCAAGGGATTGAAAATGGTGGGTTTGGGGATATGTTGTGAAAACAAGCCTCTGGCTAACGCTGAAAAGCTGGTGACTTGTATCTTCAGAATGGTTTCAGAGAAGCATGTTTTCTAACGTAGCTTTATTGTTGGGTCTCCTCTCCCCAGGGATAAGTGAAGGAGAGGTAGATCCCATAGATTGTGACACTTCTCATTTAAGGACCTAAAATAAATTTAAAACTCACAATTGGGAGAAGTATTTTCAAGTTAATATCTTTCTGTCTGCAGTGATAGGATTTGTGTCAGGATTGAATTGGTTGCTTGCTATTTCTTCCCTACTGAACAAGGCATAGCCAGCTGTAGCTTACTGCCTGCTGTCCTTCTCTGCCTGAACAGTAGGGAGTGCTGCTGCTTTTGTAGACAGTCTGTGACTCCTCTTGGTGCATTTTGGGTCCCTTCTGACTACACATGTTGAGGCTTCCCCTTGAATGTCCACCCAGAGAACAATTTAAACTGGTGTGTTAAGGAATTTTCTTCATCTTCTACTTTCCCTCTTTTTTAGGGGGGAGGTTTGGAGGGTTGTTCCAATTGTGCTTTGAAGTGAAAACTGTCTATTCTATATGAGATTGGGTGAAGAAAGCTGGGTAGCAGGTAGCTTTGCTAAAAGGTAGCAGTTGGGTAGTGCTTACCTTCTGTTTTTTCTGGATAAGCACCCAGCGTAAGTACCTTGCAATATTTGTAGAATTATTCCAAGTCATATATCTATGGTCTGGTGTAATGGCTCACATCTTTAATCCCAACACTTTGGAAGGCCGAGATGGACGAATTGCTTAAGGTCAAGAGTTTGAAGACCAGCCTGGCCAACATGGCAAAACCCCATCTCAACTGAAAATACAAAAATTAGCCAGGCATGGTAGCAGGGCCCTGTAATCCCAGCTACTCAAGAGGCTGAGGCAGGAGAATCAATTGAACCTGGGAGGCAGAGGTTGCAGTGAACTGAGATCACACCACTGCCCTCTAGTCTGGGCGACAAGAGTGAGAATCCATCTCAAAAAATATATATCTGTATCTATATATATCTATACCTGAGACTTCCACTTATCTATGTGAAACTTATATTGACATTTCACTCCTATGGGGTGTTTTTGTTTGTTTGTTTGTTTTTTGGAGACAGAGTTTTACTCTGTCACCCAGGCTGGAGTGCAGTGGCTCCATCTCAGCTCTCTGCAACCTCTACCTCCCGGGTTCAAGCAGTTCTCCCGCTTCAGGCACCCGCCATCATACCCAGCTAATTTTTGTCTTTTTGTAGAGATGGGGTTTCATCATGTTGCCCAGGCACCTCAGGTGATCAACCTGCCTTGGCTTCCCAAAGTGCTGTGCTGGGATTACAGGCATGAGCCACCATGCCCGGCCTAGATTTTTTTTAAAGAAGAAATTTTTTTTCTGGCTGGGCACAGTGGCTCATGCCTCTAATCTTAGCACTTTGGGAGGCCGAGGCCAGTAGAGTGCCTGAGTTCAAGAGTTCAAGACCAGCTTGGGCAACATAGTCAAACCCCGTCTCTACTAAAATACAAAAACTTAGCTAGGCATGGTGGCACGAGCCTATAGTCCCAGCTACTAGGGAGGGTGAGGCACAAGAATCGCTTGATCCTGGGAGGTGGAGGTTGCAGTGAGCCAAGATAGCATCACTGCACTCCAGCCTGGGCAGCAGAACAAGACTGTCTCCAAAAAAAAATTTTTTTTCTTGAAAAAGAAACTAAATGACTGACTTTTGGTAAGATATAATAGAAGTTAGGCTCCTGGGCTCCTTTTACTTCATTCTCTTGTGAAGGTCAGGGAGAGTGCAACATGAAACAGGCCCTGTGACATGCCACTGGGGACAAGAGGTCTTGGACCGTGGGAAGGAAGAAAGAATTTCTACTCTGACTGGCTGAGATCCTGTGAATTCTGACGGGTGGAGGGCATTTCTAGACCACAGGCAACTAGTAAATTTGACTGAATAAAATAAATGGAGCACAACAATCATAGAGTAAGGCGACATTTTGCGAGTAGTAAATATAAAGAGGAATGCATAAGGGATATTGACTCATTGGCAGTATAAAGTATTATTTTTAACAGCCTAAAGGAAAAGAAAGGTATCTTTTTCTAAAAAATGTCTCAGTGTCAATGAAATATTCTGCAAAATCAAAGGCCACTAAACACTCCTCTCCTCTGCCAAAAGAAATCATTTTATCTTCAGTTGAAATTTCAGCAAAACTGAATTTTTTCTTCCACTTCAGGAATAACAGAATACATCAGGAAAATGAAAACAAAACTTCATTCAGTCTGCTTTGATTTAAGCTATTATTAATACTTTTGGAAGAGTTTAACTTGGCCAGGTGCAGTGGCTCATGCCTATAATCCCAGCACTTTGGGAGGCCGAGGCGGGTGGATCATGAGGTCAAGAGATCGAGACCATCCTGGTCAACATGGTGAAACCCCGTCTCTACTAAAAATACAAAAATTAGCTGAGCATGTTGGCACGCGCCTGTAGTCCCAGCTACTCGGGAGGCTGAGGCAGGAGAATTGCTTGAACCCAGGAGGTGGAGGTTGCGATGAGCTGAGATTGTGCCATTGCACTCCAGCCTGGGTAACAAGAGCAAAACTCTGACTCAAAGAAAAAAAAAAAAAAGAAAGAGCTTAACTTTATTAAAAATATTATTCTAACCAAATACTTGAAATAAAAGCATGTGGCAGCTGTGTGCAGTGGCTCATGCCTATAATTCCAGCACTTTGGGAGGCTGAGGCTGGAGGATTGCTTGAGCCCAGGAGTTTGAGAACAGCCTGGGCAATGAAGGGAAGTCTCATCTTGACAAAAAAATCAAAAATTTAGCCAGGCATGGATAATGGTTTGTTCCTGTAGTCCCAGCTCTGCAAGAGGCTGAGGCAGAAGAGTTGCTTAAGCCCGGGAGGTCAAGGCTGCAGCAAACAAACAAAACCATGGCCAGGCACAGTGGCTCAAGCCTGTAATCCCAGCACTTTGGGAGGCTGAGGCAGGTGGATCACCTGAGGTCAGGAGTTCGAGACCGGCCTGACCACCATGCTGAAACCCTGTCTCTACTAAAAATACAAAAATTAGCCAGGCATGGTGGCAGGCGCCTGTAATCCCAGCTACTCGGGAGGCTGAGGCAGGAGAATCGCTTGAACCCAGGAGGCAGAGGTTGCAGTGAGCTGAGGTCATGCCATTCGTTAAACTCCAGCCTAGGCGACAGAGCAAGACTCCATCTCAAAAAATCAAAACAAAACCAGGCCAGGTGTGGTGGCTCTCGCCTGTAATCCCAGCACTTTGGGAGACTGAGGTGGGTGGATCACAAAGTCAGGAGATTGAGAACATCCTGGTTAACATGGTGAAACCCTGTCTCTACTAAAAATACAAAAATATAGCTGGGTGTGGTGGCACACATCTGTAATCCCAGCTACTCAGGAGGCTGAGGCAGGAGAATCACTTGAACCCGGGAGACAGAGGTTGCAGTGAGCCGAGATCCTGCCACTGCGCTTCAACCTGGCGACAGAGCAAGACTCCGTCTCGAAAAATAAAAATAAAAAATAGAGTTCACATTTCCTAGGTTACAAATGTTGCAGAATAATGAAACCATGCTAGTCTATTTTTCATGCAGTGAGGTGGGATAAATTTTAAAATGATGAACAATCTCATCCCTGTTTTAATAATCTGCAGATACGTGATATGTCAAGCAATTCCAGAGAGAACCCAGCCATGTTAATGACATTTTTTTTTTTTTTTTTTTTTTTTTTTTTTTTTTTTTGAGACGGAGTTTCGCTCTTGATACCCAGGCTGGAGCGCAATGGCGCGATCTCGGCTCACCGCAATCTCCGCCTCCTGGGTTCAGGCAATTCTCCTGCCTCAGCCTCCTGAGTAGCTGGGATTACAGGCACGCGCCACCGTGCCCAGCTAATTTTTTGTATTAGTAGAGACGGGGTTTCACCATGTTGACCAGGATGGTCTCGATCTCTTGACCTCGTGATCCACCCGCCTCGGCCTCCCAAAGTGCTGGGATTACAGGCTTGAGCCACCGCGCCCGGCCCGTTAATGACATTTTTAAAACTACCACACAATTAATTCTGCATTAGTGGAGGCTGAGTGAAGTTTGTGACTGCTTCTTTAATTGCTAAAAGTTAGACTAGTTGGCCTAATGCAGAGATCTTGCTTAAGTGTTCAACTTGGATGTATTTCAAGAGAAAATGGAAATTTTTATAGGGTACCTAATTTGGGGCATGTCACAACGTCAACTATGATGTTTTAATGTGCTTTTAATTTAGTTGAGTTGTAGATGTGCAAAGTTGGCTAGCGATCATAAGCCCAAGTTGTCTGGTTTAATCACATGATGCTGAGCCCTGCTAAGACCTGTGTGATACCAAATGATTCCCTTGACAGTGTTTGTTGGACTAATTAGTGTCAGCAATGAATGAATGTTGAATTGAGAGAGATAATGTAACTGCATGTCCAAAGGATATACAGATTTTAACCAACATTTGGTGTAGAAGAGCAAGTTTTCAAAGCTGCAGTTTTCTTACTGGTGGTTTTGTTTTTTTGAGACAGTCTTGCTCTTGCTCAGAATGCAGTAGTAGAATCACAGCTCATTGCAGCCTCAACCTCCTGGGCTCTAGCGATCCTCCCACTTTAGCCTCCCAAGTAGCTGGAACTACAGGTATGCACGCCCAGCTAATTTTAAAATTTTTGTAGAAACAGAGTCTCCCTGTGTTTCTCAGGCTGTTCTCAAATTCCTGGGCTCAAGCAGTCCTCCTGTCTCTATCCCCTTAAGTGCTGGGATTATAGGCATGAGACATTGTGCCCAGCAAGGTTGTTTTTGAAAAACAAATACATTTTAAAACAGCAGAGGGGGCTGGGCGTGGTGGCTCACGCCTGTAATTCCAGCGCTTTGGGAGACTGAGGCGGGCAGATCACCTGAGGTCCGGAGTTTGAGACCAGCCTGACCAACTTGGAGAAACCCCATCTCTACTAAAAATACACAATTAGCCAGGTGTCGTGGCACATGCCTGTAATTCCAGCTACTCGGGAGGCTGAGGCAGGATAATCGCTTGAACCAGTGAGCAGAGATCGTGCCATTGCACTCCACCCTGGGCAACAAGAGTGAAACTCAGTCTCAAAAAAAAAAAAAAAAGCAAAGAAGACCAAGAATGGGATAAAGAAGACCAAGAATGGGATATTGTCTCTGAAGGCCAGTAATTCCAGTGCTGATCCTGTTGTGGGAGATCCTCCATGCATCCAGATAGGACAGATTTTTTGGAAAACCTTTCAGTAGCTGTTTTCACACAAATTTGTTACTGGCAATTGAAATGAAAAGACTGGATTGGTAGAGATGGAGTCATTCCCAGCATCTTTTGGTGAATCAGAGCTGTGAAATTCGTTCTGCTTAGAAGTTGGCCCAAGGATTTGGTGGGAGAACTGAATAAATTAGTTTTAATCTAAAAGCTTAACACTAACAGGATGTAGGGGAAAACATAAGCTTCTAGGACTTAGGAGACCTGTGCAGCCATTTTGGGTGCCTCACTAGCTCTTCCTCTGTTGGAGGATAGGTGAAATTATTGTCATAACCACCTCAGAAGGCCATTTGAAAATCTTGGCCAGGTGTGGTGGTTCATGCCTGTAATCATAGCACTTTGGAAGGCCTAGGCGGGTGGATCATTTGAGGTCAGGAGTTTGAGACCAGTCTGGCCAACATGGTGAAACCCCGTCTCTACTAAAAATGTAAAAATTAGCTGGGCATGGTGGCAGACGCCTGTAATCCCAGCCACTCGGGAGGCTAAGGCAAGAAAATCACTTGAACCCAGGAGGTGAAGGCTGCAGCGAACCAAGTTCATGCCACTGCACTCCAGCCTGGCCAAAAGAGTGAGACTCCATCTCAAAAAAAAAAAAAAAAATTGAAAATCTTCATTGGAAATGCTTTGAAAATCTGAAACAACACTAAAAATATATTGTAGTTGTTAATAATACCATCAGGTCAGTTATGGCCAAGTCTATATTTTGCTGTAGTATTATATTTCAGAGTTTAATCTGAATTTGATTTTGTAGCCACAGAAAATAATGTGTAGTTTAGTCTATTTGGAATTCTTTTATTTTTTTTTAATTGGTCTAGATGAAGCCAATTAATCCTAATTCTTCTTTTCTCAGTACTGGTGTGTTTCAGTAGGTACATGTTATAACCTCACTTGTCTATCAGATGAATTGACCCTGGCACTGAGTGAAAGATGCCACCACCAAATTGTCCTCAGTTCCAATGGTAACCAGCTCTTCTCCTTCTTTTCCAGTCCCACGCCTCTGACATCTCATCCTTCAGTCTCTTTGCTGTAAAGGCAACTTGAACAAGCTTCAGCCCTTTCTCAGACTTCCAGGGCAGGACTTGAATGGATTTGACCCTGGAATTGTTCCTGATGCAGCCTTGTTCAGTTCTTGCTGCTGCCATGCTGGATTCCAAAGATCCACTCTTTCCTCGACTGGTCTCGCAGGGTCAGGCCCATTGGTTAAAGCTTGTTGTGTATTTGGTGGGGAGGTTCAAAATGAAGGAGGGACTCCAGTCCACTTTGGGCATTGGACCTGGAGGCAAAAAATAAGCGTTCAGTTTAAAAGCACTAAGTCCCCATTGTTTAGGCAGCTGTTAATCAGCCACGTTTCTATGAAAATAAGTCCTTTTCATGAGGCAATTGTGTGGGAATAGCTAATTCTGGCCTGATGCTGTGCAGTGTGAGGTTAAAAACGTGGTAACTTGTCACAACACAATTCTTCTTGTTCTTTTTGCTGTGGGCTGACTCTACATTACTTGCTTTGTTTGCTCTAGAATGGAATCTACTCACCATTTACTAAAATGAAATGCATTTCTTTGGGGAGGCAAAGTCCATTTCACTAGGTCTTGCATCTTAAAGAGAAAGGAGCCCTGCTTCCTCTATGACTAATTGTTAGGAATGTCATTTTGCTTATTTAAATACCAATTTCAGTTCTGGGATTGAATATTATGTGCAGGGGCTACTATGTGTCTTAGTTTAAAGAAATTTACATATGTTGTCCACATATTTTGTCCATGTCTTACTCCTTATAGTACAGATTAATTTTCAAAATAGTTAGCAGTAAGTGAGGCAAGCATTAGAGAGAAAGCTTGGCATAGTAGAAAGTGCACAAGCTTTGTATTCTGACAAATGTGGGTAATATCCTGACCTCTGGCAAGTTATTTAACCTCTAGGCCTTATTTCCTCCTTTGAATAATGGGAATAATGAAGTTCACTGGACGGTGTTTAGAGGATAACGTATGGAAAATCCCTGGCCTCAGTAATTATGAGTAATCTTCTACCAAAACCATCCTTTGCATTTTTTCTAGAAGTCAGTTCTGAACTCCCCGATCTCCATAAGGGTAGTGTTTCAGGAAGGAGGAGGCTGGGGACACCTTTCAGCAGCCCTGGATGTTGTTTCACTTTCGACTAACAAGCTTTATACTGCTGACACAGTGTCTCCCCACGTACCTAGATCTCTTTGGTTTTCCTCAAAGATTTGTGTATTCTTAGCCACTAGCCAACTGAAGAACAGGCTAGATCTTCTCTGATAAGAGTTTGGGCCTAATGTCTTACTTTGGAATTTGCTACTCCGTTTCTTCACAGCAGTTTGACTAATAGAAATCCAGTATTGGGGAAGCCATTTATTCAAATCCCTTGGCCTGTCTGCTCTTAAAGGATAGGCTCCTCAGAGATTTTGTAAGCACCTTGCTTAATTTAGAGTTACAGGATGGTGTATACCATGTAGCCGGATTTCAGTTGGTCCTTTACATCTTGTGATTGGTGGATCTTTCTTGGAGATTTTTAATAGCAGATGGCCTCTTTACAGCATTGTGACAGTTGGTATAGACATTTACTCAAGCAGATTTATATCCATCACATTTCAGATCTGTCAGCATTTAGAGGTCATTCCCATTTTCCTTCTCCTTTCTTCTAGCAGCCTTTTCATATTAGTAGGGCTTGCCAGGACAGTGATGGAAAGAGAGAATCGCCTCAATAAAAGGAGGGCAGCTTTGCCAGTTTGTAGTTTAAAATACGTAAGTAAATCACAAATTTCCCTAATGCAGATATCCATAGACTCAAGCTGTAAATTGCTATACCATCACCACCATATAAGAACTATGACTTTTGTCCCCACTTTAGGCAACCCTGAACTAGGTTCTTTTTTGCATGTGAACAACAGGAAAAGAAAGATGCTTCCTTATAACAAAAATGATCAGATATTTAGTTATGTTGCAGTAATCATTTCAGTAAAGAATTACCTTTATCATTTAAGTTGAAGAGTGGAATGATTTTGAGTATCCCAATAGAGTTTACTAGTTCTTTTAAAACATTGTTGATCATGTCTGATTTTCTTCTAGGTATTTGCTCAGGAATATAATTCCCAATTATATAACATTGTTCCTTTAGGAAAGCGCACTTTGTCTAATGGCACAGTTTCAAAAAATAGATCTTAGAGGTAGGGAAGAAAATTCTATAACCCAGTTGCTGAATATATAAGGTACTGGAGGGAGTGCAAAGGGGGCAGCAAGTACCCACATAGATGTGATGGGCAGAGGGAACACCATTGGACGGGTGCTCCTTATAGTATGGCACTGGCAGCCTGTACCTCATATGTCCCTGACATCCATGGTCTTAGTCTTTGCTGTCACTCAGCTCTGTTCCTATCTTAAACACCAACAGGCTATGCTTTTAACTCTTGCCACCTACCGTTGCTCTGCTTGTCCTTCAGTGACAAATGCATGAGGCACTTTTCAGGAGATGAAATAATTAAAACTCTTGAGGATGTGATCCATTTCACATTGAGAAATCAGTTGCCCTTGAATGGAGTAACCATTTTTTCTCTTAACTTTGCAAAAGAGGCTGCGGTTGTGACATAGTGGAAGGAAACAGAAAAATTCCTTTCCATGAGGGAATGTCTAAATTCATCTGTCCTGCGGGAGGAGGACTACAGGCAGAAATAGCGAGGTGAGGCAGGAATATGAGAGGGATTTTCTTGATTTAGTTTGAATATCTAAGTGACAAAAAGCATCTGAAGAACTTAGATTCTTTCATTAGCACCTCCTTTTGATCCATTGGCCTATTGAACAAATCTATAAATTCCTTTAAGTATCACACTATTTTCAGCTCAATGTGCTGAGGGCTCTAGACCAAAGATGACTCTGTAAGATTACAGAGGTTATTCCCTATGTGCAGTAACATCATTCTCATTCTCTTTCATTTTCAGGGAAGCAGAGACTTTCAAGGAACAAGGAAATGCATACTATGCCAAGAAAGATTACAATGAAGCTTATAATTATTATACAAAAGCCATAGGTGAGAAAGTCCTGATACTCTTGCTAGAAAATACTTACTTGCCAAATATTGTTAAAAGCAGCTGCCATTCGTGGTAGCTCATTCCTGTAATCCCAGCACTTTGAGAGGCTGAGACAGGTGAACCACCTGAGGTCAGGAGTTCGAGACCAGCCTGGCCAACATGGCAAAACCCCGTCTCTACTAAAAATACAAAAATTAGCTGGATGTGGTGGTGCACAGCTGTAATCCTAGCTACTTGGGAGGCTGAGGCAGGAGAATCGTTTGAACCCGGGAAGTGGAGGTAGCAGTGAGCCAAGATTGCGCCATTGCACTCCAGCCTGGGCAACAAAACAAGACTTTGTCTCAAAAAGATAAAAAACGGTGTCTCATGCCTGTAATCCCAAAACTTTGGGAGGCCTAGGCAGGTGGATCATCTGAGGTCAGGATTTTGAGACCAGCCTGGCCAACATGGCAAAACCCTGTCTCTACAAAAATTAGCTAGACGTAGTGGCGGGTACCTGTAACCCAGCTACTTAAGAGGCTGAGTCAGGGAGAATCACTTTAACCCAGGAAGTGGAGGTTGCAGTGAGCTGAGATTGTGCCATTGCACTCCATCCTGGGCAATAAAGCAAGACTGTCTCAAAAAAAAAAAAAAAAAAAAAAAGGCCAGGTGCAGTAGTAGCTCATACCTATAATCCCAGTACTTTTGAGAGGCCAAGGTGGGCAGATCACCCAAAGACAGAAGTTCAAGAGCCTGGCTAACATAGTAAAACCTCATCTCTACCAGAAATACAGAAGTTAGCTGGGCCTAGTGGCTTGTGCCTGTAATTCTGGCTACTAAGGAGGCTAGGGCAGGAGAATCACTTGAACCCAGGAGGCGAAGGTTGCAGTGAGCTGAGATCGTGCCCTTGCACTCCAGCCTGGGCAACAAGAGCAAAAAACTCCATCTCAAAAATTAAATTAAATTAAATTAAAAAATAAAAGTAGCTTCTCTCTGAGAAGTAGCTTTTTGCTTAGTGGATTGATAACTGTTATTGTGTGAACTCCTTCAGGCTTAATGATCTCATAAAAACTTTTTTCTTTTTATTAAACTTTTTAAATTTTTAAAAAATAGAGAGAGGGTCTTACTGTATTGCTGTAGCTGGTCTCAAACTCCTGGGCTCAAGTGATCCTCCTATCTTGACCTCCCAAAGTGCTGGAATTACAGGCCTGAGCCACCACGCCCAGTTGTGATAACTTCTAACTGGGGTGGGTAGTTTTTCTTTTGACAAATTACAGGCAATTCCAGAAATATTGAATGTTATATCAAAACAATACCTACCTAAATGCATTTCAGTCATTGCCAATTCATTTACTACCTTAGAAAATGGCCTTTGTACATAAAAGAAGTCTTAGTTATCTCCATGCTTAATTTGCCAGCATACTTTAATCCCATGTAATCATTCTTCTCACCTAATTTGTTTACCCCAACTCAACATGCACATTTCATTTTAATATCTCATTATACAAAACATAGTTCATTAAGATTAATAAGCTGCCTCACCCCTCAAAAGATAATCACTGCACTTTAAAGCGGTATCTTATTTTGTTTTAAAACTGATTGTATCATTGCTTCTGTCCATTTGCACAGGCAGTCAGAAATTTGGCTGTAGCCTTTTATTTATTTATTTTTGAAACAGTGTCAGTGTCACCAAGGCTGGAGTGTAATGGCACAATCTTGGCCCAGTTTCAAGTGATTCTCATGCCTTAGCCACCTGAGTAGCTGGGATTACAGGTGTGTGCCACCATGCTTGGCTAATTGTTTTGTATTTTGATAGAGAGTTTTGCCATGTTGGCCAGGCTGGTCTCAAACTCCTGGCCTCAAGTGATCTGCCCATCTCAGCCTTGGTCTCCTAAAGTCTTAAGATTGCAGGTGTTAGCCACCGTGCTGGCTGTGGTCCCTTTTTTTTTGAGATGGAGTCTTGCTCTGTCTCCCAGACTGGAGATCTCGGCTCACTGCAACCTCCATCCGCCTCCCAGGTTCAAGCGATTTTCCTGCCTCAGCCTCCTGAGTAGCTGGGACTACAGTCGTGTGCCACCACTCCCGGCTTATTTTTTGTATTTTTAGTAGAGACAGGATTTCGCTGTGTTAGCCAGGATGGTCTCAATCTCCTGACCTTGTGATCTGCCCACCTCAGCCTTCCAAAGTAGTGGGGTTACAGGTGTGAGCCACTGTGCCCGGCTGGCTGTGGCCTTCCAAAGGGAGCATGTCAGGGTTGGGTGCAGTGGCTCATGCCTGTAATCCCAACGCTTTGGGAGGCTGAGGCAGATAGATCACTTGAGGCCAGGAGTTCAAGATCAGCCTGGCCAACATGGCAAAACTTCATCTCAACAAAAAGTACAAAAATTAGCTGTTCATGGCAGCATGTGCCTGTGGTCCCAGCTACTTGGGAGGCTGAGGTAGGAAGATGGCTTGAGCCCAGGAGGTGGAGGATACAGTGAGCAGAGATCATGCCACTGCACTCCAGCCTGGGCAACAGAGCCAGACTCTGCCTCAAAAATAAATAAATAAAAATAGAAAAATTAACCAGGTGTGGTGGCGCATGCCTGTAATCCCAGCTACTTGGCTACTTGGGAGGCTAAGGCAGGAGAATCACTTGAACCCAGGAGGCAGAGGTTACAGTGAGCCAAGACTGCACCACTGTAACGTCACTGCACTCTAGCCTGTGCGACAGAGTGAGACTCTGTCACACACACACAAAAAA
The DNA here is from genome assembly GCF_030222135.1 of Aotus nancymaae. Classification (NCBI taxonomy): domain Eukaryota; kingdom Metazoa; phylum Chordata; class Mammalia; order Primates; family Aotidae; genus Aotus; species Aotus nancymaae. The sequence continues at coordinate 24,759,161 of NW_026988504.1, forward strand.
CAATCTCCACGAGAAAAAAGAGTTTGTCAGCATTACAGATTGATTCCCTTAACGTGGTTTGGAGGGAGATGCCCTCTACTCTTTTTTTTTCTTTTGAAACAGAGTCTTCCTGTGTCACCCAGGCTGGAGTGCAGTGATACGCTCTTGGGTCACTGCAACCTACACCTCCCAGATTCAAGCAATTCTCATGCTTCAGCCTCCTGAGTAGCTGGAATTACAGGTGCCCGCCAGCACGCCCAGCTAATTTTTTTTATTTTAGTAGAGACGGGGTTTCACCATGTTGGCCAGGCTGGTCTCAAACTCCTGACTTCAAGCGATCCGCCAGCTCAGCTTTCCAAAGTGCTGGGATTATAGGCATGAGCCATTGCGCCTGGCCCCCTCTAAGTTTTCAAAGCCAGGGACCTGTTCTAAACTTTGTTTTATATTCTTCTGCCTTTCATCTAGATATGTGTCCTAAAAATGCTAGCTATTACGGTAATCGAGCAGCCACCTTGATGATGCTTGGAAGGTTCCGGGAAGCTCTTGGAGATGCGCAACAGTCAGTGAGGTTGGATGACAGTTTTGTCCGGGTATGTATGTAATGGGACTGTTTGGGGAAGGCTGGGTTGCTGCAGTTGAGTTTCTTTAGCCCAGTGTTTCTCAAACCTGACAATACTGACATTTGGGACCAGATTATTCTTTGTTGTGCGGGACTTTTACTGTGCATTACAGATTGTTGAGCGGCATCTCTGGCTTTTAATCACTAAGTATGAGTAGCACCCTCTCTGCCCAATTGTAACAACCAAAAATGTCTCCTAATATTGCCAAATGTCCCCTGGAGGGCAAATTGCCCAGGTTGAGAACTACTGCTCTAGTCATTTTCATTCTGTGTTTGTTTGTTTGTTTGAGACGGTGTCTTGCTCTGTCTCCCAGGTTGGAGTGCAGTGGCGTGATCTCAATTCACTGTAACCTCTGCCTCCCAGGTACAAGCGATTCTCCTGCCTCAGCCTCCTTAGTAGTTGGGACTACAGGCATATGTCACCACGCCTGGCTAATTTTTGTATTTTTACTAGAGATGGAGGTTCAGCATGTTGGCCAGGCTAGCCTCAAACTCCTGACTTCAAATGATTCACCTGCCTCAGCCTCCCAAAGTGCTAGGATTACAGGCGTGCACCACTGTGCCCAGCCTCTGTGTTGGTTTTGTGTGGGTGTTTGTTGCTGCTGTTGGTTTCTTTCCGCTTGGCCAATCATGCTCCTTCTTCCCTCTTTGTGTTCTTCTAGGGACATCTGCGAGAGGGCAAGTGCCACCTCTCTCTAGGGAATGCCATGGCAGCATGTCGCAGTTTCCAGAGAGCCCTAGAACTGGATCATAAAAATGCTCAGGCCCAGCAAGAGGTACGGGTCTGATCCTGTTTCTATCAAAAGAAGCAGTGTGGTATATGTGGGAGGAGTGGCTACTTGAAAGTCGGTACTGAGGTCTAGTCTCACTTCTGCCATCAGCACACCTGGGTGACTTTAGGCGAATTTCATAGTCTCTTTAAGCCTCAGCTTCCTAATCTGTAAAATGAGTTTTGAATAGGATTGGCAGCTTTTTTTTTTTCATTTAAGTTTACTGCTTAAAGACAGCTTTTAAAAATCTGTGAAAATGGAAGCATTTCTAATGACTGAGGAATAAGCAAATGCTTCCAGGGACCGATTTGAATGGGGTTAAAGAATTTTAGAGCCTGGGAAACATAGTGAGACCCTGTCTCCACAAAAAAAATTTTTTTAATTAGCCAGACCTGGTGCCATGCACCTGTAATCCCATCTACTCAGGAGGCTCAGGTGGGAGGATTGCTTGTGCTCGGGGTCAAGGCTGCAGTGAGCCATGATTGTACCACTGCACTGTAGCCTGGGCAACAGAGCAAGAACCTGTCTCAAAGGAAAAAGGAATCTGAGTAAATTCAAGCCCTGATTAAATTGGTAGCAGCTAAAACATGTTTTAGTTCCATCTCTGTATGTAGTATGTGTTGTTTAATGACAGGCATACATTTTGTTAGGTGATTTCGTCATTGTGCAGACATCATAAAGTATACTTAAACAAACCTAGGTGGCATAGCCTGTTGGACACCTAGGCTATATTGCAGTAGCTACTGGACTACACACCTGTATAGCGTGTTACTGTCCTGAATATTGTAGGCAGTTATAACACAGTGGTAAGTGTTTGTGTATCTAAACAGAAAAGGTACAGTAAAAATAAGGTATTATAATCTTACAGGAGTACTGCCACATATACAGTTCATTGTTGACCAGAGTATATGACTGTATATACAGTTTTCCCTAGATGCATTTCAGTGAGAATCTCAAAACGTATGCTCAATCCCTGGCAATGCATTGCCTTTATTTTATGTATATCAAGCATGATACTTGTGTTTCTACTTGATTCAAACTGAGGATGAAGTTTGGGTCTAGCCTTTCTGTTAAGGAGCCTTGCCTGTATCGTCATCAACTTGATTTGTCAAATGTCTGTGGTTCTGATTTTCTTGAAAGAAAATCTTCTAGGGACATCTGTGAGAGAGCAAGTGCTACCTCTCTCTAGGGAATGCCATGGCAGCCTGTCACAGTTGCCAGAGGTCTCTAGAACTGGATCATAAAAATGCCCAGTCACAACAGAAGGTACGAGTCCGACCCTGTCTCTATCAAAAGAGGCAGAATGGTGTATTTACTTAATTCAAATTCATCAAGGCCTTGTTAATTTTTTGTGGTTATTTAATCTGCAGCGTCATTAAAACTTTCCTGTGTCTGATTTTCCGGTGTAGTTCAAGAATGCTAATGCAGTCATGGAATATGAGAAAATAGCAGAAGCAGATTTTGAGAAGAGAGATTTTCGGAAGGTACAGTACAACCATGAGATAATCTCATCTGCCCTTTGTCACAAAATTCCCATTTGTGTGTTTGTGTGATAATTAAGAGGAGTAGTATGGCACAAAAGACCTAGAATAGTAAATTATCACTTAGGCTTCTGACGTTTCCTCTTTAAAATATATTTTGCTGGCCAGGCATAGTGGCTCATGCCTGTAACCCAACCATTTTGGGAGGCCAAGGCAGATGGATCACTAGGTCAGAAAATCAAGACCATCCTGGCCAACATGGTAAAACCTCATCTCTACTAAAAATACAAAAATTATCTGGACGTGGTGGCACATGCCTGTAATCCCAGCTACTCGGGAGGCTAAGGCAGGAGAATTGCTTGAACCCAGGAGGCAGAGGTTACAGTGAGCTGAGATTGCACCACTGCACTCCAGCCTGGCAACAGAGCGAGAGTACGTCTCAAAAAATAAATAAAGGAAAAGTTTTAAAAAGTTTTTTGTGCTCATGCCTGTAATCCCAGCACTTTGGGAGGCCGAGGCAGGCAGATCACGAGGTCAGAAGATCGAGACTATCCTGGCCAACATAGTGAAACCCCATCTTTAAAAAAAAAAAAAAAAGCCGGGCGCGGTGGCTCAAGCCTGTAATCCCAGCACTTTGGGAGACCGAGGCGGCTGGATCACGAGGTCAAGAGATCGAGACCATCCTGGTCAACGTGGTGAAACTCCGTCTTTACTAATACAAAAAATTAGCTGGGCATGGTGGTGTGTGCCTGTAATCCCAGCTACTCAGGAGGCTGAGGCAGGAGAATTGCCTGAACCCAGGAGGTGGAGGTTGCAGTGAGCCGAGATCGTGCCATTGCACTCCAGCCTGGGTAACAAGAGCGAAACTCCATCTCAAAAAAAAAAAAAAAAAATTTTTTTTTTTTTGCTAAAATACTTATTTTCTTGTGTTTGGCCCTATGATAAAAAGTAAAATGAGTGTGTCACTAGAGTTTGTTTCTGTTGTTGATGTAAAGCAATGGCCTAATAGTGTACTGCTTAATAAAGGAAAAGCCAGTTGGAATTAAATATTAGGTTTAGATAATCTTTTTTTTTTTTTTTTTTTTTGAGGCCTAGTCTTGCTCTGTGGCTCAGGCTGGAGCACAGTGCCTAAGTGCAATTTCCACCTCCCAGGTTCAAGCGATTTCTCCTGCCTCAGCCACCCTGGGATTATGGACACATGCCATGACGCCCTGCTAATTTTTGTGATTTTTGTTTGTTTGTTTGTTTGTTTTTTAGTGGAGACGGGGTTTTACTGTGTTGGCCAGGTTGGTCTCAACTCCTGACCTCAAGTGATCTGCTGGCCTCGGCCTCCCAAAGTGCTGGGATTACAGGTGTGAGCCACTGTGCCTGGCCCTTGATAATCCATTTTTATTTGAATAATGGGAGCTGGACAGTGCCATGCCTATTGCCCAGCTACTTGGGAGGCTGAGGCAATAGGATTGCTTGAGTCCAGGAGTTGTGGACTGTAGTACCCTATGCTGATTGGGTATCCACACTAAGTTTGGCATAAATGTGGTGACCTCCTGGGAGTAGGGAACCACCAGTTGCTTAAAGAGGGGTGAGCTACCCCAGATTGGAAGCAAAGCAAGTCAGAACTCCCATACTGATCAGTAGCAGGATTGTACCTGTGAAAAACCTCTGCATTCCTGCCTGCGCAACATAATGAATCCTTGTCTCTTAAAAAAACAAAAGTGAGGGGCCGGGCGCGGTGGCTCACGCCTGTAATCCCAGCACTTTGGGAGGCTGAGGCAGGTGGATCACGAGGTCAAGAGATCGAGACCATCCTGGTCAACATGGTGAAACCCCATCTCTACTAAAAATACAAAAAATTAGCTGGGCATGGTGGCACGTGCCTGTAATCCCAGCTACTCAGGAGGCTGAGGCAGAAGAATTGCCTGAACCCAGGAGGCGGAGGTTGCGGTGAGCTGAGATTGCCCCATTGCACTCCAGCCTGGGTAACAAGAGCGAAACTCCGTCTCAAAAAAAAAAAAAAAAAAGGGGAAGCTCCTTTTACATTTTTGAATAGTGCGTTTAACCTGTCATCACCTCCTTTTTAGCGTTAGACTGTTCTAAGATGTTAGACTGTGTGGTAGTTCTTGAAAATTTACATGTCAAAGGGGTTCACATCTGAAATGTGGGAAAGGTATAAAAGTTCTAGATATCCTCCTAGACTTCATGGTTCTGCCTTATCTGTATAACTCCTTTCTTCTTTAGATGGTGCTTAGAAATAGTTTCCACTCAAGTTTCAAAAGGGGAGATTAGATAGCCCCCAAAAGGTTAAAAACCTCTGATCAGGAGAGATCTTCTGGATCACTTAAGTTTGTGACTACCATCCAAGGAAGAAAGTTGTCACTTCATTTGTGGGAATTTGCTCAATGCCTATAGCATGTGCTCAGTGAATATTTGATAAGGGGGTACATTAAGAATCATTCTTAACTCTCACACAGATGGTCTTTGATTTGGTAATGTATATATCTGATTAGCTTATGCAGAGTCCCCACAGTAACTTATTAGCATCCCTCTGCTGTCCGTTGGTTTTAATAACCACAGTGTCTTTGTAGTGTAATTCATAAGTTTGTTTTGTTTGGTCTGTGTGTGTTTGGAAAGCAATTCTGCCTACTGTCATGTTTTCTGAGGTTTACATAGGCAAAAGCTTTGTCTTGAGAGGCAGTCTTTCGGGTTTCTTTTCTCTCTTGCCTACTCTGGAGCCAGATCCTGAGTTTGTGACAGAATCCTCTGTTTGTGACATCCCAGCCCCCCCACTGTAGCTCATGGTGATGTCACAAATGAAGAATTATGATCCTGGCAGGGGAAACAGATGAACTTGGAAGAAACAAAAGATCTTCTTTGCCTGCAGCTGTCCCTAGTCATGGGGAGGTGGGGGTTGGGAAGTGAAGCGCTGATGATCCCCACGATTAGCAGAACCAGCTCTGCACAAAACAGGGTCCTTGTGAAGGCAACAGGGTGTGGCTACTGACATTTTGACTGACTTCTTCCTGCCCCCCTCATTACTTTTCCATCTGACGGGGGCAGGATAGTTAGCACACAATTACACCTACATAATGCTTAAGTTTACAAATTGTCCTTAGAACTTTCAGGACATGCTGGGTGTGGTGGCTCACCCCCATGATTCCAACACTTTGGGAGGCCAAGGTGGGAGGATCACCTGAGGTCAGGAGTTTGAGACTAGTCTGACCAACATGGAGAAACCCCGCCTCTACTAAAAATGCAAAAAATTAGCCGGGCGTGGTGGCGCATGCCTGTAATCCCAGCTACTCGGGAGGTGGAGGCAGGAGAATTGCTTGAACCTGGGAGGCGGAGGTTTTGGTGAACTGAGATCCACCATTACACTCCAGCCTGGGCAACAAGAGCAAAACTCCATTGAAAAACAAAAGAGGCCAGGCGCAGTGGCTCATGCCTGTAATCCCAGCACTTTGTGAAGCCGAGGTGGGCAAATCACCTGAGGTTGGGAGTTTCAAGACCAGCCTGACCAACATGGAGAAACCCTGTGTCTACTAAAAATACAAAATTAGCTGGGCGTGATGGCGCATGCCTGTAATCACAGCTACTTGGAAGGCTGAGGCAGGAGAATTGCTTGAACCCGGGAGGTGGAGGTTGTGGTGAGCCCAGATCACACTATTGCACTCCATCCTGGGCAAAAAGAGCGGAAACTTTGTCTCAAAAAAAAAAAAAAAAAAAAAAAAACTTTCAGGACAGTAACCTGTGCCACTGAAGGAGAGGCATTCCTGTCCCTGCTATGTGACACTGCAGAAAGTCTTCTCAGTGGAACAGCTGGTAGTGTTTACCAGCTTGCTCATATTTTAAATTTCAGTTTTGGAATAGGTGCTATTCATGGTTCAAAAACTAGAAAGTATGGCCAGGTGTGGTGGCTCATGCTTATAATCCCAGCACTTTGGGAGGCCAAGGCGGGAGGATTGCTTGAGGCCAGGAGTTCAAGACCAGCCTGGGCAACATAGCGAGACCCTGTCTCTACAGATAATTTTAAAAATTAGCTGAGTGTGGTGACGTGTGCCTGCAGTCCCAACTACTCGTGAGTCTGAGGCAGGAGAATCACTGGAGCTTGGGAAGTCAAAGCTGCAGTGAGCCATGATTGCACCACTGTACTCCAGCCTAGGCAGCAGAGCAAGACCTCATCTCAAAAACAAAAACAAACAAAAGCTGGAAAGTATGAAAAATACTCAGTGATGAGTGTGCCCTCAAACTTGTCCTCTCTCTGCCCAGTTCTCACTCCCCTAAACTAACCACTGTTCTTATGTCTTATATTTTCTTCCTTAGTTTTGTTGTACATATATAGAATAAAGATCCTTGATTTTCTTCCTTTATTTGCCATGAAAAGTAGTATGCTTTATGCAGTTCTGCAACTTTAAAAAAAAAAAAATAACTGAATAGGCCAGGCGCAGTGGCTCACGCCTGTAATCCCAGCACTTTGGGAGGCCAAGGCAAGTGGATCACGAGGTCAAGAGATTGAGACCCTCCTGGCCAACATGGTGAAACCTGGTCTCTACTGAAAATACAAAAATTAACTGGGCGTGGTGGCGTGCACCTATAGTCCCAGCTACTCAGGAGGCTGAGGCATGAGAATCGCTCGAACCCGGGAGGTGCAGATTGCAGTGAACCAAGATCGCACCACTGTACTCCAGGCTGGCAACAGAGTGAGACTCCACCTAAACAAAATAACTGAGTAGATCTTGGATGTCTTTCCATATTAGTACCTGAAGAGCTTCTTCATTCTATTTTGGAATTACGTAGTATTCCATTATGTGGATGTCTACATTATCTAACCAGTCCCCTGTTGATGGAATTTGAATTTTTCTACTTGTAAGTTTTCAGACTTTATCTCTTCCTGATCCCCGTGGCCAGATTCTTAGAGGGAATGGGTGTCCCTTAACTCCAGGTTTCTTCTTTGGTTCATTTATTCTTGGAGTGAATGTGATTCAGCAAGACTCTCCCAGGAATAAACAGTAGCTAAACCAAAAATGAAAGCTCAGAGGACAAACTAGTAAAAAGAGAAAAACAGAATATATGGAGATGCTTTATGAGGCTGAAAGAATAGATTAATCCCCACCTGGTTGTGTGTGTGAGAGCGCCTTGGCTTATGGTTTGTATAGTAGCATGATGGGGACAGTAATCTGATGTAGCCTATTTAAAGCCATTTAAAATGAAATATTTTATTGGTATGTTTCTCTACTAAAAACAATAGGTGGAAGAAAAAAAAACAATAGGTGGAAGAGGGGCCACCACAGTATTCAGTGTGATGTGAGGCTTACATAGTCAGCAATGATTCTGCACCAGGTTGTTATTTTTGCTATTTCTTGTCTTGCTTAACAGGCTAAGCATGATGAATTGTGCAAAGTAGCAAATAACAGTGTTCCTGAGAAGAATGTGAGTTTTGATGACAGTCACTATGGATATGATTCACTGTGGAGGCAGTTTAGCATGGTTATGAGGTTATAGGCTCTGGAAACTCGGTGTCTAAGATCAAATCCTGTTTCTACCACTAGCTTTGACAACGTGGAACCTTAGTTCCTTAGTTTTCTCGTCAATAAAATAAAAGTTATAATATTGCCTATTTCGTAAGATTGTTGTGAGGATTAAATGGTTTCATATATGAAAGTATGCAGTAAATGTTCACTGTCCTCATTATCATCTGGAATCATTGCTCTCATTTCAGTGCTTTTGTCTCATGAATTGGTTATGCGTTTAAATTTTGATAGTACTTAACAGTGGACCCAGAGACTTCTTTGAGCTTTGAGTCTATTACCTGTGACTAAACTAAAGTGAATATGTTTCTGGAGTCCAGGATGAAGAGCTTTATTGTTTTCTTCTTCCCCACAGGTTGTTTTCTGCATGGACCGTGCCCTAGAATTTGCCCCTGCCTGCCATCGCTTCAAAATCCTCAAGGCAGAATGTTTAGCAATGCTGGGTCGTTATCCAGAAGCACAGTCTGTGGCTAGGTATGCAGTTAGGCCAGTTGGGCATTAAAAAGCCAGATACCGGCTGGGCGTGGTGCATGCCTGTAATCCCAGCACTTTAGGAGGCCGAGGCGGGCGGATCACCTGAGGTCGGGAGTTTGAGACAAGCCGGACCAATGTGGAAAAACCCTGTCTCTACTAAAAATACAAAATTAGCGGGCCATGGTGGCACATGCCTGTAATCCCAGCTACTTGAGAGGCTGAGGCAGGAGAATTGCTTGAACCCGGGAGGTGGAGGTTCCAGTGAGCCAAGGTCATGCCATTGCACTCCAGCCTGGGCAACAAGAGCAAAACTCCGTCTCAGGAAAAATAAATAAATAAATAAAATGCCAGATACCATTGGACTGATGCTGTCAGGCAGCTTCACCATGGGATATGGTCCCCAGAGTAGGCCAGCTAAGCCTGATCAGGCATTGGGACTTAAAGATTAGGCCAGCTTTGAAAACCCTCAGGGCATATATACAGGAGTATAGTAGTATGACAGGTACTTGAGCTATATATGAAAGAACAGCTGTATATGAAACTCATGTAACAGATTGTGTTATGTGAGTTTTTTTGTGGTTTTGTTTGTTTAAGATGGTCCTTTTCTTCTACTCCACTGGTTGGCAAACTTTCTGCAAAGGGCCAGATTTTAGCCTTTGCAGGACACAGGGTCTCTTTGGCAACTAACGTAGCTCTGCCATTGCCGTGCAAAGGCTGCCTGTCCTAGATAATAGATGAACCAATCGGTGTGGCTGTTTCAAAAGAGTTTTATTTACAAAAACCAGTGGCAGAAAGGGTTTGGCCCTGTGGGCTGTAGTTTGCCAAACCCTGTCCAGTCTAAGAAGGATTGTAAGACACAGATGTGTATTAAAGATAATTATAGTTGTTTTATTTGGGGAAGGTTTGGGAACAGTTCTTGGGAATCTGTCTACCTTTGGATACTTTGAACACTAGACACATGGTCAAGGAAAAAAAAACTGGCCACAGTAGATAGTAATGGTGGAGACATTCTAAAGCACAGCTCATTGTGCCCTTTTCTCACTATTGCAGTGACATTCTACGAATGGATTCCACCAATGCAGATGCTCTGTATGTACGAGGTCTTTGCCTTTATTATGAAGATTGTATCGAGAAGGCAGTTCAGTTTTTTATACAGGCTCTCAGGATGGCCCCTGACCATGAGAAGGCCTGCATTGCCTGCAGAGTAAGTTCTAGTCACCAGACCTGACTGGGAAAGAAAGCTTCCCTTTGAGACCTTTAAGATGGTTACAGTGGAAGGTTTTAGAATCACAGGGAATGTGATAGCTTTTCCTCCTTCTTTGCAAGAATGCTTGGTCTTCATTAGAAATGGTTTCCAGACTACTTTTACTTACCTAAAGGTAAATGTGATCGTGTAGAGCCAGATGCCTTTAATATCTGAGTTTTTTTTTTTTTCCTTTTATCCCCCCTCAGTGAAAATAGATAGTAATACCTGCCCTGGGAAGTAGAGGCAGACCCAGTAACATATGTCTCATTGGTATTTTTTGTAACTCTTAGTTTCTCCTGTCCACTCTGTAGGAAGCACAAATGAGCAACAGATAGCCCAGGTTGGGGGTTGGCCGGGCCCTGTGATGCTAAACTACTGGAAGCAGCGAACTTTAAAATAGACTCTGGCCTCTCTGTGCAGTGGTCTGAGGCTTTGTGGATATGCACTGATCCTCTTCTTGCATTTTTCTGTAGAATGCCAAAGCACTTAAAGCAAAGAAAGAAGATGGAAATAAAGCATTTAAGGAAGGAAATTACAAACTAGCATATGAACTGTACACAGAAGCCCTGGGGATAGACCCCAACAATATAAAAACAAATGCTAAACTCTACTGTAATCGGGGTACGGTTAATTCCAAGGTAAGCGCTTGATCTGGATCTTGGGGCCTATAAAGAGATATTTTTAAGGGACATCAAAGGGTCTTGGGAAATCTGCCCAATGAGGGTAAGCAAGATGAAAGAGGATAAGTTATGACGGTTAATAGCTTGTTAGGAACTCCCTTCCAAGAGGCAAGCTTTTATCATCTCTGTGGAATTTGGGGGCAGTTGGACAATTTGCAAGGATATTCTCACCTGTTCTGTAAGGTCCCTTTCCTCCAGTAAGAGAATGGCTAGGGGCTGTGGGATAATTTTAAGCAGCTACTGTTGCTTTTTTTTTTTTCTTACGCAAGTGATCATTTTTTTTAGGAGTGATTTGGAGGAAGAGTAGAGGCAAGCTTGTTTTTCTCCAGTGTAACTGATGGTCACCATGCATGACTGACAATGGCCTGAGTGCTTTTGTGGCCCTACACAACATAAGAAAAAGTAGACTCCTTGCCCTTGCAGAGTTCTGTTAGTTAAAAATCAGAGTAATTTCTGATCCCTCTAATTGGCCTCTGGAAAAAAGGTTGGCAGGAACCAGCCTTACTATTTCCATGTTTTCATTGGGCACTTAACATGGAATGATAGAGCTAGTTTATCCTTGAAGAGAAGTGTGCCTGGCTTGCATCATATACAAGAGAAACCAATTTTGAAGTTGCGGTCCGTAGTCCTAGTGACAAAGAACTAGAACTTCATGTGACATTTAGGAGGCCAGCATGACTGATCCTCTTAGAGTTTTGAAGCCATGCTCACAGCTTCTGGGCTCCCTCAGTCACCAAGAAGTGAAGTATGATTGCTCTCTCTCTCCTGAAGCTTAGGAAACTAGATGATGCAATAGAAGACTGCACAAATGCAGTGAAGCTTGATGACACTTACATAAAAGCCTACTTGAGAAGAGCTCAGTGGTAAGTGTCTCTGGTGGGTGGGGGGAAGAGGGAGTTGCCGCTGACCTCAGGGGAATTGCCTTGTGGATGACGAAGCAGACCCAGAGATGTTGTGAGGTCATTTGGTCCTTCCCCCTGCCTCTAGGTGGGATTGTTCCAGCCCTAGACTATCTTTATAGACCTCCAGCGGAGGAGATTGCACAAGCTCCCTCAGTCTCCCATGCCTGTGTCTAACGCCCCTCACGGTCAGTAAGTTTCCTCTGATGCCTGACCCAAATTCCTTTTGTTAAAAGTTTAAATCCATTTCCTTTGGAGATTTTATTTTGTGTTGTACACTTATGCTCTAACTTGGCACAGTGCTTGACACATAGGTGCTCACTGAATAAATGTTTTGTTGAATGAATGTATGGTGCTTGGAAGAGAAAATATCTCTTAGAGATAGTTGAGAGTTGTACTTTATCCTGTTTCTTCTGGGTGAGGGAAGACAATCTTACAGTTGGAAGAGATGTAATCTGGCTCAGCTTCCCAGGATAAAGGAACCTCCTTTGAAATACCCTGGATGGCTACTGTCTGCTTGAGTGTTTTCAGTAGAGGGCACTCTCTATGTCTGACGAGGTGATTATGAGCCAGGATGTGACTACTTCTCATGCTCAGATTTGCCCCAGAGTCAGGGTATTCCCCGGCATAGTTGCTCCTCTTACTCTTAGACTCGACAGGTGATTTTCTCTAGAAAGGAACAGAGCTAGGAGAAACCTCTCTCAGAAATCCATCTCTTCTGATTTCAGATTATTCTCTAGGCAGAGAAGAACTTCCCGTCTTTAAAGTTCTTAAAGAAGACATATTTGTTGTATACGAATCCTCCAGCACCTGCTCCACTCCTTATTATCAAATGTCATATCCAAAGAACAGGTGCTGTCACTGATGCCTGATGAGCCAGTAGTTTAAGCTTCCTTGTCTCATCAGTGGTACAGAATATCTCATGGACTACCTCCCACTTAGTTTTCTCAAAATTATCTCATTTAAAATAGGAAAACTGCTGCTATGTGTGATGCTTTTTTTAAAAGTGAATTTCTAAGTTGATGACTGAGTCTGTCCAACAGAAACATACATGGAATTATATTATAGCTTCTGTGAGACCAACTGTCAGTCCACACCCAGCCTGTCAGTCATTCAATCTTTGCAAGCCACTGTCACACAGAAGCAGAAGCTTTGGAAGACAAAAGACCACCCTGTAACTCAGCCAAAGACTGACTTTTAACAGACCCAAAATGCTATATACATGAAGGTGTTTGCTGCAGTTTTATCTGTAACAGCAAAAACAAAAACAAAAACAAAAACTGGAGGACGGAGAATCACCTGCATGTCCAGTGGGAAGGGAGTGGCTAGATACTTGATACTGTATCAACTTAATGGAATGCTCTGTATAAGGAATGCCAGGGGATGGGAAGAGAACAGAAAAATAGTTTTGTTTTGTTTTTTGGGATTGAGTCTCGCTATGTTGCCCAGGCTGGAGTGCAGTGGTGCCATCTTGGCTCACTGCAACCTCCACCTCCTGGGTTCAAGCGATTTTCCTGCTTCAGCTTCCCAAGTAGCTGGGATTACAGGCATGTGCCACCATGCCCAACTAATTTTTGTATTTTTAGTGGAGACAGAGTTTCATCTTGTTGGCCAGGCTGGTCGCAAACTCCTGACTGCAAGTGATCTGCCTGTCTTGGCCTCTCAAAGTGCTGGAATTACAGGCAGGCATGAGCCACCACACCAGGCCTTTTTTTTTTTTTTTTTAAAGCAACCTCCAGCTAACATCATAGAAAATTCTTGATTTGCTCGGAGGCTAATTGGATGGAGGATTATTTTCTTCTTCGTTTATGTACAAGAAACAGAAATAAGGAATTGCTTTGATCAGACAACTTCTTATCTTTGTGGTAGAAAGAACAGAACTGCCCTTCTTGGAGTGGCTCTGCCTCTGAGATCACTACAGGGGAGACAGCATGCCTTGTTCAGCTGGCTGAGTATTTGGCAGCAATCTCCTGAAGCAGCTGGAATTGACAAGAAGTACTGAAGATTAGCTCAGGCCAAACCCTTACCAGAGGCCTGACCACTGCTGCAGTTTGCCTCAGTGTACCCCTAAAGTTGGGGAGATGCCACTCCCCGCCCCCCGCATCTTTGCTACACATGCCATCATGAGCTAGAGTTCACCCTTTCTCCCTAAAGCCTTATTTACTTTCCTACTTCAGCTTTAAAACGAAATTTAAATATGAGGATATCCCTGAATTTTAAAAAATGCAGATTAGTACAGCTTGTTTAATACATTACATATGGACCTAAAGAAAGTTCATCAGGGTTAATCATTTGTCACATCATTTTATACCCAGCGCTATCAGCTATCAATTTTCCTTTTTTCTTTTTTTTAATTCAGAATTCAGCTCTATCACCCAGGCTAGCGTGCAGTATCAAAGTATCAATTTTCTCTTCAAATTATATTACATTTTGTTCTGTAAATTGATTCTGAACTCCTACTATAACTTTTATGTCCTGTGTTTGCAGAGCATTGGGTTTTTTTTAAAGTCATAAATCAAAACGTTGCCAGAAAATCAAAGATTCCAAAGATGTTGGGCTTCTCTTCTGCCAGCCATATTTCTTGTGCGTTTGATGTTTGTGATTTCACAAACATCACAGATGCCCACCAGCTTGGAGGCCAGGGCAGGAGAGTGGTACCACAGCACTGTCCTGCCCTAGCCTCCGTTTTTATTTCATTTTGTGAAAATGGGCTTGTGGGGTAGCAATGTGAGAAACTGAATCTCTGTTGTGCAGCACTTCCCATTCCACAGCTGACAGTGGTTATCTCTGGAACTCCTATCACGGTCTTTAATTGGTAGGCCAGCCTTGGTGCCACTTGCTTCTGTGGAAGAGACACTTAAAAGATCTGGCAGTCAGCCTGTCAAGCTCGATTCCTCCCATCTTGGGCCAGGGGCCTCTCCTTTCCTTTTGTGCTACCAAAATAGAAGCAAACCTGTGTTTAGAGTTTCCTTTTCTGTCTCATTTACCTGCATCTCTCATTGATTGGTCTTAGTGACAGGATTTGCCAGCAGCCGCCACATTGAACTTGATCCTTTTAGTGGCTCACTAATCCCACTTCTACTCTGGATTGTAGCTAGCCCTGCATGTTGATGGCACTATAGGTTTCAAAACTCTTTCATATCCATTTGTTCACTTGATAATTTTTCTCTTGTGTGTTTCATCCCCAAGTAATCAAGTAGGTCCCTTCACATTGCCCGTTTTTTTTTTTTAGACGGAGATTTTGCTCTTGTTGCCCCAGCTGGAGTGCAGTGGTACAATCTTGGCTTACCACAACTTCCACCTCCTGGGTTCAAGTGATTCTTCTGCCTCAGCCTCCCGAGTAGCTGGGATTACAGGCATGTGCCGCCACACCTGGCTAATTTTGTATTTTTAGTAGAGATGGGGTTTTTCTATGTTGGTGAGGCTGGTCTTGAACTCCTGAGCCTAGGTGATCCATCCGCCTCAGCCTCCCAAAGTCCTGGGATTACAGGTGTGAGCCACTGCGCCCAGCCCACATTGCCTTTTCTGAGGCAGTCCAGTACCTCTTAGGTGGCTCTGTGTCAGAAGGAACTTTTTTCTCTTGATTACTTTCCGCTCAGAGCTGAACATCACTTTAATGTTTGGGTGCAAGTGCCATGCGGCCTCTTTTTACTTTATTGAGGAATTGATAGCTAATTTTCTCTCACTGCTAGATTAAGGGCTCCTGTTTCAGAAGCATCTTAGCAAAAGTGTGTGTCTCTTGCTTGAGCCATGCCTCTTGCCCTAGAGTGATACTGAGAACCATTGCTATTCATGTCTGAGTGCTGTATTGCCTTGTATTTCCTTCTCAGTTACATGGACACAGAACAGTATGAAGAAGCAGTACGAGACTATGAAAAAGTATATCAGACGGAGAAAACAAAAGGTAAGTTTGAAAGCATTTGCTTTTCAGGGAATTGTGTGGACTTTCTTTGTAAGCCCTAAATCTGTACACAAGGTAGTTTGATTCAGGGATCAGGGATGTACCTAGAACGTATCTGATTACCAGCCGGAAAGAAGTGAACAGAGGCCGGGCATGGTTAACAAGGCTTCTAACTCCCAGCTAGCTGGGCTGAGACCTGGTGAGGAGAAAACCAGAGTCAGATTTGTCCACTGATGCCAGATGTCTTCCTCTAGAACACAAACAGCTCCTAAAAAATGCACAGCTGGAACTGAAGAAGAGTAAGAGGAAAGATTACTACAAGATTCTGGGGGTGGACAAGAATGCCTCTGAGGACGAGATCAAGAAAGCTTATCGGAAACGGGCCTTGATGCACCATCCAGGTAGAGTAGGTGGGAGGAGGAGCTCAATGGGAATAACCCGCGGGGCAGGCCAACTGCCAGACTCAGTCCAGAGGGGATGCCTTGGAGAGGTTCTTCAGCTGAGAATAAGGTGTTGCAGACTTGTGGACCCTCCAAATTTGGGGAAATGCCAAATTCCAAAATCAGACATAAAGTGGTTTTTCTCTTAAACTTTGTTTTCTTGAATCTCTGACTTCCTCTGAGTTGTTATTTTACTCCCAACTTTAGATCGGCATAGTGGAGCCAGTGCTGAGGTTCAGAAGGAGGAGGAGAAGAAGTTCAAGGAAGTTGGAGAAGCCTTTACCATCCTCTCTGATCCCAAGAAAAAAACTCGCTATGACAGTGGACAGGACCTGGATGAGGAGGGCATGAATATGGGTGGTGAGTTGGCCGGGGCAACCTGGGGTGAATTTGACAGCTGTGGAATGTTAGAATGTTTTCCAAAGATGCTTCAGAGGGAGAGTCTGTTTGGGCCAAATCTGATCCCTGGTGCAAACAATAACAGACGTGGAGTCAAATTAATGCAGTCAAGTGTGGCAGGTTCACAGTGTGCAGTGAGCTCTGAGGAGGTGAGCACTAGCAAGGGAAGGCCTGGAAGTGCAGAAAAGCATAGCCCTGTGGCTCACGCCTGTAACCCCAGCACTTTGGAAGGCTGAGGCAGGTGGATCACCTGAGGTCAGGAGTTTGAGACCAGCCTGGCCAACATGGTGAAACCCCGTCTCTCCTAAAATACAAAAATTAGCTAGGCGTGATGGCGGGTGCCTGTAATCCCAGCTACTTGGGAGGCTGAGGCAGGAGAATCACTTGAACCCAGGAGTTAGAGGTTGCAGTGAGCCGAGATTGCACCACTGTACAACAGAGTGAGACTTTGTCTCCAAAAAAAAAAAAAAAGAAAGAAAAATAGAAAAATGAGCTGGGTATGGTGGCACACACCTACAATCCCAGCTACTTGAACCCAGGAGGTGGAGGTTGCAGTGAGATCACCACTGCACTCCAGCCTGGGCAACAGAGCAAGATTCCGTCTCAAAAAAAAAAAAAAAATGCAAACCAAAGCATGGCCCCTTTGGGGATGTGCAGGGGGCTCTGTCTAGGAAGATAAAGAATAGGGTGCTAGAGGCAGGTGGTGGTGGAAGGTGGCAGGTAGCTGGATCAGAGCTGACAGGCCATCAGGGCTGTATGTGATAGGGAATATGGGCATTTTCCTATTATCTGGAAGTTCTTTTTTACCCACTGCAAACTGTATGCTGATACTTATCTGTCATATATTCCTATAAACACTTACAGATTTTAATTTCTCAAAAAGACTTGGCATGATATAAAGCACAGCTGTTGTCAGTATTGTTGCTCACTTTGGGCTCTCAAGAGATAAGAGACCCTGAGCTGTGAACAGTTCGCAGACCACCATCTCTAATGCTAACCCTTAAACTTCCACTAAGAAAATCTATTGGAAGTTTTTTTTTTCGAACTGAGTCTTGCTCTTTTGCCCAGTCTGGGCGCAGTGGCATGATCTTGGCTCACTGTAACCTCCACCTCCTGGGTTCAAGCAATTCTCCTGCCTCAGCCTCCCGAGTAGCTGGGATTACAGGCACCCCCACCACACCTGTCTAATTTTTGTTTTTAGTAGAGATGGGATTTCACCATGTTGGCCAGGCTGGTCTCGAACTCCTGACCTCAAGTGATCCACCCGCTTTAGCCTCCCAAAGTGCTGGGATGACAGGTGTGAGCCACCGCGCCCAGCTGGAATTTAAAATAAGAATGATGGTACTATATAGATAATGCTGAGTCAGTAGACCTAGGTTCACCATAATAAACATGTTCCTCTGCCCAGCAGTTAAAAAGAGCTGTAAGCAGTTTTAAGTAGTGAAGAGTTTTAAGTAGGGGCACTGTGGACCAGATTTTGGCTCTGGAAATATATTTATGATAGAGGTGAGGAGGGGGTTTGGAGGGAGTAAGGAGGATGGAGATGGAAGGAAGACACCAAAGGTAGGAAAGGATTGGAGGACAGTCAGGAGATAGTGGGAGATTCAGCAGGAGTTGGTTGCTGCTTAGATGTGCTGGGGAAAGTGACTTAGGCATAGCTGACTCTTGGGGTCATTCACTGAGCAGGGCAGCCCAGGAGGATTCACAGATGCCAGCAGAAAAACTCTGGACACGAGGTGGCTGTGGGATCACCTGGTGGAGATCAGTCCTTCTGTGCAGCTTGGGAAGTCACTCAGGGATGGGGCCACCGGACGTGCTGTGGCCTCACAGAGAGCACACAGAGCGAGTCAGGCAGGAGTTGGATTTTCCAGGTCTGCTGCTTTCTGCCTGTGATCTTGGGCAAGTTACTTAAACCACCTACATATGTTTTGTTGAATATAATTGGGAATGATACTTACCCTGACAAATTGTTACTAAGATTAAGTAGTATAATGTATGCAAAGTACCCAGCACAATGACTAGCACCTAGTAGGTGTTTTTGCTGTTGTTGTTGTTGTTACTGAGATAGGATCTCACTCTGTCACCCAGGCTGGGGTGCAGTGATGTGATCATAGCTTACTGCAGCCTTGAACTCCTGGGTTCAAGCGATCCTCTCACCTCAGACTCCCAAAGTGCCAGGATTCTAGGTGTGAGCCACCACGCCCAGCTAATAAACCATAGCTTTTTTTTTTTTTTTTTAAGCAGAGTCTACAGTGTAAAAGACATGGACTCAAATACAGTAAATCCTAGATCTTGTTCTTTTATTTTTGGTAACATTTTAAGTGATACATTTTATCCTTTTTAGTAGCCACTCCAGCATTACAGGGAGGCAGAGTATGGGGAGAGTTGTGTAAGTGCAAATGGCATTCCCATTGTTGAGAAAACAGCCCAGCGAAGCAAGCCGAAGCAGAGAAAGCTTTTCTTTGGGGCAGCATTTGGAAGGGGAAGGGAACACGTCCTGGGAGTGGGATCACATAGCATGTTTTGTGCAGGACGGGGCGGGTTTGCTCATGTGCATTCTGAAGTGTTGGGAAAGGAGGGGAGTGAGACTATCTGGGACAGCTTTGGAGATCTGTTCTCAGTGTCATGAGTTCTCTTCAGACCTTTCTAATCTTTTCACCTTTTCTTCCCTTCCATGTTACTTGCCCTGCTGTACAGATTTTGATGCAAACAATATCTTCAAGGCATTCTTCGGCGGTCCTGGGGGCTTTAGCTTTGAAGGTAGGTAGGCCTGCTGTTCTGGGGAGTTCCAAGATCACAAACCAGCACGCTCATTGCCACTTAGGCAGCTCAGAGGGGCCCATGAGTGGAGGCGGCTGAATTCTCATCTAGCAGGGCATCTATCCACTCAGCTGTTGCTAAGGATGAAGACAGGAAGGTTCCCAGGACCTTGAGACCTTTAGCCACTGCATCTCTGCAGGACCAGGGAGGCTTCTCTGCAAGAGCAAAGGTGTTCAGAAGCTACCCATGTATCCTGTGGTCATGGGCTCCCTTTTGCACCCAAAAACAGCCTAGGCTGTTTGATACCCATAAAGTTTCTCTCTCTCTTTGAGTTTGAAGCAGCCCTTGAAGACTTTTCCATAATCAGAGCAAAGTGATCTTCCCTAGAAAATCCACAGCCGACTAACCAGCCCTTCTTTTCCCTTTCAGCATCTGGTCCAGGGAATTTCTTTTTTCAGTTTGGCTAATGAAGGGCAACCACCCAGAACCCAGAAAATGCAGATTTGCTCAGTTTAATCTTGAATGTGGAAACAGTTCACCTCCTCCCTTCATCGCGTCTCCGTGTCCTTAGAGCAGTTTCGTTTTCTCAGTTGGATGCCCTGTGTCTCTGTGAGTGGGTGAAGCAAAGGGAACCAATGCTGAAGACTGCGGGCAGGGGAGGGAGGCGGGGGGTGGACAGGGAGGCAGCTTGTGAATTTTTGTTTTACTGTTTAACTTTATTAAAAAAGGAAAAAAAAGAAGAGAATAAAATGTTTTGGCCCTTTCTGGCCCTTTGCTGTGGCAGCTGCTTTGTGTCACTCCAGAGTCTGAGAGCCAGAGCTGAGCCCCACCTGGACTTGGGGTGCAGCAAGCTGCTGCATGAGGGCTGTGGACCCTGAGCCTGGTGGCAAGTGGTGCTGCTCTGCCTCTCGCAGACCTGTCCAGCGTGTGAGTGCTGGGCAGGCCCTGGCTATGCCCCTGGGCCCAGCCTGACATCAGCCATGAAGTAAGTTGAGAAAGCATGCTTGCTTGACAGTGGGGGCCCCAGAAGTCACTAGAAGCCATGTGCATCCAAAGCTCACCCAGGAGCTCAGGTGGGTACTGACCTAGACAGGGCAGTTTAACTTAGAAAGGCTCTTAGTTCTTGTTGCAGTGTTGGTTTGAGGGAGATGGTAGACAAAAATAACCCTGCCTCCTGACCCCCAGACCCTTTTGAAGTGGGACAGGTGGCTCCAGAGCTCTGGTCTGGCCAATCAGCTATTTTTAGCAAAAGTCCCTAGCCTTCTCCACTCCCCCTCTGCATGCAGGAGACACTCTGCTCACAGATGCAGTGGCATGCGCCATGCTGTCCTGTCAAGCGTGGTGTTCAAGGTGAGTAGCCTTCTCGGGAGCTCTAGGCAGACACTTGAAGCTCTAGCCGAACCTCTAGCTAAAGCTCAGAGATGGCCAGGGACAGGCCTTGAGCTAGAAAGATAACTTAGGATTTCTCTTCTTCTGAGCTCCTGCCCCTTTCTTTCTAGTCTTCCCCGGCTGGTGCCTTAGCCATGGTGAAATGATGCCCAAGTCAGGCCTGGGATGTTACCCATGTGGCTGACTAGGCCTCTGGCGGCCTTGGAAGGGACTCAAATGTTAGGGTCTTCCCTGGTGCCTGAAGTTGCACTGACCTTCAGGTGGCCTTCCCTGGAGAACTGGGAGAAACCCATACTAGCTTCAGGTCTTACTGAGAGACCTTTCTGATCCAGGGGGCTGGGGACACCTGTGGGCCTGGTTCCCTCGTTAATGGGGTATGAGAGGCTTTTGTGCTCCATGTCCCTTGTACCCAGCCAACCCCCACCTTCTGTATGAGTCTGAGGCCAGCCTCTGCTTTCTGCCTCCTCATGAAAGCCAACACTGTTCAGCTGCCCAACCTCACCACAGCTGTGCCCGGCCAGCAGAGGGGAGACAGGACCGATGGCCCCAAGCTGTGGGACAAAGCCAGTCCTAATACACCCAGCCCTAGCCCCAGGGAAGACTGAGCTGGGCACAGAAGGGTAAGAGAGACTGCACACAGCTAGGATTAACATGATTTATTTCATTATCATCAGTCTTACAAGTTGCTGAGGTTGGGCAAAGCCAGGATAGTAACTTAAATCCAAAGCACTTTTGTTGAGTGACAACCCGATTAGCAAGGCCCAGTTACTGAACTGAGGACAGTGGAGGGCACCCCAGGAACCACAGCACATGGACCAGTATTAGAAACCCCTTCCCAGAAGCAACTGATGGGACTTGGCCCTTACCAGCCAGGGCTCTACTCCATTGGTTCTTGGTGCCCACCAGCCCCCGTTAGAGGAGGCCCAGAGGCCTCCAGAGGCACCATGGAGGCAAGATGGGCTGGGCGGACAGCAGGACTGGAGCTTCCTCACCACAGCAGAGCCAGGCTACTGGAAAGGAGGGTCAGTCTGGCCCCTTCCTGGAGTGAGGCCCCAGCCGGCAGGGATGTGGCAGCTGC